>NC_133502.1:53692500-54892500 GCF_049354715.1 Callithrix jacchus
TAGTACATTAGAATTTAAAGTCCTAAATTTATATTCAGCATTACTACAACAAATATATACACTTTGTGCATACATTTATAAATGCTGTGGAAAGACAATATAATAATTTTTTTTCTCAGTAGACGTCATTGAAGTTAATTGGCGGTCGCAATGCTTACACTGTATGCAGCAAATATCCTTGCAAGTCTGTCTGCAATCTGATCACTCAAGAAAGGATTCATCACACAGTCTCCAGAGGAGAAGGGAAGAAAATTAACAGGCTTATTTCTGGGGGTAGAGGAGAGAAATAAAAATAAAACCTAATTGATGAGGGTCCCATGGGCAAGAGCTGAACTGGAGATGTGTACAACTAGTAGCAACAGTTGCGGAAAAAGTACAAGGCAAATAGCTTTCTCCATTAATTTTGTTCTGTAGGTTAATTTTTTTAAACATTCAAAACATTTATTATGGTTTTTATTTTATAAAAACATATATTTTTAAGGGGTGGGAAAATGTTAAATACTTTATGTTAGATAGGTCTGGTTATTACTATAGTAACTTCCTCCAGTTCATATATTCATGTGTGCAGGAAACATATATAAATATTCACACGCATACATCCACATGCACTGCCTTGAGGGCTAGGGAGGAATCACATTTATTGGCCACACACAGCACAATTTTAGGTGTTGGAAAAATACTTGCTTCTGCTGTAAGATTCTAGGATGTCGTTACTTCACAGTTCATAGATAAATGAACACATCAATATTAAAATTTCAAGATTGTACATGACTAAATGAGACAAGACTGAAATATACTAAACCCTCTGTCTAGTACATAGCTGCAAATACAAGTTAGCTTTTTTTTTTTCTTTTTTTCAGACGGAATCTTGCTCTGTGGTCCAGGCTGGAGTGTAGTGGAGTGCAGTGGCGCTATCTCAGCTCACTGCAACGTCCGCCTCCCTGGTTCAATTAATTCTCTGCCTTAGCCTCCCTAGTAGCTGAGATTACAAGAACCCACCACCACACCTAGCTATTTTTTTTTTTTTAATATTCTTTTTAGTAGAGACAGGGTTTCACTATCTTGGCCAGGCTGGTCTTGAACTCCTGACCTTGTGATCCACCTGTCTCGTCCTCCCAAAGTGCTGGGATTACAGATGTGAATCACCGTGCCTGGCCATGTTAGCTCTTTTAATGTTCTCAGGTGATTGGGAAAATGGACAAATATTAAAGTTAGCCTCCACGCAAGATTTACTCATTTCTTTCAGCTTCTCTGTGAGTGATATAACAATTATATCTTGCAATTTTTTAGTATTTTGATGCATTATCAATATTCCAAAGACTGAAAAACTATATGCTTAGCAAATGCTGTAGAGAGACTAAAGATAATATAAGATAATAAGGATCAATAATGCAAATACTGACTTTTACTAAGTATTTAAATAAACTATAAAGCTTCACTAAATAATTGCAACTTACCACCTTTCTTTTTTATGTACTCCCATCGAACTCTCTACTTCAACTCAGATATTTTTTTACAGACTTTATTCCAGTTTATCCACCTCCTCTCTAAATTTTCATATGTCTAGAACAAATTTTTAGGCTAGAATTTACAATTTTTAAAATTACTACTTTCTCAGATGATAAAACTTGGGCTTACTGTAGAAATCTCACTTATTTGTTCTGGTTTCAAAATTTTTTGCTTAATATGAAGGCATTGTGTTAAAACATTTAAAGAATGTGACTGTGGTAATTCCAAGACTAATCTTGGCCAGCAATGACACTGGCTGGAAGAGTCTAAAATATTTTCTGACATTATGTTTATAAGGTATCAGTAGGTCAGAACTATATTGTTTCCCTATGAATAATAAAATTTATATCCAATATTCTTAATATGAGTCTGAAAAGTATTACTTAAATGTTTTTCTTTATTTTAAATGAATGGAGATTAAAATACCACCTAATATACCATTAATTGAAATACTTTTACATAATAATGATAATAAAACTACAACTTTATTTTACTCATCCTGTGTTGTGAATTATACATGGTGCTTTACATATGTTGTCTTATTTAATCCCATGGGCCACACTGATTGCTACCATTTTCTGAGGGTTAAAAATAAAGCAACCATAGTAAAAGCTCTGTATATAATTTATTTCTGGCTATTACCCAAGAGACAGCCAATGTGTACCCATTACCATACACATTATTTCTTGCCCTGATGAACAAGGACAATGCAGCACATATTTCACGTGAAATTTTAAAATTGGGGAAATAAACACAGCGAAATAAGAAACTTGTTGAAGATTACAAATCAGATGATTTTGAATAAATTAAAATTTTTATTTGGAAATTTAAAATATTTAGTGATTAATAACAAATATTTAGGGTGGAGGTGGAGCGAGATGGCTATATAGAACTCTCCAATGATCCCATGAACATCAAATTGAACAACTATCCACACAAAAATCCACCTTTCCAAGAAGAAAAAAATCAAGTGAGAGATCACAGTACCCGGTTGTAACATGGTATCAGGAAAAGAAGCGCTCCAGAGGGTGGGAAAGCCAGTTTTGAATTTTCTGTGCCATTCCTCCTCCATCTCCTGGAAGCACGGCCTGGCAAAAAGAAAGAATCTGTGTGCTTGGGAAAGAGAGAGTAAGGTGACTTGGGACTTTACATTGGAACTCTGTGGTGCTCTGCCATACTGGAAAACAAGACAAAGCAGAATTCAGCTGGCTCTCTTAGAGCATTTAGAGCAGCCTTAGCAAAAGGGTAATCATCCATCCCTTCCAATGGTTAGAATCTGAGTTCTGGCTAGTCCAAAAATGCTTAAGTACTTAGTATGCTAAAGTACTTAGTGTGATAAAGTGTTCTGGAGTACTAAGTTAATTTGAAAGGCAATCTAGGCCACAATGACTGCAATTCCTGGGCACGTTGTATTCCTGTGCTGGGCTCAGAGCCAGTGGACTTGGGGTGGATGTGACCAGTGAGATGCCAGACAGGACAGCCAAGGGAGTACTTACTTTACCCCTCCCTGACCTCTAAAAAGCATAATTTACAGCTTCAAAAGAAACTCCTCTGCTAGAGGAAAATAGAAGGAAGAGTAAGAACTTTCTCTTACAATCTGCATACCAGCTCAGCCACAGATGTGCTAAGCAGAGGCTTGAAGTCCCCATTCCAGGCCCTAGATCCAAGAGTTTCGCTCTTGTTACGCAGGCTGGAGTGCAATGGCACGATCTCGGCTCACCGCAACCTCCGCTTCCTGGGTTCAGGCAATCCTCCTGCCTCAGCCTCTTGAGTAGCTGGGATTACAGGCACGCGCCACCATGCCCAGCTAATTTTTTGTATTTTTAGTAGAGACGGGGTTTCACCATGTTGACCAGGATGGTCTGGGTCTCTTGACCTTGTGATCCACCTGCCTCGGCCCGTGAAAGTGCTGGGATTATAGGCATGAGCCACCGCGCCCGGCCCTAGACCTTCTTTAGACCAGGGAAGAGAACTCTCTTCCCTGAAGGGAGACCCAGTCCTTGCAGGATTCATCACCAGCTGACTAAAGAGCCCTTGGGCCTTAAATAAAGATCGGCAGTAGCCAGGCAGTAATGGCAGTGGGTGAGGCCCAGTACTGTGCTTGCTTCAGGTGTGACCCAGCACATTCCCAGCTGTGGTGGCCATGGGGAGAGACGTCTGCTTGAGGAAATGAGCGAGAGGAGTTAAAAGAACTTTGTCTTGCAACCTGAAAACTAACTCAGCCACCATAAAATAAAGCACCAAGCACAGTCTTAAAGTCCTCAATCCCAGGCCTTAGTTCCTGGACGGTATTTGTAGACCCGCCCTGGGCCAGAAGGGAAACTGCTACCCTGAAGGGAGAGTCCCAGGCCTGGCAGGCTTCATTACCTGCTTACTAATGGTTTCTTGGGCACTGGATAAACATCAGCCGCAACCAAACAGTAGTAACTATGGGCTTGGGGTGGTGGTGACAACAGGGAGCGACACCAGGTTGAGGTAAAAAAGAAGAAAAAGTAAAGAGGACTTTGTCTTGCAACTTGGGCACCAACTCAGCCACAGTAAAATAAGGCACCAGCCCACAGTTCTTAATTCCAGGCCCTAGCTCCTGGGTAGCATTTGTAGACCCACCCTGAGCTGAAAGGGAACCATGATTAAAAAGGAATAATTTGTTAGTTCATTATCAAAGTCCCCAAAAATAGCTCAGAAGGATCATGCACAGCTTTACTCATATGATATTCAATTTTAAAACATGTTTTATTAAGTGAACATGCAAATATAATGTATAAAATTTTACCTATGAATATATATTTGAGTACCTACTGAGGCCCGACATTGTTGCATTTATGAATATTAATTCATTTAATTATCATAACCTCAAGAGGTGTATATCTGTGTTTTGTCCATAAATTACTCCACATTCTGGACAAATTGCATTTGCTTATCTGTCAACATCTCCTCCTTCTCTCTTCTCTCCCGTTTCATTGTCACTCATTTAATTCTCCTGGGAAATAAAGCTGTCTGGGTCTTCCTCGATTCTCTTTCTAATTCGTTGTTACTGCACAAGTTCTGCATAGTATCTCTTTTGGTGTCTTACTGTTCATTTTTCAATTTTCTCCCACCTCAATTGCTAGCATGACTCAAGAAATTCCAGCCCTTGCATACCAAAAATTTAGAATTTAAAAGTCTGTTTGCTCTTTAGCAGCAGGAAAATTTTGCTTGTGGAAGCCAAAGGCAACACAGACTGGTTTTCTCCTTTGGATTTCTTTTGTAAATTACCCCAATTACACTTGAGTAATAGGAATGACTTCAACTCTCATTCAGAAATAAAACACAAGAGAGTCAGGAAAAACCTATCAAAAATTAATATTTAAAGACATCTTATATAGGTATTCCATGTACCAATGAAAATATAATAAAAAATATTTGTGACTATATTAGCCATGTGCCTATCATATTTGCCAACATTATTTTATTTAAAGTCTTCTGTAACTTCCTTTTCTCTTAGTTTTTTATTTTTTAATGCAGCTTTTTCTTTGTGCTTTTTCTATAACACCTATGTCAGCTATTACGTTATCCTTGACCTTATAGCCTGACCCTGTTTTGACTCATATAAATTTTGACTTGAAAATTAAACCAAGTATTTCACATGTGTCATTATACTAGAATATAGTCTTTTTGAAATTTTTGGAGGACTCACAATGAGGAGCACATCATAGTTTGGATTGCATTTACTAATTATCCAATAAATATGAATTTACTCAGAGTAAGTACTTTTTACAGCTCATAGCTAAAGCAAAGTTCATTGGTTCTTAACTTTTAACTTAACTCATCCATTGCTCTCATTTGTGATAATATATCATTCTTTCTTCTTCATATGGTATTCAGAAGTCAATAATGTTCACTGCATATCACATTCTAAAAACAGAAGTCACATTGAAGTACATTTATCCTAGAATAAAGAATAAAAGGGGAAATTCCAGCAAAGTTTTTTTCTTGTTTCTTAAATTTGAGCTATAAGCAAATTACTAATTTTAAATAAATGGTATATAACTAAGCCCATCTATCAAATGGAAGCATTATTATTTTGTGGGCTATATTATAATAAAATATTATAATAAAAATAAGCCCAGGTACGGTGGCTCACGCCTATAATCCCAGCACTTTGGGAGGCTGAGGTGGGCAGATCACAAGGCCAAGCGATAGAGACCATCCTGGCCAACATGTTGAAACCCTATCTCTACTAAAAAGTACAAAAATTAGCTGGGCATGGTGGTGCATGCCTGTAGTCCCAGCTACTTGGGAGGCTGAGGCAGGAGCATTGCTTGAACCCGGGAGGTGGAGGTTGCAGTGAGCTGAGCTTCAGCTACTGCACTCCAGCCTGGAGCCTGGCACCTGGCGACTGGCACCTGGTGACAGAGCAAGAGTCCGTCTCAAAAAATAAATAAATGAAAAATAAAATAACAAAAATATCAAGATACATTATCCTGCCTAGGGTTATTGGTCACCAATACTCTTTAGAGAAAAAGGTATTTTCTTTCCTGAAACATACATGTTTATGTTGGCTCCCTTTACTACTTAAGGATTGTCTCTGAACAAACATAATTTCTTGTGACAAGTATTCAGATGAGGATAAAAGATGACAAGTATTCAGATGAGGATAAAAGAGAAACAATGTCATTTTTGGGAGCCTCTTGTTTCATTTTTTATTTTATTTTTTAAAAATACTTAGGTTATATTCCTACTACATCTCCATTATCCAAAAACATGGATGGCCCTAGTTCTACAGTGTGTACTTCCCTCGGCATTTAAAGTAACTTGTTTCCTCATATTTGTTTTGTTAGTGAGTTTACACTGTCCATGCTTCATCTGGGTCTTCATCCTGGGTTGAGTATATACCTTTCAAAGAGATTTGTACTTGCTTCTGCCAGGTACCCTGGATGACTTAGTTTCTTAGTAGTAGTTTCAATGATTGAGATGTCCTGGAATTCGTAGAGAATGTAAATTTGAAGCCCAAATTAGTGTAATAAAGAGGGAGTCATTTATTGGCTTATATTATGGGGGATTTTAAGAAATTGACTTGCTTCAGGTAAGTAATTCTGTGTCTCCATCAGTCTGTTTTGCAACCTATAAATTGGTTTTATTCTTTTTGTTTTTTTGAGACAGAGTTTTGTTCTTGTTAACTAGGCTGGAGTGCAATGGCGCGATCTGGGCTCACCACAACCTCTGCCTCCTGGGTTCAGGCAATTCTCCTGCCTCAGCCTCCCGAGTAGGGGGGATTACAGGCACATGCCACCATGCCCAGCTAATTTTTTGTATTTTTAGTAGAGACGGAGTTTCACCATGTTGACCAGGATGGTCTCGATTTCTTGACCTAGTGATCCAGCCACCTCGGCCTCCCAAAGTGCTGGGATTACAGGCTTGAGCCACTGCGCCCGGCCGGTTTTATTCTTAATGAGACTTTTACTGGGATACTGAAGATGTTTTGGTAGACTAGGCATAGCATTATCCTCTAAAGGAGTCATCACCCTTGAACAATGATTGTCTAGGAGAATGGGGTACCATGACTCAATTGTGTGTCATGTGTGTCATAAATGAAGGCAAGGCCATCGACAACCTCATGAGCTCCATTGATAGAATAAACACATGTATGTGTAGTGGATGATGGCAGTGTTTCCAGGTAAGGGACAGTATAAGGTGGGTGAGGCCATCAGGTAGCCCATGAGGACAAATACTCAGTCTAAGCATCCTAATTCTGACTCCACTTTCCAGAGTCATTTGAGATCAGACATAATACGTGGTGAGAGATCTTTTAAGAGGGATGGAAATATTCTAAAACTGGATGGTGTGGTTAGCTCTTTACACTTACTAAAATTGTTAAATTTGTCCTAACAACAGATAAATTTATTCTATATAAATTATAGTTCATTAAGTCTGTTTAAGAAACAAAGAACAATTGTAAAGAAAAGCGTCTCTTCACCATAGCTTCCTTCGTTGCCTCATTCTTCCATTTACACTGATCCTCGGTGGTTTCTACTTAGATGTTAGTTTAATTCCCTGGGATGTTCATTTTCATTCTCATCCATCCAGATGTTTTTATTAGTCAAAAATATTAGATTGGTTGGCCTTTCCAGTAATTTCTCCTTCATTAATTATGTATCAAATAATTTTCCTAATATTGCTAGACCATCTCTGGTGACCTTTTTATGTTCCAGAATGGATACAGATCTCTTTTATAATTTTAATTTTTGATTATTTTAATTAAGTTTGTCCAAAAGAACACAATTGAATGCACAGGTTCACACCTGTGTTTTGAATTATAACTCCATTATTGATAACTGTATGCATTTGCTAGGGCCACCATAAAAAATATCAGAAATTGCGTAGGTTAGACAACAGAAATTTATTTTTGTCCACTTCTGGAGACTTAAAGTCCCAGATAAAAGTGTTGTCAAAATTTTGTTTTCTGAGGATCATGAAGGATGGACCTTCTCTAGGCTTCTCTCCTTGGCCGTTTTCACCTTGTGTCTTCATGTCATCTTATTTCCACGTATGTTTTGTGTACAAATTCTCTTCCTCTAAGGATACTAGTCACATACATTCTGAATTATATGGGGTTGGGACTTCAACATATGAATTTTAGAAGGAGCACATTTAGCCCATGACAATACTGTCCTCTTTTTAAAACAAATTTTAATCAGTGATATTGTTTCAATAACTAATAGGCTGGAATAGAGATGTGCCAAAAGATAGTGAAGAATCCAACTTAAGGGGAAAGCTCAACTACTGAAGAAAATCCATATTTTGATTATCTGCAGAAGTTTCAATACCAATATTATACTTTGCTTTTATGTGTTTATTTGCCTTCTTTCTTATATTATCTCTTACAAAAAATACTAAATTAGAAGCAATTAATAAAATATATTTAAAAGCTATCTGTTATCTATTTACACATTAGTATGCATTAATATTTTAAGCCATTCTAATAATAGAAAAAAGAACTTATGCCAGAGTCATGGACTCCAAAGTTGAAAGGCACTAAATGCTGCAGTGTGCATGTACATGCCATAACTATTTTAAGTTTTAAATTTAACAGTACAATGTAGATTGACACTGAGACTGTTGGCTGTGAAAAGAACATGATCTTGTACTCAGCTTTTATCCCTTTTTGCACACTGCTGCCACTGCTGTCAGATTTTCTAACTAACTGAGATCAATGGCCTGCAGCTCTCACTGATAACCTAAGGGCATTTTCAAAGTAGCCACAAAAACACAATCACAAAGAAGTATCAGCTCCCCCCATTCATGCAAGAATCTGCTTTAAATAATCAAAGGCCCTCTTTTATGAGACTTTCTCCAGCTATAAATCCACTGGAAAGAGACTTTGAAATACATATGCACCAAATTTATCCATAAAGCTGGAACAGCTAATACTGCAGAGAGATAAAATTAGTGATTGTACTACTGTTTATCAATTCATCGTGAGGCCTCTAATGGGGAGAAGGTATCGCATTTTTAACAAATCTATTTAATTTAAAATGACTAGTAGAACATATTTCAAAGATAAAATACTGATGTCCAATAAGAAGAAATTCGATATTTAAGTTAATATAGGTTCCTGAATTTTTCTTTTTTTTTTGAGACGGCGTTTCGCTCTTGTTACCCAGACTGGAGTGCAATGGCACGATCTCAGCTCACCACAACCTCCATCTTCTGGGTTCAAGCAATTCTCCTGCCTCAGCCTCCCGAGTAGCTGGGACTACAGGCAGGCACCACCATGCCCAGCTAATTTTTGTATTTTTAGTAGAGACGCGGTTTCACCTTGTTGACCAGGATGGTCTCGATCTCTTGATCTCATGATCCACCCGCCTCGGCCTCCCGAAGTGCTGGGATTATAGGCGTGAGCCACCGCACCCGGCCAGGTTCCTGAATTTTCTTATGCCTATGATAAAATTTGTTGCTTTTGGGTGTTCAGTTATACTTGGTGGCTGCAGTCACTACAAATTCATCAGCATTACAGCAATTCAGAAAATAGAAGAAAGAAGCAGAATCAGCAGTCACTGGACTACTAGATAAAAATATGGCTTTTATACAGACTCTGGAACATTCCACATCAAGGGTTACATAATCTCTTGTGTATTAATACAAGAACACCCCTAGTAAAAAAAAAAAATCCAACTTAAAGGAAAATGTAATTAAGGAGAAAACCAAATAGAATTAGTATCGGTGATTATAATGTCATAAAAAATTATTGCAGATTGTCTCATTCCTAGCTGTGTGATTAACAGTTGGATGAATTTTGTATGCTGTTTATTGTTTTACATAAAACATGAAAAAAACCCACAAAGTTTGTGGTTCATAATGAAAAGGTCACATATATGTACACTTAGATTAAAATACTCTTTCTACTATAGAGTTATAGTCTTTCTCTAGAGAGCTATTTATTATAGCACCCACTTGCTTCATTAACTTTCTTGATTTCTTCACATAATTTAAAACTAGCAACTCTTAATATGTGATCATGCTACCTTGACACTAATCTACTTTTTAAAATGACTTAACATCACTACAAATGCCACCTGTAAATAGGAAAAGAAAAAAAGCATAAACTGAATGGGGCTCACAATCATATAGTGCCACATAAACTATTCACATATAGTGTTCTTCATACTTACTCTTACGCCTGACAAAAGGTTTTATGTGATGAAATATAGTTGTATTATGTTCTATTTTCTATTACTGAATGCAGCATTTTAGCAACATTTGCAGAGTGTTTTACAGAATTACAAGTCATTTTCATAATATTTCACAATGTTACTTGGGGTTTGTTACGCCTTTTTGCCTAATAAGGATTAAAATCTCTGAGTGGTTAAGTACATTGCTTGATATTGTATAACCAGTAAAGATACTTTTTTGTATTGTTCCTTGAAGGCACATCTCTTTTCAGTACTGCTCTATCTTCTCACAGGCAAACCTAGTGTCAAAATTCATTTATAGTCACTAGGTCTACTTTTTCTAACCATATCTCAATTCCTTGTAATAAAGCTTTAACCTTAATACTTACAATGTCATTACTCTCATGAAGGTTAGTAATGACATATTTGTAGTTAAATTCAAAAATTAATTCTTTTTTAAATTAATAGCACATCTTTCCACATTTAACATTATCAATGATTTCTTTCCTCTGGTTTATGTGGTCTTACACACTCCTTACATTTTTCTTAAATCCGATCACTTCCTTTTGGTCTTGCTGCTTTATCTTCTGCCTTCTAGGATTAGTTTGTCCCACAGTGCTGCCTTTTTGCCTCTTAATTCTGCATATTCTTCATAAGAATTATATTTTCTTTTAGGAGTTCAATTTCTATGTGCTCAGCATCCCAGAGCTCAGTCCTCTCCTGAGTTCTATACTTTATATTTAAATATAATTTAAATTCATGGGTCTTTTATTTTGTAAGAAAATATTTCTTTTAGAGTTTCACATGTGTAAAAGACAAGTGCAAATATCATATATGTGTGGCTCAATGTTTTTTTCAAAGACTGAACACAGATATGTTACCACAATCCAGATCAGGAAATGGATCATTATAGCACCTCAGAACTCCTGAAGCCCTTTTCAGCGACTATCCACCAAAGCAAATTCCAATTGTGACTTTTACTATCATATATTACTATTGCCTAACAGTATATTTATATAGATAAAATCACAAGAAATTTTTTGTATATTTCTGATATTCATATGTAAGATTTGAATAATGATGGCTTATATTTATTTTTCTGTAGAATTTGGTTTTACTCATATAGTTTTAAATTAATTAAACAATTAAAGGTCATTTTTACTGGAGAAGGTCCATTAAGGTTGTTTCCAACAATTGAGGTTGAGTCAATATTTGTACATTTCCTCCAAATATTAAATTGTGTGCCTTTTGATGCAAATATCCATCCATTTCTCTTAGGATTTATCTAAGAATGAAATTTAAGGGCCATACTCTATGTATAGGTTCACATTTAGAAGTTACTAACAAAAGCTTTTTAAAGGAATTATATTAGCTTACATTTTTATCACCAGTATGTGAAAGTTTTAGTCATTCCTCATCTTTGCCAACATTAGGTAAATTCTCTTTCACTTACCATTCTGGTATATGTGAAGTGGTGTATATCTATGATTTAAATTTTCAATTATCTAATAAATTATAAGGTTGAACATGTTTTCATGTTTACTGGATATTTGCCTTTACTTTTTTGTGGGTTGTGCTAAGTTTTGAAAAACTATATTTTTCAAATAAAATAATATGTTTCTTGAATATCACTAGATTATAACTAAGTCCACTTTTTCGTATCTGTGAATGCGCTGTGATATAATGACATAGAGTATATTTATCCTTTGCGCTTCTCCAACTTTTTGGTATTTCTATAGATATATTAATAATAGTAGTACTTTATATAGAACTTTTGGCATTCTTTTTATTATTTTGATTAGACGATTGTTTTAATAATATGCTGTCAAATTCATGAGTCAGGTCAAAATTATGCTTCTTAACATTATTTAAACATTGAAACATTAGCTTTCCTCTTATATTTATATTATGCAGATGATGATATGATGTGAAACTGTTGATAAAACCTAAGTCCCTAAATTAGGTTAGAGGGAAGAAAAAGCTGTCACACTAGTTTGGGGCCAAAGTAGACATTGTTTATTATTTTGTGTTATTTTAAGTAACTTAGCAGATCTGAAAAGACCTTCATGCAAAATTTTTTTTGCTTCTGACACCCACTTCTTGCTGTCTCTTTCACAAGATGATTAGAGATATAAACTGCTTTCAGTCACCTTAATATCCAAATCAAAAGTTTGTTTTCAAAAATGCATAAATAATTCAAATAAGATAAATATAATTTGGTAACAGTTTGAAAGAAAAATTGATTTCAAAGAAATTGTTGAATTTCTTTTTTTAACTTTGTGACTTGAATCACCTCTTATAAGAAGAGCCATTACTTACTGCCAGGCCATTACATTGTATTTTAAGGTGATGTCTTTGGGATATGGCTTCTCATAAATAAAATAATCAAACAAAAATTATGTGAAGAGGGAATAAGTAGCATAAATTGCAATGAGGTGGGGTTTCTAAAAGGCAAAGTCAATTCAGATAAAAATTTGTTCCAAAATGCAGCATGGCACCGCTGTCATTTCTCTCACTGACTGACAAATTAGTCATTTACAATAGAACAGGATGGCCAAAATAGGCACTTGTGATAGGTTTGCAAATCCATGCTCTGCCTATTGTTTAATGTTCCAGCATTACTAGCACTGTAAAGCCGCATCTGAAAACAGCATACAATTTTTTCTTAATCTCAAACTTAAAATTGTGTTTTATTTTCCGAGAGATTAGTCCTCCTAAGGAGAGTTTCAACAGATGTTGAGCTCCAGGCTGCCCGGATTACTCACAGAACATGGAGCTTTCTCCTCAGTGTCTTGAAGTTATTTGTCACTGCACTCATTCCGACAGCATTGCTAAATCTCCTTATGGCCTTGTGGAAACACCAAGGAAAAGAAAACTCTGTCCTGCAAACTTCTTGCAACAATGATTTGCTACTTTTAATCACAGATTTGCTAGTGTTGCTTCATTTAATCAAAGGCTCAATGATCTGGAATTGGCATTAAGGAGTGATCCATATTGATGAGCCCTCAGAAGATTTCATGGCATCAGCCCACGAAGCTGCAATCCTTTCGTATTCCTGACCAGCAGAAATACTAGGGATTTCTGAGAGAAACTAATAGTAGGCATTTCATAACTATGTGGCCTCTGCATAAAGATTTTTTCATAGAGATTTACATTTTTCCTTGTACATATCATAAGTGGGTATAAGCAAAGAATTAGTCTACACATAATCTGGAAAAACTCAGGGTCAAAGTACTGCATTAGTTTATTCTATTCTTTTAAATTATCTTTCAAAGAGGATTAGCCTTCCTCTATATGTTATTTTGGATGTTTTCTTAAGGAAGTAATTTAATAGTATCCTGAAATTTTCTGAATCATTAATTCATCATATTACTATTTTTAAAGAATATAAAATATTTTTTATAGAACTTCTTATGAAGTTATTTCCCTGAAATGAACATAGAAGTATGCCGGTGTTTATTTTTGTTATTAGAAAAAACTCTTTGCATCCACAGGAAATCATGATCCATGGAGTTGTTCATTAATCATCTAGACAATGAGATAGTCTTGAATCTGCTGTACAATAGTTAAAGGTGTTTTATTTAATTATTACTTTATTTAATACATATTTACCTAAAACCAGTTATATTTCAGATATAGAACTATCCTAGGAAAGGGCGCAGTATCTTCTGTAATACATACAAAGTAAATAAAAAAAATTCATGAAAAAATAATAAAGCTAATTATTATATTAAGAAAATTGTTAAAGTTCTTTGAGCAGAGCATTAAATTTGATATTTAAAGACAAAAAAAAAAGGTTGTTTTAGATTAGTGAAAACATATACAACCAGAATAATGAGTATGATAGTTTTTACCCATGTAATTCAGACAGAACAGTGTGAATAACATTGTAATTATAAATCAAGATAAATTTGGAGGCAAGAAAGGAAAGATAAATGAACAGAAGGAAAAAAGGAAGGAAGAAATACAGAATTCAAGGAAGGGAGAAGGGAGATCAGTTGGATATTAGCGAAGTCCTGTATAAAAGAAAGTATAAGAACAAAATTAGAATGATATCAATTAAAATGGAAAAAAGGACCACGGTTTTATAAAACTTATGAAAAAATAATTGGCATAATTAAGAGAATAATTTTATACATAATATAAAACAGGTAGCTGTCAAAATCATTTCTGAAATTTAAAAACTTGAAAAATGAAGAGAACTTTAGCAAAATATTAAAAGTATGAGGAAGAGCCATTTTTGGTAAAGATGAAGAATTTCACTTTACACAACTTGTCATTTCTTAAAAAAGGGAGCATGGGGCCGGGGGCAGTGGCTCACACCTGTAATCCCGGCACTTTGGGAGGCCGAGGCGGGTGGATCATGAGGTCAAGAGATCGAGACCATCCTGGTCAACATGGTGAAACCCCGTCTTTACTAAAAATACAAAAAATTAGCTGGGCATGATGGCGCGTGCCTGTAATCCCAGCTACTCGGGAGGCTGAGGCAGGAGAATTGACTGAACCCAGGAGGTGGAAGTTTCGGTGAGCCCAAATCGCGCCATTGCACTCCAGCCTGGGTAACATGAGCGAAACTCCGTCTCAAAAAAAAAAAAGTAGCATGGGAAATAGGACTTACTGTGTTCTAAAATGTTCTGCCCTATCTTCTTTAGTGCTAATACCCGTAAATTGTTTCTAATCAGATGGTTTTATAGGTGTAAAGAGAAAAGATAATCAAAACATTTTAAGAAATGTTGAACAAGACTACTTGTTAGGATGCGTTTCCGAAGTCCTGCCATTAAAACTGTCCTTATTTGCCTAACTGCTAAACGAGATAGTCTAAGAGCAAAAATAGGGTTTTCTCTTCTAATAAGCAAATTTAGTAGTGCTCCTCATACCATTATTTTTATCCTGAAAGAGATTTTTATTTTGCAAATATCAACTTTCTGTGTTCTGTCCACCTTTCAATTCAGGACTTCATTTTAAATGTCATTGTGCTGCACTTCTTTAATATTTATAAATTTAATATAAATATAGTCAATGATGCTATTTTCCATCATCAAATATAACAACAAAACTGATGAAGAATTTGAGATCTTATGAAAAGCAACAACTTTCTACTTGCTTTGAAATACACAAACAGAAAAAAGGAGGATTTTACAAGTTCATGGAATAAGGTTTAGAAAAGACAGTTAAAATTCAAGAGTGCAATGAGTTACAAAATTCACCTATTTATATTCGGTGAATCCAGTGGTTCCTAAGATTTATCTGTATGGTGTTCCTCATATAATTGCCAGCCATCACTGTCTGTATTTCCAATGTTTTCATGTAAATTTTGGTTATCTTCAAAAAGTCTATGCTAATTTTTGTGAAGCAATTCTTTTCTCATTTTTATGGCCTTTCTCTTTTCCCTTATAACTTACAGGTCTCATAGTCATAAACATTGTTTATGTAGATCTGTGGACAGAAATTGGTTTGCATTAGAATAAAATTAATGGGTAGAGATGGAAAAGAGAAAAGAGGCAATGAACATTTAAGTTTTAAAGATAATTTATTCTGAAAGATTGACGAGAACAGGAGGAGATAGTAGATCTAGGATAACTTCAGCCACAAACAGAAGATAAATAAACCTAAAAACGATTACGTTTCATTCTTTCTACTCTTACATCTAAGCATCATTAAGATCTATAATAAATTCTTATTAAACACTTGTTGTATTTAAAGATAATTTTTACTCTGAAAGAGATAACAATTATGTCTAAAATGTTTACTCAAACCTTCAGCACATATAGTCTTGTTTCATCTGAATAAATAACAACTTCATCCTTCTAGTTTCTCATTCCATAACATGAGTTATTCTTGACTACCAAGTCTCATTTTTCACTCAATAAAATTTTAATATTTCCAAAAGTGTTATTTAATATACATCCTATTATTCTTATTTGAATTTCATACTACGTCTTTATATAATTGTCATTTCTAACTTTTGTGTTTAATGTTCTTTGATGTTTCTGTTTTTATGATTTTGCATAGGAGACTCATTGAATTTTGTTTTTTAACATTTTAATTCTTATATTTTATTATTTTTAACAACATAGAACTATAAAGAAGAGTTCTTTAAAAATCCAAGGCAAATTTGTAGAGGTATTGAAGCAATTTCTGAAATAATTTGAGAAAATATGTCTTTATATTATGTTTTATTTACAACAGTTCACTGAAATTGCATAAATACACCACAGACTACACATTCACCACATAGTTGTTTTCTAAATATGGTGGACAGAATTCTAAGATGCCCTATAGGATTCCTGTCCTGTGGCATATTTCCTAATTGTAGATGGGATTTGTGAATATGTTGGGATAGTCTTTCCGTTTATTCGATTATGTTATTTAAGAACCTGTAATAACAGACTGAAGTGAGATACGCCATTGGAATTGAAGAATCCAGTTGCTTTATCATGAGAATGCCCTGTGCCTAGGACCTGAGGGAGGTTTCTATGAGCTGAGAGAAACCCTTGGCTAATATCCAGTGACAAAACAGGAACCTCAATTATACAATCACAAGGAACTGAATTCTGCCAACAACTAGAATTAGCGTCAAAGAGGACACACATACTTAGGTGAGATTGCAGCCCTGGCTGACTCCTAGATTTTGACCTGAAAAGACACTAAGCAAAAGACCTAGCTATCCTGTGCCTGGACTCATAAAAACAGAGAGATAACAAGAGTTATATTGTTTCCAGCTGCTAAAATTGTGTTAACAAGTTCCACAACAATATAAAATGAATTATGCAACACTTTATATTTTGTTGCTATGTTAAGTAGTGTTTGATTTTTATTACATATTACACTTATTTATTTTTTGTCTTTTTGTTTTTTTCCTTTTTGTGGAGAACGGGGTCTTGCTATATCACCCAGGCAAGTCTTGAACTCCTGGGCTCAGGCTACCCTCCCACCTCTGCCTCCCTAAGAGCTGAGTTACAGGCATGAGCCACAGTGCCTGGCTACATTTTAATGCTACTTTAATGAAATATATTTTTTAACTTCTTTCAATCAATTTGGCAGAGATTTGGACCAATGTGTATTTAAGCCAGGTCATAGACAAGGCTGACAGTCAACGGGTATACATCACAGTTCCACTCCTCTGACCAGCATTCATTCTTAGTTTATGCATCCATATGAATTGGTTCATACATATATTTTATTGTTTGTAAAGCATCTTGAATAACTCCTAGTTACAGGAATGTTAGTATAATATAAAAATTGTGAATACAAACAAAAATAAGCAGCATTAATTATATTTTGACCAGTGTATTTGTTTAAGGAGATTTATATTATGTTGCATTTTACTCCTGAGATTTTTTCCATATCCCAGTATATTTAGAAATGTCAATGTTAGGATTGAAAGATTTGTCTTAATTAGGGAACACCTTCAGTAAGTTGCTGTTAACTAGAGAACTACTAAATACATTTCCAAAAATATAATAATAATTACAAAATATACCTAGAAGTTATTTTTCACTATGCAATCAATCTACAGTTTTAAAGTACTTAAAAAAATGGACCATTTATCTTTGGTAGCCTACAATATGAAAGTAGAATTTTGAAACTCATGTCATTCAAACCCAAACTGCATATGTTCTGGAAAAAAAGAAGCATTGCTCCTAGATCATAGGAATAAATAGCATGACTTTCAAGATGCTATACAGTGGAATGTAAAGAACTATAGTTCTTATGCTATCTTTGATCAAAGAACACATTAAAACATACATATTGCTCAAGGAATGCTTCAAAAATTGCTTAACATCACTATATTAGAAAATGAATTGTATCCTTTCCATTTCTCACTCAGTCTTGGAATAATAATTGATTCCTGGAAATATTGAAGTTTAGATCAGAAATGATATACAGTGGCACCCTAGGAGAAGTGGATTCCGTTAGGATTGAACATTAAGTTTACAGTATTTATCTCCTTAACATCTAATTCAATTTATTTTACTTATTTGAATTTTATATTCATCTTAAAATGAAGATAGAGCCCACAAAAAATTATTTAAGTGGGATCATGACAGATACAATATGAACTTTTTAAAAAATATAGGACATTCTCTCTATATATATCTCACTCCTTCCTCTATTTATATGTCCTCAATATTACTAATATAGACTAAGAAAAGAAAAAGATGTATATTAAATTTTACTTTGAGAGTGCTTGATAAAAATTAAGAAAAACACAAAAATTTATATTTTATTGAAATAGATTGAAGGAAATTACATTTTCTAAAAATGCCCATTAAAATTTTTGTTGTTTGATTTGACAGACACTTTGTGTTAGTAAAAATAGTGGAGAGAAGCCTCACAAATTTGTGTTTTTGAAAGCATAGAACACAATAGAACTTTAAGACAGTTTTCCAGGCTTGGGAAATTTATAATTTATTTGTTCTACATTTCCAAAAAGGAAAAAATAATCTAAATTTAAGATAAAAATTGTATATCTTTAAATACACTATTTTTTGCTTCCTACTGCATTTTTACTGGTTTTGGTGTTATTATTTTGTCTTTGAATTTAGTTAGCATAAATATAGTATTCAGAAACTTCGTTGTAAGTTTTCTGTCTAATATGTTACCATATCTGAGCATAAATTCATCAAGAAAAGATAGTGTCATACTAATAGATCCTAGGGTTACCAATTGCATTCTCCTCCAGAGATTTCAGTGCAGAATTCAGTTTCTCATGAGGTATTTCTATAATGCAGAGAATTATAATAATAGATTAAAAAAATAAAGTCAATAATAAAGTACAAATTAATGGAAAAGTTGTTTTCTGTCTCACAGACAATACAAAGTCAGTGTTTGTCCCAGCTTTTTATCCGAATTTCCATAATATAATGAAAATAAGAAATTTCTCAGAAATTTAAGGCAGAACCCATAGTAGTTTATTAAAAATTAGAACTTTATTGGATTACTGCATTAAACCTTTAAAATGTGAATTTTATATTCTCAAATATATAGTTTTAAAGAAAATTATTATCAAATATATATTTTCAAAGAAACAATGATGATTTAAGAAGATGTTTTACATTTTCCCTGGGTTTCTGTGTCCTGATACATTATTATGTAATTAAATAAATAAAACATATATCTATTATATATATGTATATATGTCTTAAGCTTCATAAGCAAATACATTTTTGTGAGGTTGTGGCAATGTACCAATATATTATACCAATCCTATTATAATTACAACTTTGTTGGCAATTCAGTACAGTAAAAATCATCTTTTTTTCTAATACAATTTTTCACATTGTTTTTAATATGATTCAGATATTGTTATAAATATATACTCTACATCTATCCGTTAATCATCACAATAGCACTATGTTAGCTATGATAGTCTTCATTCTGCAAATGAAGAAACTGAGAAACAATATCCCAAGAGCACACAGCTAGTGTTATCAGAACCAGAATTAGGATCCTGGACATTCCTCTCAAGAGTCTGTGCTCTCAAACATTATGCTAGACTGCTATTTTGGGGTTATCACATTTTAACTCTGACATTTTAGGCAAGTTACTGTAAGTTTCTTCTGTCATTTTTCTTTCTGAATCTGTAAAATATGATACTAATGGCTTCTTTCTGGTGCTATTCAGAAGATTGTCATGTGTGTGTATCAAGATTAAGATGAGTATAATCAAGTTAAAAAGTGCCTCATACACTGTGACTATTACATTTTTGTCTTTGATTCTACTGCTAGCAAAATAAGTCCTCTTAAAAAATAAATAGAATTGTTAACCTGTCAGTTCCCATGATTCTACTCGTACACATTCTTATTATATTTCTTTCTTTAAAGTGTCAAGATACACTTATGATGCAAATGTTTAAACTTTGAAACCTTTTTCTTGACTAATTAAAAACATAAAAGTGGCATTTCTAATACATTTGGAGAATGGAAGCATAAAATAATGCATAATTGTATAGGTCTCTATCTGAAGACTTTAGAGGCTACCTTCTAAAAACAAGTTTACAATGATTTCATAGTTAAAGGCTTCTGAAAAAAGGACTACTGTTTAGAAAACTTATTTTCTGTAACCATTGTTTTTTCCACAAATACATTAAGAAAAGCAAATGTTAAGTATTATTTGCAGAATTACAGATAAATACACATTTTGAAATAAGAGGCTTATTGCATTTTAGATAGATCTGCAAAGATACAATTTGACCGGGAATTTTCAGTCAATCCTGATTCAATAATAACATTTTTAGTGCAATTTTTCTTAATTTTGAAAATTGATACCATAAATTTGGGGAAGATGCCCCACATTATTTGCTTTGTTAAATATTATGCTTGGTAAAATGTGAAACATTTAAACTGCTTTATTGTGTATTTGCATGAAAAACTAGCAAACCACAGATTGTATGGTTATTTTGAACTGAAGTAGAGGTTTCAAGATTGTCTCCTGATTTTTTTTTTTTTAATCAACACACATGCCCTTATTTCTCTTCTTAACAGTACTAAATTTTCAAACTGTAGGGTTTGAGTAGAATTGACTCTCCCATCCCCAAATCCAGGATGGATTCTGAATAGGTTGCCCATAATGATTTGTTGAGTTTGACAAACGACCTAAGTTATTCCAACTTGAATGTATATTATTTCCTAGAAATATGATTTAATACATTAGCTTTCTCCAACTAACTCAGAAACATAAAATATGAGGCTGAGACCTATTTCATCCTTAAAACTTCCAAGAAGCCCCTCCTGGATTTGGAAGCGAGGTTAATATTACATCACAGGAAGATATTACAGAGAGAGAGAGAAAAAGAGAGAACAAATTTACGATAAAATATTGGTAGTCCTTTTGCATTCTGGATCAAGCTCCAACTGATCCTAAAGTATCCCTGGACTCTCAAATTTATGAGTTAGTATAGTGCATTTAAAACAGTCTGAGTTAGGTTTATAACAATAACAGACCTTAAAATAACTGTTAAACATTCTGTGTTTTTTTCTACCGTGTAAAGAACTGACTTACAAGAAATGACCTTCAACCTAATCCTTGATAAAGCTGTTGATTTTTGGAGGATTATAGTAATGGGCTGTAAGTTCAATTACTTGACGATATTTTGTTTCCCCCAAATTTAATTTGATCCCTTGTCTATTATCATTAGAACCACCAATAGTAAATAAAAATAGTGAGGTGCCTCCTTTACAATTTTGATGATTTTGAAAGGACTGATAGGGCAGAACAAAAATGATACTGCTAGTGCTCTCATAATATGCTTTATGTAGATACATTGTTAAAAATAATGTGTAGGCTTATGAGTATTAGTAGCACTGTACATCAGCTATGAAACAGGGAGAAAGTTTTTCAAACAGACTGGGGAATGTTAGGATAATATGAAATATTATTTAATTATTCCAAAATAATTTTTACCCTGAATTCCAAGCTCTGCTTGATATAAGTGTAGACTTCTCATGTAAGTTATTCTTTAATTAGGTCTTATTTCCCTTCACTTACTATAGCCTGATAGCATTTCTTGAGAAATCCCCAGATACTGGTAAAATTAAGATAGTTTTTACCCATAACAAAAGGTGAGACAAGACAATTGGGTGTTAGAGAAAATAAAATTATTCACTTGGATTTC
Organism: Callithrix jacchus; assembly: GCF_049354715.1. Taxonomy (NCBI): domain Eukaryota; kingdom Metazoa; phylum Chordata; class Mammalia; order Primates; family Cebidae; genus Callithrix; species Callithrix jacchus. Next base: position 53,714,278 of record NC_133502.1, read on the forward strand.
AGGACACCTGCCTGCTGCTCAGAATCTGATCAAGTTGGCTTGATGATTTTTATCCAAACTTTTGGGACTTAGCCCTATGATTTTCTTCTCTAGAGCACTAGAATAGTCTAAGGTACATTCAGGCTCAAAATTCTGTCATCTGAGAGTATAGCAAGAGGTGCTTTCTTCAGCTCAGGTTTTAGTTTTGGACTTGCTGATTTTCTGCCTGTTAGAATATTTTTCATGTACTTTAAAGGATTCACAGTTCTCAGAAAAAGTGAGATCCTCAATAGATTCACAGAAATCACAAGGCTGTTCATTTATAGCACTAATGGGTGACATTCACTCGTAGAAAAACCCAATCCCAGAAATAAAGAACATTTCTGGCACTTTCTCAGCTTATTTGGATTAAATTGCTCAGCCATAGTCTGTTTTTCCAAGCATTATTTTCTGTTGGACTGAATGCCAGATTCAGGATATATAAAGAAATTACCTATACTAAACACTAAGAATATCAAGAACAAAAACAAAAGCAAAAAAAAAAAAAGACAAATAATTCATTTACTTCTTATATTCTCATTACATTATTTTCACTCATCTATGTATGCACCTGAATGTAAATGTATAACCATGTTTCTATTTAAAATAAGATGAAAATGCTAAGTCATGAGCCAGACACTTCATTAAACACAATGTATATGCTATCTAAATCACATGGATTCAAGATACAAGTTTGTTAGTATCTTCATTTTATCAGTGAAGAACTATTGAGTGTCCAGTGTGGTTAGGGTCACTGAGCTTGTTAGTAAAAGAACATTGTTCAAGCAAAGCTATATACATCCCCAAAGCTCATGTTCTCACTGCAATATCTAGCTGTCCCAGGGGGTAAAATGTGATGTTACAAATCAAATGACAGCAAGGTATGCTCTTCCTGATATTTGCTTCATACTTTGTGATAACTTCTTGTGCTGCATTGTAAACAGGACTGGGATTTCATTCAGCAGCATTGGGGATTAGAATCAGAGTCACATAGATATTGTTATTTCAGGGGAGGTCAATAGAATACCTCAAGTTCTATGCTCCTTTGTCAGTTGAAAATATTGTTCTTATATTTTACTTATCTTGTCACAAAAAGTAGATGCTTTTTGACTAGAAATATTAGAACAGCTTGCAATGCTGGAATTTAGGTAAAAATTAATGTAGGAGTTAATATTTCACAGATTTTTGTATACAGATGATTATATATATGCACACTTACAACCTCTGTGAATACTTGTGTTGTACATTTGGAAAATTAAGATATTATTATTGTAATCAATAGAGAACTAATCTGTAAAAGTCAAAATGTAGTGGCCATTGATATTGTTGGAATTTATATTTTTTTGCAGTGACTGGCAGGCCAAACTGTGATCTTTGCATATTAAATTACTTGTAGAACATTTAAAATGCTAACCTAAGGAAATGCTTTATTTATAAGTACAATCACAACCACTTGTTGATCTTCCAGCTTTTCAGACAGGTTACAGCATATCACTGTAACTGTTGTTATTTAAACTTTTCTTAAATTTTGTATTATTAATAAAAATAAAGTAATTTGTTCAGAGGTTTATTTTAAACTAATCTACTCTAGGGAGAAAATGTTCCATAGGTTCTAAAAATACAATCCAAATACTTTTTTACTCTCATTTTTCTTAGCCTTTGTGTTGTCTGAAATCTAATGCAATTTGACCTTCAGGCTAATAAACTTCTTTTGATCATCTTTATCACTACTTTTTTTGAAGTTTATGGTGGCAATTTAGAAGTGAGCTTTGATTACAGAGTAGGTGGTGTATTTAGTTATTATTTTAGTGTGTGAAGAAAAATGACTATTTTTTTTTTAATTTTTTATTGGATTATAGGTTTTGGGGTACATGAGCAGAGCATGCAAGACAGTTGCGTAGGTACACACATGGCAGTGTGCTTTGCTTTTCTTCTCCCCTTCACCCACATTTGGCATTTCTCCCCAGGCTATCCCTCCCCACCTCCCCCTCCCACTGGCCCTCCCCTTTTCCCCCCAATAGACCCCAGTGTTTAGTACTCCCCTTTCTGTGTCCATGTGTTCTCATTTTTCATCACCCACCTATGAGTGAGAATATGCGGTGTTTCATTTTCTGTTCTTGTGTCAGTTTGCTGAGGATGATGTTTTCCAGATTCATCCATGTCCCTACAAACGACACGAACTCATCATTTCTGATTGCTGCATAATATTCCATGGTGTATATGTGCCACATTTTTCCAATCCAGTCTATTATCAATGGGCATTTGGGTTGATTCCAGGTCTTTGCTATTGTAAACAGTGCTGCAATGAACATTCGTGTACATGTGTCCTTATAGTAGAACGATTTATAGTCTTTTGGATATATACCCAGTAATGGGATTGCTGGGTCAAATGGAATTTCTATTTCTAAGGCCTTGAGGAATCGCCACACTGTCTTCCACAATGGTTGAACTAATTTACACTCCCACCAACAGTGTAAAAGTGTTCCTTTTTCTCCACATCCTCTCCAGCTAGCCATGTGCAGAAAGCAGAAACTGGACCCCTTCCTGACACCTTACACTAAAATTAACTCCAGATGGATTAAAGACTTAAACATAAGACCTGGCACCATAAAAACCCTAGAAGGAAATCTAGGCAAAACTATCCAGGACATAGGAATAGGCAAGGACTTCATGAACAAAACACCAAGAGCATTGGCAACAAAAGCCAAAATAGACAAATGGGACCTAATGAAACTCCACAGCTTCTGCACGGCAAAAGAAACAGTCACTAGAGTGGATCGGCAACCAACAGAATGGGAAAAAATTTTCGCAGTCTACCCATCTGACAAAGGGCTGATATCCAGAATTTACAAACAACTCAAGCAGATTTACAGGAAAAAAACAAACAAGCCCATTCAAAAGTGGGCAAAGGATATGAACAGATACTTTACGAAAGAAGACATATATGAGGCCAACAATCATATGAAAAAATGCTCATCGTCACTGGTCATCAGAGAGATGCAAATCAAAACCACATTGAGATACCATCACACGCCAGTTAGAATGGCGATCATTAAAAAATCTGGAAAAATGACTATTTTTTTTGTGTATTTTCAAGATGACCTAGAAAATTATATCTATCAAGTCAATTAAAGAAAATGTGTTATTCAAGTTATAAAATGTGCTTTAAAATAATTTTCACTATATTAGTAGTTTAATTTTTACCATTAAAGTAATACTATTTTTATCATTAAATATGTAATGAATCAGTTCTTTTTATATTTCTCACTATCATTAATAAATATGGATTCATGTGTTGACATAATTGCTTAGTAATTAGATAAAATTAGCAAAATAACCACCAATACTATCAGTGTTGTATGGTGTCTTTCAGATAGATCAATTGCATGACAATAATCTCCAAACAAACATAGCTTAAAATTTTGTATCTCCTTTACTCCTAAACACACAATTGAAAAGCAGAAGGAAATGTTTGTTTTTTTTGTTCTTTTGAAACATGGTCTTGCTGTCGCACAGGCTGAAATGTAGTGGCATGATCCTAGCTCATTGCAACTTTGAACTCCCAGACTCAAGCCATCCTCCTTCCTTGGCCTCTCAAAGTGCTGGGATTAAAGATATGAGGCACTCCACATAGACAAGGATAATGTATTATTGTGAAAATACTTCATTGAGGGTCAGAAGCCCTGAATTATAATTGTAGTGTTTCTTTTCACTACTTGAAGACTTTTGGAAAATAATCACAAACCTATCCCGTGTTTATCTTTTTTCATCTATGAAATGAAGAATCTGTGAAACCTGGTGACACCAATTGTTACTTAAATAGATTATATATAATTTTCTGTCTATGTACTGTATATTGGTACTCAGTTAAACTTTGTTACTGGCATTGTCCAGCAGAGAAATAAAAAGTTAAAACTACAGCCAACATGTTCAATAGATTTTTAGTTTATTGGAGGTTTATTGTGGATTATCAAGGTAAATAATTTCACTTGTTTCATAATTTTCCAATAATAAAATATATTTGTTAAAATGATAAAAAGTTCTATAGATTTGAAGGCAACTCAGTGGAAACCAACATGTATGTGAAGGTTGAGGAGTACTGGAAGTTAAAAAAACTGATTCAGTTGGCATAAATTTAGATGACTTTTTATTGTCATAGTCAAAATATATGACTGCCACTTGATGTTAGTACAATGTTTGAAAAACAAGATAATTGAGACTCATATAACTTATTACATTTATCTCATATCTTCTCAGGAACTATTCTATAGCAGACAATTTGCAACATATTTTGTTTAAAAAATAAAAATTGGGCCGGGCGAGGTGGCTCAAGCCTGTAATCCCAGCACTTTGGGAGGCCGAGGCGGGTGGATCACGAGGTCGAGAGATCGAGACCAACCTGGTCAACATGGTGAAACCCCGTCTCTACTAAAATACAGAAAATTAGCTGGGCATGGTGGCGCGTGCCTGTAATCCCAGCTACTCAGGAGGCTGAGGCAGGAGAATTGCCTGAACCCAGGAGGTGGAGGTTGCGGTGAGCCGAGATCGCGCCATTGCACTCCAGCCTGGGTAACGAGCGAAACTCTGTCTCAAAAAAAAAATAAAATAAATAAAATAAAATAAAATAAAAATAAAAATTACCAAATAGAGCACCTTCATCTTTCTATTAAAAAAATACAAATCCCCATGTTTCTTGACCCACCTTTTTTATCTTTTTTTTTTTTAATAGAGAAAGTTCCTCTCTTTCTATCAAAGGCTCTCTTTTTTCTGTTTTGAATTATTTCACATTTGTCTCACGGTTTTCACTCAACAATCAGCATTTATATCTTCATTCTTTCTTTCTATGAACATATAGCCTTAGTCCAATAACTCCTGTATTAAAAAAACCCTGTTCTGACTTCAGGTCTCTTTCAACTATCATACTATTTATCTTCTCTTATAAATCAAAGCTTAGAAAACATTGTCTTTATCTTTTCTTTTACCTTTGTCACCCTTTATGCTGTTCTTATCCAATTTATTCCAACAAAACTTCCCTTCTTAATATGCCAGTCTACTCTTGTCAATGTTAACTATAAATGTGTGAAAATCCTGGAATTGTCTCATTCTTTATCATTCTTGACATTTTATCACTACTCCAAAGCTGTTAAAAATGTTATAATTTTTTAAATCCTTTCTTTCCTTCTTTTCTGACACCACAGTTACTGTTTTTTTCTCCAAGCTGTCTACTAGATTCCTCCTTTTGATCCAAACTATAACTACTGAAATTCTTCAGATTCTGTCATAAGCCTTCTAATTTCTCTATAATTATGACACTTAAATCTTTCTCATTTAATTATGACATTTATTTCCATAGATTTAAAATCATATAGTTTTATACTTGTCTATTGTATTCTTATGCTCATACTCAAATCCCGACTATGTGATATTGACACTTCAATGTCATAGAAATATGACATAACTAACTCACTCTCACTGTTTCCTTTCCTTATTTTGTCTAAGTCTGTTTTCTCGACCTCCTCAACCTTATTACATGTCATTTTTTCCTTTACCCACTCTGATAGAGCCACTCAGATTTTGCACAATATGATCTCTCTTTCTGAAATTGTAAACTCATGATTCATCTCATGGCTGTGTTTTTCTTATTTTTTGTTCTCAGCTTAAACACTTTTCCCTGGAGAATTTCCTGAATCATCTAATGTAAGGCTAGTTTCTCCCATTGTTTTCATTCTTAAAGTCCACCTGTTTTCTTCGTTACAAAGTATAGTAAATATCCCCAGTATGATTTAATTGTTGATTGTCTGTCTTTCCTATAAAGCACTAAATTCCTTGAGATCAAATGCCATTAACCTTTTCATGTTATATACTTGGTACCTAGGATGACATAATGAATAACTTAATGAATAAACCAAAATTTCTCTTCAAAGTTTTTTGAGTCCCCAAACTATAAATTTCCACTGTACTAGACCACTTTCTGACCCCTGAACGCATTAACAACAATGTCAAAGATCACGACTTTTTACAATGACCCCAAAACAAAAAAAGTTTCACATAAAGAACTCATATGCAACTAGCTATGTAGTGTCCCAGGGTCTGCAATTAAAATGTTGGCTTTATAAGATCAGAATACAAAAACAGTTCATGTAAACACAATTTTTCAGTCTTGTAAAACTGTTTCTAGATGTAACTGAAGGAAACGAATCTATTTCTCTCTTAGTATGGTGTGGAAAATAAATAAATATTTGCTTTTGTGTTAACAACTTACCTAAACAGTTAGTAAAAACTGATTTAAAAGTTAAGTTTTCTGCATGGAGAAAATTAATTGTAGCATGTTTCTGACTTCAAGGCACATGTTCACATATTTTATATTCAGTTTTTAATAAGAACTGAAAATGAGAATGTGTAATTGAATCATGCTTAAAGGAGTCTGCTTCCTTTGTTAGACAAAGTAGTTCTAACTGTTGGTAACCGTGAAAAATCCAAAAGCACAAAAAATGTTTGTGCAGAAAGACTTTGAAGCTCAGTGAAAGGTAAACATCAATTTAGAGATCACTCTCGACAGTTCTGAGCATGGGTCTTCTAGTAGACCTAGAAATTTTCAACTTTCCATTAGCGCCCTCAAAAAAATACCCCCGCACAAATAAATAAGAAACAATTAAATATTACCTTACCTCCACCTCCATTAAATCAAAACAGTAGAATTTAAACTCCATCTCTTTTTTCTGCCAGATTTCTGGCAAAAAGAAGTCCAGGCACTTTGTTCTTTACTTCATTGTAGTATAAATGTGACCTGTTTGTGAGTCACCATTTACTGGAAGCTGTGAGAAATTACGAATGACTATATTTCAACTGAAGTAATGGTAAATTTCGACTTACAGGCATCGGTGTAAAACACTACATTTGAATTGCCATCTTTTTAAAATTATCTGTTCTTGAATATTTTAAATGTAGTCGTAAGGGAGCTTACTTAGTGACTCACAGATTATGAAGTTCTTAATTCCTATTCACTTATCTCCTGTCATATTGATGTATCTATTTACCATGTAGTCATTATAGTAATCCATTTAACAAACATAGACAGAACATGTAAACACAATACAACCATCTATGTTTCTTCCACAATTAATGCAATGTGTTTAGTTAGATGTGGAAAAGTCTTATGGGTGAGACTGTGCTCAGGACAATGAAAGGACTTCAGTGAGGAAATAATCTAGTAGAGTTAGAAAGAAAAAAATAAAATTTAATAAATTAGGATGTTTTTGTTAAACTTAACTTCAGGTATGTTTCTTTTTTTAAAAAATTATGTATATCATTAATATTTTCTTTATAATTTAAGAGTTGAGGTCTCCAGTTACATGCTATAGGTACTTCATAAATTATGAGTGCATGAAATACACTCGAGGACAGTATTTCTTATCTAAGTTTAATATAAAAAAAGTCAATGGGCTTATCTCTATTCATAACTGTGTTTGATCTTCATCAGTATTGAAAAACCTGTATGAGTTAAGAAAAAGTTTTCATTTGAATTTTTATGAGGCTTTGTCTCTGATTGTGTAACAATGAAATAGCTGAGTTGAGAGTATTAAAACCAGTATATGCTTGTAGCTGCCCCTACACACAAATGTCCCCTCCCCCATCAAAAAAAAAATCTCTTATGAAAAAGCCTTCTAAAGTTAGTAGAGTTTTGAGGAAATGGTTTTGAACTATTGTAATGGTACATAATTTTGTGCTCCTTTTAAAAATATTTTGGTAAATTCAATGAGTTATAAATGAGTTGAATGTATATCTTTCTAACTCTCAATTTAACTGTAAAATAAATATAGAAAACATGTGCCTTATAAGACAAAAATAATCATTGTAAAAATCTAAACCTAGAGTGGCTCCAATGAAAACCTGCCCTTCTCTCTAATCAGTATCAGAAAAAAATGAACATCTTCAAAGTAGAAAATAGCAAAAAATATCCTCTAGAAAATATTTTCCAAGTAACATTTGGCGGATATTGAAATTTATCAATGGGCCAATTTAGCTGGTTTGCAAATATCCATTTTATAAATATTTTATCTTGGAATGTTTTCAAAAACTATTTTAGACAATATTATTATGAGTATATATATAGGTCATTTTGTATAAATATTCCATACAAGCCAAACATTTTTAGGCTAAAATAATCTGATCTATTTTGGTAGAGAAATTTGTGACTTCTATCAACCATTTACCTATCTCACTCTATTCACAGGTAATAATTTGGCTGATTTACAGGGATATATGCCAAGCATCTAGAAGACAGCGTGGCTAAATTGTTTGAAATTATTTTTTAAAATGAAAAATTACCTCCTAATTTTAAGGATTGTTAATTTAAATAAAAGTATTTATATTTTACCATCTTTTATCTAAACTCTGAATTATCATAGATAAAAGGAAATTGAATGACTTGTCCCAAACACTTAAATAAAAGAATGCTTTAGAAAAAATAATATTTACTAGAAATTATCTGAAAAAATATAGTCGACTGAATTCTCTGGAAATTCTATACTATATGCAGGGATAAATCAATTTTAAAAAGCCACATACTAAGATTTCATCACTTGTCTTGTTCTCCATTCTCTACCCACACCTGAGCAATTACACTTCACTGATTTTCTCTATGTAATTCACTGTTGCATTTATTTGAATAATATAGTTTAGAAACTTGTCATTATACGCTGTGCCTCTTTTAATATCCACCAAAAAGGTACGCTTAAAAATCTGAGGTCCCCTAAGTTATTCTTGTTTATATATTCTGTGCTTGAATCTTTTAAATGAACACATGCTGAGTACTAAAATAATAGTAAAATTGATAAAATGTGCTTGTTATATCTGTATATTTGTGTTTTATCTTAACCCTATTCTTACCCACACAATGGATGAGTTTGATCACTTGGCGGGTGGCATTTAATGACCACAACCAGTGAAAATTTAAAAAGGGTATTTTATTTCCTTGAAGAGGTAAGGAGGATAATGAAGACAGTCCCCAAAGGAGTTCCTCTTTGAACCATAGAAAAAACAAGGCTTTGTTAACTGAGTCCTTGTTTGGAGAGGAAAAGAAAAGGCATCTCAAGTTTAGTCACTGGTCATGCTTCTACATACATCCAATATACAGAAAATGAATAACTTCCTCCCTGGGCAGGAATTTTAGCATGGTAATGAGGGAAGTTTGCTGAAGTTCACCTTCAACTCAGGCATCTCTGGATGCAACTGATTTCTGTTCTTCTGAGCCTGAGCTTCTTCCGGGAACTTTTTGAAATGTTAAGAACTCAAGGTACAACAGTTACAAGTAGGTATCTTTTCATAGTGCATACCCAAAAACTCACAGACCCTGGGTTATATTGTCTTCCTTTTATAATTTTATTATTTTCACACATCATCCTTATTTTTCATATTCTATCATTTTCTACTGTATGTTGTTGCCAATTATTGGAAACCTCTTGTAAATAAATCAGAGTAGACAGGAAGAAAAATGGAAGAAAGGAAATGTGTAAATAAGACCTAACAGCCAGAGAGAACACAGACATTCCAGACAATCAGGAACAACATTAAATCACTGGGGACTTGATCGGAAGGAATAATTTGAAGCAGCTCATGGCCATTCTTTCCTGTTATGAGAATTAACAGAGATCTGAAAATACATGACATGAATTCTAAGATGGCCCAGTCCTTGAAGCTGCAAGATTAAGGAAACATGGGTCCCTTCCCTAATATGATCAGGGGCCAGTGATATCTTATCATAGCCACAAGACACGGCAGCACCTTGGTTCCAGGTCTATCATGCTAGATCAGCATTCACATGTGCTGAGATCACTAACCCCTTCCCTGGTATGATTATCTTTCCAAAAACAGTCTTTTGCTTCTTGACTGGCTGCTTCAATGGCTTCTCAATATCGTTTAGTGTGGTAGAACACTCTTTCCATCTTGAAACACAGCTTTTCTTGATGTAACAAGAAGCTTTTTACAGCAAGGAACACAAACAAAATTAATAGTGGATTAAACAATGAGGCTATTTATTTTCTTGATAATAATCTGAAAAGTTTCTGCGATTCATTCATTAATTCAATAATCAAGTACATGATGTGATCTATATTTCAACTCTTCCAGCCTCAGTGTGTTACGGCATCTTTATTCACATTTTTAAGATGGCTTATGACAATAGCAAATTGCATGTACCCCATTGGCAACATCTAAAGGGAGAAAGAAGCAAGCCACCCCCTTCTTTTCCTCCATCCGATTACATTCTACAGAGGGTACAGGTACAGTTTATGCTACTTGAAAAGGGAACATTTTATTATTTTTTGAGGACTTTTCCACATATTCTAGGTTAAATTATGTAATACTTAGGCCAATATATAAATCAATACATAAATCATGCAAACTGTGTTTACCTTTTAGCTTAAGGCTTAAATAATAATTTTAAAAATCCTGTTTGTCCTATATTCTAAATTTATAAGAGCTAGGGAGCCACTCAAAATTCAAAAGTTCTGATAACTCTTAGTTTATTATTAACCAATATTCAAAAAATAAAAGTCAATTTAAATACAAAAATAAGTCTAAAAGTGAAATATTTCTAATGTAAACTGATTCATTATCAAATGGTCCACTATGTGAAATAAGGATCTGCTGAACTCTCGATGCCTTTCTTGGAAAAACAAAATAAAATTCCTTCAATGTTTAGGATCTTGAAGCAGTGGGCAAATTGTTAAATGTTGCAGAAATTTTATTTTGTTCTTAAAATCTGGTGCTCACTAGCGCTAAAGTCTCCTTGCTCTTATCATAGCCCATTTTTGTTATTTTAATCCCCTGAAATAACATGAGAACTCAAGTTTAACATGAATGCTCCAACCAAGTTGAATGACTTTTCTTCTTTATAATGCAAGGCTTTAAGCCAAGGCTGAATTAGAGGACAGAAGAAGGAAATTGAAATGCCAGAGCCCAGCAGAATTCAAGCTCAATGCTGTACCACCAAGAAGCTCTGTCTATTTTGAACAGAATATCATTTAGATTTATTTCTTGCCTAAGCTTATATTCTGCTTGCTTAAAATCATGGATGATTCATTAGTCATGCATATGTTCTTGCTATTTAGTCAAAATTGATCTTGATATGGCTTTATATATTATTTACTTTCTGGGGATATATGAAAATATTCACTAAGTATAATTTTTAAGTCTCTAATCAGTTTCCCTGGTCCTAAAATAACAAGGAATCATTAAGAGAAAGAACTGAAACATATGGCCTAGCAATTCAGGCACCTTCCTCTATGTAAGGGGCTAGCTGTTTAAGAGATGCAGCTGCTTTTGAAGTTTGAAGTTCCTGCATGAGTCCACTGCAAGGATGCTCTCTTCAGCTTGCCAGGCTGTACCAGATGTCAGTCATGTCTCCTGAGAAAAAAATTTGGCCAGTTTCTTCAACCCCTGAATTGTCAGCCAGCTGTATGCTGTGGCCACAGCCAGCTCTATAATTCTATTGGCTGATGGGTGCACAGAAGGCACCCCAGACATATGCACATACTTTTCCTAGGGAGAAACATGGTTGCCAACTCTTCTGTAGTCTATTCCCTAATGAACTCAGCTGGAACTTGCTTTGAACATTTTTCGGCTCTCTTTTGCTCATCTACCTTAAGACTTCATATGTTAATTTAGCTTTTAAAACCGGTTACCTGTATCTTTTCCCTGGTATCACCATAGTTTGAATTTGAATTGCAAATAAATGGCAGACAGTTACAGAAGATGATGGGATAGTGAAGAATTATTAAGTGAGTAGTGTTCCTTAGATACCTTTACAAGGTATGGAAGAAAATTATTTGATAAAAGAATCCAGGCTACAGTGAGTTGTGTTCATGCCACTGCACTCCAGCCTGGATGACAAAGTGAGATCCTGTGTCAAAAATGAATAAATAAATGTAAAAGCCATAGGCGATTCACTTTTTTTTCTTCAGTGGCTATTTTTGACTTTTTTTCTTTTTGTTATAATACCATAAAATCCTGTTAAAACAGCTTTTTTTCCAATGCCCCTTCAGGAAATTTTATCGTAAGGATAGTGAATATTTGTTTATGTACTGTATGTATTAATATATCTATAATCTGTGAGCAAAAAGAACAAATTTAATAATCTTTAACTCAATGCATAGTTAAGAGCGACTAGAAAATTAAAGTGGAGACATTACAACAAATGCCTCAAGAATAAGAAGGATTATAAGGGGCTATTATGAACACTTATGTGCCAACAAATTGGACAACATAGAAGAAATAGATATATTCCAGAAAAATGTAACCTACCAAGATTAAATCAAGAATAAATACAAAGCCTGAATGAACCAATAACAAATAAAGAGATTAAAGAAGTAATTAAAAACCTCCCAACAAAGACAAGCCCAGGGCCAGATGGCTTCACAGCTGAAATCTACCAAACATTCAAAGAAAGTTATTACCAATACTTCTTAAGCTCTTCCAAAAACAAAGCAAGAGGAAATACTTCCAAACACATTTTCCGAGGCCAACATCAGCTTAATCTGTAAGCCAAAGACATCACAAGAAAATAAAACTATAAGCCAATAGCTCTGATGAACATCCATTGTGAAAATCCTGAATGAAGTATTAGTCAACTGAATTTGAAAACACATAAAAAAGATTATATATTATTACCATGTGGAATTTAACCCTGGCAAGAAAGGCAGGTTTACCATGCAAACCAATCAATGTGATACATCACATAAACCAAATGAAAGATTAGAAACTACATGATCATCTTAATTGATGCAGAAAAAGCATTTGGCAAAGTTCAGACCTTTTCTTGATTAAAAAAAAGCTCTTAATGGTTTTGGTATAGGAGAAAATTTCCTTAACAGAATAAGGTCCATTTATGAATAACCTACGGTGAACAACATAATCAATGAGAACAACTGAAAGTTTTCTTACTAAGTTACCATATGAGGCAGATAAGCCTAGTCTCACCACTTCCATCAACATAGTGCTGGAAGGATTAGCCGGGGAAATTAGACAATAAAAGGAAATAAAAGGCATCCAAATCAGGAAAAAGGAAATAATATTATTTCTATTTGTGAATAGTATAATCTCATATGTAAAAATTTTCAAAGATTTAACAAAAACTTGTTAAAACCCATAAACAAATTCAGCAAAGTTGCAGGTTACAATGTGCAAAAATCAGTAGCATTTCTATGCACAAAAATGACTTAGGTAAAAAAGAAATTTAAAAAAATCATTTATAAATGACATAAAACACCAATGAATAAATTTAACCAAGGAGGTAGATATTTGTACACTGTAAACTACAAAACTTTAATGACAGAAATTGAAGAAAACACAAACAAATGGAAAGGTATCCTGTGTTTATGAATGGGAAGAATAAATATTGTTAAAATATCCATAAACAGTCATACAGATTTATGGAATTCTATAAAATTGCAATGACATTCCTTACAAAAATAGAAGAAATAATCTTCAAATTTATAGAGAACCACACAAAAAAGAAAACCTGAATAGCCAAAAAAAGAAAAACAATGTTGGAAGCATCACACTACTTGATGTAAATGGTACTACAAAGTGATAGTGATCACAACAGTATAATGCTGCAGAAAAACAGACGTATAGACCAATGCAAATAAATAGAGAACCAAGAAATAAATTCAAACATATATGGCCAACTAATTTTTATCAAGACCACCAAGAAAACCCAAAAGGGAACAGTTAGTCTCTTCAATAAATGATGCTTCTAAAACATAGGCAAAACAGCAAAATTGGACCTTAATCTTAAACTACACACAAAGATAAATTCAAAATAGATAGAAGAGCAAGACATAAGACAGGGAAAATGTGGTACATGTACACCATGGAATACTCTGCAGCCATCAAAAACAATGAGTTCCTGTCCTTTGTAGGGACCTGGATGAACCTGGAAACCATCATTCTCAGCAAACTGACACAGAAACAGAAAATAAAACACTGCATGTTCTCACTCATAGGTGGGTGTTGAACAGTAAGAACACATGGACACAGGGAGGTGAGCATCACACACTGGAGTCTGTAGGGGGGATATAGGGGAGGGACAGCAGGGGGTAGGGAGTTGGGGAGAGATAGCATGGGGAGAAATGCCAGATACAGGTGATGGGGAGGAAGGCAGCACATCACACTGCCATGTGTGTACCTATGCAACAATCTTGGGTGTTCTTCACATGTACCCCAAAACCTAAAATGCAATTAAAAAAATAAATAGAAAAAGAAAAAAAGCCTTGAAATCATAAGACTTCTAGAAGATAACTTAGGAGAAAACTCTGTGACATTGGCTTTGGCATCAATTTATTGAAAATCACATCCAAATCTCAGGCTACAAAAGCAAAATTAAATAAATAGGACTACATCAAATTAAAAAGCTTCTACACAGCAAAGGAAGCAGCCAAGAAAATAAAAAGGTAACCTACAGACTGAAGAAAAATCATTGTAAATCTTATATCTGGTAAAAGATTAATATCCAAAATGTGTGTGTGTGTGTATACACAAATATACATATATATATACACATATATATGTATAAAAACTTACTGCTCAATAGCAGATAAACAACCCAGTTAAAAAATAGACAAAGAAACTGAGTAGACATTTTTTTCAAATGAGACATACAAATGACCAATAGGTATAAGTAAAGGTGCTCAAAAATCACTAATCATAAGTGAAATGTAAATTAAAATCATTGTGAACTATCACCACACACCCATAAGTGTGAGTGTCGATGAGGGTGTAGAGAGAAGGGAACCCTAGTGCACTGTTGGTGGGGAGGTAGATTGATACAGCCATTATGAAAAACAGAATGGAAATTCCTAAATAAGTTAAAAATACAATAGCATGTGACCCAGCAGTTTCTCTTTCAGGCATATGGTAAAAGGAATTGAAATCACCTTTTAAAAATATCTGCCCTCCTGCCGGGCGCAGTGGTTCATGACTGTAACCCCAGAACTTTGGGATGCTGAGGAGTGCAGATCACGAGTTCAGGAAATCGAGACCATCCTGGCTAACATGGTGTAACTCCGTCTCTACTAAAAACACAAAAAACTTAGCGGGGAGTGATGGCACGCACCTGTAGTCCCATCTACTCTGGAGGCTGAGGCAGGAGAATCACTTGAACCTGGGAGGCGGAGGTTGCAGTGAACAGAGATGATGCCACTGCATTCCAGCCTGGCTACAGAGTATGACTCTATCTCAAAAAAACAACAAAACAAAACAAAAACTGCCGTCCCATGTGCATAGCAACGTTATTTAAAATAGCCCAAATATGGAAACATCTTAAATGCCTATTGATGACAAATGGACGAAGCAAATGGTCAGCCTTAAAAAAGTAGATTTTCCCATTTGTTATATCATGAATGAACCTGAAGGACATGCTAAGTAAAGTAAGTCAGACACAGAAAAAAAATATTGCATGATCTCACTTAACTGTGGAATATTTTTTAAAAAGAGCCTAAAAGCACCGAGAGTTTGAAACAGTGGTTACCACAAGTGTTGGGGGCAGAAAATAGGGAGATGTAGGTCAAAGGATACCAATTAGCAGATATGTAGGATAAACAAGACTAGAGATGTAATGTACAGCATTAGAATTAAGGTTAATAAAATAGCATTTTATGAGAGAATTTTGTTAGATAAGTACATTCTAGCTGATCTTTTCACAAAATAAGTAGTGTGAGTTGTTAATCTGCCTCTCTATAGTAACCATTTTACTAACTATATGTATCCTATAACAGCATATTGTAGCCCTCAAGTATACACAATAAAAATTGATATTAAAAAAGAGTGACTAATATTAAGAACAATAAAATATAATTTTGCTAAAAGCAAAATTAAAATGTAAAAGATAGTCACATCAAACATCTTTATAAATGAATTTGCTACATAATTTTAATATAGCATATATATATAAACTGGAATGTATGAAATTACATGTGAAAATTGGCAAGTAATATAAACAATAATAATAATTTAACTAATTTAAAAAGATTATTCAAAATTATTTTCTTAAGCTAAATTTAAAAAGTTTAATAATTTTTTAAAAATTATCTTACTGTGAACTTTCAGCTTTTGCTTGCAAGGAGAAGATAATATGTAATAATGTGTAAGTAACTAGGGGCAATTTATTCATTCAGATATTGTGAAGATTTTTTTCCCCAGCACTTGCTAAAGTTAATAATGAGTTGAATAAATACTGTAGAATTAAGAAATAAAACATCAACTATTTTTATTTAATTCTTGAAGCCCAATTTACCAGTGAAAACTGAATATCAAATATAAACAATATTTACAAAGCAGCTAGTGACCGTCAATATGTTTGCTATGTGCAGGCTTCATAATAATATACCCTCCAAACTCAGCATCAGTGCTGCTCACTTGATACCCAAGAAAATGGAACAAGAGTAATTTAATTCCAGAAAGTAAGTTTTGCTGGCACAGATGAATCTGGAGGCCAAGAACGATTACAATGTCTTCAATTTTCCCCCCTTGCAAAAAAAGAAATCTAGTTTCTACTTTTTGAGAGCTACATGGTAACCATTAAAACTGAATTTCCTACAGTTACAGACATTTTAAGTTGTAGAAATCTATTTCAATGAAGTCTTCAGATGGCAGAAAATAAGAATTATGCCATGAAATATTATTTTTCTTGATTATAAAAATATGAATTAATACCTGATTCCAATATATTGACTGATATGAAGATGACTGTTTTACTCCTAGACATTGTTTTATCATGTCTTTTATTATTTTTATGGCAAAATCTGATCTTTTAAGAAGACTAGAGTAACATTATTTTTTAGTAATTTACCATGTTGGTTAAGTTACCTTTTCTTCATAAAGTAATTTCTCAACTTCTCTGTCACTGCTCAGTATTAAGTGACTATCTAACCTCAATTAAAGAATTGCTTGAAACTATATATTTATTCTAGAAAGAGAGTGCAATTCAGAATGAGAGTGGCATATATTCTTTGATGCCAGAAAGAAAGCGGTTCTCATTTGTAACGAAGAAACATTTTCCATATACTGTTTGGCCATTTTTATGTTCTCTTTAAAAATTGTACAGATCTTTTGCTCATATTTTAATTAAATTATGTGGGGTTTTTTGGTTGTTGTTGAGATTTTGAGACATCTAATAAAAGGTACCATATAAGAGGAGACAATTAACAATAACCACAAAGTGTCTGTGACAAGAATAAAACATATGATGGTTCAGGAAAAACTATAGAGCCTTATTAAAATATTGTAAAAAAAATAAAGTAGCAATTTATATTTTGGTACGTTTGGGGCCATTTGAAGAATATACATGAGGCAATGAAGTTTATTTCAACTTGTGGTTCTGATTTTTCAGTTTAACACAATGATTTAGCTGGACCAATTATTACAGACAACAACTATAGAATCTCAGATATACAATAGCTAGCTAGATAGATACATAAAAACAAATTTTTAAAGGCACTAATAAGTGACATAAATAACAGAGTGACCAGAGAAGAGTTAATCTTACAAGGTTAGCCTGGAGGACAGAGGGACAGTGAGCAAATTTCCCCAGTCTGCCATTAAAAAAAAAATTCAGGTCATTCTCGGTCTACACATTTGCTATAAGCAGTGGCAAGCCTGCAGCCTTACTAACTTGACAGGTCAATGGATACCTGCCAGGCCAAACAGAGCAGGTCAAAAATTAAAGAAGTAATGGAAGAAAGTCACAGCTGCAGATATGCATACAAACTCCCCCAAATATGTGCCTGGTTGCTAAATTATGCATGTTCTTGAGAGACACAAGAAGGATCAGACAAAAGGCAGAGAAAGAAAGCCAAAATCACTGGATATTTCAGCTGCTGACCACCTAAGGGAGGCACAGTTTGCAGTTTAATTACAGACAGTTAACTGCTTGCCTGAAGAAAAATAAAAACACTTCAGAAGAACATAACAGAATTCCGAACCAATAAGATATACGATTCACAATATCTAGCATACAATTACAAATTTCCTAAATCTTGAGAGAAACAGAACAATGTGGCCAGAGTTGAGAGAAAAATTAGACAATAGAGAATGAACCTAAAATTACCAAGATATTGCAATTAGCAGATAAGAGCTATAAAGCAGTATATAAGTGTGTATATGTGTGTGTGTGTGTGTGTGTACTTGTGTGTGGTTTTTTTTTTTTTGAAGGACTTAAAGGAAAGCATAAAAGAAGGGATAAATGAATAAAAAAGGAAACTCAGAAGGAAAGTGGAAACTGGAAATAATAAAATAATACTTTTAGAGTTTAAAAATTTATTCACGTGAAAACCTTACTTGATGTACTTAATAGCAGATCAAAGATGGCAGATGATAAAGTCATTGAATTGGAAAATAAATCATTTAAATTATTGAGTCTAAAGTTGAAGAAGCAAAAATAAAGACTCATTGATATGTGAAAAAATATCAATCATCAAACATATTTGTAATTGGAGTCCCAAAAAGACAGTAAATGGATGGATTAAAATATTTCATAATCAATAGCAAAAGTATCCCCAAATCGGTACAAACCTCAAACTTATATATTCAGCAAATTTAATAATTCTAAAGAGAGGTACAAATACATCCAAATGAAATACACCTAGGCAAATCACAACTATGCAGCCAATATCTAAAAGACGAAGACAAAAGCATGAAAGTATCCAAAGAAAAATGATTTATTCAGAGAATATATTTGACATCTGACTACTCGTAAAAAACAATTGAGGCAGGGGGGAGACTTTATCAGCCCCAGGAGCAAAGACCCTCTGTCCTTACCACTTCCCACTGGTCCACAACTGCCACCCAGCTTCCCATGGATGAGGCTATTGCTGAGATCATCATTAGCAGTTAGTGAGAACTAGGGCTGCTTGGCGGGCAAGTGTCCCCTGCCCCACTACAGACAGTTTTTCTTTCTTCCATAGTGGGGCATCCGCAGGCACCAGGGCATGATGGTGGGCATGGGCTAGAAGAATGCTTACATGGGCAATGAGGCCCAGAGCAAGTGCAGCATCCTGACCCCAAAGTTGCCCATGGAGCATCACATCATCACCAGTTGGCGTGACATGAAGAAGATCTGGCACTGTAACTTCTACATCAAGGTGTGTGTGGTTCCCCAGAAGCACCCTGTGCTGCTGCCTGAGTGCTTTCCCACCCCAAATCCCAAAGCCAATCCTGAAAATATGACCCAGATCATGTGTGAGACCTTCAACACCCCAGCCATGTATGTGGCCATCCAAGCTGTGCTGTTCCTGTATGCCACTGGTTGTAACACTGGCATCATGATAGATGTAGTGATGGGGTCCCCCACATTCTGAGTGTCTACAAGGATTATGCCTTCCCCCATACCATCCTGCATCTGTGCCTGGCTCGTAGGGATCTGACCGACTCATGAAGATCCTGAGGGGACATTGCTGTAGATTCACCACCACTGACCCATGGGAAGTGATGCATGACATCCAGGAGAAGCTGTACTATGTCACCCTGCACTTCAAGCAGGAGATGGCCACAGCAGCCTGCAGGTCCTCCTTGGAGAAGAGCTGTGAGATGCCCAATGGTCAGGTGATCACCACTGGCAAAAAGGAGTTCTGCTGCTCAGAGGCTCTCTTCCAGCCTTCCTTCCTGGGCATGGAATCTTGAGGCATCCATGAAACTGTCTTCAATTCTATCAATTTGTTTATCTCTTTTCAATTCAATTCTATCTGCAAGGACCTGTATGTCAATATAACACAGTGCTGTGTGGTGGCACTACTGTGCACCCAGGTTATCACAGGCAGAATTCAAAACACTGCCCTATCTCCTAGCTTAATGAAGAGCGAGATGGCTGCCTATGAGATCAACTACTTTGTGTGGATAGATGGTTCCATCCTGGCCATGCTGTCCACCTTCTAGCATCTGTGGATCAGCAGACAGGAAGAAGATGAGGTTTAATTTATTTAATTAAGGTTATTTTATTGTGGTATTTTAAGTAATTTAAGTATTAAGGTAACTTAATTGTGGTACATCTTTTATTAACAAAGCCTAACATACACAGAAAACAAGACGAGATTGCTATGATTTTATTTTATTTTATTAATTTTTGTTTGACTCAGGTTTTTAAAAGTCGAATGGTGAAGGTGACAGCAGTAGTTTGGAGTGAGCATCCCTACAGTTCTATAAGGTAGCCATGGAGGACTTTAATTGCACATTTTTCTTCTTTTTGTCTTTTCTCTTCTTTCCTTCCTTCCTCCCTTCCTCCCTTCCTCCCTCCCTCCCTCCCTCCCTCCCTCCCTCCCTCCCTCCCTCCCTCCCTTCCTTCCTTCCTTCCTTCCTTCCTTCCTTCCTTCCTTCCTTCCTTTTTCTTTCTTTTTTCTTTCTTTCTTTCTTTCTTTCTTTCTTTCTTTCTTTCTTTCTTTCTTTCTTTCTTTCTTTCTTTCTCTTTCTGTCCCTCCCTCCCTCCCTCCCTCCCTCCCTCCCTCCCTCCCTCCCTCCCTCCCTCCCTCCCTCCTTCCTTCCTTCCTTCCTTCCTTCCTTCCTTCCTTCCTTCCTTCCTTCCTTCCTTCTTTTTTTAGATAGGGACCTCATTCTGTTGCCCAAGCTTGAGTGTAGGGCAGTGGTACAGTCAAAGGTTACTGTAGCTTCTCTAACTCCTGGGCTCAAACAATCTTCTAGCATTAACCTCCCGAGTAGTTGGGAAAATAGGCATGCACCAACCACATTCCACTATTTTTTTTACTTTTTTCTTTTTGTAGAGATAACGTCTCCCTATGTTGCCCAGTTGCCCAGCGTGGTCTCCAATTTCTGATCTCAAATGATCCTCCTGCTTCAGCCTCCTAAAGCATTAGAATTACAGATGTGAGCCAATCTGCCCTTTCAATTTTTCTTTTTCTTTTTTTAATAGACATTACAAATATCTAAGATGTATTGTTATAGGAGGTCCCTTACCTTTCAATAGCCACCTCACTTCTCTCTGAGAAAAATGGCCCAGGGTTCTCCTAATTCCACACAGGAGAGATGACAGTATTGCTTTTGCATAAATTATATGATGCAAATCTTTAAAACCTTCATCCTAATTGGCTTTTATTTTGAATGATCAACCTTCATCATCCTCGTTTTTGTCCTCCAACTTGAGATGTATAAAGCCTTTTTGTCTCCCAAGTGGAGGTGTGGAAGCAGCTGGGGCTTACCTGTGCAATGACATGAGATTAGTTCAGTGAAAGTCCACATATTAAAAACAAACAAGTTAAAAATGTAAGTAAATAAATAAAATAAATAAGAATGGAGGCAAGAAGACCATGGAATTGCATTTTTCAATACAGAGAGAAATATAAATACATGACAATGCACAAGTCTGTAAGTGGGCAAAACAACCCTTTAAAAAAGAGAGTTTTACTGTAGGCCATGGGGACCGGATTCCCCTTCTGCTATAAACAATGAAAAAAACAACCAAAAAAAAAAAAATCCAAAGCATATAGAGCAAGAACAGAAACAAAACTCCAGCTTTCAGGCAATAGAAACTGACAAAGAAAATGTCCCCTTAGGAAGGGAAATAGATGAGGTGAACCCTACAATTGCTCCATCTCACTTCCTGGAGAGAGTTTTAAGACAGGAGGAGTCCAAAGAAATCTTGAAACTCTGAGTTGAAACAATAAAGTTGAGTTATGCTGGAAGTCAAGTCAGCTAAAATTCAGGGGTAAAAGAATGCAAGAAGAGAAGCTCCTGAGAAAAAGGGAGCTAAACAAAGACAGAGATCAAGAGATGTATAAAACAGTTCCCTAAAACTTTTTCTGTGATTAAAAGTCTTGAATACTATATGCATGTGAGAAATTACAGAAGAATAAGGGGAAAAAGAAAACCTCCATAATGAAATAGAGAAAAACTCTGTTTGCTCACATAGGGTAAGGAAAGATTATGTTCTCACAAACTCGCTTGGAAAAAAAATAAAACTGATACAACAGGGAGAATTCAGAAGAATAAACAGAAGGACATTATTCAGTAACCAGAAAATATAACCTTGGACTAAAGTTCTGCATAAAAAACTTAAAAGCATGCCCTAGAAGAATAAATTGTTTTCTAATAATTTAATTTTTGTAAATAAACTATACGAATATTTAAAGAATAGCAAGGTGATCGGGGGATGAAGGCAGCAAACCACATTGCCATGTATGTACCTATGCAACAATACTGCATGATCTGCACATGTACCCCAGAACCTGAAGTACAATAGTAATAATAATAATAAAAGAATAACAAAAATATCTAGTCTACAGAATAAAACACATAAAGTCTGACATCTAATCCAAAATTACAAGGCATACCAACAAACAAAAAAGTTCATTAGGAGAAAAATTAATATAAACAGACAAATAAATGACAAATAATAAAATTAGTATATAAGGATAGTAAAACAGTTTTTATAATTAAATTCACATATTTTAGAAGACAGAGGAAATAGTAATCCTACTAATTAGATATATGTAAGGCATAGACAATTATATAATTTAAAATATATGAGTAAAAATTACAATGGTTAAAATTAAATATACTCTAAATGGTGTTAGAAGATAACACATGCATGGAAGATAAAATGTTAGTGAATTTGGTGCAGAGATAGAATACTAAAATGAAACAGAGACAGAAGAAACAAAAAAGCCTAAACAGAGCAACAGTGACCTGAGAAACAACTTCAGGAAGCTTAAGGTATTCATGTAATTAGAATCCTGACAGGTGAGGAGAGAAGGGAAAAGATCATATCTGAAGAAATAATGGTAAAAAAAATTAAGCATTTGATGAAAATCTTGAACTCATAGATTCAGGAAGCTCAATGAACCCAAGCAAAACCAACAATAACAAAGCTAAGCTCATCATAATTAAATTGCTAAAAACCCATTATAAAGAGAAAATCCTGAAAAACATGACATTTAGGCCACATAATTTACAGAGAAAAGCAGATGAGAATTACAATAGACTTCACACAGAAACAATGAAATGAAAATGAGAGGAAACAGAAGTAACATATTTTAAGTCTTGAAAAGAAAAAAAAATTCAACTAAAATTTTATATCCCAAAAAGATATCTTTCCAACGTAAAAATAAAATGACATTTTCAGACTCAAATAAAGCTGAAAAATCATATTGTAAGTATACTTACACTACAAGAAAGAAAAGAAGAAAAATAATACCAGATATAAAGGTGGAATGTTATTAATAAGAGACAAAGTAGATTTCAGATTAAAGAATATTCGCAGGGATAAAGAGGATCATTTTATAGCAATAAGGATATCCATTCATCAATAAAACAATTCCAAATATTTATACAACTAATATCAGAACTTCAAAATGCATTAAACAAATTAAACTGTTAGAAGAAACTGAAAAATCTAGTCATTACTAGAAACTTCAATTCCTCTACCCAAACAATTGTTAATACATATATATATAGAAAACCAGAAAGAACACAGAAAACTTGAACCATTACCAGCTTGATCTAATTGATTCTATCTATAGAAATCTAAATGCAATAACAGAAGGCAGTGCTTTTATTTTCAATGAACCAAGCTGACTATATTATGGTCCTAATATCTAACACCTTTAAATATTTTAAATATTGAATATCATAGAAGTTATGCACCTTGACTATTATTTCTAATGCACCCATTAGAAATCAAAAGCAACTCCAGAAAACTCTAAATATTTGGAAAATGATACACTGCTAATATTTCATTAAACAAAAACTCCAAAGGGAAATTAAAAAGTAGTTTGATATGAATTAATAGAAAAATAAAATATTTCCACAAAATAAAACTGAAACAATTATTTGAAGAGAATTTGTATCCTTAAATAAAGGCTTAATATGAATTTTCTAAGATTTTACTTAAAAAACCCAGAAAGAGGATAGGCATTTCATTTATAACAATAAATTAAATTATATAAAAAAGAAGAAAAGTAAAATATAAGGCAATTTCTTTATTTCGTTTATTTGAAGATACTACATTTGACAATGCCTTTGGAAGACTAAGAAAAGGAGAAAGATTTGTGAAAGGACACAAAATTATAGCTAGATAGAAATTCTAGTGTTCCATAGCACTGTAAGAAGACTATAGTTAACAACAATATTAGTTTCAATATCTAAAAGAAGAATGTTGATTGTTTCCAACACAAAGAAATGATAAAATCTGAGATTATGGATATGATAATTACCCTGATCTGGTCACCGCATTATATGTATTAAAACATCACTATATATCCCATAAATATATACAATTATTATATGTCAATTTAAAAATTTAAGCTGAATTTCAAAAAGTGCACATTTAAGAACACTGAGGCATGTCAGAGATGGCAAGAACATACAATAACTGGAAATCACATATTTGTGATATATAAAGCCACACACCGGAAAACATAATGACCTCTTTTAAGTTAACAGTAAAGACTTGAATAGACACTTAACAAATATAAATGAATGACCAACAAAAATTAAATAGTCATTAAGGAAATGCAAATTTAAATCTTAATGCTTTTCTACTGTATACCCTGTAGAATTGTAAAAATTAAAAATATTTATAGCACCAAATATTAGGGAAGAGCAAGAACAACTCACATATTTTGTTAGTAAGAAAATAAAATTATACAAATGCTTTGAAAAACATGTTGTTAGTTCTTCATAAATTGAAATAAATTTGTATACTCTTACCTAGAAAGTCAATGTGTGTAGATTTACCCAAGAGAAACAAAAAGTATCACTTTATTCGTAACAGCCAACACCGGAAACAACCAAAATTTCCTTCTAAAGGAGAAGAAATGGGTGAACTGTAGTATTCAAAAAATGGTATACAAATCTCATTAAAAAAAACTAATACATGATACAATATTAGCCACTTTTGCAGATATGGTCCTGAATCAGAGAAGCCACACACTGAAATGTGTATTGTATGATTCCATTTATATAAACTTCTAGAGCAAGCAGAGAATAAATGATTGATTGACATCTGTACCTGATCATAGTAATTTCCTCTGAAAAGATGAAGAAAGTTACACGATGGAATTTTTTAGCTTGATAATTTCATAGGGTGTGGAAAAAAAACAGGGGTATCTTTTAATCAGAGTTGATTAAGATTTCTGCATTTTGAGGTCAGACTATTGATAGGTGACAAAGCATCATGACTTGTTGAATAAATAAAAGGGAATGGGTAAAAATTAATAATGAATAAGAGGGTTTTGACTACTTGCAAGTTTTTGGCTTGAATATATGAATGGATTTATAATTATGGCTCCAATAATAAAATTAGAATGTCCAAGGACTTGTTGATGTGTAATAAGAATAGCCCTGTTTTGGACATAATGAATATAAAGTTTTTTTAATATCTGTAGAAGTGTCCAGTAAACTTTGATTTAATTATTAATCAGCAATGTAAACTACATCTTCTGATTTTGGAGGAAAATACACACACACACACACACGCGCGCGCACACGCACACACACACACACACACACACAGACTTCTATATCTAATCCTGTGGGGTAACTGAAAGAAGGTGAAACAATATACCTTTATATTATATGGTAATGTAAACACTAAGCAGTTGAATTTTTGAATAATGTTAGAGTTGCCTCAGGCAAAATTTAGATGAACGGTATATATTTATGAATTCAGATTTATATCGTTTTTATACAAGAAGTCTGATTCAAGTTATTTTAAAATCTACCATTAGTATAACACTGCTTGTATCTATTCATGCATTTATAATCTCCATGCTGAATTTTCAAAAAAATTTAAACTCTACATTTCCATTTGTGGAGATGTCAATTTCATATTATTTGACATATATTCTTTGTTATATTAGAAACACATTGGAAATGCAATTCTGTTTTTCCTGATGCTTTGCAATAAATTCACATTTTATTTGAAATCCCCATAGATTCAACAATAAATATTCAATAAATCCATTTTATCTGCCTCTGGGCAAAAGTGCTTTGCAAAACAAGAGATTCCTTGTCAATTATTGATGTACATGAAGAACTTTTGTTATTTTTACATGCCTCCAAGGAATACTACATATAGGCTAACAGAAGGAATCAAAAATGTTCAATAGCACCCAACAGAAGTGATATAATATTCAACAACAGCACTTTAAATTGACAAACAAAAATGAGTAACTGCACACACAAATATAGTGTAAAGAAAAAAATTTTTCAGGTACTATGGAGTGAATTTCTGTGTTCACCACAAAATGCATACATAAATCCCTAATCTTACTACACAACTAAACATACTCTTAACATATGATCCAGCAACCATACCCTTTGTATTTATACAAGGGAGTTGAGAATATGTCCACACAAAATCCTGCACCTGGATGTTTATAATAACAACTTTATTCATAATTGTCAAAACTTGCATGGACAATATGCCCTTTAGTAGGTGGATGGATAAATAAATGCAGTACCTACCAACAATGGAATGTTAATGTTAAAAAAAAAAGGGCTATCAAGCCATAAAAATATATGGAAGAAACAAATGCATTCTGTGATGTGAAGAAAGCCAGTGTGAAACGGCTACCTACTGTATGATTTCAAATATATGTCATTCTGGATAAACAAAGCTATGGAGATAGTAAAAAGATCAGTGGTTGCCCAGGGCTTGGGGGAGGGTAGAGTGAATCCATAGAGCACAGATTTTTAGGGCAGTAAAATATTCTGTATGATACTGTAATGGTGGATTCATGTCATTATATGTTTTTCCAAACCCATAGAATCTACAATATTAATAGTGAACCCTAATGTAAATGATGGACTTTTGATGATTATGTAGTATTAGTGTAGGTTCATCAGCTGTAACAAATGCACCTCTTTGCTGGGGATGTTGATAATGAAGGAGGTTATTTATGTGTCAGGAAGGGGACATGTGGGAAATCTCCATACCGTCTACTCAATTTTGCTATAAGCCTAAATTGTTATAAATAATCAAGTCCATTTAAAAATAAACAAAAACTATCATCCCCAATATGATAGTATTTGAAGATGGGGCTTTGATGGCATAATTAGGTCATGAGAGTGGAGCCCTTACAACAGGAGTAATGCCCTTATGAGAAGAGACACAGAGATTTGATCTTTCTCTCAGCCATGGAAGGACATATGGAGAAAGTGGCTATTTACAAGTCAGGAATTGGACCCTCAGTAGACACAGGATCTGTCAGCACCTTTATCTTGAATGTCTCCTGCTTCAAACGGTAAGAAAAATAAGTGTTTATTGTTTAAGCCACCCAGTCTGTATTAATTTGTGCTAATGGCCTGAACTGAGTAAGGCATCAGATAATAAAATATTTTAAGATGTCAAACTGAATTAGATTGACAAGAAATGGGAATATATCCAAAAAGAAAAGAACATATTGGGGAAATAATGGTTGTTTCTCTATGGCTTTCTAGATGTTTAACGAAAAGCAGTAAGTCTATCAATACAATGTTGGAATGCACAAATATTTTAAGAGGGCATATATTTTAAAAAATACTTCATAAATTTTAACATTCTGTAAAAATATTTAGAATTTAATATCTGAGATCTCTATTATTTATTTAAAAAACAGGTAGAAAGCAGCAAGTCAGAATTTATAAAAATCAGGTCAGTTTGTAAATTGCAGCATAAGTTCCTCCATTTAAAAAAGTTTAGATGTAATTAGAATAATATAAAAACATTAATAAAAAACTCCATATAGTTACTATCAGTGATGTTAAAAGATAATTTAAAACAGCACTCAACAACTAAGTTGATAACTTAGAGATAACTAAGATAAACTACTTCTCCTAGAAATTTGGAAACACTTTGTCCTCTCAGCTAGAATTTGTGTGAACATCCTATAAAACAAGACTGCTGAGTCAAAGGTAAAGGTGGATATTTAAAAAGCCATATTGCTGATAACCCTGAAAGGACAAATTGCCTTTGAAATGAAAAATCCTTGACCAGCCAAATGGGATTTTTCCCCTTTTTTCTTTATGAGAAGGAAAGGAAAGAAAGAAGCCCTTTCACAACTAAACTATATATGGGTGCTGAGTGATGGATTTGTGAACTCTTAGTCATTTCTCAAAGTGAAGCAGAATCAATCAGTTTTTTTATGAAGAGAGATTTATAGACATTTGATTAACTTAAGAGGCTCAGCTCAATCTGAGGGCCACAGATAGTCTTTGATTTGTTGACTGTAGGGCTTCTAATATAATGTGATAATTTATTCCTCATCAATAATCTCAGAAAACTACTTAATAGTTGTCTGTCATCCTACGTACTGTGCAAACAATACATGTGAAAGTGGTATAATTTTACTAATAAGAAAATGTAATAGATTTGTGCAAAGGACCATCAAATTCCTTGTAACATTAGACTTGGTTGGATTCTTTTATGCTGAAGTCATAGAAGTGTGTATGGGACAAAATATACCCAGGAATTGCTCACAAATTCCCCTTAAAAAAATGGGTAAAACTATGAAAGTAAATGCACAAAATACCATTTTTAAAAATAATATTTAATGAAAGAAATAACAAAAAGCATTAATTTCTATTTTATTAACTTTATCAATATGCATTTGTTAGTACCTGTCCTTGATGAAGTCTCAGGGAGTAGCAAAGTGTTGCATCACAGTATAGTCCGAAAATTTTTACTAGTGCTAAAACCATTAACCATGTACTTAGTCTATGAAGAGACAGTTGTTTGGGATAACTTTACCAAATGAAAAAGTTCTGAGCTAACATTTCCATTAATAATCTAGATTCCTGGATTCTGCTTGCTCGCCAGCTCATCTCAGTATCTCCACTTAAAGAATAAATTTAGGGCTGGATATTTTAATTATCCCTCATCTTGCTTTGTGTCTATCAACTTTTGAGGTAGTAAGACTGATTTTTGATCCAGATCATACTTCTGAACTATCACTAATAAACTGGGTAAATATTATCAGCATATTTAAGCACTGTATTCGTCAGTAAGCCTGAGGAATACAATGCTTGTGTTTTTCAAGAAAATGAGCTAAATTATCAGAAAATTTCTCCCTGATATCTTTTGAATTTCTGTGAAGCTTTCCCTTTGCACTCAGGCAGACAAAAACTCACCTTCTCCTATGATCCCTTTAAACTTGGTACAAACAGCAATTTGTGAATATTGTGCCATTATAGGTAATAGTATGTCTCTTCAGTAAACTATAGAGAAAAAGCAGGACAATCTTTTCTTGAGCCACAGTTCCTGATAAACCATAGGCACCCTAAAGCTTTGCTCAATAAATATATGATTTTCTTAGTCACTCTCACTCTCTGAATGTGTATATCTCCTATTTTACAAACTGCATTTCAGTAAAATAGTTCAAAGAGTTTGTGCATGCAACTATTTTTGAAAACTAATTTTTATACTAAAATAATGTTTCAAAATAGATCAAATATCAAAAATGTGTGTAACAGCAAATAAAAGCCTAACATGATCTGAAAAAAATCTCTGGAATAATAAGGTACTGGAAAAGAGACATGTTTGAACAAGATTAAGAGAGATAGTTTACATGAAGGCAACAGAAACTTCCAATATTGGGAAAGGGCAAGAAAGCAGAAAGAGTAAAGAGTTACAAGCTGTGAAGTAGGTTGCAAAATATCCTCAGAGTGTC
This sequence comes from Callithrix jacchus, assembly GCF_049354715.1. Classification (NCBI taxonomy): domain Eukaryota; kingdom Metazoa; phylum Chordata; class Mammalia; order Primates; family Cebidae; genus Callithrix; species Callithrix jacchus. The sequence goes on from NC_133502.1 coordinate 53,743,947, forward strand.
TTAAAATAATTACATCAATTTTGAATAAGGTCTTGTATGAATAAGGATCTAAGCCACTACAGAGTGTGAGGATAGGGTGATAATGCTTTCTTTTATATTCATGAGCAGAGGCGAGTAACATTATTTGTTTCAACAAGTAGCATGTAAGGTAAATAACAGAAAAAATGTTAAAAAGCCCATCTCTAGGATTCAGTTTTTTGAATATCACTAAGGTATTTCATTTCTGTGTTTAATAATACAATAGATGTTTGTACTCCCATTTCTCCTAACATTATGTGGAAGATTATCATAGAATTTATTTGCCATATCTATATTACCTTCCTTGATATGGAGAAGAGTTCCAAATCAAAATGAGGATTTTTTTTAAAAAAGAATGATAGGAAAAGCTGTACTAAATCCAAGTAATTTTTATCCACTATTTTGATTCTGAGATTAACAAGTAAAATTGATTATTATAGATTTGTTATTATTATTTGTGCTAATTTTCATTTTCATGAACTAAATATCTGAGCAGGATATTTTAAATTCTTTGTATGAACAGTAGTGTAACGTAGATGAGAATTTACTACAGTTCTTGTTGAAATACCATAACTTTTGTTTTAAAATTTATATTGTAAACTTCTGTTAGCCAGTGAAGAATCAGTTTTTAATTGTTATATGTTGTTGAATGCTTTACAGATGAGTGATCTGTATTAGAGAGATGCAGTGTTCAAAAAGAATTTTAATTATGAGGAAAATCACCTGTCCACCCTGCTCTCCATGATTATATTCTTAAAGCCAAATAGCTTTGAGCAATCACATGGGTCGATGCTGGGAATTTATTTTTATTTTTTAAGATGGAATTTTACACTCACCCAGGCTGGAATGCATTGGCAAGCACAATCTAGGCTCACTGCAACCTCTGTCTCCTGGGTTCAAGCAATTCAACTTCCACCTCCTGGGTTCAAGAGATTCACACACCTCAGCCTCCTGAGTAGCTGGGATTACAGGAGCACACCACTACACTCTTTAAACTTGTTATAAAGAGCCATTTGTGAATATTGAGGGTGATTTTTTATACTTTTTGGTAGACATGGGTTTCACCATGTTGGCTAGGCTGGTCTTGAACTCCTGACCTCAAGTGATCCACCCACTTAAGCCTCCCAAAGTGCTGGGATTAGAGGCGTGAGCCACCGAGCCCTGCCAAGACCCTGTTGTTTATCTTTCATGGTCAGCTAATTACAAAAGCATTCCTGTTATCTTTACTCTCTCTAATAGGAAAAGTCTTCACTGACATGTAAAATCTAAGTAGTTCTGCACTTGCTTGTAAATTCTTAAATGAGTCAAGAACTATGGTTTTTATATAATAAAGTTTATTGTCTTGTAAATTTAAATTTCTAAGGAACTGTAAGGAGTAAAATGAGAGCTATGAGGAATAAGTAATAAATAGTGGAATGTAAAATATTTTTATTTCTTTCCCTAAGTTTGGATATTTTCTGACACCTAAAAATCGTGCTGTCTTTGGTGTTTTCTAAGATGCTGCTGAACAAATAATTGTTGAGTTCTGTTAAATTACACTGGGGTCCCAAGAATCAAGATTATAAGAGATAATGGCTTATGGTACTAGGAGCATTTGAAGAGGTTATCAGTGGATCAGATTTCTATTTTGACTGAATCTTTAAGTATTTGGTAGTATGTGTTGTATATTAATTAATCTGAACATTTATAGAGCATTACATGCCTTTTTCCTATTATAATATCTGCCTGAAATATATTTAATAAACTCTGAGAAACTCTGAGCCTCTAACATTAATTTATATGCAAACTATCTGAGGTGTTATATGACATACAATGTCAAAAGGAGAATTAATCCATTGCTATTATATATTCCCACTTGACACTTTTTTATGCTTCTAAACACAACTTTTACAGTTATTTGTTTAAATATCAATGAACTCTACGATAGTAATCTGAGCTATTTGAAATTATCTCCACTTGTAACTGTGTCATTATTAAAAGTATTTATTAATATAGCTTATGGTATAAAACAATGTGTTTTGATATAATTATAAACCTACTCATTTGCTTTATAATTCTCTCATCCTTTGTTTTACTCTCACTCCCTCCTTTTCTTTTTCCCTTCTCTCTATTTGTGGGTAACCCCCAACATGGGCTCTGAGGAAGGAGAGCTGTGCAGACCCCAAGCACAATTAGTGCCTGAAGTATAACTTACTGCTTACTTATATCTAGCTTACATATATAATCATACTCAGTTCCATATAGTCTTTCTAGATAATCACATAACAGATTGTAATTGGAGCTGTACAGACACATTTAATGCTGATTTATATAATCCTTCTATATAACCATATACTAGTTTGCAGTAGGAAGAATGCCCAGAGCAGTCACACAGCAGAAGCAAGTACATGGGAAAAACAGCCAGAGCAGGACAAGAATCAATGACCCAGGGGTAGCACCCCTGCCTGAAAGGGCACACACTCTATGGCAGGTCAGGGCCTAGACGGCAGCACTCAGTACCCACTGCATGGCCTGCTTGGTGCAAGAGTTATTCCTCCTGAAAAGGGGTTGCAGTACTTTGCATCCAGTTGTGGAAAGTAAGCGTCAGGCCTGAGATCCCGCGAACAACTGAGGGAGAAGAATCCCTCTGGTGTAATCATGCCATGGTGGTTGTACACCCTGTCAGCTTTTCTGGCTACTGTGCTGGCTCAAATCATCCTCCTATAAATTAACTTAGAAAAGAGCACACTCTGTCAGCTCCCACTGCATTGGTTTACAGCATCTTTTTATAGGAATCCTTTGAAGTCACCAGCCCCCAGATAAGAAGTGTTGCACATGGCACTTGTTGCACACAGCTCACCTACTTGCCTTGGGGACCTGATGGGGGTGGACCCCCATTTTGGTACACGACGCTCTACTACTGTGCACAGCACAGCCCCCTGCTGTGCATGGCCCACCTCTCTGACTAGGTGACCTAATGGGCTGGCTCCCTTGCTTGTTACTCATGTGATTATGCATGCCCTATCATTAATCCTATAGATGACCTTGCTCATGATCCTTCCCCCTGTCTTGTACCTAATGAATACAGATGCTTCTGGACGTTCAGAGCCTTGCCTGTCTCCTCTTGTAAGTGGCATGGCTCCCTGAGCCCAGCTGTCTTTTTCAGTCCTTCTGTGTCCTGTCTCTTTACTTCTCAGGTCCAGCAACTCAGCACAGAGATATGGGACACCCCATGACCCTGTAGCACTGAGGCCCTACACACACACACACACACACACACACACACACACACGCACATTTATTATTTCAGATATTCATTTATTTTTATTTTAGTTTACTTTCAGGGGTTCATGTGTAGGTAAGTTGCATGTCACTGAGGTTTGGTGTACAGGTTATGTCACCACCCAAGTAATAAACAAAGTATCCTATTTGAAGTTTTTCATTCCCCACCCTTCTGCCTGCCTCCACCTTTAAGCAGGTCCGGTGTCTGTGGTGCCTGTTGTTCTCTTCTTTGTGTCCACATATTCTCAAAGTTAGTGAGTATATGTAAGCGAGAACATGTGGTGTTTGGTTTTCTGTTTCTGTTTTTCTACACCTACACACACACACACACACACACACACACACACACACACTTATATTTGTGTGTTTCATATTTATCTAGAGTTTATTAATATGCATCCTGAACAACATAAGTACTACAAACTATGACATAAAAATAAAAAATACACTTTTGCCTATTCAAGCAAATCATCGGTATGACAAGGCCTGTAATGCATTTGGTTTCTCAACTTTTATATTAGCTTGAGGGGATACACGTGCAGGTTTGTTACCTCGGTATATTGCCTGATACTGAAGTTTGAGGTATGAATATATAAATAATCCCATCACCCAGATACTGAGTATGGTACCCAAGAGTTTTTCAACTCTTGTCTCCATCTTCAACTCACCCTTCAAGTTGTCCGCAGCATCTACTGTTGTCATCTCTATGTTCATGAATACTCAATGTTTAGCTCCCACTTATAAATGAGAACCTGCAGATTTTCTGTTTCTGAGTTATTTTACATAGGATAATGGCCTCTCGCTGCATCTATGTTTCTGCAGAGGACATTTTTTCTTTCTTTTTAATGACTATGTAGTATTCCATGGTGTATATGCACCACATTTTCTTTATCCATTCCACCATTGATGGGAACCCAGATTTATTCCATGTCTTTGCTATTGTTAACTGCACTGCAATGAACGTATGAGTGCATGTGTCTTTTTGGTGTAATAATATATTTTCCTTTTGGCATATACTGAGTAATGAGATTGCTGGGTAGAATAGTATTTCTGATTTTTAAGTTATTTGAGAAATATCCAAACTTCATTCTAAAGTAGCTGAACTGATTTACATTCCCACCAGCACTGTATAAAGCATTCATTTTTCTCCACAGTCTCACCAGTATCTGTTGTTTTTTGACTTTTTAGTAATAGTCATTCTGATATGGAGATGATATCTCATTGTGGTTTTGATTTGAATTTCTCTGATGATAAGTTATAATGAGCATTTTTATATATTTTTTGACTGTATGTCTTCTTTTGAAAAATATCTGTTCATTTCTTTTGCCAACTTTTTAACAGGGTTATTAAACTAGATCAATGAGTGTTTAGCTAGTTGATATATTTAAGTTTCCTATAGATTCTAGATATTAGACCTTTGTTGGATGCATAGTTTGTGAATAGTTTGGGAATGCATACTTTACTCCCATTCATTAAGTAGTCTGTTTACTCTGTAGATAATTTATTTTTCTGTGCAGAAACTCTTTAGTTTAATTAGGTCCCACTTGTCCATTTTTGTTGCAAATGCAATACAAACTTTAAATGAAATGATTTGGAGATTTTTCAGAACAAAATGCCAAGAGCCAATTTAAGGATAATGTGCATTTTTTATCTATTAAGGTTAAATTTCAGGCTACACATTTTTTTTTCTTAGAAATATAACTTGTTATTCTGCCCATTCCTCTAGCTGTCTAGTTACTGATGTTCATCTTGGTCTCTGGCCTCTGTAATTATCAAAAGAAAAATAAGTGTGCTACCATGTGAAAACTCAGAAGGTTGTTGATTTCTTACTTGAGGTATTCCAAATGTCATCCTTCTAATCTTCAAAACTGATGTTTAAACTATAAAATAGATAAATTAAATATTTCATTTGTATAAAATGACAAGAACAACTGTTGATATCTTGGACTTTGCCTATTTGCTTCCCATACCCTCTCTCTTTCTCTAGCAAGAGTAATTATCATACCTACCCCATATATCCCTGAGTATACATTTTATTGTTTTGATCTTATAGGATATAATTATACTGTATGAGATCTTCTATCACATACTACTTTGTGCTCAGTTACACATTTGATTTTTTAAAAACACTTTTCCAAATGCAATTGTTGTTAACATTTTAATTTACAACTTAAATGACACCAATTCCTCTGTGGTTTTTATCTTGGTGACTTCTAGTTACATACTTCCAAGAATAAAAGCCTTATACTTAAACTGGTCAAGTCAACCAATGTTAGCAAAATTTCCAAACCAGGGGCTTTAGAAAAATGTGCATAACTACCCTTTCCTTTATTTATTAAGAACATGACAAGTTCTAAATCTATACATTTCAAATGTAGGCAATATAGAACTAATATATAAATGAGAATTAAATATTTTATCAGAAATGACAGAATGTTCAAAGACTTTAAATTAAAAAAAAATAAAACTCTTGGATTATCTGGCCTCTTCTGGCCAGAATGTGCCCACTTTGGAAACCTTTAAGAAAGATTTTTGTTTCTTTTTGATTTCCCAAGAGGATTGGAAATGTATTAAAGGAAACTGGATCAGAATAAATCAGCTCACTCACAAGAAATACCCCTGGGTAATGATGAAAATATCTAACACATTATTTCAAAGTGACAAAACTCAAAATGAACTGGAGAAGTAACTCAAAAGTCATAGTTACAGTGACTCATAGTTCCACATGGAACCCACACGCATGCAGCTCCCATCCTTTCCAATGTATTTGTCTGGAAACAATTGTTACGAAAACTATTTTGTACATTACTTTGCAGTATAAATTATTTTATGCATATGGTGTGTTACCATATGTACAGTTATATACAGTATACTGTATTTTGTGTATTACAGTGCTCAGAACAAAATAATAGAAGAGATTTTCTTGGCACATGAACAGACATTTTGTAAGACATTTCTATCTCCAAGAAATGGAGAGATTTCAATCCAGTGCCTATAGTCATTATTCACTTATTCTCTCCTTTTCTAGTTGTAGTGTAGCTTCTGCAGTTTCCTTTTTTCCTTAGTTTGCTAGGTCCTTTGCCTCTTCCTCTCCCTCTTCCTCTTCCTCCATCATCTAAGAATAGAGACCAGGTGTTCTACGTGGCCCATAACTGGTCTGCACAGCTTAACCCTTTGACTTTCGCTGGGCTGCAGTAGAAGCAGGAGTAAAGGGATCTGAACTCTTCAATCAGGGGCCTCTGGCCTGAAGACACAGGTGATTCCAGTTAATGTCTCCCTGCAGCAGCATCAATCTTTCTGCTGGCAATAGTCCCTGTCTGCAGCCAGCTGTCTGACCTCACAGTGGTGGTGGCAGCAGCTCCATGCTATGACCTCTTTTCCAGGTCAGGCAAGCTGCCGCTGGGATCATGTACATATACAACTTCCACATCTGTATGCTGGATTTCTAACCTTGTATTTTTGAGATTAACCTATATTCATTCAATTTGCTATATTAAGTATTCTCTAGAATGTATGTATCCTAGTTTAGTTATGTCGTCTTCTAGTCTTTCTGCTATTATTAAAAAAAACAAGAAGTTTTTATACTTTTTTAGGATATAAAGAGTTAAGTAGAAAGTTTGGTTTGTAGACAGAATTATTTCCCTATAATTTTGGAAGTTGTATGTAGCACATATTTTCCTCTTTCCTCTCTTGTGGGTAAGAACACATCTTTAGCCCATTTTGTTTTTTACTTTAAACTTCACGGGCAACATGCCTTGTGTTGGCCAATGGAATGTGAAGAGGCTTGCCTAGGCTTAAGTAGAAGATTTAAATGTTATTGTGTAGTTCAGTTTGGGCTTATGTATTAGTCTGTTTTCATGCTGCTGATAAAGATTTACTTGTTACTGGAAAATTTACAAAACAAATATGTTTCATGGACCCACAGTTCCAAGTGGTTGGGGAGGCCCAGCAATTATGGTGGAAGGTGAAAGCCATGTCTCACATGGCTGCAGACAAGAGAAGAACCTGTGCAAGGAAACTCCAATTTTTAAGACCATTAGATCTCACGAGACCCACTCACTGTCACAGGAACAGCACAGGAAAGATCTGCCCCCATAATTCAGTCATCTCCTGCTAGTTCCCTCCCACAACACATGAGAATTATAGGAGCTACAAGATGAGATTTGGGTGGGGACAGAGCCAAAACATATCATTCCCTGACTGGTCCCTCCCAAATCACATATCTTCACATTTCAAAAATCAATCATGCCTTCCCAATAGGTCCCCAAAGTTTTAACTCATTTTAGCTTTAACTCAAAAGTCCACAGTCCAAAGTTTCATCTGAGACAAGGCAAGTCCCTTCTTCCTAAGAGTCTGTAAAATCAAAAGCAAGTTAGTTATTTCCAAAATACCATGAAGGTACAAGCATTGGGTAAATAAAGCCATTCCAATGGGATAAATTGACCAAAACAAAGAGGCTACAGGCCCCATATGTGTGGGGGCCGGCACATCTGCCAGGGTGCACCAACCTGGAGAGGGAGGTGAACGGAAGAGAAGAAAAAGAACAGACGGGGTCTGGAGGGTTGAGAAGTCAGATGCTTCATCAACAGCTTTATTGAACTCAGGGTCTGATTATATACATTACAAGTAGAAGTGTTTATGTCATGGGATCAGTGTTTCGTGGGAACAGAAAGTTTTACAATACAATCACAAGTCACCATATTTTGGATAAATATGCTGGGAACAGGAAGATACATAATCAGGTTAAAGCGGGGGGTACAATTATCAGTCACAAGAGTCCAGGTGCAATATCTAAGTTTAAACGTTTAAAAGAAACTATTTATCTAGGGAAGGGGTTTCACAAGAAAATAATAGGCTACATTATAAATCATTAAGTCACAAGCAGTTTTGTAAATACCATATCAAGGGTCCAGGTGCAGGAAAGACATAAACAAAGCAATTTTTACTATCAGCTTGCTTTGAATATTTAAGTCATAACATTAAGAAGAAACTATAATGAATAGAGAAACAAAAGTGGACACTGTGAGAACCAAAAGTAGACACTGTGAGAACCAAAAGTGGACACCGTGAGAACCAAAAGTGGACACTGTGCCTCCCATCACCTCAGCACGATAGAGTAATAACTCATGTTATTTTTTGTGTATCACATAAGCCTTCTTGCAGTCCTTCTTTCCCATAGCTCGACTACCTCCAACAGGGGGCCCATGTCTGGGATCAAGCTCAAACATATGGTGTGACCCACTACTTGGGGGTCTCACATGGGAGCGTTTTCACAATATGAGTCCAAAATTCAGCAGGGCAGTCAAATCCTACAGCTCCAATCAACTGATATTAGCAAAATTGCCAAACCAGGGGCTTTAGAAAACTTGAATTACTACCCTAGGTGATGCCCCAGTAGGGACTCTGAGTGGGTGCTCCAAACACACATTTTCCCTCTGCACTGCCTTAGCAAAGGTTCTCCATGAGGACCCCACCTGTGCAGCAAACGTCTGCCTCGGCATCCAGGTGTTTCCATACATATTCTGAAATCTAGGTGGAGGTTTCCAAACCTCAATTCTTAACTTATGTGCACTTGCAAGATGAAAACCATGTGGAAACTGCCAAGGTTTGAGGCTTGCACCCTCTGAAACCACACCCCAAGCTCTACATTGGCCCATTTCAGCAATGGCTGGAGCAACTCGGACATTGGCTACCAAGTCCCTAGGATGCACACAGCACTGGGACCCTGGGCCTGACCCACAAAACCACTTTTTCCTCCTAGGTCTCTGGGCCTGTGATGGGAGGGGCTGCTGTAAAGATGTCTGACATGCCTTGGAGACACTTTCCCCATTGTCTTGGGGATTAACATTTGGCTCCTCGTTATTTACACAAATTTCTGTAGCTGGCTTGAATTTCTCCTCAGAAAATGGGATCATCTTTTCCATCACATTGTCAGGCTGCAAATTTTCCAAACTATTATTCTCTGCTTCCCTTATGAAACTGTATGCTTTGAACAGCACCCACATCACATCTTGAATGCTTTGCTGCTTAGAAATTTCTTCAACCAGATTCACTAAATCATCTCTCTCAAGTTCAAAGTTCCACAAATCTCTAGGGCAGGGGCAAAATGCCATGAGTCTCTTTGCTGAAACACAAGAGTCACCTTTGTTCCAGTTCCCAACAAGTTCCTCATCTCCATTTGAGGCAACCTCATCCTGGACCTTACTGTTCATATCACTATCAGCTTCTTTTGTCAAAGCCATTTAACAAGTCTCTAGAAAGTTCCAAACTTTCCCATATTTTCCTGTCTTGTTCTGAGCCCTCAAACTGTTTCAACCTCTGTCTGTTATCTGGTTCCAAAGTCACTTCCACATTTTCAGATATCTTTTCAGCAATGCCCCACTCTACCACTACTAATTGACCATTAGTCTGTTTTCATGCTGTTGATAAAGATGTACTAAGGACTGGGAAATTTACACAAGAAAGGAGTTTATTGTATCATGTGGGTTCCTGTGCTGTCTGCATCCTAGGAACTTGGTTCCCAGTGTGCCAGTTGATAAAGACATACCAGGAGCGAGCAATTTATAAAAGAAAGGAGTTTACTGGTATCACAGTTCCATATGGTTTGGGAGGCCTCAGAATCATAGCAGAAGGCAAAAGATATGTCTCACATGGTGGTAGACAAGAGATTTTGTGCAGGGAAACTCCCAGCTTTTAAACCATTAGACCTTATGAGACCCATTCACTATCCCAAGAACAGCATGGGAAAGACCTGCCTCCATAATTCAGTCATCTCCCACTGGGTCCCTCCCACAACAGGAGGCATTATGGGAATGATAAAATGAGATTTGGATGGGGATGCAGAGCCAACCCGTATCAGCTTTCTTTCCTCTGTGCCTGTCAGATAGGAGCTCCTTCATCTCAAAATACAGAATGAGAAAGTAGGTGGAGAAGACGTGAACTTGACTCACAGCCTGGAGCAGTGCCACAAAAGTAAAACTACAGCTTTTGACATGGGATATTATCAATAAATAAAGATATTCAGAAATAAAACATATAGCACAAAATAATGAATTTCCCCCTTTCCTCAACTATTTGTTTTAAATGGAATTAGTGGATTTTGCTTGTTGTTTGCTCAAGCATATGTATTGATCTCTAAATAATTTCCAGACTTTTCCAGAAAAGTAACTCTATTCTTAGTACACTCAGTCGCATCAATTTGTTCTGCCAATGTTATCTTTTTGGAAATCTACTTTTTGTTTTCTGGATACATCTCTAGAGCATCTTTCTAAACTTTTCCGAAGTGGACTGGGTGCTTTTGGCCTGCTTTGAATTCTGTGTCTTTTGTTGTTGTTGTTACTACCCAGTTTTGCTAAGCCATTTACTTCATCTTTTCCTCAGAAGAAAATTATGGAAGGCAAAAAGTTTGCAAAATTACATGCATAAATGTATTCATTTTATCAATATACTTCATTTATATTTAGATTGGTACAGATTATAATATTTCAAATCATCTTCACTCCAAATTTTGAAGCCTTTTTTTTTTTTTCATTTTTCTCTGGCTTCCAGTGTCACTGTGGAGAAGTGCAATGACAGTTGGTGTATATGTGAAAGTATGTATGGGTGTTTTTACCCCAGAAACTTAGATCCTCCCATTTGTCCCCAGTTTTCTAATATTTCAGGATAGTATACATTTGTATAAATCTACTTTCGTTCATCAGCTTGTCACTCTACCAACTCTTTGTATCTTCAAATTCTTCACTATGTTCTGGTAAATTTTCTCAAGGTTTTGATGTTGTTTGCTTTACTATTATTTCTTTACATTGTATTACTTTTTCCTTTCTTTAGTAATGTTAAATGGATATTTGGATCCATCAGAGTGTTCTAATATTTAAAAGCTATTTGCTCTGTTTTATGGAAGATGAAATATACTTTGTTTTAAAAATATTTCTTGTTTCCATCCTAGACAGGTAAATGCTTTCAGTTGAATGTTTAAATAACCATTTCCCTATCCCTTAACATTTCCTTCTCCAATAGACATTGGAGACTCCACAATGTGAGAAGCTGGGAGGGAAGTTAGGTTTGAAAAATTACATATTGGGTATTCAAAGTTGACCATTTGGGTGATGGGTACACTGAAAGCCCAGGCTTCACCACAATGTAACATATGCATGTAAGAAATCTGCAATGCAGGTACAGTGGTTCACACCTGTAAGCCCAGCACTTTGGGAACCTGAGGTAGAAGGATCACTTAAGCTCAGTAGTTCAAGACCAGCCTGGCTAACACCATGAGACTCTGTTTGTACAAATAAAAAAGTAAAATAAAATACAATAAAAAAGATTAGCTGAGCAGGGTAGCATGTGCCTGTAGTCCCAGCTACTTGGGAGTCTAAGGCAGGAAGACTGCTTTAGACTGGGTGGTTAAGGCTGCAGTGACATAGTGAGACCCTGACTCAAAAAGAAAAAAAAAGAAATCTGTACTTTTACCCCCTAAATCTATAGACATTAAATTTAAAAATTTAGAGTAAATGAAAATAATTTTAAAAATAATACTGCTACTAAATATGTCTCTCTAGCTAAAGACTCTTTTATTCTCCATAATGGATTAATTAATAGACATTTGGACAATATATTTTGGTAAATGTAGCACCATACCTACAGTTACAAATCACCAATTTTGTACTAAAAAATATTTCCCACCAAAGTACCTACATTGATTTACACTGGTCTAAGTTGGATCATACACTTACTTCTGAGTCAATCTTCTTTTCTAGTATACGGAATATATGGAGTCATGAAGCCGAGATCATTCTTGGAGACAAGAAAGGATCAGCTCCAAAATCACTGTTGCCTAGAAGGAAAAAAAGGTGATTCTTCAATGAGCTCTTTAGGCAAACAGATGCCTAAAAATTATTGTCAAAGATACTCATTCAGACAATAATTAAGAGACTAGTCTAGTTTCATTAAGCATGATCCAGATTATAAGATGTAAGAAAAATATTACATTGCCGCAAGGTCTTTAATGCATTATTTTGAAATATTTTTTCTGCTCTGCATATTTGGTTGAAACAATATTACCAACTACAAGTCTGACTTCTAGCAAAATAATTGGACAAATATTTAGCATTTCATAAATAACAAATCACTGGACAATTTTCTGTTTAATATCCTCCTCAAAAAAGTATTTTATTAAATAAGAGCTGTGAATTTATTAGTTAATAGAATTACTCTGTTTATAAAAGTATTTAGTTAAATAAATAAACTTTTAAAGATAAGACCATTCTAGTAAAGTGTATATGTATTAGCATGTAGCAGATCATTCTAACATGGTATGAGAAATTCAGTAACATTCTGGAAGAATATGATCGGAGTATATAGTTTAGTTTTGTCTTCTCTGCACAGGCTTTTTGAATTCAAAGTAGCCCTGTTTTGTTGCTACTATAATTTTCACTATAATAGTTTATGAAATATAGCAATAGAAACAATTTACTTCTTCTAGCCTATGGGTTCATTCAAATCCTGTTATCAATAAACTTCCTAAACAATAGTGAGTCTTGTCATACCTATTTTTTCCATGTGTCCTACAAACACCTTCAGGTAGAAACATTAATATTTTTTAAACATGATATTTTCACATATATAGACAACGCTGCCTACATTCTAAATTTATCTGATACACTGATGATTATCAAATATCAGTGCATAAAAAGGTCCAGATTCACCAGCAACCTTCTAAAGTTGCTACCCCTAATTTTAAAAAATATATAGGAATTCTCCTTAATGTGACTTGGAGCTCAATGTATTTATAGGAACATAGACAGAAGGTCAATGTTTATTTTCTGCTTATCTAAACTTGGGGTATTTAACATATAATATTCATATTTTCACCCTAGTTATAGCTCCATTAATATCTACAGTGTTTCAAGGAAATCTTTTATTGTTAAAAGATCATAACCAAAAAGACACAGCACTGATGTCACTAATTACTTAAAAGTGCACATATTTATTCTTCTATGGAAAAAGTGAGAAAGGTCAGTGTTCCAGCATTGGTGTTAGTTTATCACTTGCCTATGAAAAAATTCTCGTCTTTATATTCACTTTTATTATTATTATTATTTTCTGTAATTTTCAATTGTACTTTAGATTCTAGGGTGCATTAACATTTTACAATTGTATAAATTTTGTTACAAGTGACAGAACTTCCTTTTGTAAAGCTGCATAGTATTCCATTGTGTGTGTATATCTAAGTATGTGTGTATATATATAAAAATTATATATACATATATATGTACACTATGTATGATGTACATAAGTACAATATTTACATATACAATGTACATATGTACAATACTTTTATATACATATATACACATGCATATGTACACTACATTTCTTTATCCATATATTGGTGGACACTTAGGGTGAGCTCATATCTTGGCTATTGTGAATAATGCTCCAATGAACACAGGGACGTACATATGTCTCTGACATACTGCTTTTATTTCCTTTGGATATACACTCAGAAGTAGGATTCTTGGATCATACGGTAGTTCTATTTGTCATTTTCTAAGTAACTTCCCTTCAGTTTTCCATAATAACTGTACTACTTTACATTTTTATCAAGAACATTTGTCAAAACTCACATAAATATATGGAAAATAAAGAACTTGCTCCTGAATGGATTTTGGGCAAACAATAAAATTAAGGCAGAAATTAAAAAAACAATTTCAAAGAAATAAAAAAAGAAACAATACACTAAAAATAGGAGGCAGATAAAGCACTGTTAAGAGGAAAGTTTGTAGTGCTACAAGTCTATATAAAGCAGATGAATAGATCTCAAATTAACAATTTAATATTGCACAGGGATGAATTTGCAGAAGAAAAGAAAAAACTAAAATCAGTAGAAGTGAACAAAATGGAAATTTGTAATGCTGAGCATTTTTTATATACATTTCTGACACCTCATGTTTTTATTCCTCTGGTGTGGCTGGTGTCCTAATGCCCATAAACTTACATTTTCTAAAATAATCCAAAAGTTTTGTTGTTGTTCTTTTATGAGTAAAGGAACAGTCAAGTAGCTGCATAGGATGGTATTTAGCTTTCTGTCTTGTTTACTAATTCCCACACCTACCTACATAATCTGTCTCAGAAGTGTTAATATTTCTAGTTTTCTATGATTTTGTCCTGCAAGCATCTTTGGCTTTGGGCTTCTCCATTTATTCATAAATGTTAGTTTTCTGGGCTATGCCAAATAAGCTATCATTAATTCTGCTATCTTTCAGATTTGTTGGTATGGTTTTTCTTACTGTTCTCTTTGCTGTTGAGGTTCTTTGCCCTTGTTTATGGATTTTATCATTTTATTAGAGTTTCAGGGACTGCAAAAAGATTACGTTTAGAAATACAGAAGTAGACAGGGCGCGGTCGCTCACGTAATCCAAGCAATTTGGGAGGCCGAGGCAGGTGAATCGCCTTAGGTCTGGAGTTTGAGACCAGCCTGACAAACATGGTGAAAACCCGTCTCTACTAAAAATACAAAATATTAGCCAGGTGTGGTGGTGGGCGCCTGTAATCCCAGCTACTCAGGAGGCTGAGGCTGGAGAATCACTGGAACCCAGGAGGCGGAAGTTACAGTGAGCCGAGATCGCACCACTGCACTATAGCTTGGGCGACAGACTGAGAAAAATACTTTTAAAGACCCAAAGTTTTGCTTTAATTAGATGATCAAGATAGGAGGACATGGGCCAGGTACTGGGAGGAACAACAAAAACATTTTAATCGTATTGTCTCAGGAATTCGAACACCTTCTGCATATGGTTCTCAGCCAAGACATTTGTGGGACAGGTTCTGAGCCATGCTAATCAAGAAGGCTGCCACTCCTCATGAGTGTTATTAATAGACCTTTTGATTTTCAGAGAAGTGTTATATTTATAAAATTAAAAATACAGTTCAGAGAGTCTCCACACATCTCTCACCCAATTTTTTTTCTTGTTAACATATTTTGTTAATATAGTGCATTTATTGAGATTAATGAGCCAATATAAGCTTGTTGTTGTTAACTGAAGTCCTTATTTAATTCAGATTTCCTTTGATTTTACCTAACATCTGTGTTATTATCCAGAATCCCATCCAAGACACTGTATTTTGTGTAGCCATTATATCACCTTAACTTCCCCTTGACTGTACAGTTTCTCAGAACTTCCTGGTTTCTGATGACCTTGATACTTTTCATTCGTTATATTGTATGATAACCCACTGATATTTGTGGATTTTTTTACAAGGTTAAACTGGTGGTATGGGTTTTGGGGATGAAGATTACAGTAGTTAAGTGCATTTGAATCACATTATCCCATAGATACATATAATCAATGTGATTTACCACTGTTGGTATTGATCTTGATCATCTTAGTGGTTGTTGAGTTTCACCACTGTAAAGTTCTTTTTCTTTAGAAACTACTCTCTTTGAAAGAACATTACTATGCACAGCTCATATTTAAGTAGTTGAGAGTCACACTCCCCTTAAGGATGGAGGATCTATATGAATTATTTGAGAATTTTCTGCATAAGAGAAATGCACATGTAAAATGAACTCATGAATATTTATTCTAAACTTTGATAATCTAACACTAATTTATTTATTTGGTTAAATTATCTGAACATTAGAAGCTGCTTTCTGTGCCATCTTGGATCTAACTGCATAAATGTTCTTTTGTTCTCTTTTGCTTTTGCATAACACATCCTTATTTTCTGGCATTGCAAGATGTTCCAGGCTTATCTTGTGTATGTCTTGCCCCAGCCTAGAATTGTCCATTTCCTCAAGGAGCCCTGGCTCCTACTGGAGATTGGCATTAATCAATCACTTAAAAATGACATCACAATAAAATGCATATTTTAGTTGAGTAATGTTAAAATAAATGTATTGATTTTTAATTTTTAAGTACATAAGTCCTTATAAAATTAAGTGCTCACAGCTGATAAAATTAACATATCCTCCTCAAAGAATGTGACAGAAGGAGATAGGGTAAAACATTTCTAAATAATATTATGTGAAAAAGGTAGTACACAACTGTATATATACAGTACCAATCATGTAAAAATCTTATAAATATGTGCATGTTTTTACAAAATGTCTATGAAAGCATATACTCATGACTTGTAACATTGGTGACTTCTGCAGAGAAAAATATGGTAGTTATGGGAACAGGTGTTAGAGTGAAAATTACTTTATTCTATATGATTTTTTACAATTTGATTTTTTTCATGTGCCTGTGTACCTATTGAAAATGAACTAATCAATCCAAGATGGCTAATCGTTAACAGCTCTGGATCGTAGCTCCCAGTGAAAGCACAGAGAACAAGAGGACGCCACACTTTCAGATGAATTTTTGTCACTCAAGGACCAGAAGATTCCCACTGGAGGAGCCCCATGGGTTGCCAGCATGACTCTTGTGGCTGGTGCAGTGGTTTTGCAGATGCCTTGGTGCCGCAGCTCTTGGTGCAGAGTAAACGGGACTGGTTCCCCTTCTGACCGATGTTTAGAGCTCTGGGAAGGCAGAGCCACTTACTATGGACTCAAGAAGGAACCCAGACTGGAGAGTCCTGGGCAGAAGAGCACCATCAGTCTTAATGCCGCTGTTTTGGCCAGCACAGTGGGTTCCTCGGTCCAGTGCTGGGAATCAATAAACTGGACGTCCACTCAGAAACCTAATTAGAAAGATGGTAATCATAAAGATGACAGATAGATAAATTTATAACAAAGGGAAGAAACCAGCCTAAAAAGGCTGAGAATACCCAAAATCAGAACCCCTCTCCCTATACAGGGGATTACAGTTCCTCATCAGCAATGGAACAAGCCCTGATGGAAAAGAACTGTGTGCCATTAACAGAAGTAGGCTTCAGAAGGTGGGTGATAAGAAACTTCTGGGAGTTAAAAGAACTTGTTCTAGCCTAATGTAAAGAAACTAAGAGCTTTGAAAAAAGGTTTGACAAAATGCTAACAAGAATAGACAATATAGAGAGGAATATAAATGAACTAACGTAGTTGAAAAACACGAGAACTTAGTGAAATATGCATAAGTTTGAATAGCTGAATTGATCAAGCAGAAGACAGGATATCAGAGGTCGAAGACCAACTTAATGAAATAAAATGAGAAGACAAGAATAGAGAAAAAAGGATAAAAAGGAATGAGCAAAGTCTCCAAGAAATATGGGACTATGTGAAAAGATCTAATCTACGTTTGATAGGTGTACCTGAATGTGACGAAGAGAATGAATCCAAGCTGGAAAATACTCTTCAGGATATTATTCAGGAAAACTTTCCCTATCTAGCAAAGCAGGACGATAGTCAACCCCAGGTAATATAAAGAACACCACAAAGATATTCCTCAAGAAGAGCAACCCCAAGGCACATAATCGTTAGATTCACCAGGGTTGAAACGAAGGAGAAAACACTAAGGGCAGCCAGAGAGAAAGGTCAGGTTACCCACAAAGGGAAGCCTATTAGACTTACAGAAGATCTCTCAGCAGAAACCCTACAAGCTAGAAGAGAATGGGGGCCAATATTCAACATCCTTAAAGAACAGAACTTTCAGCCCAGAATTTCATATCCTGCCAAACTAAGCTTCAGATTTGAAGGAAAAATAAAATCTTTTATAAACAAGCAAGTACTCAGAGATTTTATTATCACCAGGCCTGCTTTACAAGAGCTTCTGAAAGAAGCATTACACATAGAAAGGAACAAGTATCAGCCATTCTAAAAATATACCAAAAAGTAAAGAGCATCAACCTAAAGAAGAATTTACATCAATGAATGAATAAAATAGCCAGTTAATGTCAAATGGCAATAATCCTAAATTTAAATAGACTAAATCCCCCAATCAAAAGCTACAGCCAAAACCTAACGGTATGCTACATCCAGACCCATTTCACATCTAAAGATACAGAAAGACTCAAAGCAAGGGGATGGAGAAAGATTTACCAACCAAATGGAGAGCAAAAATAAATAAATAAATAAAAAGCAGGAGTTGCAATTCTCGCATCTGATAAAATTGATTTCAAAGCAACAAAGATATAGTGGTAAAAGGATCAATGCAACAATAAGAGCTAACAATCCTAACACCCAGATACATAAGACCCATAAAGAGATTTAGACTCAATGAGACAGAAAATTAGTAGGGATATCCAGGACTTGAACTCAGATCCAGAACAAGTAAACTTAATAAATATTTATAGAGCTCTCCACTTTAAATACACAAAATATATATTCTCCACTTTAAATACACAAAATATTGATTGGCCATTATTAATACCCATTTTTAGAATAAAGCAACATTCCCATTCTGTCTCCCTCTTTTTCTTCCTCTTTCTTCCTCTCCTTCACTCCTTTTCTTTCTTTCCTTCTCTCCAAAAAAAAGAAGAAAAGAAAAGAAAATGAACTAACCATTAAAATGATAAGATATACCTAGCGGTATTATTTTGTGAATATGATATTGACTAACCTATGGTCACTACTGTACACATATTACTGGAGTGGACTGATGGTTTGAGAAGTCTGAAGAGAAATATGATACACAGAGTCACAGAAGTATAAAAGGAGAGAAATTTAAATGTCTAAATGCTTTGGATTGTATAGACCTAGTTGACATCTTTGATACTGCTCTCCATAAACAATAAAATTCTCATTCATTTCATGCTTTGTTTTCATTTAATTGAAGATGTAATTCTTCTTTGTTAATAATATTTGAAAAATGTATTTGAGAAAAACAGTGATGAAAATATGCTCTCTTCAATAAACAGATAGTATATGCATATTTCATTCTTGTGGACCACATTGATGAAGAATTCCTTTACTGAAATTGAAGAAGAGAATAGCTGTGAACAGATGAGCAATTACGAATATCTAGACTCAAGGAAAATAGTATGTTTCTCATTTATACCAATTAAAAATAGAATAACATCTTGAAGAACACTTTTATAAGACCACCTTAACAGAATTCAGTTGAGAATGTGTACCACTGTACACTGGCTACTTAAAGACTTCTCTGTGATAATACTCAAGCTGAGTAATAGATTTTTCATCTAATTTTCAGTTTTTCTTTCTTTGATAGCTGCTAGTCACTATTGTAGTATAATCAAAGCTATGCTAAATCATAAAATTGAGAAATGTTCAGCCATTGTACAATATTCCTGGGTGCCAAGTCTCCACTGAATGCCCCAAATCACTCTTGGCTCTCTGACACATTCATTTACTCAGAGAAACAACTCATTGTGCCTAGCTGAAATTAAGAAAAAAAAATCCATTAGTAAGAACATTTTTCTAATTCACAAAAATAGATAAAATTATTTTTATATCTTGGAAAATACTTCCAGCCCTATTGCATATGTGAATTCGTTTCATCCATGATACACATACACACACACAAAACGGAATATGAGACCAAGCATAAGCATATTTTTAGAAATGCAAATAAATCATATACTATATTAATTATTGAGCTTAAATTATGACAATCACCTTGTGCATATCAATTTTAAACTTTATAATTGAAGTATAAGACTTACAGAGAAAAGTAGATCCAAAAAAATAAATCCAAACTATGTATCTCAAAGAACGATCACAATTTAAATATATCCATGTATATTCTACCCAATTAAAAAATATACAATATTATTTAATACTAGAACTGTTCTTGAACCTCTAAATAACCATTATCTGTATGATCCTCAGTAGTATCTGTTTTTAAACTTTATAAATAGAATAATAAAATATGCCATCATAGATATAATTGTATTCAATATTATTTTTGTGAGTCACATCTGTGTTTTCATATAGTTATACTTTATTCATATCTCATTATTTAATGGTATCCTCTTGTATGATTATATAAGAAGCCAATATTAATCTGTATAGTTGATATGTATTTTGATTGGTTTCAAAATATCCTGTAAACATGATGTCACAATAATTTCCCAAGTGATTGGGTTAATTTACACACCCTCTCTACAACAGGTCCCTTTGCTCTGTATCCTCAAAATTGACTGGTATTTTCTGTCTTTTTATTATTGTGACTTTGTGTGCTATATCTTTGTAAATTTATTTACCATTTTCTTTGTAATTGAGGCTGAGCAATGATTTGCCTCCTGGATGCTGGGATATTATCTGTGCTGAAATTCATGTTCAAAATGCTTCTGCAATTACTTATGATTTTTATTAATTTTTTCTCTCCTGCATCACCAGCTTCCCTACTCAAGTGCAAAAAATTTTATTTCACATTTGTTTCTATAAAACTTGTTGAGTTCAACAGAAGATTTAAGCCATTGCTCCATTTTCAGTTAATTATTTATTTCTTTTATTATTATTATTATACTTTAAATTCTGGGGTACATGTACAGAATGGGTAGGTTTGTTACATAGGTATACATGTGCCATGGTGGTTTGTTGAACCCATCAATCTGTTATCTACCTTAGGTGTTTCTTCTAATGCTATCCTTTCCCTTGCCCCCCACCTCCTGACAGGCCCCAGTGTGTGATATTCCCCTCCTTGTGCCCATATGTTCTCATTGTTCAATTTCCACTTATGAGTGAGAACATGCAGTGCTTGGTTTTCTGGTCCGGTGTTAGTTTGCTGAAAATGATCGTTTCCAACTTCATTCATGTCCCTGCAAAGGACATGGACTCATTCTATTTTATGGCTGCATAGTATTCCATGGTGTATATGTGCCACATTTTCTTTATCCAGTCTACCATTGATGGGCATTTGGGTTGGTTTCAAGTCTTTGCTATTGTGAATAGTGCTGCAATAAACTAAGTGTGCATGTGCCTTTATATTAGAATAACTTATAATCCTTTGGGTATATAACCAGTAATGAGATTACTGGGTCAAATGGTATTCCTATTTTAGACCCTTGAAGAATTGCCACACTGTTTTCCACAATGGTTCAACTAATTTATACTCCCACCAACGTGTAAAAGCATTCCTATTTCTCAACATTCTCTACAGCATCTGTTGATTCCTGACTTTTTAATAATCACATTCTAACTGGCATGAACTGGTGTCTCACTGTGGTTTTGATTTGCATTTCTCTAATACCAGTGATGATGAGCTTTTTTTCATGTGTTTGTTTGCCACATAAATGTCTTCTTTTCAGAAGTGTCTGTTTATATCCTTTACCCACTTTTGATAGGGCTGTTTGTTTTTTTCTTGTAAATTTGTTCAACTTCCTTGTAGATTCTGGATATCAGCCCTTTGTCAAATGAATAGATTGCAAAAATTTTCTTCCATTCTGTTGGTTGCCTGTTCACTCTGATCATTTGTTTTGCTGTGCAGAAGTTCTTCAGTTTAAATAAATCCTATTTGCCTATTGTCATTTGTTGCCATTGTTTTTGGTATTTTAGTCATAAAGTCTTTGCCGATGCCTGAATGATATTGCCTAGGATTTCTTCTAGGGTTTTTATGGTTTTAGGTCTAAAGTTTAAATCTTTAATCCATCTTGAGTTAATTATTGAATAAGGAGTAAGGAAGGGATCCAGTTTCAGTCTTCTTCATATGGCTAGCAAGTTTTCCCAACATCATTTATTAAATAAGGAATCCTTTCTCCCTTGCTTATTTTGTCAGGTTTGTCAAAATTTCAGATGATTTTAGATGTGTGGTGTTATTTCTGATGCCTCTGTTCTGTTCCATTGGTCTATATACATGTTTCTGTACTTGTACCATGCTGTTTTTTGTAACTGTAGCTTTGTAGTATAATTTTAAGTCTGGTAGCATAATGCCTCCAGCTTTTTTTTTTCCCCCTTAGGATTTTCTTTGCTACACAGGCTTTTTTTTGGTTCCATATGAAATTTAATTGCCTTTTTTTGCTTGGTAGGCTAATAATTACTGCTTCAATTTTTTTCTAATTTTGTGAAGAAACTCAATGGTAGCTTGATGGGAATAGCATTGAATCTATAAATTACTTTGGGCAGTAGAGCCATTTTCACATCATTGATTCTTTCTATTCATGAGCATGGAATGTTTTTCCATTTTTTTGTGTCAGCTCTTATTTCCTGGAGCAGTGATTTGTAGTTCTCCTTGAAGAGGTCCTTCAAATCCCTTGCAAGTTGTATTCCTAGGTATTTTACTCTCTTTGTAGCAATTTTGAATGGGAGTTTGCTCATGATTTGGCTGTTTGGTTATTATTAATGCACAGGAATGCTTGAGTCTTTTGCACATTGATTTTGTATCCTGAGACTTTGCTGAAGTTGCTTATCAGCTTAAGGAGATTTTGGGCTGAGACAATGGGGTTTTCTAAATATGCAATCATGTCATCTGCAAACAGAGACAATTTGATGTCCTCTTTTCCTATTTAAATGCCCTTTATTTCTTTCTCTTGCCTGATTGTCCTGGCCAGACCATCCAATACTATGTTGAATAGGAATGGTGAGAAAGGGCATACTTGTCTTGTGCCAGTTTCGAAGGAAATCTTTCAGCTTTTTCCCATTCAATATGATATTGGCTGTGGGCTTGTCTTAAATATCTCTTATTATTTTAGATACATTCCATCTAGACCTAGGTTACTGAGATTTTTTAGCATAAAGAGTGTTGAATTTTATCAAAGGCCTTTTCTGCATCTATTGAGATAAATCATGTGGATTTTTATCACTGGTTCCGTTTATGTGATGGATTATGTTTATTGATTTGCATATGTTGAACTAGCCTTGCAACCCAGGAATGAAGCTGACTTGATCGTGGTGGATAAGCTTTTTAAGGTGCTGCTGGATTTGGTTAGGCAGTATTTTATTGAGGATTTTCACACTGATGTTAATCAGAGATATTGGCCCGAAATTTTCTTTTTTTGTTGTGCCTCTCCCAGTTTTTGGTATCAAAATGATTTTGACCTCATAATGACTTACAGAGGAATCCCTCTTTTTCTATTGTTTGGAATAGTTTTAGAAGGCATGTTACCAGCTCCTTTTTGTACCTCTGTTAGAATTTGACTCTGAATTCATCTGGTTCTTGCCTTTTTTTGTTGGTAGACTAATAATTACTGCCTCCATTTTTGAACTTGTTATTAATTTATTCAGGAATTTGACTTCATCCTGGTTTAGTTTGGAAGGGTCTAAGTATCCAAAAATTTATCCATTTCTTGTAGATTTTCTAGTTATTTTGCACACAGGTGTTTATAGTATTCTCTGATGGTAGTTTTCATTTCAGTGGGAACAGTGGTGATATCCCCTTTATCATTTTTTATTGTGTCTATTTGATTTTTCTCTCTTTTCTTCTATATTAATCTAACTAGCATTTCATCTATTTTGTTGATCTTTTCAAAAAACCAGCTCCTAGATTCATTGATTTTTTTTGAAGGATTTTTCGTATCTTTATCTCCTTCAGTTCTGCTCTGATCTTAGTTTTTTCTTGTTTTCTGCTAGCTTTTGAATTTTTTTGCTCTTGCTTCTCTAGTTCTTTTAATTGTGATGTTAGACTGTCGATTTTAGATTTTTTTCACTTTCTCTTGTGGGCTTTTAGAGCTATAAATTTCCATCTAAATACTGCTTTAACTGTGTCCCAGATTCTGGTATGTTGTGTCTCTGTTCTCATTGGTTTCAAACAACTTCTTTATTTCTGCCTTAATTTTATTATTTACCCAGTATTCATTCAGAGGCAGGTTGTTCAGTTTCCTTGTAGTTGTGAGGTTTTGAGAGAGTTTCTTAACCCTGAGTTCTAATTTGATTGCACTGTGCTCTGAGAGACTGTTTGTTATAATCAGTCATGCAAAAGAAAGGATATCAGAGATTGAAGATCAACTTAACAAAATAATGCATGAAAACAAGATTGGGGGGAAAAGAATGAAAAGGAAAGAATAAAGCCTCCAAAAGATATGGGACTATGTGAAAAGACCAGTCCTATGTTTGATTGGTGTACCTGAAATTGACGGGGAGAATGAAACCCAGTTGGAAATACTTCAGGATATTATCCAGGAGAACTCCCAGGCCTAACCAGACAGACCAACATTCAAATTCAGGAAATACAGAGAACACCCCAAAGATACTTCAGAAAAAGAGCAACCCCAAGCCCATCAGACTAACAGTGGATCCATTGGCAGAAACCCTACGAGCCAGAAGAGAGTGGTGGCCAACATTCAACATTCTTAAAAAAAAGTAATTTCTACCCAGAATTTCATATTCAGCTAAACCCAGCTTCATAAGTGAAGAAGAAATAAAATCCTTTACAGACAAGCAAATGCTAAACAGATTTTGTCACCACTAGGCCTGACTTACAAGAGCGCCTGAAGGAAGCAATAAATGTGGAAAGGAAAAACCAGTACCAGTCATTGCAAAAACACACCAAAATGTAAAGACCATCGACATTATGAAGAAACTGCATCAACTAATGGGCAAAATAACATGCTAGCATCATAATGATAGGATCAGTTTACACATAACAATATTAACCTTAACTGTAAACAGGCTAAATGCCCCAATTAAAAGACACAGACTGGCAAATTGGATAGAGTCAAGACCCAAGGAGACCCATCTCACATACAAAAACACACATAGGCTCACAATAAAGGGGCAAACAAATGGAAATTAAAAAAAAAAGGCAGGGGTTGCAATCTTAGTCTCTGATAAAACAGACTTTAAACGAACAAAACTCAAAACAGACAAAGAAGGGCATTACATGATGGTAAAGGGATCAAAACAACAAGAAGAGACAACTACCTGAAATATATATGCACCCAATACAGGAGCAACCAGATTCATAAAGCAAGCTCTTAGAGACATGCAGAGAGACTTAGACTCCCATACATTAATAGTGGAAGACTTTAACACCCCACTGTTGATATTAGACAGATCAGTGAGACAGAAAATTAACAAGGATGTTCAGGACTTGCTGAACCAAGCAGACCTAATAGACATCCACAGAACTCTCCACCTCAAATCAGCAGAATATGCATTCTTCTCAGCACCACATAGCACTTATTCTAAAATTGATCATATAATTTTAAGTTAACTTTTACACATAGTTTGAAGTATACAGTAAGGGATAGATAGCTATCAAATATTCCCAGCACCCTTGAGTCTCTATTCTATTTGATTGGTCTACATAACTATTTTCATACTAAATTTATACTGCTTTTATTATTAAAGGTATATGGTGAGTTTGGAATCAGGTAATATCAGCCAGTCCATTTTCTTTTTTTCCAATTTCTTTAGAACAATTAATTATTTTTGCCTACATAAATAACCAGTAGATTTCTAGGGAATAAAATTCCTCCAGAATTATCACTAGGATTACATTGAATCTCTAGCTTAGTCTAGAGCTAATTGTTATATTAAAAATATTGTCTTACAATTCATAAATCTGTCTATTTATAGAGGTCTTATTTTACTTATTTTATTAGTGATTGGTACTTTCCATCATAGTTTTTTATAAATGTATGCTAAATATTTTACAGTTTTTGGTACACTTGTATATTGTGCTATTTTAAAATTTCAGTTTCCAAATGTTCATTGTTTTATTTAGCCATCTGATTATTTTTGCTACTTAATTTTATATAGTACAAACATGCTAAATATACTTATTAACTCTAATAAAACTTGTGTAGCTTCTTTTGGCCTTTTCCATGAAGACAATCATGTCATCTATGAAAAGAGAAATTGTATTTCTTTCTTATTGATCTATATATACTTTTTATTTCTATTTATTGCTGTGTTGCACTGATTAGAATTTTATGAAAAATGTTGAATAGAAGTGGTGACAAGAAACGTCTTTTTTTTTTCTCAAAATAAGGGACAAATGTCCAATTTCTCATCATGAAGTATTATGTTATTGGTATTTTTTTCTTGGGTGTCCTTTATCAGTTGAGGAAGCTGACTTTTACTACTTGTCGAGAGTTTTTATTAAGAATGAGTATTGAATGTTGCCAAATGGTTTTCTGTTTGTTTCCTGCATCTATTTATGTAATCCTACTTTTTTCTCTTTATATGCTCAATATGGTATCTTACATTGATTGGTTTTCTAGTATCGAATCGATTTTGTGCTTTCACAAAAACACTACATGGTCATGATGCATAATCTTTTTATAAACATGATTTTGAACAGGAGGGTGAAATATTACCTTGGTATTAAATTATTTCTCTGGCCACTAGTTTGATAATAACCATCTGGGGTTACATTTGGAAGCACATATTCCTGTTGAAACCTATTACAAAAATTCACATGAGTGATGAGTGTATCTTGGCTCATGTTGATAACAGGAGGCTTGTGAAACTGTGGTTGGATGTTTGCATAAATTTCAAAGTTAGAATTATACAATTCCTATTGAATGTAATATTAGGTGTAAGAGAAAAAAATCAAAGTTTTGGACCTAAATAACTTAAGTATAGAATTACCATCAACAATGATGGGAAAAAATATGAATGGTTTTAGAGCTGATATAGAAGAACAAAATTCAATTTTAAACAAATTAAGTGCCTGACTTATATTAAGTATACAGTTGAAGTTATCAATGCAGTGTTTAATACATAAGTATAGAGTTCAGGAAGCTGACTTGACTAATGATAAAATACGTAACATTATTTTCTGATTAACTAAACAAAATGCAATTTCTTGATTTACAGTGATGACATTTTATTATAGTTGCTGGAATCTTAATGTAATATTAGGGTTCAGGGTGCCCTCAGCTCCCCTGAGAGGATGTTTCTCCAGGTTCCTGGCCTCCTGCCCTCTCAATAATGAGAGAGGGGAACATGGCAGAGCGAGCAGTAAATGCCGGACTTAAAAGTGTCTAGTGATTCCCTTGGCATAGTGGGCATGGATGAGATGGTGGTCCATTACTCTGGGGGCACTTTCTTATAAGATGTCCCTTTAGACTGCACTGGTAACAAGTTCAGCCAGACTGGTGTCTAACCCAAGCCTTTCCTTCATTTGAGTCCTTGGGGTCTGCTTGTCTGAGGGCCATAATTAAGGCAGCAGCCCTCCTCTAATCTCTCCTGTTCATTTCAGCCTGTTCTTTATGTTCTCTATTAGAAAACACCAAGTTTTCCTGGTTCAGTAATGATTCTAGACTCTGTTCTGGCCCCAAGGCCAGTTTCTGAAACTTTCTCGTTGGGACACTGCCCAAGATGCATGATCCATCTTCTCAGAGGGCCTCCTACGTACTGGATTTGAATCACGACCTACCAGCATCGGAGGACCACTCTCATTGCCTGCATGACCTCCAGTGGCTACCATGGACGCATGAAACCAAAGGGGGCTATTGGGTTGGGTAGTAATTGTAGCAGTAATCCCCAAACGAGGCCAGCAAGGCTCAGGAGATGGGTAACAATATTTCCCAGCAAAAGTCCAATTTACACAGGCCAATTTATAAAACTGCCCCAGAAGGGTAAACGTCTAGGGAAGGGCCATTAGTGCACACAGTTCAAAGAAGGTAGGCTGGGTCTGGCTGAGGCTGGAACAATACCCTCAGAACTCCGGCCTCCTCTCCCCTAACCCATCTTCCCTTGTAGCAAAACGCTCTTAAGGTTGTCAGACCTGCCCTTGACTATTTGGGGCCTGGAACCAGTTTAACTATGATTTTCTAGATGGAAAAGTTCTGCCATAGAGAGAGCTAATCCAAAGCAAGACAAATTATGCACCAAATACAAAGTCCCCATAGCCTTCAGCTTCTGAATTTCCCCAGAAGTTTTCATCAATTCCAGGCTGACTCCACCAGGGACCCAAACCAGCAACCTTGCAGCTTCAGGCGCAACACCTTAACCAACCGAGCAAACAGGCCACTTTTGTGAGAAAAGGCAGAAAGCTTTCTTAAGCCATATTTTGAATGAGAATGCTGCACCCTGAGGTGGTGTGGTCTGCTTAAAAGCTGGGCGGGGCTGATGGCCAACAGCTGCTTGCTTTTCTTCAGCAACACCAGCAGAGGAAAAATGCCACTGGCCGCATCACTTTAAAAGCCAGGTTAGCAGCTGCTGCTGGGCCTGCGTGAGTTCCTCCACCCCTGCGGATTTCGGTAGCCATGTTGACCCTGCCTCAACCACCTGTGTGGTTGGGCCACTCCCCAAGCCGCTGTGCTCACTGGGACCCGTGCATCCTGGAGAGCCTTTTCACCCTTGGGACTGGAGAACACTGGAGAGGCCTGCCAGAACCATGCGCCAGGCTGCTGCGCTCCCTAGTCCCCAGCAGGCTCAGGCTGCACCTCGCCCTGCCCCATTGTTTTCTCCAGCTGACTGCTGCCCACTTCAGGGGCGGGGTTCGGCAAGGAGTGAAAGGCCTACGGGCAGTGCTCACCTGATCTGCCCCACAGGCTCCTGAAGGTTTTGGTCTCAGAGATAATATCCGAAGGACGGAGAAGGAGATGGAAAGCAGAGAGAAAGACTGGAGGTAAAAAAAAAAAAACTGCGCTTTTAATTCCAGCTGGCCCGTGCTGCTTCCGAGGGGCCGAGCCACAGCCGCTGCTCTAGTTCCCCACAGCCCTGCCTAGATGTGGCTGCGTCAGGTGTTCTTAAAGAGACAGGAGCACTTTGGGAGGCCAAGGCGGGTGGATAACGAGGTCAAGAGATTGAGACCATCCTGGTCAACATGGTGAAAACCCGTCTCTACTATAAATACAAAAAATTAGCTGGGCACGGTGGCGCGTGCCTGTAATCCCAGCTACTGAGGACGCTGAGGCAGGAGAATTGCCTGAATCCCGGAAGCGGAGGTTGCGGTGAGCCGAGATCGCGCCATTGCACTCCAGCCTGGGTAACAAGAGCGAAACTCCGTCTCAATTAAAAAAAAAAAAAAAAAAAAAAGAAACAGGACAGAGGCTGGTTTTATTCACGATTTTGAAGTCTTCTTCCCCAGCTGTACCTCTTTCCTGACTGTACCTCTCTTTCTGGTGTACTCCTCTTCTGGCTGGCTTGCCAAAATGTAATATTGGGGTTCAGGGTATCCTTAGCTCTCCTGAGAGACTGTTTCTCCAGGTTCTTGGCCTCCTGCCCTCTCAAGAATTAGAGAGGGGAACACGGCACAGTGCGCAGTAAATGCCAGACTCAAAAGTGTTTGTAGAAAGTGATTTATTTAAAGAGAGAGAAACAGGAGAAGGGGAGAGAAAGAAACAGCTAACTCTCACACTGAATGAGAAAATCCAGACAGATGGAATCGCGGAGAGGAAAGCAGCTTCCACACTGAGTGGAAGGGAATAGAGAGAGAGATGGAGTTTAAGAGGGGAAGACAGGCTTCCATGAGAAAGGGTGGAAGAGGACTCCAGAGGGGAAATCCAGGATAGAGAAAAACAGCTTCCACGAAGGGAGTGTTCATGGAAGGGGATCCAAACATGGAGGCTGAAGGGGTGAGGAAGAAGGGGATCTTTAACCTGGAAGGAATCCCCACCTTCTCTAAGACCCCTGGCCAATGAAAGGAGTTTCTTAGACCTTCTGCTGGAGTGATTGACTCTTAGTTTCTTCCAGTGCCCATGAAATTTAAACATAAACTGTTAAATCTCCTGGATGGAGAGACATGGGAGCGGGGCATGGTGCTAAGATGTTCTTGCCCTTAAAACTATGCCCCCTTGTGGACCCAGAAAGAGAACACATTCCCTCACTAATATTCTTTGTCCATTTTCCAATATGAAGATTCTAGTCAAATCAAGTTAGTAATCACATTTTTCATGAGAAAGTTATTAAAATCCAGGGAGAACACATTGATAACTGAGGAAATATCTGTACTCTGCAAGTGGGAACCCCTCCAGTAATTTAGCATACATTCTTTTATAGGAATCCGAGGTCTTTCTCCTGGCAGTGCTGTGGAAATGCTGATACATTCTGACTGGTTAATATCCTCCTGGCTTTAAAATAGTGAGCAAGCATAAGACGTCACTTAGTATAGTTTGAAGTCAGGCAGCCTGATGCCTCCAGCTTTGTTTTGGCTATGTGGGCTCTCTTTTGGTTCCACATGAAGTTTGAAGTGGTTTTTTCCAGTTCTGTGAAGAAGGTCATTGGTAGCTTGATGGGGTTAGCATTGAGTCTACAAATTATTTTAGGCAGTATGGCCATTTTCATATTGATTCTTCTCAACCATGAGCATGGAATGTTTTTCCATCTGTTTGTGTCCTCTCTCATTTCCTTGAGCAGTGGTTTGTAGTTCTCCTTGAAGAGGTCCTTTACATCCTTTGTTAGTTGTATTCCTAGGTATTTTATTCTCTTTGTAGCAATTGTGAATGGGAGTTCACTCTTGATTTGGTTCTCTGTTAGACTATTATTGGTATATATGGATGCTTGTGATTTCTGCACACTGATTTTGTTTCCTGAGACTTTGCTGAAGTAGCTTATCAGTTTCAGGAGATTTTGGACTGAGATGATAGGGTCTTCTAAATATACAATCATGTTGTCTGCAAATAGAGACAATTTGACTTCCTCCTTTCCTAACTGAATACCCTTCATTTCTTTTTCTTGCCTAATTGCTCTGGCTAGAACTTCCAATGCTATATTGAATAGGAGTGGTGAGAGAGGGCATCTTTGTTTTGTGCCAGATTTCCAGTTTTTGCCCATTCAGTACGATATTGGTTGTGGGTTTGTCATAAATGGCTTTTTAAATTTTGTGATATGTTCCATCCATACCTAGTTTATTGAGGGTTTTTAGCATAAAGGGCTGTTGAATTTTATGGAAGGCCTTCTCTGCATCTATTGAGGTAATCATGTGGTTTTTGTCTTTGGTTCTGTTTATGTGATGGTTTATAGTCTTGCATATGTTGAACCAGCCTTGCACCCCCGGATGAAGCCTACTTGACCGTGATGAGTAAGCTTTTTGATTTGCTGTTGTGTTAGATTTCAATAGATGCTGGAGAGAATGTGGAGAAATAGGAACGCTTTTACACTGTTGGTGGGAGTGTAAATTAGTTCAACCATTGTGGAAGACAGTGTGGCGATTCCTCAAGGACCTAGAAATAGAAATTCCATTTGACCCAGTAATCCAATTACTGGGTATATACCCAATGGATTATAAATTGTT
This sequence comes from Callithrix jacchus, assembly GCF_049354715.1. Taxonomy (NCBI): domain Eukaryota; kingdom Metazoa; phylum Chordata; class Mammalia; order Primates; family Cebidae; genus Callithrix; species Callithrix jacchus. The sequence goes on from NC_133502.1 coordinate 53,775,164, forward strand.
CTATTATAAAGACACATGCACACATATGTTCATTCCAGCATTGTTTTCAATAGCAAAGACTTGGAACAAACCCAAATTTCCATCAATTATATACTAAAGAAAATGTGGCACATATACACCATGGAATACTATGCAGCCATAAAAAACAATGAGTTCGTGTCCTTCATAGGGACATGGATAAAGCTGTAAACCATCACTCTCAGCAAACTGACATGAAGAGAAAACCAAACACCGCATATTCTCACTCATAGGTGGGTGCTGAACAATGAGAACACATGGACACAGGGAGGGGAGCATCACAGGATGCAATCAGTTGGGGGTTTCTAGGGGAGGGACAGTAGGGGCTGGGAAGGGTGAGGAGGAATAATGTGGGGAGAAACACCAGATATGGGTGATGGAGGGATGAAGGCAGCAAACCACCTTGCCACGTATGTACCTATGCAACAATTTTGCATGATCTGCACATGTACTCCAGAACCTGAAGTACAATACAAAGAAAAAAAAAATCACTTAGGATTACTTTGATTTCAGTTTTCTAAATTAGAATCACTGACACCTTCAAATTAGCTACAATACATCAGTTAGAATTTTTGATGTTTTACAATCTTTTCCATGATAGGTTTCTGAACATTTCATTGGGTAAATACTATGTATTTTGAGAGGGAAGCTCTCAGAAATAAAATATAGTTTGAAGTTATTTAAGAAAACTCTCAGTTGTTACCTTCATTTATATTTCAAACAATGTATGTTTCACTACGACAAATAATAAAAAATTTCTATCAAACTAATATCCCAGTAATTTAATTTTAACATTGTTTAATCTTCAAAAATACATCCAAATTCAGGCTATGTAACATTGGTCAGTTTTATTACATATATCTAAAGATTTTTCAGTCAAAAGAAGAATTTAAATAGTGTTACTTATATGGTAAACAGTACCCAACATTAGATTGTTGCTGTTGCTAAAGCAATACGAAATTTAAATATCTTCGTCATTTACCATGAGGGAGGGGATACTGTATTTTTGAAATTATTTGAACTACATCTTTGAAAATATTTATTATTAAATGTTAACTGACTTATTTTTCTTAACGAAAACAATGAACAGATTTATTGAATCAGCAGTATTTCCATCACTACATTATGAGGTTGAATTATTAGGCCAGTACATGACCCACTATGATTCTTCTTTATTTTTCTGTGTTGGTGTACATTGGTGCTTAATCATAAGACAAGTGCATGAGAACCTGAAGGGAGTACTTGTTTGTTATTGCTTGTATTATTTATGTATCTGTCCATTTGAGTGTTGCATCATATTTGATGTTGTGTTTTCTACTTTTATTTGGAATATAATAGGTAGTCAGTTCTTAGAAAAGAGTAACTAAATTGATAAACCTATCTCCAGATTGACAAAAACAAAATAAAACAAAACACAGAAGAAAAACATCTATGAAAGAAAAAACATCACGAGTAACCTTACAAAATGAAATAAATATAAAGCATTTGACCATAAATTATATATCAAATTTAAATAATCAAATTCCTAGAAAGACATAAAGTATCCAAAAGAAGAAGTGTAAAAACTGAATGGTCTTGTAGCAAGCAAATAAATTAAATGAGTAAGCCATCACTTCTCACAAAGAAAAGCTCGGGCCCAAACAGCATTGATGGTAAGTTCTGTGACATTTTAAAGAATGAACACGTTTTCCTTCATAAGCCCTTCCAAGGTTAGAACAGGAGGGAACAGAATTCAACACATTTTGTGAGACTAATATTAACCTGATACCAAAAGCATGCAAAATTTTACTCAGTGCTGGAAGACTGTATACTTAAAATCAGGAACAAAATATTAATGCCTTTACCACTGATATTTGAAGTTGTACTGGAGAATCTAGCCAGGGGAATTAGGCAATAAATAAATAAATAAAAGTACCCAGATTAGAATGAAAAAATTAAACTATCTTTATTTGCAAATGACATGGTCTTGAATATAGAGAGCTGCATCAGCAACAACTATTAGAACTAATAACTGAGCCTAGCAATTTTTCAGGATACAAAATGAATATACAAAAATCAACTGTATTTCTAGAGAGTAGCAATGAAAAATTCACAAGTAAAAAGAAAATAATTCCATTTTAATAGCATCCAAAAATAAAATACTTGAGATTATTATTAATAAAGGAAGTGAAAGATGTGTATTCTCAAAACTACAAAGCATTGTTGAGATAAATCCAATGAGAACTAAATAAATGGAACACATCACATGTCAGCATCAGAAAATCTATATATATTAAAATGACATTAACCTCCCAAGTTGTTCTAAAGTTTCAACAGAATCCTTATTCCAATATCTGCTATCTTGGGTTTTTTTTTCAGAAATTGACAAACTAATACTAAAATTAGTAGAGGAATGCAAGTGACCCAGATTAATCGAAACAATCTGGGTGAGGTACAGCAAAATTTTACTGATTTCAAACCTTACTATAAATGTCCAGTAATCAAGACAGTGTAGTAATGGTAAAGTTAGACATATAGGTCAACGAACTAGAATTGAGAGTCTGGAAATAAGCACTTATTTTTAAGGCCAATTGGTATTCAGCAGGGTGCCAAAACAATGGCAAAAAAATATTCCTCTCGTCCGGGCGCAGTGGCTCAAGCCTGTAATCCCAGCACTTTGGGAGGCCGAGGCGGGTGGATCACGAGGTCAACAAATCGAGACCATCCTGGTCAACATGGTGAAACCCCGTCTCTACTAAAAATTACAAAAAATTAGCTGGGCATGGTGGCGCGTGCCTGTAATCCCAGCTACTCAGGAGGCTGAGGCAGGAGGAGAATTGCCTGAACCCAGGGGGCGGAGGTTGCGGTGAGCCGAGATCACGCCATTGCACTCCAGCCTGGGTAACAAGAGCGAAACTCCCTCTCAAAAAAAAAAAAAAAAAAAAAAAATTCCTCTCAACAAATGATACTGGTACTGTAATATTTGGGTCCAGGGGTCCCCCCTTAGTTCCCCTGAGAGGATGTTTCTCCAGGTTCTTGGTCTCCTGCCTTCTCAAGAATGAGAGAGGGGACCACCGCACAGTGTGCAGTAAATGTTGGACTCAAAAGTGTTTGTAAAAAGTGATTTATTTAAAGAGAAAAAGGAGAAAGAGAGAGAAACAGCTCTCATGCTAGTGAGAGAGAAGCCGCTCTTACACTGCGTGAGAAGGGTTCCCAGATGGGAAAAACCAGAGAAGGAAAGCGCCTCTCACACTGAATGAGAGAATCCGGAAAGATGGAATCCAGGAGAGGAAAGCAGCTTCCACACTGTGTGGAAGGGAACACAGAGAGAGAGATGGAGTTTAGGAGGGGAAGACAGGCTTCCATGAGAGAGTGTGGAAGCGGACTCCAGAGGGAAAGTCCAGGATAGAGAAAAACAGCTTCTATGAGAGTGTTCGTGGAAGGGGATCCAAACATGGAGTCGGAAGGGGTGCGGAAGAAGGGGACTTTTAACTTGGGAGGAACCCCCACCTTCTCTAAGACCCTGGGCCAATGAAAGGAGTTCCTTAGAACTTCCACTGGGGTGATTGACTCTTAGTTTCTTCCCACGCCCACAAAATTTAAACATAAATCGTTAAATCTCCCAGATGGAGAGATGGGAGGGGCGCTTGGAGCTGGGAAGTTCTTGCCCTTAAAACTATGCCCCCTTGTGGACCGGGAAAGAGAACACATTCCCTCAGTACAACTGGTTCTATATACCTGCAAAGAAAATGATAATAACTTGGACTGCTATCACACTAATTTAAATCAAGACTGAAATTCTAAGGCCCCTTACCCATCTGAATCAACTCCTTCTCTCCCCAAGGGCATTATGGAGTTAACCTGAAAATCTAGTTCAGGCCATGAGGCAAGTGGGGGTTGGGTATGCCTTATTACATCTCTCTGGCATTAACATCAACACACACCTACATCTGATAAGAAACATTCACAATCTATTTTCTCTGAAGCCTGCTACCTGGAGGCTTTGTCTATATGATAAAACCTTGGTCTCCGCAACCCTTGACTTAACCCAGACATACCTTTCTACAGATGATAACCCTTACAACCAATTTTTAAATCTAGTTAAGATCTGGAAGCACCTGCTTTGAGTTGCCCTGCCTTTGCATGTCAAACCAATGAATATCTTATTTGCATGGATTGATGTATTATGTCTCCCTAAAATGTACAAAAGTAAGCTATTCCCAGATCACTTTGGACACATATTGCCAGGACCTCTTGAGGCTGTGTCATCCATGCATCCTTAACCTTGACAAAATAAACTTTCTTAATTGATTGTGACGTGTCTCAAATATTTTGAGTTCACATTAATATGTAAAAATTAGCCAAAATTGATCATAGATTTAAATACAAAAGGAAAAAGTACAAAACTTTTAGCAGAAAACATAGAAAAAAACTATGTATAATATAAGGCAACAGCTTTATGGAAACACTCCACACACACACACCCCTGCACATGTGCAATAAAAAAGACAAAATAGATAAACTGGACTTCATCAAAGACAAATCTTTTGTGCATGAAAGGACACTACTAAACAATTGAAAAGAAAATTCATAGAATGGGGAAGATATTTGCAATTCATATGTTTCATGAGGGACTTTCATCAAAAATGTATAAAATACACTTAGAATTGAGCAATAAAAAAGCAATAAAATGAAAGACAAAGTGAACACAACTCAAATGTGACATGAAAAAATACCACAGTAAGCAATGTTTGGTGTTTTAAATACAGTGTAATATAGTTAGCCCTAAAAAAAAAACCAAAATATGGATACATAGCACTCTGGATAAGCATTAAAAACTTTAATTGAAAGAAGTCAATAACAAAAGTGACATGTTATATAATTCCATATATGTAGAAAGTCCATATTAGGCAAATATATAGTGATAAAAAGTAGATTCCTGGATGCCAGAGCCTGAAGGCTGTGAAAACGGAGTGTGAGTGCTAATGGGCATGAGGTTTCTGCAGGCATGATAAAATGCTTTAGAATTATATAGTAATGGTTGTACAACTCAGGGAATATAACTGAATTACAATTTAAAAATGTATATTTTTATAGCAGCAAGTTATATCTCAATAAAGCTATTATTTTACAAAGTACAAAGCAGTTTATGATAATTTATGTCTTTCCATGTGTGCATTCCTAGAGAAAATATATTTATTTATATATGGTAGTTAAACTCAACCAAAATATTAAATTCTCTATAACTTAATGAGTGATATTAAAAGATAAAAGTGATTAGCCATTATAATGTAAATGCAGCACTCTGAAGGTAAATACAAGCCACAGAAGGATAAATTTAGCAAAGAAATCATCTCTTGCAGTTTCAAGTATCAACATGTCAGCTCAGTTCTTTTCCTTGCATTTTGGCACCATAGGATACCAATGGCAGAGCCGTAACTTTGTGCCAGAATTATTCTAATTAGCATACAATATGCAAAGAACTTCAGAAAAGTATTAAACATAAAAATAGATTTATGTAAAAATGTCATGGCTTGAACTAAAATTAGCTATATCTGGCTCCCTCAAATAACCCCACATATAGGTTAGAAAATAATTATATAATAGAAATGACATGTTCTAGTTAACCCAAAAAGTTAGAAATCTTGCATAGCTGTGGTTTCCTGTATAGAAGCAGATTTCAAGTTTCAACAGCTGGTATTAAAAATCAGCTCCACTACTCACATAAACAAAAATGATTCCCCTCTATCATGCTTGCTCTAACTGTCTGTGCCTCTTTGTTTTCATCTATTTTTTAAAATGAAAATAATGTCAAGCACTAAGTATTCCTGTGAAGTGTAAATGAAAATCAAATGTTGAAAGAGTCTAATATATGGTGGGCAATCCATAAATATTTACAAGATCTGATTAAATTTTTTCAGGAAGCATATAATACAAAGACAATAAAACCATACTGAACACAATCAACACATTTTAATTATTTATAACATATTTTTATATTTTGAAAAATTTAAGGGTCATTCTCATGAAATTGAACCGCTTGCTATTGCATTATAGATGCCTGAAAGAAAGATCTTTAATATAATGAAAGATAACTTTCAGTGTTTTTGTATTATGCATCACTAAACTGGCAGAAGCTCAAACTTATGAAAACATCATTTGGAATCTTGTGATTAAGATAGCAAACGAGAATTTTGAAGTCTAACACATTAGTTCCAAGCCCTTGTGACTCTTATAAGGGAACACTGAGCACAACGAAATAAATAATACTTTTCAAAGAACAGATGTCTTCAAAATAATTCTAAGAATGTGATTTTTTGAACACTGAAGGACACAGTGTTCATATACAGACTCAGTATAGCAGTGTGACAAAATGATGACTGACAAGCAGCATGAGACATAAATGATGAATCATAATATAAAATTGAAAGGGATCAACATAGTACTACAAATCAAAATTTTGTTGTAATGAAATTTAAAATTTTACACTCTCCTGTATCTGAAAATAATTTCCTGTAAGTGGGGGAAAAAAAAACACCAAAAATGTTTCTTTCCTTTTCAGCTCAATGGGAAAAGTAACATAAATCAAAATGTCATCAGTGAACTGGCAGAGCTGTAACACCCAACCCATTGGAGTCTTCACAGTGTCTCAAATAGATATCACAGAGGAAAAAAGACAAAATAAAACCGCATGAGGTGCAATATAAGGACACTTATGATAAATGGAGGAATACCCAATGCTGCCTCGGGAGTTCTGTCGCTACATGAGGAATTAAATCACTGAAGGTAGGTGTGCAACAAACCTGACTTCGTATTTCATGGTCATTGGTGTACAACAGTACTGACGTGAGATGTCATATTCTTAAACATGAGAAATTAATAGAGAGCAACTCTCTTTCTAAAAATCTAATTCCTTTTCCAAATGCCCATGGGTGTACATTGTTGCTTTCATTATAAATTTATTTCCAAGTAATGTCTACAGATAAACCTCTAAGTCTTGGGTCAAATGTAAAAATCTGACTGTGCATGTTTAAAGAAAGTTTTAGAAAGTCTAAAAGGCAAAATAAAGCCTTTGGATTCTACAGTCCAGCAAAATGATGTAGTATTGTGCTTTTTGTAGCATGTTTTATTTTCATATTAGATATTTTTTCTATAGAGAGAACTTTAATCAAAGTGATGTGTATGATTTGGCAAAGAAGGACTAAGTAATATGCAATAAATACAGGAGTTGGATCAGGTGAAAATTTTGCACTTAAAAAATATAGGTTGAGAAGACTTAGGAATTTCATTTTAAAGAATGTTAATGAAATTTAAGAAAAAATAGAAACAAAGTTTACATATTCTTCAAGCTCAAATTTTCTGCAGAGGTTACATGCATATATTTCTATATATATGATTGATTTTGATTACCTCATATTTGAAAGTGATTTTGCCATTTACTTGTCATATATTTCAGTTAAAAGCAGTAGAGCCAGTCTTTTTGGCCCCAACTGTACTTACTCGCTCCTGCAACTGATTTTGTACTCTGTCAAACTTAGGAAAAACACTTGCATTTTGTACTCTCTTTTACTACAGGGAAGTTAAAAAAAAAAAGAACTATTGGTATATGTGAGTAATGTACATTATTTAGAGAAAAGACGGTTTACTAACTTTAGTGTCTGTAAATTTATAAACTGTGTTGATATATTTTGCCATAATTTGTTCTGGATTTTATTATGTCAAAATATAATGTTTAATATAAAATATTTCTTAAAAATTTAGCAAAAGTTGAAAATCCTCTGTTGTTCAGTCAGGAAACAAAAGGCTTTAGACTCCATCTCCTAGCAGCTTGAACTGAGACAAGAGATTTGGCAAAGGTTCTTGTTACTGAAATACTTGCAATTTAAATTAATTGACTATGTAATAAAAACAGTTTGGGATTATTGTTTATATTTTTTAAATGGAGAGAAAATAATTGATTTCTCTTTGGAAGTTTCAAAGTAAATGATTCTTCAATACCAGAATGGCTTATTGGGTGGAATGTCAGTCCACCTTCAGTTAAGGGAGAAATATTTTTTATTTACGCTGGCCAATGAGTTTCAGGAAAATGAGAAACTATGTAATAAAATTATATAAAATGGAAAAAATTGGTATGAGACTATATACCAAAGATATGCAAAAATTCCATTTCATTTGCATTTAAGACAGCATAAAAGAGAAAGTTATATTAAATGGAAATTTGGGGGTGATTGGAATTATGTTCAATGAGAACAAGCTATATATTATCGCTTATATCCTGTTTATGGTTTAAATATTACTGGGCCAGTCTCTGCAGGTCATGCCTATAATTCCCAACACTTTGGGAGCCTAGGCGGGTGGATTGCTAGAGCCCAGGAGTTCCAGATCAGCCTGAGAAACATGTTGAAACCCTGTCTCCTCCAGAAAAACCCATAAAAATTAGCCAGGCAAGGTGGTGTAGTCCTAGCTACTCAGAGGCTGTAGTAGGAGGATGGGTTGAGTCCAGGAGGAGGAGATTGCAGTGAGCTGTGATCACTCCACTGCACTCCAGCTTGGGTGACAGAATGAGACCCTGTCTCAAACCAAAAAAAAAAAAAAGAGAGAGAGAGAGGAAGGAGGAAGGAAAGAAAATTGTTGATCTTCTCAAGATACTTTTATACATGTGATTAGAAAACGTTTAATTTAGTTGTGGAGATACTGATAATCAAAGAACCTACTCATAAAGGCCTTAGGTTGAGGACAATTATTTTAACTGATTTAATGTAACAGAATTCACAGTCCTTATAGGAAGTGCTGAGTATTCTAATTCAACTTTGGTTCTAACAAGGCTTAAATAAATGATTTGAAAATTTATTCAACAATTAGGTGATCCTAACACAAGCAAAATATGTTTCAATAAAAGAGAGAAATGAGAAAATGTCATCATTGTAAAGATAAATTTATTAATATACAAACTAAGTATATTTACACATACAAAAAAGAGTTTTCTTTTTCTCTGGAGATATTTTATTTGATACATATAAAAATTAGGTGATGTATATTTAATCATATATATAAATAGATTATATATATAATATCAAGTGAAATATTAAAGTAATTTAATCACCAATCTTTCAAAATTTGATTTCAGAGGCTTTTTTGACCCCCACAGTAATTTTAAAAGGTTTTAGTAACTTTTTCTTCAAAAATATTAGATGTGAGACGCATTTAATCTGGGCACTTTTTCTGGTTACATTTTTCCACTCATTTTGTTTAAAATACAGGTTGGCCTGGATAGCATATTTGAATAATAAAAATAGGTTATGTTGATTTAAAATTTATTATTTTGATTACCCTTGATATGATGTGGCTGTACTCCCACCCAAATCTCATCTTCAGTTGTAGCTTTCATAATTTTTATGTGTTGTGGGAGGGACCCAGTGGGAGGTAATTAAATTATGAGTGGGGTCTTTCCATGCTGTTCTTGTGATAGTGAGTAAGTCTCATGAGATCTGATGGTTTTATAAAGGGGAGTTCCCCTGCAAATGCTCTCTCTTGCCTGCTTCCATGTAAGACGCACCTTTGGTCCTCCTTCACCTTCTGCCATAATTGTGAGGCCTCACCAGCCATGTGAAACTGTGAGTCCATTAAAACTTGTTTTCTTTATAAATCACCCAGTCTGAGGTATGTCTTTATTAGCAGTGTGAGAACAGACTAATACAGTAAATTGGTACAAGAAGTGGGGTGTTGATATAACAATATCTGAGAATGTGGAAGCGACTTTGGAACTGGATAATAGGTGGAGTTTGGAACAGTTTGGAGGGCTCAAAAGAGAATAGGAAAATGTGAGAAAGTTTGGAACTTCTTAGAAACTTGGAGTGCTCAGAGGACAGGTAGTTGAAACTTTCTAGAAAGATTGAAACTTCCTAGAAGCTTGTGTAATGGCTTTGACCAAAATGCTGATAGTGATATGGACAATAAAGAAAGCCTAGGCTGAGGTGGTCTTACATGGAGATGAAGAACTTGTTGGGAATTGGAGTAAAGTTTACTCTTGCTATGCAAAGAGACTGGTGGCATTTTTCTTTTCTCTACAGATCTGTGAAACTTTGAGAGAAATTAGTTAGGGTATCTGGCTGAAAAAAATTTCTAAGCAGCAAAGCATTCAAGAGATGATTTGTGTGCTGTTAAAACCATTCAGTTTTGTGTATTCACAAAGATATGGTTTGAAACTGGAATTAATGGTTAAAAGGGAAGCAGAGCATAAAAGTTCAGAAAAGTTGCAGCCTCACAATGTAACAGAAAAGAAAAATCTATTTTCTGGGAGAAATTCAAGCCCATAGCAGAAATTTGCATAAGTAACCAGGAGCCTTATGTTAATCACCAAGACAGTATCTCCAGGGCATGTCGGATTCCTTTGTGGTAGACCCTCCCATCATATGCCTGAGACCTAGGAGGAAAAAATGGTTTCCTAGGTTGGGACTAGGGTCCCCTGCTGTGTACAGCCTATGAACTTGGTGCCCTACGTTCTGGCTGCTCCAGCCATGGCTAAAAGGGGCTGAAGTACAGCTCAGGCCATGATTTCAGAGGGTACAAGTCACAATCCTTGGCAGCTTCCATGTGGTATTGATCCTGCAGGTACACAGAAGTCAAGAATTGATGTTTGGGAACCTGTGCCTATATTTCAGAGCTTTGCAGCAGGGGCAGAGCCCTCATAGATAACCTCTGCTAAGGCAGTGCTGAAGGAAAATGTGGGGTTGGAGCCACCACAGAGTCCCTGCTGGGGCACTGCCTAGTGCAGCTGTGAAAAGAAGGCCACCATACTCCAGTCCCCAGAATTGTAGCTCTACAAACACTGTGCCCCACATGCCAGGAAAAGCTGCAGAAACTCCATGTCAGCCTGAGAAAGCAGCCAGGCATGGGTGCTGTAACCTGAAAAACTACAGGGGCAGAGCTTCCCAAGACCATGGCAGCCCACCTCTTGCATCAGCATGATGTAGAAATGAGACATGGAATCAAAGGAGATCATTTTGGAGCTTTAAGATTTGACTGCCAGTCAGGCATGGTGACTCCCACCTGTAATCCCAGCACTTTGGGGGGCTGAGGTGGTCAGATCAACTGAGGTCAGGAGTTCAAGACCAGCCTGGCCAATATAGTGAAACCCTCTCTCTACTAAAAATACAAAAAGTTAGCTGGGTGGGGTGGTGGGCACCTATAATCCAAGCTACTTGGAAGGCTGAGGCAGAAGAATCTCTTGAACCCTGGAGGCAGAGGTTGCAGTGAGCTGAGATTGTGCATTGCACTCCAGCCTGGGCAACAAGAGCAAAACTCTGTCTCAAAAAAAAAAAAAGAAAAAGAAAAAAAATTGACTGCCCCATGGAATTTCAGACTTTCATGGGGCAAGTCATCCCTTAATTTTGGACAATTTTTATCATTTGGAATGGGTGTATTTACCCAATATCTGTACTCCCATTGTAGCTAAGAGGTAACTAACTTGCTTTTGATTTTACAGACTCATAGACAGAAGGGCTTGCTTTGTCTCAGATAAGACACTGGGCTGTGGACTTTTGAGTTAATGCTGAAATGAGTTAAGGCTTTGGGGGACTGTTGGGAAAGCATGATTACTTTTGCAATGTGAAGACATGAGATTTGGGAGGGGCCAGGGACAGAATATGTTTTTTCTTTGTCCCCACCCAAATCTCATCTTGAATTTTAGCTCCCATAATTCCCATGTTGTGGGAGGGACCCAGTGGGAAGCAATTGAATCATGGGGATGGGTCTTTCCCTTGCTTTTCTTTCCGTAGTGAATAATCTCACACAATCTGATGATTTTATGAAGTGGAATTCCATTGTAAATGCTCTCTATTACCTGCTGCCATGTAATACATGCCTTTGCTCCTAACATTTTGCCATGATTGTGAGGCCTCCCCAGCAATGTGGAACTATGAGTCCAATAAACTTATTTTTATTTATAAACTACCCAGTCTTGATACCCGACAAAGGCATACTATCTTGATTAGCAGTATGAGTAAAGACTAATACACTGCCTATGAAGTAGAGAGGTTGAAACTTTGGAAGTAGGGTCAGTGAGCTTAGAGGTCACATTTTGGACATGTTGCTTACTAGCTTTAAGGATTTGGACAAGTTACTCAAATTTTCTAAGTCAAAATTTTTAAGTGTTAAATATTTAAGAAAAAAATCATAGGTGTCAAAATTAAAAGAGACAGTGCTTGGTATATATTATGTGATAATAAATATTCCTGTAGTGTGCTAGTTACAATGAATGACAGTTTTAGATACTTTATAATAGGGATCTAGGTCTCCTGTTCTTTTTGGAAAGGTTGTTTCTGAAAATTTCTTAGAAATCACCTTTAAGTATATTTTTATCAACCTACAGAAAATTATCAAGAAGTACAGCCGAGACAAATTTTGCTACTTTGGAGAAAAAGAAAATACCCCTACACATAAATCTTTAGTGCTAGGAACGTTTGGGTCTTAGTGATGTAATCTTTCCCATCTTAACCACCACTTCTTTCTTAAGTTCAAATAATTAGATTTTCTTTATTTATGTAATTATTGTTGTAAGTCCTTGAGTCTTTTTTCTCCTGCTGCACTACATTTGTTCTAACAGCATATATTTTTGTTTATTTCCCTCCATGTTTTATTGCTTTTTCTTTTATTATTTTTCAAATAATTAGTTCTGGTTTTAGCAATTTGATTCCATTTACTATCAAAACACACATATAGAAATATAATTTTAGTAATCTTGTTTTGTCTTTTGATTAAAACAATATTTTCTGTTCTCAGACTGTTACTTTCTTAAATTACTTTTTATTTAAAAATGCTGGTACATTATTTTACAAGTCAAATTGAAAGATGTTTGTCAATGACCAAGTTAACAGGGACAGAATTTGTTCTCTCCTAACTCTAAAATTGCAAAAATTGGATGACTTATATGAAACAGATATATTCATTAACATTAGAGTTACTAACAGGTTTTATAAAAACTGGTAAAGGCAAGTGCTGAAAAAAATGGATACAAGTAGGTTGTTCAGGCTGAAAATAGCTTTTATAAAAAACAGCTTGACAATTTCTTATAATCAAAAGTTAAAGTTATCAAACTATTCAGCAATTCCACTTTCAGATACTCATCCTAAAATAAATAATCATATTTGATTTATTCATAAATGCCATTTATTTTTGTATTCTCATTTAAATTCAGGATATATCATATACATGGTGGTACTCAACTTATGTAGTTAATATGATCAATACATTGATATGTCTATGAATATTCAATACCAAAGTTGTTAACTAATAAACTAAAAGTAAAGGAAACTGCTATTTTTTAAGACAGTTAAAGTTATCAAAATAAAATGATTCAGCTAAAGAAAAAGGAGAAATTCTTTTATTCACAAATCAAGAAATCTGTTACAATGTATATATAACTATAAAATAAATTCTTAAATCAGTATATCAAATTAACCTTTTCCATTAATGTTTTTATCATTTTAATATTAAATATTGCTAACTTATTTTACTTAGTTTTTTTGGCGATATAAAATTTATACAAGATTTTAAATTAACATATATAAATTTTAGTATTTTTGTAAATATTCTAAGACAATGTATTTCACAAAAAACTAGCACTTGCTAATCTATTTGTATGTGAGTATCTGAGGTCATAGTTTTACATGACCTCAATAAACATGCAACTTATAAGAAAAATAGAAGCAAATTACAAAGTGATGATTTTGCACTGAGTAGCATTAACACTTTTAGGATAAAGGATATGAGATTTAGCTTTTTGATTTCTTATTCTGAGGAATTATAATTACTAGTTTCTTTCATTAAAAGAATTAATTGAGTGCATAGTTTGAAGTGTGAAGCTTTTCTGAATAAGTCATTTATCAACCTTTAAGAAAGCATTTGTTGATAAATTTTATTTTGTGTGTGGTTTTATTTTTGTTTTTTAATCTAGGAGTTGGTGTTATACAAAATACATAGCTGACATTCTTCTCATCTGAAAAATCCTGGTTAATAATACATTTTTCTATCAATTTTTTTTCCAAGTCTAAGAAAACATAATAGCAGGTAATATTTATTTTTTAAGTAAAGATCATACTGGTATGATGTTGCATGTAAGGTGATTTTATGAGCACTTTTAAAAAGTACTTCTCACCCAAGTTAGTACTATATGATGGGATCCTATTGGCATAAACAGGGGTTGCTGCTCAAAAATGAATTCTGTCTTTATTGGGAGAGATTTTTTTTTTTCCATTCCTGTCTCTTATATTTTTCCCATTTTCCCCTACTGATATTTTTCAGTTTCAGCATCCCCTCCTAAACACCGTATTTTATTCTTTTTTTTTTTGTCTTCTTAGCATTTTCTTGTATGAGAGACTTTCCTTGTTTTTGATGACCTTGACCATTTTGAGAATTACTGCTCAGGTGTTTTTGTACCATATTCCTATATTGGAATTTGCTGATAATTTTCTCATGATGAAATTATGTTATATATATTTTTGGCATAAGATGGCAGAAGTAAGTTGCAATTTCCATCACATCATATCAAGGTTGCATACAATCGATATGATTTATCACTCTACCTGCTGACCTAGCATACCTGTATGAGATAGTGTTTGTCAGATTTCTCCATTGTAAGATTAATATTTATTTTTGCCATTCAATACTGTACTTTTTAGAAAAAAGTTGCTACATATAGATCATATATGATGACCCTTTGCTTATTATATTAGAAAGGCGTAAGAAACTAAGACACAGATTCTAGATGTGCTTATTGCTAATGGAATGTCATTGTTTGTTGACCCTCGCAACTAACTAACAATTGTGTGTGTGTGTATATGTGTGTATATATACACATATACATGTATACACATATATAGACACATATATATGTCTACATATGTATATGAGTATATATACACATATATATACCTATATGATTTATCACTTATGTGATAAAATAAATACATATGATATATACATTTATATATATACATATGTATTTCTATATACAAGCATTTGTATTTAAACCACAAAAGAGTCCATCCTTGGTCATGGTGTATAATTTACACATTTTTTGGATTGAACTTGCTAATAGTGAGAGTTTTTGCATCTAAGTTCATGAGAAATACTGATCTATAACTTTTTCTTTCTTTCAAGGTCTTTAACTGGTTTTAGTGTTAGAGTAATGTATACCTTATATAACAAATCAAGATGTGTTTCCTCTGCTTCTGTTTATAGATCAATTTGTTGAAAATTGGTTTCATTTTTTTTTCTTTAAATGTTAAGTAGAATTCACAAATGGCACCATAGGTTTCTGATACTTCCTTTTGTGGAAGAGTATTGATTCAATTTTCTTAATAGAAACAGGCTAATCAGGTTGCATATTCTCTTTATGTGGATTTTGATGATTTATGTAATTCAAATCTTTTTCTATCTAATATGTTATCTAATTTGTGAGTAGAGTTGTTCATAGAATCTTGTTTTATGATTCAAGAATTTTTTGTCATTATGTAAAACATATTACTAATTGCATTAGCAAAGTCAATATAAACATACTCCATAGTTCTGCAATTATTAATTCAAAACATTTTCTTCTAGTGACTGAAAGGGTCAACATTGTAACCTTACTAGTGGGTAAGTTATAAAAACCATTATTAGAGCTGGCACTTTATTACAGAACCACACAGACTCAAAGTAGCATTGTTAAGCAAAGCAGCAATATAAAGCATTTATCTTTGTAGATAAGGTAAAGAGTAGTGTTAATGACGTCAGTTTACAGTGTTAGTAATCTGACACAATGATGTTAATATTTGTGTTAGTGTATTCTCACATTGCTATAAAGATACCACCAGAGGCTGGATGATTTATAAGAAAGAAATTTTAATTGACTCACAGTTCTGCATGACTGGAGAGGTCTCAGAAAGATTGCAATCATGGCAGACGGTGAAGGGGAAGCAAGGCACATCTTACCCATGTAAGCAGGAGGGAGAGAACGCAGGGTAAACATCAGATCTCATGAGAACTCCCTTACTATCATGAGAACAGCATGGAGGAAACCACCCTCATGATCCAGTCACCTCCCACCAAGTTCCCCTCTACCTACGGGGATTACAATTTGAGATGAGATTTGAGTGGGGATACAGAGCCAAGCCATATCAAGGTTTATAGCTGAAAAATACCTGAAGTAGTTTATAAATCGTAAACTGAAACATTTGATTTTTATACTTACCAGAAAACTAAAGAAAGCACATATTTATTTAAGGTAACATGAAAACAAGAATACACATTTACAAATCTACCAAATGAGCAAACCACAAAGTTCTGATGTTTTATAAGAAAGATATTATAATCCATGGAGGTATATTCTGGTGAAGAAGGGATTTTATAGGAAAAACATTTACTAAGCTAGCAACTATGAGAATGACAAGTTCAAATATGAATTAAATGCCCAGTTTGAAGAGGGATGGCAGATGCAAGAAAAAGAAAAAGCTTAAGGAAACACTGATATTTCCCAACTTTCTTCATCATCTACTAAATCTGACAAAAATGAATCTTTTAAAAATTGTACACTTGGTACTTTTATTCAGTTTTACTCTTCTGTGTATAATGTAGTATAAATTAATCTCTCTACTTCACTTTTTTGTCAAAATACTCTCTTTATCATTTGATCGTATCAAGTGTTTCACACACCCCTCCCAGTACATATTGGCCTAAGATCAGCACACATCATTAGAGGAAACAGACAATGAATATAATTTCTCTTTAAAATATCACCAAATGCTAATAAATTATCAACATTTTTATATCACAGAATTAAAATGATTGATCCAGAGAGCTGAGTTGTTATACTCATTCGATTATGATGTACAGCACAAAGTTAAGTAATGAACATTGGGCCTACAAATTATTAAATGCATTAAATGGCACCATTTTCTTAAGGAGGCTATTTTGCTTTACTTATCTGAAAACTCGTTAGAAAATGTCTGCCTTTTCTTACATCAGAAGCTAGAGTTTTCTTGAAAACAATTGTCATTCAGTTTCATGTTTAGTGTTCCTAGTGCACAGTGCAATTTAGGGTATTTTGGCAACTCAATCTGAGTAGGACTGGGACTACTGAAAAACAAATGTGAGTGATTAAGAAGACTTGCCATTTTAGGGCTGAGTTTTAACAGAACGAAACTTTTAATTCTTACACTTTAAACAAATAAAGCTTTGAGATTACTTATTGGCTCAAAATGGTTGTATAGAAAAAATACTCTGTAACAAAAACTTGGCATTGAGTTTCAAGACTCCACAGTTTTTTGTGTGAAGTTGTACAAGGGTGAAACAGGGCAAGAATATCAACAGCAGGCATCTTTTCTCCTTTTCTTTATGGGGTGGGCTGATGGGATAACTTCATTAAACACTCTCTTGAAGCCTCACAGCTCAAGCGCTATAGGTGTTTTACAGTCCTCATCTCCTTAGTCATGGCTAATACCTGTGGACAGGTGATAGGAGTCAGCTTCTTCACTTTAGTTCCCTAATGTGTCTTTGTCATCTCTAAGATCATTTGGCTCACAGTAGGTTAATGGGAGTGTTTGGACAATGGTGTCACACTTCAGGCTACCACTTAGCACAGACATTTTCAAATAATGCAGGACTCATAAAGAAAAAACAAAATCTGTCTGAGGATAAGATAGGTTAGGATAAGAGGCATAATCTCAGTCTTCTAAATTAGCTGTGTTCTATAAACTCAGATTCACCATTTTTCTATCTATCATAACATTGAAAGAAGAGTTTTCAAAAACAGTTGACATATATTCTACACAAAATACATTGGTATGTAATTGTGGTCAATTTTTACCTAAAATCCCCGTGGCCAAGTTTTATGTAAAATCCCTGCTCCCACCGCTACATACTTAATGACCTGCACCTGGGCCACTCTGGACAATGCTGTAGGCACTAAGGACCAAGCTGCCAGGCTGGTTAAGTTCAAAGCCCAAAGCTTCTCACTTATGCTAACTGTTACTTGCCAGGCCAGGTGTTTAAGGACTAGCTCCTTCCTAGTTAATACTATATGTTTGAGAGTGAAAGCCTCAACAGAGAACACCTTTATTAAAATCTTTTATTAGCTAATGCTGGAGGTTGACTTTGCATCTCTTTGGGATAGTTCCTTCATCTATTCAGTAGTATCATATAGTAAATATAGTTGTGGGTATAAAATAAGATTATATATGTGCAATGCCAAAGATAGTGATTTGGTTGAAATACGTGTACAATAGATTTAAAAATTTATAAATTTGGCATTACTACAAATTTTTAATCTGTTTTCCTTAATTCCTGACCTGAAATATCTATCATTATTGTTCTCTTGGAATTTAGTTGCAACATCCCCTGAAAAAAAATTAAAAGCCTTAATCAATAATCTCTCTGTAGTCACTTGTCCTTTTTACATAACAGAAACATTTTTATCCCCTTTGTTCAAGGAAGGGTCATGACGATTAAGGTGACAGTACCTCAGCTTACAATGAAACCAGGCCTCTTAGAGAACTCTGTTAAGGACTTCAGAGTACCAAAATTGAAGTTCCATTTTCCAGAAATAAATAATCAGTATGACATTTCTCATACAGCAACTGATTTTTCATAAGATTATATTCATCTTGTTACTGGGATATGGTTCCCTGATTAAATAATAAGAATAAATTTTTAACAGCTTATTTTGCTTAAAAAAGATACTATTTCTATGAGGTTCAGTTTAGATTTTGCAGAGTGGCAAGTTTTTGGACCATTCATTACTTATGAATAGATGTCAATATTATAGTGACAGTATGCTAAGCTAGAAAAGGAATGACACACAACTTGACCTTTACAGAGGGCAAATGTATCACAGAAATGCTAACAAATCCATAATATGTAAGCATTCAAAACGTCAAAGAGTGAAAGATGCATTCCAATCAAGCTTCT
The DNA here is from genome assembly GCF_049354715.1 of Callithrix jacchus. Lineage (NCBI taxonomy): Eukaryota > Metazoa > Chordata > Mammalia > Primates > Cebidae > Callithrix > Callithrix jacchus. The sequence continues at coordinate 53,794,106 of NC_133502.1, forward strand.
CCAAATCAGTCAAGAAAGTGTATAATGAAATTTCTTATCATTATTTACGCTTTGTTTGGACTACATTTAGCATGATAAATTTTTATTTTTATGTGTGTAAAACCCAGCCCTGTTCTATGGGAAAAGAGGAACCTACTCTGCTACATAAAAAAATAATGTTCTAAATATTCAGCAGTGTATTAAATTGTTTGTTACCTGTTCAGACTAAAGGGAAAGGAAAACAAAGAGAAGGAAAAGAAAAAAGAGAGAAACACTGTAGTTTAAAATAATTCTACTTAAATACAATTCTCTAGTGTTACATATAATTATTTATAAATTAAAGCATAGATATAAGCTTCTTTTTCTCCAAATATTTTTATTTTAAAAAATTGTTAATAAAAAAAGGTACTTAATAAGATGTGTGTGTGTGTGTGTGTGTGTGTGTGTGTGTGTTGTAGAGATTCTAGGAGTCCCAGGTAAAGGTAAACTATGACATAGATGATTTTGCCTTAGAATGCGTGGTTAATTTTTGGTCAGTCAGTATCAATTCTCCTTCATGAGAGCACCACAGTTTATTTTTATTCTAAGTATTGTGAAGCCTAGTGTTCTAGCTTAGTCCAGACATTTTGCTTTACCCTTTAGTGTAAGTGGTGAAAATCAGATTCTGTTACTTACATCCAAGGTATTAAAATGCATACAAAATCTACCAGAATTTTATTGTCCACATAGATTCCATTACAATATGGAAGTCAGGCAATTCTGGCATAAAGAGAAGAATTTTATAAGCCTGTATATTATAATAATTTCCTTACATTGTGCCAAGTTATAATATCTGAATTTCTGTAGCAGTGTGCATAACGAATGAAACCAAAGAGTCTTAACGCTTCAGGGTACATTTTTCTTGATATTGCTTGATTTAGAACATCAGCAATAAGTTCAGCAATGTAACACTGAGTATATCACATTATCTAAATTGTACATGTTACTGTCTAGGGGTATGTAAACAATTGTGTGCTAATCTAAAGCAATTAGTTTGGATGTAAAATAAACTGTAGAAACAGCAACAAAAATCTCTCATGTGTTTGTGACTTTTGTGCTTTGAAGAGAAAACAGTGGCATAGAGAATGGTAGTATTCAAAAGTCTTCCTATTTAATCAAATTCTATTTAATTCTAAGTATTTTTATGAACTGTTAAACTCTCTGTAGCCTGCAAATCAATAGTATTCCACCATTTCTTTTTACATAAATAAAAATAAATATAGTATTTAAGTAAATTGCTTAGAGAAATTACAGGAAAATTATTTTCTCTCAAATTATCTGACCAGTTACAAAGGCATTATTTACAGTATCATGTCATTCAGTTATCCGGATATAATTAAGAGATAGTAAGAACAATTGTAAAGAGTATTACATTTGGAATTAGAATTCTAGATATAGTACTATGCAACATCTAATCCTTATCTTCTCATGGAACAAATGACTGTAATATGGCATTCAAGTGAGTGTAAAGGTATTGGGTACATTATAAATGCACATACATTTGGCAGGGCTTGAGATGTGAAGTCTTGTGTAACCAGTTACATAAAATGTCTAGGATCATTTGTAAAATAAAACAATAAAAAGATTAAACCATTCTTAGGGCCTAAAACCAACCCTCAGTCTAGACCCTTAAACTATCAGAATAAAAAGTAACCATTTAATTACTTGCATAGTATACTGATTTTATTTTTATAATTTATTTGTATTTATTGTTTTATTGCAGTAAGAACACTTAACATGAGAGCTATCTTCAACATAATTTTAAGTGTACAATACAGTCTTGCTAAGCGTAGGCACAATGTTGTACAGCAGGCCTGTAGAAGTTATCCATCTTATGTAACTGAAACTTTATACTCCCTGAAAAGCAACTTCCTGTTTGCCCTTCCCCTCACCCCTGGAAATGACTTTTCTACTCTCTGTTTCTGTAAGACTATTTTAGATACCTCATATAAGTGCAATCATGCAGTATTTGTCAACCTGAGACTGATTTATTTCACTTTACATAATGTCTCCCAGCTTCATTCATGTAGGCTCATATGGCAGAATTTTTTTTCCCCAAGGCTGAATAATATTTCATTGTATGTGTATCTGTATTTCTTGACCTATTCACATGTTGAACTTTTAGATTGTTTCCATAGCTTGACTATAGTAAATATTGCTACAATGAACATGGAAGTGTATATATCCTTTCAAGAAACAGATTTCAATTATTTTGGATTAATATCCAAAAGTGGGATTTTTTGGAACATATGGTAGCTCTACTTTTAATTTTTGAGGAATTGCCATACTATTTTCCACATCCCACCATTCTACAGTTCCACCAACAGTGTACCAGTGTTCCAATTTCTCCACCTTCTTATCATCACGTTTTCCTTCTCTGTTTATTTCTCATTTTCTCTCTCTCATAATAGCTGTGCCAACAAATGTTAGATGGAATCTCATTATGATTTAATTTGTGTGTTCTTGATGATTAGTCACGTTGACCATATTTCCATATACCTGTTAGCCATTTGTAGCTCTTCTTTTTCAGAGAAATATCTGTTCAAGTACTTAGCTCATTTTTTAATGTGATTTTTGGTGTTTTTGCTATATATCATAACAGTTCCTTACATATTTTGGATTATCTTAATTATGAGATGTATTTTCATTATTTAGGTTATATGTTGTTGATTGTTTCCTTTGCTGTTCAGAAGACTTTCAGTTTGATTTAATTGAATTGATTTGTCTAATTTTACTTTTGTTGCTTGTGCTTTTTGTGTCATATTCAAGAAATCATTACCAAGCCCATTGTCATGAAGCTTTTTCTCCTATTACAGGTTGTAATTCAATTTAGCTTCTTTTTTTTTAAAAATAAACATTGGGTCAGGTAATGTGTTGAAAGAAATCACATCTGTTTGAAGACTTATTATGTTAATAAAAGTGAGAATCACTACTTGGGCAATAGGATCATTCATACCCCAAACCTCCTTGCCATGCAGTATACCTATATGAGAAATCTGCACATGGACCTCTTGAATCTAAAATATAAGTTGAAGTTATTTTTAAAAATCATGGCTGGGCGCAGTGGCTCAAGCCTGTAATCCCAGCACTTTGCGAGGCCGAGACGGGTGGATCACGAGGTCGAGAGATCGAGACCATCCTGGTCAACATGGTGAAACCCGTCTCTACTAAAAATACAAAAAATTACCTGGGCACGGTGGTGCATGCCTGTAATCCCAGCTACTCGGGAGGCTGAGGCAGGAGAATTGCCTGAACCCAGGAGGCAGAGGTTGCGGTGAGCCGAGATCGTGCCATTGCACTCCAGCCTGGGTAACAAGAGCGAAACTCCGTCTCAAAAAAAAAAAAAAATCATTAGGAGTCTGATAAGGCCTAAAAAATGGTTAGAATATTCAGAAAGAATATGATTCTGAAAAAGTTTATAAAATATATTAAATACTGTGGAAAATGTATCCTAACTTAAATAATATATACAGATAAGAATAAAACATGCACACATATATATAGGCATACAAATTTATTTGCTAAACTTATCTCTTTCCTGCAATGATAAGTAAAATATTTAAATATTAGGGATAGCTAATTTTATAAATAAATACCTCAAATACTAATTTTTTAATTAGTATAATTTTGGCAGGTCTTAGTATAAAAACTATCAGTCTACTTTGATATAATGTCTATGGATTCTCTATAATTTTCAAGTATAAGATAATGGCTATTTCCTTTTAATGACTTAGACAGGTTTGATGGTGGACACATGAAGATCCTACTCCCTTTTATACTGGCATTTAAAGTCACCTTATATTATCATAACTTATACTAAGAACACCTGAAATGACAGGATATGTAGAACAATCTGGTATTTATAGTTTATCTTAGTTTTTGTTTATATTCATGTCAAATGTCAGAATAAATAATTGCTTGAATGAATGATTATCATAATCAAAAACCCAATGTTTTCTTTCTATTTCTAGTTTCCTCAGTCCACTTTAAGAAATAACCATTCTTGCTTGAAGTATTCTTTTTTTGGCAAAATGTCCTACTTATCTCCCTGTCTTCTCAATTATATTATTCATTATGCACCCGTATTATTCATCATTTTTTTTTTGAAAATTCAAGTGTATGTCATTTTCCTTCTTAAATTTCTCAAAGGAATGCCATTGCCCTCAAGTTAAAATGATACCTTTATGATTTTATAAATTAAGCCTGGCTTAAAGTATACCACTTCTACCTTTTCAGCTTTATTTTGAGCTATTCTCCGTCTCATTCTACATGATATTTTATTATTTATTTAAATGACGCACTACATTCTCTCATGACTTATGTAGATCATCTATTCTCTTATCTTTCCCTGATACGTTTTCCCTCCCTTATGCCCTGCCTTCCGCACATAGAATAGCTTAACCAGTTTGTTTTTCCTTTGTTTGTCAGTTTACAACTCACTCCTTCACACTCTACATCACCTTACATCCCTCCCCCATTCATTGCCATACCATGCTATATTTTCCCTATTCAATTCAGGTGTCCAAATTATTTACTTTATTTTGGCCTTATCTTGCTGATGCTAGGCTTTATAAACTTACCATTTTCTTATCATCTATTAGAGTACCTAGAACATAACTTATGCTTACTTAATATTTTAAAAATTGAAGACCGTAGGAAGCTGCTGAAGGTAATAAGCAATATGTAGACATAGTGAACTGAAAATAGAACATACACACTTGGATTCATTTACAACTTCTTCCGTATCTCTTTTCAGTAGATAAACTAGAAAAGACTCTTGGAGTTCTGGAAGAAAATTAAATCCCAATCGACTGAATTCATAACATATTTGAATGCAAATAGGACAAATATATTTTTCCTGTTTTAAAACCTTCTAATGAGCCAAATCACAGATGCTGTTTCTTGAGACAATTTTGATGGTGGAGTTTTTACTTAGTGTTCCCAGGTCAAGTTTCTTTCTTCTTGAACAGCAAGAGAAGGATATGGGAGCAGAGGAGTGGCTATTTCAGTTTGATTTTCCTGAACTTAAGTAACTGAAGTTTGTTTGTTCTTGCCTTGAATTCGCTAGTTATAAGAATTGCCTATTGAATCCGTTTCTCCAGAGCTCAAAGATTGTATCAATTATACTCTTATATTAATAACTTTACCCTAAAATATTAAGGGTAGTTGCTTTTTTATGATTTCATTTTGAATGGTGCAATATTGGAGACAGAAGTTGTTACAGACACTTAAAGAAAAAAAATAATTTTATTATTTTATTGGTTATCATTAAATAAATTATCATCTAGCTATTGTTGGAAAATGGGCCACAGTAGATCATGGCATATGCAAAATAGTTGCATAAATTATATTATCTGGTTACCTGGAGTGAATAGCCAATTAACATAACTCTCCAAAAAGCAAATGTTTGCTGCAGTAAGACATATTAATGGTAACACAAATTGTGCATGGTCTGTCTCCTTCAATCTGTACTATAAGGAGTAGAGAATAAAAACAAAACTGAAATTAATGGCACAAAGCACAAAAAGCCAGGAAAATTCAACTATCCAAAATAATTTATTTTTTGTAATTGCAGAGCTGTTTTCACACAGTGTATTCTGGATCTGATACTTTGAGTTGATGAATTACCACACAAGTTTTATTTTAATTAATTAATTAATTAATGTTTTTTTTGCAGAGACAGGGTAGCACTATTTTGCCCAGGGTAGCCTCAAATTCCCGGGCACAAGCAAGCCTCCCCCCTCTGCCTCCTTTAGTCCTAAGATTACAGGTATGAGACACTGCACCTAGCCAAGTTGCCATATATCTTAATTAATATTCTTGTCATATCTGTTGTTTCAAATTAGGAAATTTTGGAATGAAGTGGAACTGTGATAATTGGAATGAGATCCTTAGATGAATTTAGATACCATGGGTATAATTATGTGACAAACTTGCGTAATGGGCTAGTCTTGGCTTATTTAAAAAGAATATAGTGACTGCTCTTCAGGGAGTTAACTTGCAAGGGAATGCGAGTTGACCTCACACTGCACCCAAATTGTTTCAGTTGCCATCATATCCATAAGTCGGCCCAGACCTCAACATATCCTCTGAGAGACAAGTGCAAAATTCTACCTGAAAGATATTACATATGTCAAAAATATTGTGGCATTATTGTAACTTACAGCTGAGTAATATTTGTAGAAATTGATTTTTTTTATTTGTTACAATCATAAGAAGAAACATATTTTAGATGAGGCAAAAATATCTATCTATAAGGGTGTATTAAAAACAATGCTCTCCATTCAAAGAATTAATTTGAGTATATTCAGGTGGTTTTGAAAATTACCTAAATGGTTGACTGAAATCTGGACTACCGGAGATTAGAAGACCAGAAATTCCTTTTATATTCTAATAAAGGAAGTGCAGAATTTAATAAAATATAAAGGCTCATGTAGATTATCATACAAGGTCTTCTTTCTCTTCTTAACTATATACTTCAGGAGAGCCTAAACAGATAATTTTGCAAGGTGATGAAAGTAGATTGGAGAACAGAATACCGGCATCTTTAGAAAGATCTGCAATGGCTATGCTCATACTCTGTGAAAGTTTCTAGAAGAAAAACGTGATTTTTGAAACAACAGAAGCTAAAAGGCAACCTATGATTACCAGATACTTTTCTATAAAAATGAGCCATGCTGACTGGTTATCAAAATGGTTTGATATAGTAAGATCTTTGGAAGTTGGTTAATCAGTCATTGATTCCTAGGGGAAAAATATACAGCCAGTCTTTCCAAATCCTATTTTGTATACAAATACATATGTGTATATATATATACACACACATATATATCACAGATGATGAGTTTCTTGAGACAATTTTGATGCAGCATGCACACGTGTGCGTGCACGCGCACACACACGTCTAAAGTTATATACCTGTAACTTTAAACTTAGTAAATAAGGTCCAGATATTACCCACTACAATAGAGTAAAATCCTCTTCTGCAAACAGACATGGGTTAGTTCACAGACTAGAGAAATAATAGACCCAGGACTCTTGAAGAAATATTGCATGACAGTGCACAAGGATATACTACTAACATTCCTTCTGTTATTTGCCAGTGGCACTCAGAGTCATTTCCAAGGATATAATATATGGAGAAAGGAATATACTGAGATGTTTGTATAGTGCCAGTGGCACTCAGAGTCATTTCCAAGGATATAATAATATATGGAGAAAGGAATATACTGAGAAGTTCGTATAGTTACTTGTTGCTGGCTCTGAGGCATCATTAACCCCTGGATAACCATCAGATATTTGATGATGCACAGAATGCTACTGTCGTTTATGGATTAGAGAGGGCCTGGGGAGTTGTGTGATAAAAGTGATGTTTGCCAATTTTCATCACACAGTGGACCCAGAATATTCCTGGGTTCACCCTGTGCTCATTTCTCCAGCTCCTGAATCATAAAGTTGCCAAGCCAGTGGATCTCAAAATCTGATGAATGTTTCTGTTTAAAATAATTTTTAAAAAATAATATTGAAATTTAATTGGTATATATTTTTAAAAACTGGGCTAGGATTTGCACTGTTGAAGCAAAAGCAACAGTGCATAGACCTGCTAGCAATTTAGGACAAATAAAAACAGTGGCACTGACAGTACTAGCAAGTCATCACATTCTTCGTTGCCATGCATTTATGGCACACACATACACATACACTTACACACACACACACACACACAAATGACAGCTTTACTTAAGAATGTCCTAATGAAGCAGTACAAATTGTTAATTTTTTAATTCCTCATTGTATGTGACAAAATTGAAAGTATGTTGAGAAGTATTTTTGCCAATATCAATGTTCAATAATTTCCTAGAGAAAAAGCTCTTATGTACTTCTTTCAGTTACAAGCTGAACTAGCTACTTATGTCATGGAAAAAGGTATTCACTTGAAATAATTGCTGGCACAAAAATTATAGTAATCAAGATTTAGGCATTAGGCAGATATTTCCTTGAAAATAAATAAAGCAAGTTTGTCTTTTCAAAAAATTGAGAGCATTTGTTACCAATGATAACATTCTAGCTTTCAAGTGGAAAATTAGAATTTCATAAAGCTTGTATCTGCCACCATGAGTTTGACAGTTTCCCGATACTTCAAGTCTTTTCAAATAAGATTCATGGTGGTATTTATGAATGAGATATTTGAAGTTGCATGATAAAATACGTCAGAATTGAAATGGCTTGTACAACACCATGAATTAATATTTTCCAGATGATCAGTGCATGATGTTACAAAATCATGCAGGCATAAAAGATCTATTCAAAGTTCAAATGGGCTAATGTAAAAGAGTATGCAATTTATAAATAAGGTTTCAGGTTCCACATTGCAACTAACCTTTTAGAAAACTACCTCTTTTTAAGTTTTATTGTAGTATTAAGTAGAAACACAATTTTCTGAAAAAGCTATTAATGTATGCCTCCATTTTCTTGTACCATATCTGTATAAGACCAGGTAGTCTTTACATAATTTACCCCAAACAGCATGTAATGATTATGAAAATTCAAGTGTATCCTATTAGTCCAGATATTAAAGAGATATGAGAAATTGTAAAGCAATGCTGTTCTCACTATTTTTGGAAATTTTAGTCAGATTTTCAAATAAAATTATGCATGATAAGCTTCTTGTATTGGCTTACTATTGTTTATTTTCAGTGAATTAACAAATTCATATTTTAAAAAATTTTGTTTTAATATCTAATCCAATAAATATCAATATATTTTACCTATGTAAACAAAATCTCTTTGGAATCCTCAATAGCTTTTATAAAGAGTAAGGTGACTGAAGGCCAAAAATGTTTGAAATTCAGCAACAAAAGTTATTTTTTTTGTTCAGGGGTACATGTGCAGTTTTGGCATATATGTAAATTTGCATCATGAGGGGTCGTTGTACAGATTATTTTATCACCCTGATATTAAGCTCGGTATTCATTTGTTATTTTTCCTGATCTTCTCCCTCCTCCCACCCTCTGCCCTCTGGTATGCCACATTATATACTGTTCCCTTCTATATATCTATGTCTTCTCATAATTTAGCTCCCATTTATAGTGGTAACATGAGATACTTGAATTAGTAAATAAGGTAAATAGTAACTCCCTGCATTAGTTTGTTTGGGTTAACGGCCTCCAGCTCCATGCATGCCTTTGCAAAGAACATGCTCTCATTGTTTTTTATGGCTGCATAGTATTCCATGGTGTATATGTACCACATTTTATTTGCCCAGTCTACCACTGGTGGATATTTAGGTTGGTTCCATATTTTTGCTATTGAGAATAGTGCTGCAATGAATATACATGTACAAGTGTTTTTATAATAAAATTATTTATATTCTTTTGGGTAGATACCCAGTAATGGGATTGCTGTGTTGTTTTTTCTGTCTCTAGGTCTTTGATGAATTACCATGCTGTCTTCCAATGGTAGGACTAATTCACACTCCTACCAACAGTGTAAAGGTGTTCATTTTTCCCCACAGCATCTCCAGCATCTGTTATTTTTTGACTTTTTAATAATAGTCATCCTGACTGGTGTGAGATGGTATCTCATTGTGGTTTTTATTTGCATTTCTCTAATGACAAGTGATTTGAGCGTTTTTTTCTATGATTGTTGGCCACGTATATTTCTTCTTTTGAGAAATTTCTGTTCGTGTCCTTTGCCCACTTTTTAATGGGATTTTTTGTTTTTTCTTGTAAATTTGTTTAAGTTCCTTATAGATGCTTGATATTAGACCTTTGTCAGATGTATATTTTGCAAAATTTTTCTCCCATTCTATAAGTTGTCTGTTCACTCTGTTGCTCAAATTTCTTGAACCTGGCCTTCCATATTAAATAAGAAATTCAAACTAATAATGCCATTACATCTTATCAGTTTTATTTCCAAATTAGGTATAAAATTCAACCATTTCTTACCATCACCACTGATACATCTCAGGTATAAGTCTCTGTCGTCTCTTATCTAGATTTTAGGAGTTTCCTGAGAAATCATCCTCAACTTACTATTCTTTTTAGCAAATTGATAATCATGGCAGATTAGTTTCTTATTAAAATATATCAGATAATATTTCAGTTGTTCAAATTTCTAGTTATTTTCTTTATGTGGAAATGGTATTTAAGAGCATTAGATTAAGGAGGAGTAACTATAAGGCTTAAATGGATAAAATTCCTTACAAATATGTACTGTTCTAGAAATGTTGACTTGAGTTCCTTGGAATGGTCTTAATTCTTAGTCTGCTACATTGTGTAATAAAGCCTAAACTAAATATTGGACCACATTTAATGAATTTGAAATTACCAAAGTTTCTAGGTCTACTACAGAGAAAAAAATCTTCGGTTCCAGAAAATAGATTTCCTAGATCAAATCTACTATGTGAACTGCTTAGTGAATCCTACAAAGCCTTAGAGGATATTCCATTCTCTAGGTTGGGGGGCACCAGAAACTTTGAAGGCTTTTGTGCCTCACCTTTGTAGGTCAGAGATGATGTATGGGTTACTGGGATGGAATTCTATTTCATCATCTCAGTAGAAATGACATGATCCTAGAGGAGTAGAAGCTGATTTGTGTTAACTGCCTGAGATTAGATGAGCACAAGAATCAGAGTAAGCCAAAGGATTAAAATAGTTGCAAAGTACTATTTAATGAGCGATCTCCAGTGATGGCTAATTAATCATGGGGTCTCTAGAAATGAAATAAATATACACCAGGTTAAGGTGTTGCTTGACATACATAAAAGGACAAATTTAAGCACTGTAATTCATGGTAGTGGGAATTTATGTCTTTAACACAGTTTCAGGCTGGGCACGGTGGCTCACGCCTGTAATACCAGCACTTTGGGAGGCCGAGGCGGGTGGATCACAAGGTCAAGAGATTGAGACCATCCTGGTCAACATGGTGAAACCCCGTCTCTACAAAAAATACAAAAAATTAGCTGGGCATGGTGGCGCATGCCTGTAATCCCAGCTACTCAGGGGGCTGAGGCAGAAGAATTGCCTGAACCCAGGAGGCGGAGGTTGTGGTGAGCTGAGATTGTGCCAGTGCACTCCAGCCTGGGTAACAAGAGCAAAACTCTGTCTCAAAAAAACAAACAAACAAACAAACACAGTTTCTAGCACTAAGCTAGTCCTAATTCACAGTCACATGTGTATTCCATAAATATTTCTTGATTATCCTCCATTTTCTGTGTGACTGTAACCTTGGAAATCATTAATAGCTTTATTTATATTAGATATAAACTCTGAGAGTACATTTATCATGAAAATCTCAAAATGTCCAGGAGTAACAATAGAGACTTTAAGAAATCAGAAATTAAATAGAGAGCTCAAGTCCATCTAACACTACTTCTAGTGGAATTATGGACCCATTGACAGTAGCTGGGACTCATGTGAGGGCTCCTATGGTAGTAAAGGCTTAATAGAAGCCCTAGTAACTTCCCACCCTCATTTAAAATTTAAGATATTGGTTTAACCCCTCTTGGAGAAAACATCAAAGATTAATGTCACTGTGAAAATTCTGAGAAATGAAAGGTGTTGACTCCCATCTTAGTCCCATTGTCCCCCAAAAAAGTAATTTGTGGGGCAAATAACAATAATAAATTATTAGAACTGTAATCAGATGGTGATGCCAAACAGCTATAATTCAAGATCTGTTACCTCTTTAAGAGTAAATCTATAAACACTTAGAGAATACAGATACTAACTCACTAGAAAGAGAAATCTGAAGCAGGCTGCACTTGTAATTGTAATATGAGCAGTAACATTTATTCCATTACCTCTGTCTGTCAAATCATAGTTCAGAGGAATTTTATCAATCTTTTGAGTCGCCTTAGATTAGAATTTTCCAAAAGCAACGCAAAATTTTAGTGTAGTGTTTTTTTGGGTATTATTCCAGGAAACAAACAAACAAAAAGTTGGGCAGGTCATCAATAGTATCTTACCCCATATCAAAAAATAATTACATTGAACCTTTAATTTATAATGTTATAATAATTGGACCTATCTTAGCCTGATATGACAAAATGCCTTAGAACTAAGTAACTTATAACAACAGAAATGTATTGCTTTTAGTTCTAGAGTCTGAAGAGTTCAGATTTAGTGTCTGGAATAGGGCCGCTTCCTCATAAATGTCATTTCTAATTGTGTCTTTATTTGGTGGAAGAGGAAAAAGACTCTCCATTGAACCTTTTTATTATAAGGATCCTAATCTCATTTATGAAGGCTCTGCCCAAATGACTTAATGACCCCTTAAAAAGCCCACCTCTTAATACTATTACATTGGAGATTAGGTTTCCACATATAAATTTTGGGAGAACACAAACCAACATCATCCTGATACCAAAACCCGGGAGAGACTCAACAAGAAAAGAAAACTTCAGGCCAATATCCACTAGGAACATAGATGCAAAAATCTTCAATAAAATACTGGCAAACCGATTGCAACAGCACATCAAAAAGCTTATCCATCACAATCAAGTAGACTTGATCCAGGGATGCAAGGTGGGTTCAACAAATGCAAGTCTGTAAATGTAATTCACCACATAAACAGAACCAAAGACAAAAACCACATGATTATCTCAACAGATGCAGAGAAGTCCTTCCACAAAATCCAACAGCCCTTTATGCTAAAAACTCTTAATGAACTAGGTATCAACAGAATGTATCTCAAAATAATAAAAGCTATTTATGACAAACCCACAGCCAATATCATAATGGGCAAAAACTGGAAGCATTCCCTTTGAAATCTGATACAAGACAAGGATGCCCTCTCTCACCACTCCTATTCAATATAGTATTGGAAGTTCCAGCCAGAGCAATCAGGCAAGAAAAAGAAATAAAGCATATTCAATTAGGAAAGGAGGAAGTCAAATTGTCTCTATTTGCAGACAACATGATTGTATATTTAGAAGACCCCATCATCTCAGCCCTGAATCTCCTGAAACTGATAAGGAACTTCATCAAAATCTCAGGACAAAATTAATGTGCAGAAATCACAAGCATCCATATATACCAATAACAGACAAACAGAGAGAGCCATATCAAGAGTAAACTCCCATTCACAATTGCTACAAAGCAATAAAATACCTAGGAATACAACTAACAAAGGATGTAAATGACCTCTTCAAGGAGAACTATAAACCACTGCTCAAGGAAATAAGATAGGAAACAAACAGACAGAAAAATATTCCATGCTCATGGTTAGGAGGAATCAATATCATGAAAATGGCCATACTGCCCAAAGTAATATATACATTCAACACTATCCCCATCAAGCTACCTATTAACCTCTTCAAAGAACTGGAAGAAAAAAACTTTAAACTTCATATGGAACCAAACGAGAGCCCACATAGCCAAGTCATTTCTAAGGAAAAAGAACAAAGCTGGAGACATCACACTACCTGACTTCAAACTATACTACAAGGTTACAGTAATCAAAACAGCATGGTACTGGTACAAAAACAGAGATATAGACCAATGGAACAGAACAGAGGCCTCGGAGGCAACGCCACACATCTACAACCATCTGATCTTTGACAAACCTGACAAAAACAAGCAACGGGGAAAGGATTCCCTGTTTAATAAATGGTGTTGGGGAAACTGGCTAGCCATGTGCAGAAAGCAGGAACTGGACCCCTTCCTGACACCTTACACTAAAATTAACTCCAGATGGATTAAAGACTTAAACATAAAACCTAACACCACAAAAACCCTAGAAGAAAACCTAAGCAAAACCATTCAGGACATAGGCATAGGCAAGGACTTCATGACTAAAACACCAAAAGCAGTGGCAACAAAAGCCAAAATAGACAAATGTGATCTAATTAAACTCCACAGCTTCAGTACAGCAAAAGAAACAATAATTACAGTGAACTAGCAACCAACAGAATGGGAAAAAAAAATTTTCAATCCACCCATCTGACAAAGGACTAATAGCCAGAATCTACAAGAACTAAAACAGATTTACAAGAAAAAAAACAAACAAACCCATTCAAAAGTGGAGGAAGGACACGAACAGATACTTTTCAAAAGAAGACATATATGAAGCCAACAAACATATGAAAAAATGCACATAATCACTGGTCATTAGAGAAATGGAAATCAAAACCATATTGAGATACCATCTCGTGCCAGTTAGAATGGCAATCATTAAAAAATCTGGAGACAACAGATGCTGGAGAGGATGTAGAGAAATAGGAACACTTTTTATACTGATGGTGGGAGTTTAAATTCGTTCAACCATTGTGGAAGACAGTGTGGCAATTCCTCAATGATCTAGAAATAGAAATTCCATTTGACCCAGCAATCCCATTACTGTGTATATACCCAAAGGATTACAGATCATTCTATTATAAAGACACATGCACAAATATGTTCATTGCAGCACTGTTTACAATAGTAAAGACCTGGAACCAACCCAAATGCCCATCAGTGATAGACTGGACAAGGAAAACACGGCGCATATACATACACCATGGAATACTATGCAGCCATAAAAAATGATGAGTTCATGTCCTTTGTAGGGACATAGATGAATCTGGAAGCCATCATTTTCAGCAAACTGACACAAGAACAGAAAATCAAACACTGCATGTTCTCACTGATAGGTGGGTGTTGAACAATGAGAACACATGAACACAGGGAGGGGAGCATCACACACTGGGGTCTATTGAGGGGACTAGGGGAGAGATAGTGGGAGCTAGGGAGTTGGGGAGGGATAACATGGAGAGAAATGCCAGATATAGGTAATGGGGGAATGGAGGAAGCAAACCACATTGCCATGTATATACCTATGCAACAATCCTGCTTGTTCTGCACATGTACCCCAGAACCTAAAGTGCAACAAAATACATATATTAAAAAAAAGTTTAAACTTTAAATCTCACTACAGACTATAATATCTGCAGGGGACATACTTTTTTTTTTACAGGCTCTGCGATAATATTTTCAATGAAAAATTATGTTCTTGTCACACTTCTAGTTCACTTCAATAATTTGTTAAGCATATAAACTGTTTATATTAAATATAAACAATAAACCAAAATTTTTACTCAATATTTGGCATTTATATCTCGTATATTACTAGAGCCTCAAAAATTAGAAGTGGCTCAGATTCTTGTTCAACTTTTGAAATGTCCAGAAATAGGCTAGTACTGGTTAAAAAGATGAACCATGAAATCTATATTAAGTAGAAGATAAGTTAGAAAAATAAGAGACTTGTGGATAAGCCAATTATAAATTAATGTGTTATCCACAAGTTGGAGGGCCTAATGCAACTAAGAAATATTTTCATCAGTGAGATAAAACAGTTTTTGAAGAAATAATAGAATCTGCGGTTTTAACAAGATCCAGAGGCAGAGATTGGAATTTGTACCATGTACTATTATTGCCTCAAACAAAACCTTTATTCTTTTTTTTTAAACTTAAGTTCAATGGTAATCGTGCAGATTAGGTAAACTTGTATCATGGTGGGTTTTCTGGACAGATTATTTTGTCACCAAGGGTTTAATCCTAGTATCCATAGTTACTTTTTCCTGATCTTTTATTGATCTCTACACACTGAAGGCTACTTTCTTTGAACCCTTGTAACCATGTGACGTAGAGTCTTACCTTGTTTTGCAATGCACACCTGCCCTGTGTATAGGGTAAGCTAGAAGTACCTCAGTTAATCCTCTGGAAGCATCCTTCAACCAATGATATTCATGATGTTGGTACATAAATACTATAGCTTTCTTATCCCCTATTTGATTTGTAATAACTCAGAAATATTTAAAATTATCTTGTGACATTTCCCAGAGGAATTGAGCTGCTACATACAATATAAAAACAGTTAATGAAAACATTTTTGTTGTCTTTTTCTATTTTCTGCCTTGCTTATTTATCTCTCTATATGTATTTCCTAAAATTACTTTCTAAAAAACTATTCTAACTCAAATCTTTATCTCAGTTTCTGCTTCTAAGGCATTCCAAACTAGTATAGAGGTTTTCTCAAAGAATGGAGAACATGATTAGAAATGAGAATGTCAAAAAACTTAAAGGTAAGATTATTCGTTAGGTAAGCTATAATAATTCTGATGTTATTTTGGATGACTGCAAGAGCCAAGATGTGGAAGAAACTGGTGAATCTGACAGGAAAGTCTATTTTTTTATTTATAACAGCAAATAATAATGATAAAGAATGTTAACAGGCATGAGCCTCAAAGTCATAAATTTTCATTTGTTTTTGTGAAAGTGTAAAAGAGATATTCTGGGAATGGGGATAAACAGAATGCTACTGGTTGCACTCCCTCAAAGCAAGAGTAATAGTTGTCTGGAATCAAGAAATGAAAAATAAATACCATCCTGAGAAAAACAAGTCTTTTTTTCTTTTTCATTAATATATCTAAGAAAGCTTCATTCAAGAGGATGAGGGTGTAGATAAGTTTCTTGTACATTGAAGGAACATTTTGTTTTGTTTTGTTTTGAATGGAGTCTTGCTCTGTCACCCAGGCTGGAGTGTGATTGCGTGATTGCATGATCTCCGTTCACTACAGCCTCTGCCTCCCCGGTTAAAGCAATTAATTATCCTGCCCCAGTCTCCTGAGTAGCTGGGATTACAGGCATCCACCACTGCATCCAGCTGATTTCTGTATTTTTAGTAGAGACGTGGTTTCGTCATGTTGGTCAGGCTGGTTTTGAACTCCTGATCCACCTGCCTCAGCCTCAGGTGATCCGCCTGCCTCAGCCTCCCAAAGTGCTGGGAGATGTGAGCCACCTCACAGGCGTGAGCCACCACATCCAGCCTTGAAGGGACATTCCTTTTTTTTTTTTTTTTTTTAAATTTTTTATTGGATTTTAGGTTTTGGGGTACATGAGCAGAGCATGCAAGACAGTTGCGTAGGAACACACATGGCAGTGTGGAAGGGACATTCCTTATAAATTCTTTAATGAAAAAGAATAAGAGTGAGGGCAAGAATGTAGTATATCTGAGGGAAGAGGATATGTTTGTACATACACATAAAATGAGTATATTCCACTCCTTACTTGTTTAGTGCTCTCTCTGCTGAAATCCCATATATATATTTTTAAGTTTTAAAAATGGCATAATAAATGGAAGTAATTTATTGTCATAATACTGCTAATTCTGCTAATAACAAAAAATTATAGTGTAGAAAAAAAATGTTTCTTGATCTTACATTTGAAATATGTATATGTGTGTGTGACTATATATATAATACATATATATGGAAAGAGTATAAGTTATAGCAGTAAAAAAGTTTAGTTTATTATTTGTATTTAATGTAAACAAAGTGTATGCTCAAATCATTGAAGTGAATTAGAAGTGATACAAAAACATAATTTTCCATTGAACACATTATTGCAGAGTTCGTAAAAAATTTTTAAATCATATATATAAAGAGAGAGAGAGAGAAACAGAGGGAAAAAGAGCCAAACAAGCAGGGAGCTGAATATACCCATTTTATCTCTCTCTATCTAGCTATTGAGAGATCACTGTTTCAGGCTAACGTATGCACTCTTATCCTATTGATCTCGCGTATTATTTAGGTAAACCCCAAATGCTTTAGCTGTAATAGAAATTCCGTTATGGTTTAAAGATCTTATCCTTTAAGGCATTCTTTCTAGTTTTGACATTTACTGCTCCACCTCTAACACCGTCTGCTCTAGCTTACCTGTTCTTAACCTAGGTTACGTCTTTGAATCACTTAACACTTTATTTTTTTTTTTCAAAATATCTGAGGAAACCTGACATGTATCGAATTTTGACTTTCAGTTGCCCAGAAGCAGATACAAAATACATTTATATTTTGAACAAGTTTCGCAGATAATCATGGTAATAAACCTTGATTTATTAGTTTTTCATGCCTTTTCCTCTTGTCTGAAATGTGCTTCTTTCTGAAGTTCTTAACCAATTCATCTCAACATATTGTGCTGAATTAGTTATAATCTCCCGTAGGAAATTTTCCATTGCCACTTGTATCTGAATTTTGTCCATTTTATGTGTTATGAGTCTTCTTATGCCAAATCCTATTATGAGTAGGTTATAAAGTCTACTTCCTTTATACTGTGAAGCAGCTGTGGGAAGGGACTGTGTCTAAGTTTAAATTTCCAAAGCAAGAAACTTTATATGGTGCTTGGTGGACATTCAAAACAATGTTCTTGGCCGGGTGTGGTAGCTCATGTCTGTAATCCCAGCACTTTGGGAGGCTGAGGCAGATGGATCACTGGAGGTCAGGAGTTTAAGACCAGCCAGGCCAACATGGTGAAACCCTGTCTCTACTAACAGTAAGAAAATTAGCTGGGTGTGGTGGCAGGTGCCTGTAATCCCAGCTATTCCGGGGACTGAGGCAGGTGAATTGCTTGAACCCAGGAGGTAAAGGTTCCAGTGGGCTGAGATTGCACCACCACACTCCAGCCTAGTGACAGAGCAAGATTCTATCTCAAAAAAAAGTTCTCATAATAAATAAGTAAGGACATAAATTACACAGAATAAAAAGTTTACCAGTTTAGTATCAGCTTCTTGGAAACACATTTATTTATAAGTGTCTTACCAAGGGGTAGAGAACTTTCTGAAAAGAAAGAGATTTAAATAATTGCTGGGATTATATTTCATTTACATAGAAGATAAAATTTTATCTTTTTAGACACGTGTATTAAATTTTTTGAAATACTATGTGTGTATATGTATATATCAGAATGTGTGTATGTTTGTGTGTGTGTAAGCTGATGAAAAAATTAAAATTGATTTTATGTTAACATAAATAAGTTTGTTTTCATAAAGTTTTCTCTTAGTTTCAGATAGTTTTTGGTTTAACTAAAGATATTCTTGATGGATACTTTTAGTTATGATAAAATTTACTCTCTTTAGTCACTAGGAAGAAGTAAA
This sequence comes from Callithrix jacchus, assembly GCF_049354715.1. Taxonomy (NCBI): domain Eukaryota; kingdom Metazoa; phylum Chordata; class Mammalia; order Primates; family Cebidae; genus Callithrix; species Callithrix jacchus. The sequence continues at coordinate 53,813,033 of NC_133502.1, forward strand.
AAACTTGCAGTATCTAAATGCTTAATTACTTTCTTGAAATTTTAGATCTATGTGTTGTAGATCTTTTATAAAACATGGAAATGAGTAAAACAAGTGTTGATATTTTCAAGAATCCTTTCTACCAAAAATTCTCTTGTATACCTATTTAGAACTGTAGTCAACAGTGTTTAAATTCAGTTCTAAATAATTTTAAGTAGCTGTCAGATATCTATATCTAAAAGTAAACAACTTGACTTCTCTAGAGTTTCTATCTGAGTGATTATATTTAAATTATAAATATGGTAATAATTTTCAAAGATTTAGTTGTCATAATGAGTTGGCAAAACTTCAGAAATATGCTTAGATAAGAAGACACTTATGTGGCCAACAAACATACGAAAAAATGCTCATCATCACTGGTCATTAGAGAAATGCAAATCAAAACCACGTTGAGATACCATCTCACACCAGTTAGAATGGTGATCATTAAAAAATCTGGAGATAACAGATGCTGGAGAGGATGTGGGAAAATAGGAACACTTTTACACTGTTCCTAGGAGTGAAATTAGTGCAACCATTGTGGAAGACAGTGTGGCAATTCCTCAACAATCTAGAAATAGAAATACCATTTGACCCAGCAATGCCATTACTGGGTATATACCCAAAGGATTATAAATTAATATATTAAAAAGACACATGTACACGTATGTTCATTGTGGCACTAATTACAATAGCAAAGACTTGGAACCAACCCAAATGCCCATCAATGATAGACTGGATAAATAAAATGTGGCACATATACACCATAGAATACTATGCAGCCATAAAAAAGGATGAGTTTGTGTCCTTTGCAGGGACATGGATAAATCTGGAAACCATCATTCTCAGCAAACTGACATAAAAACGGAAAATCAAACACCGCATGTTCTCACTCATGGGTATTGAACAATGAGAATGCGTGGACACAGGGAGGGGAGCATCACACACTGGCATCTGTTGAGGGGTGGGGGCTAGGGGAGCAATAGCAGGGGGTGAGGAGGTTGGGGAGGGATAACATTAGGAGAAATACCTAATGTAGGTGAAGGGAGGATGGATGCAGCAAAACCACCATGGCATGTGTATACCTATGTAACAATCTTGCAAGTTCTGCACAGGTTTCCCAGAATATAAAGTGTAATTTAAAAAAAGAAAAAATAATAATTCATTAAACAGATAAAAAAGTGGCCAAAATATAACTCTGCTGCTCATTTAGTAAACAATGTCCTGTTGAAATACCCTACCCAAAATTTTAAGTTTCAAGAAAAGCTTAATAATTTGAAGTAATTTATTGTTATAATAGTGCTTCATAACCACAAAAATTCTAGTGGCTTACAGAAAAAACATCTCTTGCTCTTTCATTTAAAATCAGCAGGAGTCAGTAGATCCTGCTCATCTTTGCTGGATGAATTGGTTACTGATAGTTTATACCGGCTTTGGGTAGGGCCAATATGGCAGCTCCTTTCAACTTGTATTTTATCATCCAGTAGATTCTCAGGTGTCTTAATTACTGTTCTCCAGAGAAACTGAATCAATGGACATGTATATGTTTATATGCAGAGAAAACAATTTATTATAAGGAATTGGCTTACTGATTATGGAGGATGACAAGTTCAAAATCTGCAGGTTAGGCTTGTAGTCTGAAGAGCCAATGGAGGTCATGCTGCAGCTTCTCATGGCATAATGATCATACATAAGAATAGGGGAGGCATAGGAATGCAAGAGAAAATGCTGAAAACTTCTTCAGGGACAGGCTCAGAGCTGGCATATCATTTCCACTACAATCTCTGTGATAAAGTCAGTCACAAAATCAGTCCAAGTTGAAGGAATGAAGGACACGAATTCTTCAGTATGATAAATGGCAAAGTCATATCACAAAGTACATGGGCACGGAAAGAGGGAAACAATTGAGGCTATGAATGCAATTAGTCTAAAATGATTTTTTAAATCTTGGGTTTAATTTTAACAGACACATTTTTATTGCCTATATTTATTATACACTTAGATAAATAATTTTGAATGTTTTCTTACAGGTAAATTCACATAAGATTTGTAACATTGGAACTTAAAATACCTGTTTTTACTTGAAAATGATTAACCACCATATTATATAACATGCCAAATTAGTAAAAGTTGAATTTTTAATTGCTATACCAAAGAAGCCAGATTTAGCTACTAGCAATAATTTTGTGATCCTTAGAGTATTTAGTGCTAAGCTCACTGAGCATTTATACACTTTATGTCTTTATTTAAAGCCAGGTCCCCAATACTTAATATTGCGTGACTCAAACAATGAGCATTTAAATTTCAGGTTTTTTCCTTGAAATAATTTTATTTCAAGAAGAAAGAAAGGGTTATAAAATTCCATACAAATAATGTCAAGGTAAATTTATAAAATTGAAATATCTAAAAACTCATATAAATGTTGACAGCAAATATTTTAGGTTAAGAGAAATTGTAGTAATCATTTAGCTTATGGTCTAGCACAACAATTTTTTTTGCAGTGGTGGGGACAAAGTCCCACTTTGTTGCTCAGGCTGGAGTGCAGTGGTGCAACGTCAGCTCACTACAACCTCCACCTCCCAGTTTCAAGCGATTCTCCTGCCTCAGCATACCAGGATTACCAGTGCCTGCCACCATGCCCAGCAAATTTTTGTATTTTTAGTAGAGATGGAGTTTTACCATGTTGGTCAGGCTGGTCTTGAACATCTGATCTCAAGTAATCCACCCAACTTGGCCTCCCAAAGTGTTGGAATTACAGGCGTGAGTCATGGCACCCAGCCCTAACACAACAATACTTGAAAAATCACATAAAAACAAAACAAAAATAAAATAAATACATAAAATATATGAGATTTTTAATACATGAATGTATATGAGGACATATTTAAATATTTCTGATGAAGTCTGAAAATAAACACTACGTAGCTAGAAGAAAACTTAATAAATGCTATAAAGTGTGTATTTAAAAATTTAAAATATCTGTTGGAAATGTTCATGTAATTTTATTATATTTTAAGATTTTATTAGTCGTGATAAATATTTTTATCATGCTTATTTGGAAAAGCTTTGATTTAAAAAAAATTCTGTTTTCGGATTTGAACTTACTCTTCCTACAGATAAGAAAGATAAACTCTTTTTAATTTGAATAAATTTTAAATACAGACAACTAGAATTTATCATGTATTTGGTATTTACAAACTGGTTTTAAATACTGGTAAGTGGCTAGCAATATTCTTGCAGAGAATTAACTCATGTTAGTAAATCAATTCTTTGTTATCTACTGTTTCACATTTATCATGTAACATTATATTCTATCAATGTTTATGTTACTATTTTCAGGACAAACACAAGTTTTCTGATTTTTATGGAGTTGCATAAAGAAGAGACTATGGGTCTCTCAATTTAATTTATGAGGTTTCATTAATGTAAACAAATCTTTTTTAAAACATATCTCAAAATTGTAAGTAGATGCAAAGATTTATTTACAGGTAAAAACATCTTCCATGACTTGTAATTCTTTCCATTTCAGCCTCCTCCTAAACAATTTCAAAGTAGGCAAATAGGATATCATGTCAGGATATATAACAAGAAAAAACTTTAAAACGAATTCTCATCTTTACTTTAGAGATGTTTTGTGTAAGGACAGTATCATCAGGGTGTCAGCTCTTGGTAGAATTTTGCCATCTTTAAACCACCATCATACTAATTAATCCATGAAAGTCACTAATAAGTCCCCTTTCAGGCAGCCATGTACCTGCTGTGTTTCAGATTTTCACACAAAAATTTTTCAGACTACATAAATCCTACGTAACAGAGAGAAAAATGCTTCATCTGTCTAATTAAATTAAAACTAAACCGGACTGCAATAACAAAACAAAATATTTTCAAATATATTCCTCTGAATTCTATTTATTGAGATGGGTGACATTATATGAGTTAGAAAAACATATTCTTCCACATAAATCATTAAATAAGAGAATAATATCAGCTAATTAGGAGTTAAGCTGGAAAAGAAAAGTTAATTATCAAGCAGCATCACACTGGTTTTAGAGTAAGAAAAACTTCAATTCCAAAATTGTCTCTGACATTACTATGTGGGTTTCAGAGGTTAAAAAATATTCAAGATTTTATAATTTCTTCTTCTGAGAAACAAACATAAGAGTACTAATTTAAAATAAAATTTGAAGATTAAATGAGATAACATGTAAATTATTTGTCACAAAGGAATTTGTAAGTACATGGTTATTTTTATCCACTATAAACTTTACTTGAACGAAATATATTTGTATAGTTTTCCTCTTGTCTTTTCAGATTTTAAGGCAATTTACAGAGAATATACATAATAAGTACTTGGTTGATTGGTTATGAAATACTTATGGCAGAAACAGTAAGGGAAAATAAGATGAGAAGTTAAAGTTACATATTTCTCCACCCTGGGAGGCCAAAGAAGGCAGATTGCTTGAGCTCAGGAGTTCAAGACCAGCCTGGGGAACATGGAGAAAGCCCATCTCTTCAAAAAAATACAAGAATTACCCAGATATAGTGGCACTTGTTTGTAGTCTCTGCTACTCAGGAGGCTGAGGTGGGAGAATTGCTTGAACCTGGGAGGTGGAGGTTCCAGTAAGCTGGGATGGTGCCACTGCACTCTGGCCTGGGTGACAAAACCAGACCCTTTCTCAACAATCAATCAATTAATCAATCAAATTAAGATAAAGTATACCGTACTTCTCAATACAATATGTTTTATTACATTTAAAGTAAAACGTTTCCATTTAATTGAACAGAAATGTATTGTCTCATTTATCTTTAAGCATTGCTCAGTGTTAATGTAACATGAATTAACATAGTTGCATTAATGTATAGAAAATGTACATGAGAACCGACATTTCAATTAAGTATTTGGATCAAATCATTAAAAAACTGTGTAATAGTTTAAAAGTTTCTAAAATTGTAATTCTCAGAAAAATAATATTTTGTCCTCACCCTAGTTGGGATTTATTTTGTTTATGATCTGCAAAATTTATGATCATTTCTTCAATGGTCATTTCTCTTTAGCTGTCACAGATGTTTCCATTTCTTTATTTCTTCACATATGATTCCCTATGTCTACAGTCATAATAATAACTACATATGAGTGTGTTTACTGCAGTGCTTTTGCATGCATTACTTCCTTGTTCTTGATGTTGTCTTCTAAATTTTCTATCCATTTTACTATAGAAACTCATGCATTCTACAGTATATGCTTATACACCCAAAGATAAAAATCGAATGTATTATATTAGAAAACCATTTTTTAAAACTATGCAAAATTCTTGTGGTTGTTGATTAGAAAGTTTGAAGCAACACCCTTATTAAGAATAACTAGAAAGTGCTGAAATATATATATTTTTAAGTCTGATTGACAACATTTGAGAATCTGGGTTCACTCCGTTAGTATAATTCTACTGAAATTCAACTATTGCATGCAGTTTTTGAGTGTATAAATAGTGCATTCTTTGTTATTGCTAAGTAGTACTCCATTGTGTGAATATACCATTAATTGATTTATCCATTCACAGTTGGGTTATTTCTAGCTTCGACTTACTATTAACAAAGCTACTATAAATATATGACTAAAAATCTTTGCATGAATAAAGTTTTACTATCCTCTGGGAAAATAACTTAGAGTTCCAAAGAAGAGAAGGGCAGTAACCAGGGCTATACACAGGGATACATCAGGAATGAAGTAACAGGAAGGTGGGGCTCTGGAGAACAGATTACCTATGGCAAGCAGGGTGAGACCAGCTAGGTTTCCTAGGACCTCTGTGGACTGGTTAATTTGAATAAACTCTCGAGCTTCAAGGCATAAGGGCCATATGACTCACTACCAGGTATTTTGTCTCTTTGGGGATTGGGGCAGATACACAGTAAACCCAAAGTATGTGAGCTCCAGAAAGAAAGTTGTGGAGTATGGACTTTGCTGTTTGAAAAAGGGCACCAACCAGCCTCCAGCCAGGGCATCAACACTGGGGCATATCAGCATTAAAAAAAAAAATGAGCATACAAAAAACTACATGTCGTATGTATGGGTAATAACATGGTTGAATCTCAAAATAATTATGCTGAATTTAAAAAAGATTTTTAAAACTATGTAAGATATGATTCCATTTATATATAATTTTAGAAAATATAAACTAACTAAGTAGCTATTTATCAAGTTGTGTAACTTTTATATTGAAGTTTATTGCAGGTTTTAATAACAGAATAAGGTCCTTAAAATTTACCAATATAAAACTATTTTTATTTTACTATTTTTATTATTTTGTACTAATTTTATAAATAGAAAAAAAATTATAAATTCAATACATAGTAAGCTCCAGAAACCTCACATACCAAGATGTCAAAATCAGGGCTTCAATTTGTGTTTATCATCAGATGTAATTTCCTTTTTTTGGAAACTTTTACTAACTGTGTTTTTTTACTTTCTTAGGAATCACTTAAGGCATAATACAATATAAGCAAATTTTTTAAAACGTTGCAAGATACTCAGTTATATTGTTTTTTTGTCTGTGCTTTTTAATATTTTCTAATTTATTTTCTAGAAAATTACTTTTATATTTTATTATTTAAATTATTGTATTTTTAAGAGCAGATTTCAGTACATGTAATGAGGCATATAGTTTTTCAATTGTAGTGTTCCTCATAACTAGATCAAATAATTCCAAAAAGTCTCTTTTAAAGTGTATAGCTATTGCTAATTTCATCTTGTCAGCGTACAATTATATGTGGCCTCTGTTCTCAGTCTCTATCAATATCCTTAATTTTGTTTCCTATTCTAACATCTGGAATGTGATTGAAAAAGATTCAGTTTCAAATAAAAAGGAAGAAATAATGTCTGTTTTAGAAGTTTTGCCACATAATTCCTCTAATGCATACATGTTTATAGATAATAATGCATCTTAAAAGTATAATCAGAGCTAATTTAAATTTTACATCTACTATATAATGCTTGAAATAATACCTTTTTTCCAAGTAATCAGAATTGTGAAACTATTGTCACATATGAACTTTAATTTTTGTTTTTCCCTCTGTGAACCAACTAACTCTAGTGTTAAAAAGATTATTTTGTGTTTAATTATTGTTGAAAGTCTTACATGCTTAAGTGCTTAAAAGAACACAATACAGCTATATTAACTTTTATATGAAGCGTTTAGAGTCATAGTCAGATTTCTTTTTAAATGTTTAAACAATATTCAGTTATTTTTTCAAATAAAGTATTTCTAATGTATTTTTAAATAAAACATTATTTTAAAATAATTAAAATGAACAATTCTATTATCTGAAAATGACTACTAATACTTTGAGTTACGTTCTCTCAAGATTATTTCCATCCATATGAACACACACACCCTCTCATATAGTGAAATGTCTTCAGCTTTAAAATCTTTTAAAATTCAAAAGAAAATTTGAGATTCTATCAACAGATGGTAAAATGAAACAGATTGAAATTTCTTCTTCCAATAACTGGAAATTTATACAAAGGCAAAAAATATCAAACAGCCAAATAAACAGGAGCAAAATTGTAGGCTGTGAAATAAAAAAAAAGATATCGCAGCTATGAAAGAAAAATAACATTCTGGCATAGTCTGCCAAGCAGTCAACCTAGCTCTGAACAGAATATGGAGTACTGTCAGGAAAAAAGAAAGGTAAATAAATAAACATGATTGTCAGAAATCCCTTGCTACTTGGATCAAAGTATAATAGGGTAAGGAGAGTGATATAAGAACAAATTATGCCTTTTCCTCCTCTATGATTCTTTTCTGAGTTCTGGTGGAGTCTGTTAGTGGAACTATCAGCTGAAAAGAGTAATGCCAAATAAGCGGTGTCAACAAAGACAAGGATTACCCATAACAGAAGCATAAGAATTAGGCTCCAGATACTCATTCATTCATTCATTTATTCATTCAACATAGATAGCATTAATGAGTGCTTTCTAAGTAGTAGCAACTATTTCAGACATTAACACTACTCATAAAAATGTTGCTGCGCAAGCCTCTACTCTTTTGTAGTTTAAACTCCATTGTGTGAGAGATACACAGCATAAGAATATAGATCATAAAATTACTTCATGTCATGATAAATGATTGAACAATAACATTAAGAATAATGTGATGGAGAGTAACTTGGGTGAGAAAATGGACACCATTAACTGGATAGCCAGGTGTCTCCAAGGAAAAGATATTTGAATTATAGCCTGAATGATGAGGAGGAATCAGGTGGGCAAAGATCAGGTGGGAGAGTTACCCAAGCAGAGGCCAGAGGAAGAACAAAGGACCTGAGCCAAAAACAGGTGACCATGTTTTCTGTCAAGATTGGTCAGAGCAAGGGTAAAACCGGGAGAGATGGGTCACAGTCCAGCAGATGCTTGTCACAGAAGAGTTAGTGCTTTATTTGTGGTGAAATTGGAAGACATAGGAATATTAAAAGTTGGAGAGTGATAGGATGTGTTTTGCATTTTTAAAAGGGCATTTTGAAGGCTGTGTGGAAAATGGGTTTCAGAATAAAGAAGAATGAAAGCATAAAGGTCAGTTCAAAGACTATTTCAGAAGTCCACATGAATGAAGATGAGAGGTTGTAAAACTGATAGCACTAACTATGGAGGAAGTTGCAGACTGGAGACATTTTTTTGTGTTTGTAAATAAAGTGGACAGAAGGTGGATAAAAACAGGATAAAATCTGAAATCCAGGTTATATCTCCAACTGTATAAAATACATTTCTGACTCTGTACAGAAGACCTGAAACAGGATATTGAATTTCAAAGGACAAAATAAGTTCATTAGCCAGAACAAAAGCTTCGGGAGAGACCATTTGAGCTCTCCCTCATCCTCAACCCTCCTGCAGAGAATGCTACAGAAGCAACAGAAACTACAGAAGGTGTTGAATCCTTCTTCTACCAGCTACTGTAAAGCCAGAAAGAGAAAATGAAGCCAAAGCGCAGCAAAGAACATGCTTTTCCATGAGACCAGACTTCAAGCACATGGCACAGGAAATAAAGGACATGATGGAACACATCTCACCAGGCCTGGTGAGACTGGCAGAGGCAGAGGCTCAACGGCGTGTTCCTCAAGCTGTCTCAGTCATAGGCTTCCTGCTTCAGACTTCTTGTCTTTTTAGAGATCTCTTTGATCATGATTATACCTCAGTCTCATCTTCTTGCCTTTTGTAAAATGTGTAAGCCCTTTTATATGCTTTAAATAAATTGACTTGTACTTGTCAACCATGTTAGTTTTGTTGTCAACATTGTTCACAGGGAAATACTCAACTGATATATTAAAAAGCAAGAGTAGCTGGGACTCTAAAATAGAAAATCCAGTGATGAGGACAAAAAAATAAGATGAAATAAATATATAAGGAATATTAAGGGGCTATGGTCACCTGAAAACTTGAGATAATTCAGAAAAAAAAAAAGGTGTACTGGGTCCAAAACTTATTGATTAAATCATACCAATTAAAATATTTGGGATTGGCATACTAACAAAGAAGTTAACCAGTGAGTTCATCAACGAGCAGATAAATGAAACAGACCAGGAGTACAGAAATAGAACAAACATATTTGGGAATTTGATGGTATCATGTTTCATATTAGATAAAAAATGGACTATTCTGTAAACAGGGTATAAAATTATCTTTCTACAAAACTTAAATTAGATAAAATAAATAAATACATGACTCTATAGACAGATATGAATCTGAGGTGAATTAAAATTTAAAATACAAGAAAAATATAATACTCTAATGTTATTACTTTTTTTACTTACAGCTCAAATCTGTTCTACAGCACGACAATATAAACATAGTTAAATGACAAACCACAGAAACTTAGTAGATGTTTATAACGTAAGTAAAATGTTTAAATGACAATTGTAATATATAAAAATGTATTCATAAATAATAAAAATAAGCTAAATGTATAAACAGACATTTCTAAGTAGAAGACACAAGAAGTTGCAAAGGCGTTTGGCCTTACTTCTATTTATGGAAACACAGCAGTGGGTTACCATCTTGTGGTGCCAAATGAGATAATACCAAATGCTGGTAATGTTGCAGTTTAACTTTGAGGTCTTATACACTGCTGGTATGAGTATAAACAATTACAACTACATTGAAGAACAATTTTACAGTATTCAGAAAATTGAAGATAGACCTATCCTGTGGCATAGAATATATAGGAATTTATACCCAGGAGAAACATCTTGTTTAAAAGTGTATAAAATGTTTATTGCCACTTATAAAGAGGGTTTATGGCAGTGCTGTTTAGAATAGTAAAAAATTGATAATATTGAAGCCCATCCAAGAGTGTATACATAAATAACACCACAATCGGTGGAATAATAATAATAATAGCATCTAGTCCAATTAAGCAATTGCATTTCTTTAAAAAATTGCATTTTTACTTGTATTAAGTTCTTTAATCTTTATAAAACCTTGAAAAGAAAGCAGGTATTATTAATCCCATTCTGAAGATAAGAAAACTGATACAAAGTTTAAGATCATGCAAATTGTTTAAGATCATAAAACTAGTCAGAAATGAAGCCAAGATTTAAGTTGCTCTCAATATGCTCTAGAAGCCACTCATTTAACTATTATTGTAATATAATGTAATATTTATGTAATATTTACCAAGTTTGTTTTATATATGTATATGTTATATATACACAAATATAGGTAGAGAGAGAGAGATAGATAGATAGATAGATAGATAGATGATAGATAGATAGATAGATAGATAGATGATAGATAGAATGATCCATCCCATGGAATAATATTCAGTCATTTAAGAAATGAACTGGAGTTTTGTGATTCAACATGAGTAGTTCTTAAAAACTTAATATTAGCAACGAATCACCGTAGAACAATCTGTGTAGCCACTCCTCACACAGCTGCTGTGTTGAGCAATCTCAAAGAGGGCCATTGGCTTTGTGCCCCAGGAGCTGCAGTCCAGCTATAACACGATAGCCAGTGCTAGTTTCTTCGTCCTGTCACTGGTAACCTGTGGATCCATACCTGGATTACTTTCATGACTTTAATAGTTCCTCATTTCTGACCTATAATCTTTTCCAACACAGAATGAATGAGATCCTCTTAACTACAGTCAGATAATCTCACTTGTCTACGTAATACCTACCTATGTATTTTTTTTCATCTCACTTGGGGTAAGGTCCCCAAGTTGTGTATGTACATCTTACAGTGACCCACAACCTGCTAGGAAATTTGGTTTTGCATTACCTCACTGACCCTTATCTCCTATGGCCCTCCCTGCTGCGCATCCCAGGATTGACACACTGGCCTCATTTGCTCTTTTAACCACTACTTCCTCAGGCTTATCTTACCTCCTATTTCTTCTGACCACAACACACTTTGCCCAGATATCTACACGGACCATTCTCTCAGCTCATCCAAGGATTGTTGTGAATGTCGTCTTTTGACTAAAATCTTCCCTGGTAACACTAATTTGCCTGGAAACATGATTTCACTAAAACGTTCCCTAGAAACACTAATCCCTCACAGTTGGTTTTCTCTACTGTACTTATTGGCATGTATTATGCTGCATATGTTAATCACTTTTAATGGACTATTGCTCAGTTCAATGTAAGGTGCGTGAAAGTAGAGAGATTTCTCTGTGTTGCTATCTGCTGTTTTCCCAGTGTCAGGTTCTTATGCATAACACAATTTATATGGAATGAATGAATATCATAGGGTTTATGTCAATTTAATAGCAAATATAAAATAACATTTCTTTGGATATACATATTTATGGGATATATATATATATATAACAACATATGCTGGAAGGATATCTATCAAATTCATGTTTACATATTATTTTTTCAAAAATTTCATTATTTATGTCTTCTGATGGGTGAATAAAAAAGTCTGAGATGATGTAACAAATTCTGTCCATTTTGTTGACAAGGAGTTTACCCTAGTACATTTATAGAATGGTTTCCTGAAGTCTTGAATCATCTGTGGACTACACTAGCTGTGGTTAAAAAAATTCATGACTATATTAGAATTGTATAAAGAAACATTTCAGGAGACTTAAAGAAGTAAGCATATTAGAATAGGTTTATTATGTAAGATGACAGAATCCACTGGACGACAATGTCCCATGGGACATTGGGCCATTCCTAATGGCTAATTCCTAAACTAATGAAGAGTCCCAATTCCTAAACTAATGAAGAGTCCACTGATAAAATTGTCACAGGTAGCTAGTCAGGTATCAACATGGCAGGAGACGACTCCCCCTGACACTCACCAGGAGTGACCGGCGACCATCAGGTGATGGTCAGGAGGTTGTTAAATGTCTCTCTAAATAATAACCGGTCATAGCCAGCACCAGGGAAAGGCAGTCTTCTAATAGATAGAAAGCACCTGAAACTGGTGATCAGCAGCTTCCCGCTAAGATCTTAGGAGCGGGGAGAAGTAATGCAAGATCCCAGAAGTATGCCCACATATAAAACCCCAAATCAAAAGGTCCAACCCTGCACTTGTCTTTCAAGTTGCCTCTTTAGCCCGCTTGCAAGTGTACATTCTTTCCTTCCTTTCATTCCTGTTCTAAAGCATTTTAATAAACTTTCACTCCTACTCAAAAACTTTCTTGGTCTCTCATTCTACCTTATGCTCCTTGGTTGATTTCTTTCTTCTGAGGAGGCAAGAATTGAGATTTCTCCAGACCTCTAAGAATACATTTGCCACAGCTAACATATTTTGTTGCCATGTATTTCAGATAACTCCCACCATTAACAAAATGTGATAAGACTGGTGGATTGAATCAGTCTCCATATACTTGTGATACTGTACTAGAGTTTTGCAAAATGTTATCACTGAGGAAAACTTTGAAAAGGGTAGAGGGGATCTTCCTGTATAATTTCTTACAACTCGATGTAAATTTGCAATCATATCCAAATAAAAAGTTTAATTTAAAAAATAAAAAGCAACTTCTCTTATGCTACAGAGCCTGGGTAGAAACTAAGTCTTATCACAAAATATCAAGTGGTTTTGTGGCCAGAGTTATTCAGGATGAGTTGGGTTTTATAAATTATCCCAAGTTATTAGGTCAGGCAGATTGAATAGCAGTCCATTTTATGATGAAAACAGTGTATGCAAGATCAAATCCAGCAGGACTGAGAGAACATCAAATGGTGACCAAGACTCTCACTGACCTCTGTTACACTCAAGTCTCTTTATCATGTCACATATACAGCCTCATGTGTAGTTTCCCTGGAAAACTAGTAAAGAAGAAAAAAATAGAGGTCTGATTTAAAGAAAATTCAACTGAATATGAGTGATGGTTAATATTGAATGTCAACTTGATTAGATTGAAGGATGCAAAGTATTATTCCTGGATGTGTCTGTGAGGGTGTTGCCAAAGGAGATCAACATTTGAATCAGTGGACTAGGAGACGCAGAGCCAGCCTCAATCTGGGTAGAAACCATCTAATTCGCTGCCAGTGTGGCTAGAATAAAAGCAGTCAGAGGAACGTGGAAGGACTAAACTTGCTGAGTCTTCCAGCCTTCATCTTTCTCCCGTGCTGGATGCTTCCTGCCCTTGAACATCAGAATTCAAGTTCTTCAGCTTTTGGACTCTTGGATTTATGCCAGTGGTTTACTAGGGATTCTGGAGCCTTTGGCCACACACTGAACACTGCACTGGTAGCTCCCCTACTTTTGAGGTTGGGGACTCAGACTGGCTTCCTTGCTCCTCAGCATGCAGATGGCCTATTGTGGGATTTCACCTGGTGATTGTGTTTTCCAATACTTTTTAATAAATTCCCCTTCATATATACATCTATCCTATTAGTGCTGTCCTTCTAGAAAACCCTGGGTGGGAACTATCTAACTGTGAATGATAGATGACTGGCCACATGTAGAGATTAACCGAAAGAATGAATGAAAATGATTTTGGCGAATATCAACACATTTGACCATTGATGGTTCAGGGTTCTGGGGGGGAGCAGAATAGGACAACCAAAAAAGGAATGTTCTGCAATAGGAGAATATAGATAAATATAGGGAAGTGCAGTGATCACCAGATAGCATTTGCTGTAGTGGATATATTCCACAAATAGAAAGACAGAATTCTTCTCCAATAGATGTCACTCAGTCTCCCCTTAGCCATCCTAAGTGTATTCACAATAAGACAAGAACATCACAGTCATGTTATTAGAGATGAAAGCTATGCATGGGTCCAACAGTGTGAGCTTCTTTTGGCTAAGGGTGGTCTATCTTCTGCATTTGGTGAATATGTAACCTACCAGCAGTTGACATTAATGCTGAGTCCTTAATACAGTAATATGTTTCAAGGGTAACAACTCATGTCTTACTGGAAACTTGATTACATTGGGCCTGTTTAATTCTAAAGGAAATAATAATTGCTAGATTGATGCATGTATTTTTAAAGGATTTGTCTAATCTGCCTGCACAGTCTATACCAACACCACCTTCTTTGGGTAAATAGCATATGATTTACCATAATATCTAACATAACCTCACTTCAGAACAAAAAACCCACTTACAGATAAAAAATGAGCACTTACTTACTCACAGGATTCACCATATCCTGTTTTGGTTGGAAATGTCTGGCCTGATAGCATCTTGAAGTGGCCTCTTCCAGACTGAAATAACACATCATTGACGATGTTATTCTGTAGGATTAGAACATTATCATGTAGAATCTGTACATAAATTAAAACAAAAGTTATTATATAGCACTGTGTCTCCCAATGTAGTAAAAGACTGAGCCTCTGAAACAACAGTAGAATTAATAGTGACCTTTGTCATCATTATTGTCTATGATTCACTTATTATTTTGTACTTCATTGTTTCTAAAACATTAGTGTTAGCAGAATAAGAGGAGCCGGAATCAAGAGATGGTATGTTTTCATCAGGTTGCACTGAACCTAATCTGTGATATCACATGGTCATTTTGGACTCCTCAAACCAGTGCACCAGTAGGCAAATAAGTAAATCACTATGCAGTGATGTGTTACTTAACAAGATAAAAATATTCTGAGAAATACATCATTAGGTAATTTTATCATTGTTATATATCATAGAGTGCACTTATATAAGCCTGATATTATAGCCTACTACACACCTAGGCTATATGCTATAGCTTATTGCTCTTAGGCTACAAAGCTGTACAGTTGTTTCCGTACTAAACACTGGAGACAGTTGTTACACAGTGTTAAGTATTTGCATATCTAAGCATGTGTAAGCATAGGAAGCGTACAATGAAAATATGGTATAGTCTTATGGGACTACTATCATTTGTGCAGTCCATCATTGCCTGAAATTTTGTTTTACATTACGTAACTGTTTCTTTGAAATTAATCAACCCTGAATATCATGAAAAGAGAGAGCTGATACTACCAGAATGGAGGCAGGGAAGATTATATACAAAACTAAAAGGTGTCCATAGGGGTGTGTTTGTGCTGTCATATTTAGTTAGAGGAAAAAAATGTAGCAGTCATAGCTGGACAAAAACAAGATGACCAGAGCTCAGAATCCCACTGCATAAAGTTCTGGGTAACTACCTGGCACACAAAATAAAACAAAATTATTGTTTCCCTTTTTAAATCATTTATTTTTAATTATTAATTTTAACCTATATGTAAGTAAAATTAATTAGCCCTATATCTGTTATATGTATGGTAAATTACTTTTCCTAATGTATATGTGATTAATATTTGTATGATGTTCCAAGATACCTCATCTGTTACTGTTCTTTACATCCCTTGGAGGAAAGCTCTATTGTATTGTCACCTTGGTGCATCTGTAACTTAAATAATAAACCTCACAGATCCACATCCCAGTTTTCTGGATGCCTAGTACAATGGAGATATTGAGAGGTATACTTTTAATATATCCTATGATTTTCCAAAACCTTCAACATTTACTTAACCAGCTGGAGAAGTTTATCCGAGATTGGTTGTATCAGTCTATTTCCACACTATAAGGAAATTCCCACAGCTGGGTAATTTATGAAGAAGAGAGGCTTAATTGACTCACAGTTCCACATGACTGGGGAGGCCTCAGGAAACTTAAAATCAAGAGAAAAGTGATTTTCTGTTTTGAGAAGGAGAAGCAAGAACCTTCTTTACATGGTGGCAGGAGAGAAGGAGTATATGTAGGAAGAAATAACAACCACTTAGAAAACCACCAGATCTCATGAGAACTCACTATCAGGAGAACAGCATGGGGTAAACAGCCTCCATGATCCAATCACCTCCCTCCAGCTTCTACCCTTGACAAGTTGGGATTATGGGGATTACAATTCAATATGAGATGTGGGTGGAACACAGAACCAAACCATATCAATTGTCTACTCCTTACACCAGAGTGCTTCAAGCTTTATTAGAAAAGAACCAAAATTACAAGGGAAACCTTGTCTTACTTCAGTATCAGAGGTTGTTATATTAATTAAAGCTGTTTGTATGTCAGTGATATACTAGCCCTGTACTGATGTATTTATTCTACAACGTTGTGATAATTTTGAAAGATATCGGGTAGTCATTGACAAAATAAGAGAGATTTGGACTTTATTAAATAGGTTTTATATTATTAGAACAGCTGAAATTTCCTTGTTATAAAGCATGAGTCTTGGATAAAATATGTAGCTTTTTGAATAGTTTTTTAATTTATATATAATATACATACCATAAAAAACACGTATTGTTCTACACAATTCAATGATTTTTTTATTATACTTACAGAATGTATCACAACACTCTAATTTTAAAATATTTTCTTTATCCTAGAAAGAAATGACATGCCCATTTGTAGTCCTCCTCATGCTTACCACCAGCCATAGGTCACCAAAAATCTTTTGTCTTTATAGATTTTCCTTTTCTGAACATTTTGTGTAAATAAAATCTTACAAAATGTACAGTATTATGTTTTTTTGTGTCTGGCTTCTTTCACTTAGTGTGATGTTTTTGAGGTTTATACTGTGAGAGGAAAGAATAGTCAGGACCCCAAAGTTACTAAGCCAAAGGGAAGAGTCAAGCTGGGAACTGCCTAGGGCACACCTGCCTCCAACTTCACCCCTAAGTAAGATAACTACAAGCACAGAAAAGCCAATACCTTCCTCACAATTTGCCCACAAGGCAATTCTTCTTGGACAAAGATCACACAGAACTCAAAGTCATCCCTCTGCTCACATGAGACAAATGCATTATCTGATCGCTTCCTTTGCCCTATTGTTTCACTAACCCAGACTAAGGCATAAGTGACTATTTCTGTAAATTGCATAATCAGTGAAATGCTAACCAGAAACTCAAAAGAGTGCAACCATTTGTCATTTATCGACCTATGACCTAGAAGCCCCCTCCCCTCTTCGAGTTGTCCCACCTTTCGTGACTGAACATCTGTCCATCTTAGTTATATTGATCCATGTCTCATGTTTCCCTAAAATGTGTAAAACCAAGCTGTGCCCAAACCACGTTGGGCATATGTGGTCAGGATGTCCTGAGGCTATGATAAAATTGCATCCTTAACATTGGCCAAAAGCACTTTCTAAATTAACTGAGACCTGTCTTAGATATTTTGGGTTCCCAATACTTGAAACATATGAAACAAAGAAACAAAGTAAACTACACTAAAATATTGAGTCTTTGAAAGGCTCGAAGCAAAAAACATAATTAAGAAAAACAAAATTTATATTTTATTTTTTATAATGGAATTTTATAATTTCATGAGAATGCCAGTATAAAGAAGAACATGCTGCTTTTATTTATCAACCTGGCAATCCATCACACTCAGGAAATTATGTCACTTCCTTCAATGGAATATTTTCAAGGTCTAGAATCCACTAAGCATATTCATTAGAACAGTACAGGCATTTACAAAATAAACTGGTAAATAATTTAGGATTAAATAACTTAAAAACTCATTGCACACTAAAATGTCCAGGTTACATAACTTACATGGGAAGCAAAGAACAATTTTCTACATCTACATAGTGTTGTCATACAGATGTTTGAAAGAGTGCTAAAAACTGTCAAAAATCTTCAAAATGCAGCACTCTCCCAGTTTCTTTTTGGTATCTGTGTAGAAGAGTATAATTTTCTGTAACTTTTAACAGAGTTTCATGATGAAGCTATTAAATATAAAACCCAAAGTGCATTTGGGATGGTAAGAAAATGAAACACAGAAGACGTCTATGCTGGAGTCATTTACTCTTTTAAGATGTTCCCCAAGTTAACATCAATAGAATTAACTCCAAAACGATCTCAGTTCCACTTCTTAGTGTCCCTGATATACATACTAACATGCCTCAAGGCCAGGGTATTTCTGTTCTGCTTCCTGGCCACGGTCTGAGTGATGCCAGCAATTGAGAAAGAACACCTGTGTAATGAGCCCAGGCAGGAGGGACAGACCTACTGGGAGAGCTCAGTCTTGTCAGATTCCTGTGTTAGAGCTACGCTAAGCAGAGCCAAGCCACCGCCCTTGTGAGACCATGTGAACCTGGCCATGAAGCCAGTACTTCAAAGTGATTATTGCCTGATGGTCCCTGGACAACCTTGACTAACTCAGTATTTCTCTTTTCTTCTTCTTGCCTGTAACTCTCAGAATAACTGTGGAATGTGCGGTAATGTGATACCCTGATATAAGGTGAAATTGTCCCAAACAGTCCAAGCCTTCTTCCTGTTCCAATTTAGAGGAAACATCCTGGGACACTCCAAGCTTTGTTCTCCTCACCTCTGGAAGTAAGGTGGACAAAGCTTTGTGCAGTGAGTCCTGTGACCTCTGTGTTATATTAGCAGGCTGCCTTTCCAGGTTCCTCAGCTGTGGTGCAATTGAGTCATGCACAGTCAAAACTCAATCCACCCCAGGCAGCTTTTTTGAGCCTTGGGTGACCAGCCCACAGTGGATTGTAGGCTATTTTTATTTTACCCCTTGATGACTATCTGTAAGTAGTAAACCTGCTTTATATAACATGTTTCATGTAAGTATGTTTTGTCTCATCAGACTTAGGCAATTGGTGAAACTGAAGCCCAGAATGCAGTGGACGGAAGTGTTCTGACTCCTGTCCCTGGTGGTTGGCATGGTGATGATATTTGCCGTCTTCCACGCAGTGAGTTTCCTTTCTTAAAATTTCTTTTACTAGTGAATCTGCTTCACAGTTATGATGGATTGAAGGCCTGTAATCTGTACTCTTGTTTTCTGGTCCCAGCATTAAGATAGAAAAACATAAGGCATTTATAAAAAGAGTCAAGAACATGCTAAAAAAAAGTCAGAAAGAAGCACAATCAAATAAGCATACAAGAACAAAGTCAAATAGCATGCATTAATTTTAATTCATAAAATTTTCTGTGGAAAAATGTCAAATAGGTTTATTTTCTCAAATCAAATAAAAGTATGATAGGCATTGTCTTAAATTAATTAGAATTGTTTTTTGTTATGATTCAAGCAAAAGTTAATGCAAAAGCATAAAATCATGTAATTACAGTTGTCAATTGTCAACCCAAGATTCCTGAAGATAAGAATTGTTTCTGTAAGCCAGTTATCAAAATATATGCCATTATAGGAATTTAGCATCTATTAGGTAAAAAATTCCTTAGTCTATTGTTATTTTTGAAAGATCAGGTTTTTATTACACTTTGAGAAATGTGGACATTTGCCTCTACAAATTGCCAAATATATTTAAGCAATGACTGTGCTACTTGGACAAAAGAGAACTCACTGCATCTGTGTTAATAACTACCATTGGAAAACGTGCTAGTTCTACTGAAAAATCTTGTTAATAAAATCTGAAGAACATGAGCCAAAAGTTAAAAACTTTTTCTTCAGGTAATAGAAGGTGACAGGGCAAACGTATACGGCATATGACTAGCATGTTTCAAACTATGAAAGAAACTATAAATAAGAAAAACAAATCATAAGAAAAAGCTGTAAACTCTGTATCAATCTCTTTCTTACATTTTGTTTCTTGGAAGGAAAAGAAGCAAGCAAATTAGAGTCATTTAGATGGCTAATTAAAATTTTGATTTTAATTTGCAGTTGCCCATTCTTCTTTCAAAACACATTTATGAGGGCCATTTATGCAGCATGGTAGTTCAATGTTACGATACAAAACTCTACATGTTCAAGGAACTTACGTACTAGCATGAGAGATAGGCAAAACCATCACAAAATGTTAGTATAGAAAGTAGTGAAATAAGATACTGTATAGAAGACTAAAACCAAAAGTGTCATACTATTGGAGAAAGTATAGTTTAGGGCTGATTTCCAAAATAAAAACTGTGGTAAGTTTGAAATAATTAAATGTATTCAATCTAGAGCAATGATAGATTTTGTGTTAAAATACTCCTTGTTTCATGTAATTAGGTTAATTATAAATGATGACATTTTAATACACTTACCTGAAACAATAAAAGGTTGGCATTCTTTCATTCCCTATCCTGGGAAATACTGTTTTGGCATAGAGAGTGAGCCAGCTAATACCAAAACTCATCTTTTCCCAGGAAACTCAGTGTACGCAAGTACCTGTGTGAAAGGATCTATGAGTTTGAGTTGAAGAATAAATTATTAAAACTTTAACCTTCTAAGAGTCAAGAAGCTTTGTAGAGAGTAATGTTTGCCCAGGATCTCAGTGCTTAGCAAACACAGCAGGATGCCTAGACTCAATTCAAAGGCATCACAAAAAGAATCTTTGATACCAAGGACCATCATTATTCCCCTTTTACCACCATTGGGACAGCTTGGAAAACAATGATGGAATAAATTACTGTCCTCAAAGCTCACCCCAGTGGAGACAAAATGGCTTAGAAGTATATGTACAATACTGTCTCTGTTGAGTCCAGTTAATGATAATATGCAAATAGGCTTGTGTTTCCAGAAATATAAGGTGCATTTTACAAAATTCAAGCCAATATACTACAAAAACAAAGAAGACAGGATCTGGAAGGCATATCATTGGGTATTCTAAAGGAACTGGGAAATTGGAATTAATGTCAATATAACTGTGTAACTGGCTTTCTTACTGCTATAGATTGTTTACATATTTTTTCTTCAATTCTTTCCACTAATAACCTTGCCTTCTTCTTGTTGAGAAAATAGAAGCCACATTTAGGAAATACTTTAATCTGAAAATTCTAGAATTTATGGACCTACCTTGATTTCAGCCTTTGCTTTCTACTTTCTCTCCTGTTACAAAAAAGGTTGTTGCTTCAATCAAACACATATCACCCTCTCCTTACCTCACCCCTACCTGGAGCTCAGGATCCTACTTACCCATGATTTCTTAAGGATTTCACTATATTACTCTCCATTGACATCTATTTTAGGGTGTGTGTGTGTGTGTGTGTGTGTTTTAGTTCTTAAGTCAATCATTCCCCTTTAAAACACTCTCTAGTATCTCTAGCATTATAAAAATAAAATAAAATAAAAAAAAATCTCTAATTCAAATCTTCCTGCTTCTCTGATTCTCTCCACAAAATAACTTACCAAGTGGGCTGCTTGTCTCATCCCCTAATTTCAACCCAATCTACTAGAGCAAGGCTTTGGCCCTATTTTGCTGAAACTGCTCTTTTATAGATAATTGATAACTAGTGTGAATATACTTCCCAGTTTTCATGGGAGAGTCTTGGTTTACCAGTTGCACTAGCTAATGATTCATTTTTCACTCTCAAGGATACACAAGATACACAATAAGTTACACAATAAGTTATACATGTCACTCCATCAATGGCATCCTTATCATCACATAGAGTTTAATTTGGACCATAAATCAGTAGCAGCCTGCAAATATAATCTATCGCATGTTCCTTAAAAATTTTCTTTTGTTTCTGTGACATTGCATTCTTCTGATGGATCAGAAGAAGTAGTAATGCTTACTAAATTTTTCAAGTACTTCATTATATTTCCAGAACATTTTCATATGTAACAGATTCTAGCCAATAAAATGTGGAGAGAATATGAGTCTCTTATACGCTCAGTGAAAAGTCATATGATATGATTCTCCATTCTTTTTAATAGAAAGCTGAATGTTCCAAATAGTGCATCTATGAGATTTTTAGCATCTACCAGTCTAGTCCCTGTATGATTTCATACTTCATAGTCCCCATTGACCCTGCTGAGACAGACACCATGAGTGAGAAACAAGCTTTTGTAATATTGAACCCTGAAATATTAGAGTCCTTTGTTCCGGAAATATACCCTACCCTGTCCTGAATAATATACTTACCTTAAATATTTTCTCATTCTCAATTTTCATCCTGGCTCCGAGGCCTTTACCTGACTTTAAATACATCATATTAGCATATTAAAGGAAGCTATTTTCTTTTAACATATATTATTGCTTATCTATTTGTTTTTTTGAGTGACTCTTTAACCCCTCAGTAGAATGGAAGCTTCATAAGAGTTTGAAACATATTTGCATTGTTTACCACTGATATCACTAGCCTTAGAATATTGCCTGCCATGAAGTAGTTACTTCGTATTTTCAACTAAATGAAAGTAACTGTGGATGGAAAATGGAGACATGTAACACATCAAATTTAGGATATTTCTATTTTGGCTGCTACTTGTATTTTTAAAAATTCTTGAAAATATCCCAGCCCTTGAAATTATGATTAATGGGCCAATTGTTTTCAGGTGCGAAACGTTTCGTTTTAATGTGAATCAACGTAGATAATTATTCAGTTCCATTTGTCTTAACCCGTATTTCAGGAATATGAGTTAACAGTGTTTATGTGAAGCTATCTTCAACATATATTGTCTGAGTTGCAAAATGTCTGAAAATGTATTTATCCTCTGTCACAATATGGACAACTTGACTAAATTTAATATGTCTAAGTCACACTCTTCTCTTTCAAATTGTGCACTTGTTCTATCAGTGTCTGTAATTTTGCATTAATATAGAAAATCATTAGACCAATATGATTTTTATTCTCCTAAAGTAACCTCATATTTTTAATATTCTTACTTAGAATGTATTTTATGTGTAACTTTCAAAAGTTCAAAGTATTTCTAGCTAAATATGGATTCTTTTCGTTAAGTTTGAGAGATGAGCTGATATAAATGCCCAGTAAGAATAGGCTGTATTTTTAAGGAAAAAGTATTTTTTAATATTTTGTATCTTTTAAGTGCCTTCTAATCTGTTCTCAACTTGAAAATTATTATTATATGTGGGTCTAATCTTCATTTTTCTTAACATTTTTAATATTTTATCTTTCTGTCATATTCATTTATGTGTATGGGGGAGTCTTTTCTGTGGGGGGTGGGAATTCTCAGTCCTTGATTCACTTGTGTTAATTTCCAACAGCCATTCATTTTCCTAAATGTATTGATCTTAAGTCAATAATTACATTGTTTAATACAAAAACTTCAATTTTATGTTTGTTTTTAACTTTGAAAATTTAAGACTTTGTTATAATTCACAGATGTAAGAGAGCCTTGCACTTTTTAAAAGATAAATGAGATATCCTAAAATGTTACAAATTTTTAGCCAGTAAATTTAGGAAAGGCAGTGCTTCAGTTATTCAGAAAATGTTAGTCATCTCCTTTTCTACCACAGATTATTTTTATACATACTTGATGTTCATATTTTTTCTCATCAGTGCAAGAAAAGAACTTCACTTAGATGGGATTAACAGAGTTTTTAGAAATTGATTCCTGTTGTTTCTTTGTATGCTTATACCTGTATCTTTCTTCAAGATCCATGATAAAAATGGCAGGAATGGAGATGGCAATTAAAAAAACAAAACAACAAACGCAAGACACACACATACAAAGTAGTTTGTAACTGCAGGGTTTCATCAGTGTTGTGTGGAAATAACGCTGCCCTAGTATTAGTAGTAAGCAATATTTTGTTTGTTCTGTTTTTCTTTCACAGATATTCAGGATCCAGAGCCTTTTTGCCATATCTGATTTCCTGGTTTGTGGGGCCATTTAAAAAGAAATATATTCCAAGGCCTCAGAGTATTGTGTTTCTGCACAATGAGACAAATGATAGAAGGTTTCAATGTGTGCTTATCTACAGTTCTTATTTTACAACTTTAATCTGTCAACTAAAAATTAATAGGACTATGGATTCTCTGCCTCATCTCCAGGCAGGCAGCCATCTTTAAAAAAGTTGATTATCAGGCCTCAGGAACTTTGGTTCTTCAGCCTTTATCTGTTAGAGATTCTTCCCAGATTTTAGCTGAGAAACATTTTCTTAGTCTATTTTTTTATATTTATATATTAAATGTTTATATTAAGAGCAATGGTTCATCCTATTTTACTCCAAACGACAGCATAATTTTCCTTAATTGCAAGCAAGGTCATGACAGTTTTCAGTATCTTTTCACTGCCTTCTTCGAATATCTACCCTATTTTACGAAGCTGTTTGATGATGACACTTCCGTCTCTCACTTTAATCCATCTTTTTCATATGCATTGGTCACTCTGCTTCTCTGTCTTCCTCAATGTGAATTCTTGTGGGTTCTAGCGGGTTAGTCTCTATTTGGTGGAGGAATTAAATTTGGAGGAATATTGGGATCTTGCTCCAGATCAGGAACACTGACAAACATGTAAGAAGTGGAATTTGTAGTGAGTCAGACTTTCGGGAGAGCCTGGCTTGTGATTTGAAGTACTCTATAATTGCAAAATACAACTAATTTCTGAAAATATATTTTTTTATAGTTGTATAGCTTTCACCCTTATACCACACAGGACTTGGGAATTTTCCCCCAGCGGGTCATGGATTCCTATGGTGACTTTAAACACTGTAGACAGTCACTGTTTTAAAAATGGAACTTGATGGTCTTAACTACAAAGGACTTAAGAAAGTTTAAAACACAAGAATGTCATGAGCCTCAGCAAATGTAGGTGGTCCTGGCTTTGGGATGGCTGACTCATAGAGGCCATGACAACCTTGCACAGCTTCAACAAGGCACAGACACAGCCTTGAAATGTTCAGACTTCAGGGTTCTCATTGCAACACATGTGCAGGGTGAGGCAGATGCAGCTAGCATGAAGAACCTAAGATCTTATCATAGAGAAGAATCTTCCCCTATACAGGCTCCTCCTACTTTAAAAGGATGTAGTAAATATTATATTTGCTGGTTTACCATTTCTTAATAGCAGTTAGGGAACCTGTGATTCTCAATGGCAATTAAATTTCACCTGTAAAAAGCATAAAGAACCTACAGAAAAATGGACAAGAAACTTGAACATATATTTCACGGAAGAAACGGAAATGACCAATAAATATGTAAAGTAATGTTTAATATATTTGCTGGTAAAGGAAATGCAAATCAAGACCACAAAAACAAAATTCTACACCTATTTTCTTGGCAAAAATTTAAATTCAACATTATGAAATGTTAACGAAGTTCACAAATGTTGATTTATAGATTGCTGATGGAATTTTGAATTGATTCAAAGTCTCTAAAAGAGTTTAGCGTCGCCTTTTAAATACAATCATTTCATAGTACATATATTCAGTGATTCAGGAATGCTGTTCCTTGCCATAATAGTAGTAAGAGATATGTATATTAGAGTTTCTATTCTTCTTCCTTTGTTAATAATTCACTTATTTTTGATATTCCAGAAGCAAGTAGTTTGCTTATTATAGGCACTGCAAATATTAGTAACTTCTCAAACTCTTTACTTGTCTTTTCCCTTTTGTTTTCTTAATGAACAAATACTTTTATAACTAGTATAATAAAATTTATTACTTTGTGGATAATGTTTTGTATGTTTTAAAACAAACATTTACCTAAGATACTGAAGATGTTATATATGTAATATGTAATTATATAAACTAAAATTTATATGATTTGCAAAAAATTACATGTAATTTATGGTTTTATTTGCTCATTTAGATCTCTAGTCTACCAAGAACTGATTTTTGTGGCATACTTATAGATAAGTCAAATTTTATTTTTCTGCAAATATTTAATTAATAGAGCACTTCATTAAATAAATTTCTTTACTCGTATTATATACATATACTTCCAGGCTTCTAAAGTGGTCATCCTTGTTATTTTCACAATATTTTAATATTCTTTTAGTGGGTACCCTAAAGGCTACAACATATATCTTCATCTTATAAAGTCTAGCATATATTAGAACATTCACTAAAGACTTTTGAGCATTGTAACTTTATTCACTTCCTTCCCTCTGAAGTATTCTCAGTTTAATTTTATACGATATTATATAAATAAGCAGCACACAAAACATAACTTGTAAAACTATAATCAATCTCTTTTTAGATTTTCTATCACATTTCATTGTTCCATGCTTTTTCTCTTCTTCTCACTTTTATCTTTCAGTTGCTTCACCACACAATTTTTTCTCATACATTTGAGTCCTTAAATATATAGTCTTTTTTTCTACTTCCTTTCTTGGAAGCTTTATATTTATTTTTTTAGAGGTTTTTATAGGTTATTTTCAGAATTAGTTCCTCTGTGTTCTTCCCTGCCTTTCACTAAGAAACATAATATTTTTCTCAGACACCCTTACCAAACCCCATCAAATTTCTATGATAATAAATATTATATTATATTTAGTCATGTGTTTTTTATCATTGTTTCCTCCCTAGGTATTGGAAGTTATGAAATGGGTGCCTCGTGTTTGTAACTCTCATGTCTTACACCTAACAATTTAGTAAATATTGTTAAATTCACAAGTAAATTAATTCTCTGCTACTAATAATGTCCAACACTACAAAAGATATCAACCAAATCCAGCAATTAACAATGTAAAATTCACAATACATTATTCTATTCAAAACTGTTAACATGAAAAAGAATGGTATAATATGTCCCATGAATGAAAAAAAATCAATACAAATATGTAGAGATAAAATTAACAGAGAAACATTTAAACAATTACTCTGAATATTATAAATATGCTTAATGATTTAAAGTAAAACATTAATATAATGCATAAGGTTTGGAGAGTATTAAAAATAATAATTTCGGAGATAAAAATATTAATTAATTTAATAAAAAATTTACCAGATGTCATTTATAATAAATAAATTTCAGAAGAAGAAGAAAAATATCAGTGCACCAGCAGCCACAGCAATGGTAACTATTCAAATAAAACAGAAAAAAGATTCAAAAATAATGAATAGATCATTAGAGATGAAGAAGATAATATCAAGCAGTCTCTAGATTTGGGTTGGTTGAGGGAACATAAAGGTATTTGAAGAAAAACATTACCAAAGATTTTCTAAATTGGACAACAATCTAAATTTATAAATCTGAGAAAATCAATAATTCCCCAGATATATAAACATAAAAATTTCAAACCAAGGTACATCATATTTAAATTTCCATAAATCAGTGATAAAATTTTAAAATTAAAGGCAATGCAGGAAATACAATTTGTGCTGAGTAACATTGTGCAATGCTTCCTCAGACTTCTTGTCTGAATTTATACAAACCAACAGAGGAACAGTACAGCAAAGGGAAAAATGAAGCCAAACTGTCCACTTAGAATTCTATGTCCAGGAAAAAAATTGAAAAATGAAAGTAAACTATAAAAAGGCAAACATAGAAAATATGTATCACAATTAGATCTGCATAACAAGAAATGTTGCAGGAAGTTATTCATAGTGTAAGAAAATGGTACCAGATATATATTCTGTTCTATACAAATGAATGGTTTCAGAAATATTGAAACAGGAAGAGTGATGACAGTTATCACAATGCTTTAAAGTATCATGTATGGAGAGGTTAGCCAAGTTCAGAAAAAAGGCAAACCAAATTTTACATGAACTGATTCCTATTATATCAGTAGATTTCAAAGCAGAAATATACATCTTCATCAGAAGTAACAGAAAAAAATAGATAAGAATGGCTGTCATTGTACAATTTTCTAAGGATTCCATAAATTTTAGCTACCAAATATTAGAGAAATCCCTCATTTTTGCCCTTTCACCTTACTTTATGTTGACATATTTCTAGTCCTAGACCAGTACATCCTACAAATAATCACCATGCTAGCCTTAGAGTACATAGTTGGCGTCTGTTGGTAATTATTTTGTAAATGTCATTTTAGGACAAAACTAAAAGAAACTATTTTTTTCTTTAAGATGACCTGATTCTTATGAATTAAATTAATATGCACAAACACATCAAGTTTTAATACATACAATGTTTTATATTTATTATAGAGAAGAATTAGCTCTGGAACAATTGGGTTCCAGTCTTAAAAAAAAATAAATTTAAATGTTTCTCTAAATGGAAACATGGGAATTTTTTAAATTATTATCCTTTAAGTTCTGGGGTACATCGTGAAGATCATGCAGGTTTGGTACCTAGGTATACACATGCCATGGTGGTGGTTTACTGTATCCATTGCCCTGTCATCTACATTAGGTATTTCTCCTAATGCTATCCCTACTCAGTCCCCCGATCCCCTGCTATTCCTCCCCTAGGCCCCCACCCTCCAGGCCCTGGTGTGTGATGTTTCTCTCTCTGTGTCCATGTGTTCTTATTGTTCAATACCCACTTATGAGTGAGAACATGCAGTGTTTGGTGTTCTGTTCTCGTGTCAGTTTGCTGAGAATGATGGTTTCCAGTTACATTCATGTCCCAGCAAAGGACATGAACTCATCCTTTTTATAGCTGCACAGTATTCCATAGTGTATATGTACCACATTTCCTTTATTCAGTCTGTCCTTGATGGGCATTTGGGTTGGCTCCAAGTCTTTGCTATTGTGAACAGTGCTGCAATAAACATATGTGTGCATGTGTCTTTATAATAGAACAATTTACAATCCTTTGGGTATATACTCAGTAATGGGATTGCTGGGTCAAATGGCATTTCTATTTCTAGATTCTTAAGGAATCACCACACTCTCTTCCAAAATGGTTCAATTAATTTACACTCCCACCAACAGTGTAGAAGTGTTACGATTTCTCCACATCCTCTCCAACATCTGTGGTCTCCTGATTTTCTAATGATCACCATTCTAACTGGTGTGAGGTGATATCTCAATGTGGTTTTGATTTGCATTTCTCTAATGACTAGTGATAATGAGCATTATTTCATATGTTTCTTGGCCTCATATATGTCTTCTTTTGAAAAGTGTCTGTTCAATCCTTTGCCCACTTTTGAATAGGTTTCTTTGTTTTTTTTTGTTTTTTTTTTTTTTTTTTTTTGTTTTCTTGTAAATCTGTTTTAGTTCTTTGTAGATTCTGGCTATTAGCCCTTTTTCAGATGGGTAGATTGCAAATTTTTTTTCCCATTCTGCTGGTTGCCAGTTTACTCTATTGATAGTTTCTTTTGCTGTGCAGAAGCTCTTAAGTTTAATTCAATCCTATTTATGTATTTTGGCTTTTATTGCCATTGTTTTTGGTGTTTTAGTCATGAAGTTCTTGCCCATGCCTATGTCCTGAATGGTACTGCCTAGGTTTCCTTCTCGGGATTTTATTGTGTTAGGCCTCATGTTTAAGCCTTTAATGCATCTAGAGTTAATTTTTGTATAAGGTGTAAGGAAGGGGTCCAGTTTCAGCTTTCTGCATATGACTAGCCAGTTTCCCAACACCACTTATTAAATAGGGAATACTTTCCCCATTGCTTGTTTTTGTCAGGTTTGTCAAAGATCAGATGGTTGTAGTTGTATGGCATTCTCTCTGAGGCCTCTCTTCTGTTCCATTGGTCTATATCTATGTTTTGGTACCAGTACCATGATGTTTTGATTACTGTAGCCTTGTAATATAGTTTAAAATCAGGTAGTGTGATGCTTCCAGCTTGATTTTTTATTTCCTTAGGATTGTCTTGGCTATGTGGGTCTTGTTTGGTTCCATATGAGGTTTGAGGTGAATTTTTCCCAATTTTGTGAGCAAATTCATTGGTAACTTGATGTGGATAGCATTGAATATATAAATTACTTTGGGCAGTATGGCCACTTTCACAATATTGATTCTTCCTAACCATGAGCCTGGAATATTTTTCCATCTGTTTGTGTCCTCTCTTATTACCTTGAGCAATGGTTTATAGTTCTCATTGAGGAGGTCCTTCACATTCCTTGTTAGTTGTATTCCTAGGTATTTTATTCTCTTTGTAGCACTTGTGAATGGGAGTTCACTCATGATTTGGCTCTCTGTTTGTCTATTATTGGTGCATAGAAATGCTTGAGATTTTTTCACATTTATTTTGTATCCTGAGACTTTGCTGAAGTTCCTTATCAGCTTAAGGAGATTTTGGGCTGAGACAATGGGGTTTTTTAAATATACAATCATGTCATCTACAAACAGGGACAATTTGACATCCTCTCCTCCTATTCAAATATGTTGAATAGGAGTGGTGAGAGTGGGCATCCTTGTCTTGTGCCAGTTTTTAAAGGGAATGCTTCCAGTTTTTGCCCATTCAGTATCATATTGGCTGTATGTTTATCATAAATAGCTCTTATTATTAAGATATGATTTATCGATGCCTAGTTTATTGAGAGTTTTTAGCATAAAGAGCTGTTGAATTTTTTCAAAGGACTTCTCTGCATCTATTGAGATAATCATGTAGTTTTTGTCATTTGTTCTGTTTATGTGGTGGATTCCATTTGTAGATTTGCTGATGTGGAACCAGACTTGCATCTCTGGGATGAAGCCTACTTGATGATGATGGATAAGCTTTTTGATGTGCTATTCGATTCAATTTGCCAGTATTTTATTGAACATTTTTGGGAATTTTTAAATAGTGAAGTTTTGCTCATCTTTCAATATTTATTGCCAATTTAATTTATATACACCAAATTGAAACCATAAACATCAGACTTTCAGACCTTCAACAATACCCAAGCTTTTGTTTTCCAGAGATAATACAGTAACTATACAGTGAATTGTGTGTGCAAAACAGTTTATAAAGCATATAAGATACTATTACTTCTGAAAGCAATACTTTATGTGGCTAAAATCTGGGTTTATTTTTAAGGAATGAGCTTCTGATTTGGCTCTGTTTTCTCCTCCTTTTTAAAATTTAGCTTTTTGTGTTGTCATGTTGAGAATAAAAATAAATCACTTCTTGGCCTACCCTTTTTAAATATTTCTGAATGACTTAAAGTTAAAATTGCCTTTTTCTGGAATTATAATATTAAATTGATCTTTTCAGAGTTACTAGTAACTAATATTTTTACTCTACTTTGATGCATTTTTATCATACTGCTTAAGAAAATATTTTTATGAGTTTGTAAAAAAAATAATATTTGCACAGATAGCTATTTATTTTTAAAAGTCATATAATTTTTCCCTGTAGGTTTTTCTTAACCAACCAAAAGGAAACAAAAGAAAATTAGAGAAAAGTGATAGAGTTATTCTTGTTGATGGCATCAGTGACCTGTCTGGATCACCTGCTGCAGAGAGGGAGGCACAGCAGTGCCTGCACACTCTATGGGGTTGGTGGAAGCTGGGAACAGGTGGAAGACCAGACCCCTTCTGAGTTGGCAGGGCAGGAGTTCTAGCCCAGCTGCAGCCACCCAGCTGAGGCTGTGGACCTGGGCATCCCTGTCCCCTTGGGGCCCAAGAGCAGGCAGAAGCCTCATGCTTTCTGGGTGCAGTTGCAGCCACCCAAGCAATGGCTTGGTCCCAAGCATCTCTACACTCTTAGGGACCCAGAAAGGCCTTCCCTCTCCTCACAGTCTTCAAAATACCTGCTCTCATTGCCTGACCTACCCCCACTCATGGCTCTTGCTTCACATTCTCAAAAACACCAGCCCCCACTGCCTGGCCTTCCCCTACTCCTGCCACCTGGTCCACAGGCTTGGACCTGCCTGCTCCCTCAGCCTGGCCTCCTCCCACTTTGGTGCCCACTCTAATCTTGGAGCAAAGTTGAAGTAGAGCCCAGGAGCTGTTGCAACCCAGCTGGATGTGCACGCCCTTGAGGCAGTGCTGACATGCCAGTCCCCTGCCGCCTCAGCCCTCTCGAGATTTTGGGTGCCAACAGGCACAGGAGGGAGGCTGAGGGGGTGCTGAGGGTGACTCGGTGCTGGCCTGCAGGTGCCCCATGCACAAATAGCCTGGGCAACAGCAAGAGGCAGACAGGTTCATGAGCAGAAAGTGAGGAGTCCCCAGTGAAGCCCCACTTTTTCAAGTGATGGACAGCCTAAAGCCTAGGGTGTGGGCTGATGGACCAGAATGGAAACTTATGGTGCCTTTTTCATGCTGCTCATTAACCAATCAGCATGCACTTCCTCTCTTTGAAACCCAAAAAACTTCCCAACTCAGCCAGACCCAGAGACAACTGGTGATCTGCCTGTGGAGAGGAGCTGCTCACTTCAGGGTCTCCTCTTTGCTGAAAGCTGAACACTTGTGGGGATACCCTGCCTGCAGAGAAGAGCTACCCAATGGGAGTCTCCTCTGAGCTGTTCTGTCCCTTCATAAAACTCCCCTTCAGCTTGCTCAACCTCTGCTTGTCTACATTTCTCAATCTTCCTGAACGCAGGACAAGAACTTGGAACCTGCCAAACTGTGGGGCTCAAGGGCTATAACACAATCAGTGCTGAAACAGGACCCTTGCTTACCATGTTGCAGGTGACAAGAAGGAGGGAAGAAAGAGGAAGAGAACAGCTGTAGCCCTTGGGGAACCCAGACCTAGGAGTTCCCTGAGCCAGGGCTGTGACACCCTTTTTGGGGCCCTTCTGTTCCTGGATTCTCCAAGTTTCTGTCTGGCCAAGTTTCCAGGCATTACCATGTTCCCTGGTGCCAGCTGTGGAAGCTGCTTTCAGTATACCTGGTCAAGCAGTAGCCTCACAAAGAGCCAGTGTACATCCCTCTGCAGCCAGCCTGCCTGGCTGTTGCAGTGGCTAGACCCCATGCTTGCTTGCTCACACAGCCCTCGCCACTCCACTCACTCTTGGCAGGCATGGGATTCAGGCCAGAACTGCAAGCTGAGCACAGCCTGCCAGACCAAGTGGGTGGAATGAGCCTAACTGACATGAACAAAACTTGGGCAAAGGCACCACTGAAACAGAGGTTTCCAGCCAGAAAAGTGTCACCCCATGAATCCCAGGACATTGTTACTCTGGCTGGTTTTGTACTCCACATCTCTTGCCCAGCCATGTAACTACTTAGGATACCAGTGTTAGTCCATTTTTGCATTGCTTTAAAGAAATAACTGAGGTTGGGTAATTTATAAAGAAATAAGAGTTATTTGTCTCATGGTATTTCAGGCTGTACAAAAAGTACAATGCAGGAATCTGTTTCCAGTGAGGGTCTCAGGAAACTTACAATCATGGCAGAAGGCAAAGGAGGAGCCATCACATCACATGCCAAATAAGGAAGCAAGAGGGAAGGGGGCAAAATGTACCACACTCTTTTAAGCAACCAAATCTCACTTTCTTTAAACAATCAGTTGTTGTTTTAAATAACTCAGAGCAAAAAATCACTAATTAGTGCCAGGAGGGCACCAAGTCTTTCATCAAAGATCTGTCTGCAAGGCCCAAACACCTCCTACTAGGCCCCACCTCCAACACCGAGGAGCACATTTCAGCATGAGATTTGAAGGGAACAAACATGGAAGCCATACCTACATCTTAACAATAGACAACAAGTTGGAGCATGAGAATCCACCACCAATATCCTCTACTACAGATCACCTTCTATACCTAGGATTGACTAAAAACTTTAAACAATAGATAAATTGGAGCAAAGGTAGATAATAGCCATTGAAAGAAGTACATACAAAATGGTCAGCAAAGATAGGCTAATAAATAGAGAAATCAGTAAGAGCAGTGGTGGGAGAGATGTGCATTAATCTTCAGCAAAAAATTATGTAAATAATCACATCAAATTAGTTCATCATATATTAAATACTGTCTATTTCTATGATAAAGAGAATATGACAATAGTTAAATGGCGACTTTTGTTCTGATTATTTTGGTTTGCACGTATTTAATACATACTACTAAGGAAAAATATTTTTCTAATAATGTACTAATGATATACAACTTCAAAACTTTGAATTTTGAAGTTTCCTAATGTACATATTCATTCTAACTCAATTTTCCCTGCAAACTGATCAATTATTAGCACTTCAAAATATCCCTGCCTTTTGAAGTGATTTATACGCTCACTCTCACCCCTTGTACTTCCATAATAAGTTTATCGGGAGTCATTAAAAACAACATAATCAAACTAATTAAATAATGATGGCAATTTTGTGATAAATAATTTGCCAGTATGCCAAATACCATATGTTTATTATGTTATTTTGATCTTAAATCTCTTAAGGTATATTTCAGAAAAGTTAAATGTAAATATTCCCCTGTATTATTGCTGGACTCTGTTATGATATCTTTAATTTTTAAAGTTGTATTATTTTACAATATTTAAAAAAAATTCCTAGTAAAGTAATTACTTCTCTTATCTTTAGTTGGTCAATCATTCCTTAATGTACATTTAAGAAGTATTTAGCTTAAATCCATATTGGGTTTACATGGCTCTTATTAATGTAGAATACTACGACACCAGGCCATCAAAATAGTAGAATAAAATCAAATTATGATTAATCATGCTTTTTAAAAATATAACATCTTTGCTTTTTAAATTATTTTTACAAATACAAGTATATTTATTTAATTAAAAATTTTTAAATTATTTTTAATTATGAGCATACAATTGTTGTATAAAATGATGGATATATGTGATATTTTGATATAGGCATACAAGGCATAATGATCAAATCATGGTAATTGTAGCACCTCATCATCTCCAGCATTTATCATTACTCTTTGTGTTATGAACCTATCAATTCTACTGTTTTAGTTATTTAAAAATATATGTAAGTTTTTGTTAACTATAATCACCCTATTGTGCTACTGAATACTAGGTCTTCACTCTAACTATTTTTGCACCCATCAACCATCCCTATTTTCTTTCACCCTTCCTTGCCTCTGGTAACCATCAATCTTCGCTTTATCTCTATGGATTACATTTTTAAATTTTTAGCTCCCACATACAAGTGATAAAATGTTAAATTTGTCTTTCTGTGCGCAGTTTTTTACACTTAACATAATGGCCTCTTGTGCTATCCATGTTGCTGCAAGTCTTGGAATTTCATTCTTTTTATGGATGAATTATATTCCATTGTGTATATATATATATACCTAATTTTCTTTATCCTCTTGATGGACACTTATGTTGTTGATTTCATATCTTGGCTATTGTGAACAGTGCTGCAATAAACATGGGGTGCAAATGTCTCTTGGATATACTGATATTTTTTCTTTTGGTTATATATATAGCAATGAGATTGCTGTATCATGATAGCTGTACTTTTAGTTTAGTGGTTTTTTTAATTCAGACAAAATGTCAAGAATAAATGATAAACTTAGAGTTTCTAATTTTTCTTATTATTTTTAATGAAGTCAGTGATCACTTATTAACTAAACCATTAGATTAAAACAGTCAGGTTAGTATCAGTTGGCTAATGTTCAGTTGCTGGTAAATGATAGCCAGTTGACAGATTTTTGTTAGTTTTATTGGTAAAATATATTTTACACCGTTTTGATAATTTGTAAACACATAGATATTTCAAAAAGTATTTTCTGTTACACGGTTCAATCAGCAAATTTTCTCAAAGGTTATAGAGTTCCCTCATGGACCTGCTACAAATATTTCAGTTCACACAATGTGAATATTAGCACTTGAAAATATCCTTGCTTTCTGAAGTGAGTTATGCCCTCACTCTCACCCCTTACAACTTCATGGTAAGTTTATTAGGAGGAATAAGAAAGGAGTTCACTTTTAAGGTCTGTATTTTTTGTGTGATCTTGGGTGTCTATATTGATGTATGATCCATCGATACCTAGTTTATTTAGAGTTTTTAGCAAAAGAGCTGTTGAATTTTGTAGAAGGCCTTCTCTACATCTACTGATATAATCACATGGTTTTTATCTTTGATTCTGTTTATGTGGTGAATTATGTTTATAGACTTGCATATGTTGAACCAGCCTTGCATCTCTGGAGTGAAGCCTACTTGATTGTGATGAGTAAGTTTTAGATGCGCTGTTGCATTTGGTTTGCCAGTATTTTATTGAAGATTTTTGCATGTTTGTTCATTATGGATAGTGGCCTAAAGTTTTCTTTTTTAGTTGAGTCTCTGCTGGGTTTTGGTATCAGGATGATGTTGGTATCACAAAACGAGTTAGGGAAGATTCCCTCTTTTTGTATTGTTTGGAGTAGTTTCAGCAGAATGGTACCAGCTCCTCTCTGTAGGTCTAGTATACTTTGGCTGGAGACTCACAACATACTATTTAAATTATCCATGATACAATCCAAAGTTACAAAAAAACCAATAAACTGTGAAAAATTCTCAAGTCAAAATGAAATCAAGTGATTTCCACATTAAGATGACTCAGATGTTGGAAATACCAAGCAAAGACTTTGAATTTCAGAAATGTGACATTTTTAACTGTGTTTATATAAGAAAAAAGGAATTTTAATTTATTTGATAAATATTACTTTCCTACACTGCTATCTTCTCTAGTTATCAAATTCAAAGTATGAAAAGGCATGCACAGACATATATCAATGAAGCAGTATTAGGTTGGTGCAAAGGTAATTGCAGTTTTTGCCATTGAAGCTAGTTGCAAAAACTGCAATATCTTTTTCACCAACCTAATAGAAGCAAGGAATAATACTTTGTTTGTAATAGCATGTTCCAAGAGAAAAGAACTTTGCTTTCCTGTATCCATCATGTAGATTAAAACTATACATAAATATTTACATACTTA
Source organism: Callithrix jacchus (assembly GCF_049354715.1). NCBI lineage: Eukaryota > Metazoa > Chordata > Mammalia > Primates > Cebidae > Callithrix > Callithrix jacchus. The sequence continues at coordinate 53,849,761 of NC_133502.1, forward strand.
TAAAAGTGAGACTTGCAGATAAGTGACAGGTATAAAACTTTTTTTTAATCAGTTCTCACTAAAAGAAATATTCAAAATTGTAATTATTCCTGAAGAATTGCTTTAATTATTCAGTAAGCACTTGTACAGATAACCTTAAAAATGTTAGCATAAACTGTAATGCCAATTGTTTCCAAACTTTTTGCTTATAAACCACCTAAAAGTATTTGCACATTTTAATTTTATATGTAAATTTTTCATCAGAAATTGGAAGAGTGTCAAAGCATGCAATTTCTAAAATTTAAATATAAAAGCATTACATCATTTTTCCAATGCCCGATGGAATCGTAATTTAATAGTCATTATAATTTGTTTCAAAAATATGAGAACAAAATACTTTTTATTATCGGGAAGGGTTTACATTGTTTTTTCTTCTTGAAGTTACCTTCTCTCACCTAACAGCACATCATTTTTAAAAATGTTATTAAGGTATTTTTTAAATGCTTTCATTCCAATTATTTTCATTCCACCTACCCCTTTTCTTTCCTGCCCCTGGTTACCAGCATTCTACTCACTATCCCCATATACTTTTTTAGCTCTCAAATATTAAGGAAAACATGTGATACTCATCTTTCTTTGTCTGTCTTATTTCACTTAACATAATGACTTTCAAGCAAGACAATATAGCATATGGTTTTCTTTTTTTTAATTTAGTGATTGAACTACTAATGTCTACTCTCTCTTCACTGATATATAAATGATGACATATGCATAATGTTACCTTGCTCTTTCCTGTCTTTGAGAGCACTTTCTATTAAAATAATGTCTTTATATGAAAAATAAAATTAAACATGGACTCAGTAACAGATTATTCTGAGTTACAGAACTATATATCCATCATGAAATTCTAGTGATATCATAAAATATAAAAATATGTCTCATTTTTATATACTCACTATGACACCTTAATTAAATTACAGCTCTTCCATTCATATTTTCTCACTCTCATACCATTTATGAAGCATGCAATTATCAGATTTATTTTCCACATAGCTTTGGCTTCTTTTCTGATATTTTATAAATGATATAAATCATGGATTTTGTATAGAAAGGCCCTGTAGCTGTATACTAGAACATAAAATTCTAGAAAACATAAAATTTCATCTTCCAAAATTTATGAGGAATATAAAATAAATAAATACGTGAGAACGGATGAGTTCAGTTTAGTCTCGAAAAGATGAATTGAATTTGAATATCTTAAATCATTTTCTTCACATTGCATTCCACTGAAATCTGAAGAGAATTATAGTTAACAATAAAATAATAAAAAAATTCCTCAGATAAGATAATAAACTATATAGGTTCCAATGTATAAATATGATTTTTCCCTAGAGCACACAACACACACAAATAAAATAATAATGCCATTCAACAACAATACCCAGAAGCCACTGGGGATGTTTATTGATGTAATTTACCTCTAGCGATTGCCTGATCCTGTAAAACAACAATAACAACTTCAAAGGATATTTTAGGCACTAAGCTCATTTGGGACTGACTTAAGGCAGGTCAAAACATGTATGTTTCAAATGTTAAATTCAGTTTAGATTCAACCTGAAATCTCAATTACTTAATGGAAAAGAAAAAAGTTCTGGAATAAATTTATTTGTGAGCTTCCTAGAATTGTAGGGAGAAAAAAAACAAATTAAACTCATTATAGATGCCCAGATTGGTAATTTTATTTTTGTTCACTTGTTTATTTGAGATCTAACTTCAACAATTTACTAAAAGTACTGTTAGTAGGAAAGTTTATAGTGTTAAACACCTACAATGAGAACTTAGAAAAATCTAAAATTTATGATCTAACATCACACTTAGAGGAAATAGAAAAACAAGAATAAACCAATCCCAAAGCTAACAGAAGAAAATAAATAACCAAAATCAGAGCAGAATTGAATAAGATTGACCCAAAAATCCATAGAAAGTATAAAAAATCCAAAAGTTGTTTATTTGAAAGGAGACCAAGATCAACAGACAGCTAGCTAGATTAACAGAAAAAAATAAAAATATATCCAAATAAGCATAATCAGAGACAACAAAGGTGACAATACAACCAATCCCACAGAAATACAAAACAGTCTCAGAGAGCAGTAAGAACACCTCTATGCACACCCAGTAGAAACTCTGGAAGAAATGAATATATTCTTGGAAACATAAACTTCTTGAGTTTGAATAAGGAAGAAATTGGAAGCCTGAACATATCAAGATCATGTATTGAATCAGTAATTTTAAAAAACCCAATTAATCAAAAAGAGAAAAAAAAAAGCCCTGGACCAGATTAATTCACAGCTGAATTCTGCCAGATATACAAAAATGGTTGACACCAATTCTGTTGAAACAGTTCCAAAAACTGGAAGAAGATAGATGGTTTCATAATTCATTCTATGAAGCTACCATCACCCTGATACAAAAAGCTGAAAAAGGCACAACCAAAAAAGAAAATTACAGGCCGATATCCATGATAAACATAGACACAAATATTCTCAGGAAAATGCTAGTGAACTGAATTCAACAGTATATCCAAAAGTTAATTCATCATAATCAAGCTTTATTACCAAGATGCAAGCCTGGTTCAACATATTTAAATCAATAAATGTGATTGACCACATAAAATTAAAAACAAAAATCATACAATCATGTCAATAGATTCAGGAAAGTCTTTTAATAAAATCCAACATCACTTTTTGATAAAAACCCTTAACAAACTAGACATTGAAGGAGCATTCCTCAAAATAATAAGAGCCAACTATGACAGATCCACAGCCAACATCATACTGAATGGGCAAAAGCTGGAAGCATTCTTCTTGAGAACAGGAACAAGAGAAGAATGTCCACTCTCACCACTCCTATTCAATATAGTACTGGAAGTCCTAGTAAGAGCAGTCAGACAAGAGGAAAAAATAAAATAAAAGGCATTCAAACAGCAAAAGGAAAAGTTAAACTATCTGTCTTTAATGACAATATGGTTCTATACCTCAGATACCATACAGACTCTAACAAAAAGCTTTTAGAACTGACAAATGACTTCATTAAAGTTTCAGTAGGTAAAGTCAACAGCATTTCTACACTGATAGCATTCAAACTCAGAGCCAAATCAAGAACACAATTCTCTTTATAATGGCCACAAAAATATGTAAAATATCTAGGAATACATCTAACCAAATACATAAAAGATATATACAAGGAGAACTACAAATCACTGCTTAAAGAAATCACAAATGACACAAATAGAAAAACATTTCATTCTACTGTATTGGAAGAATCAATATTGTAAAATGGCCCCCTGCCCAAAGCAATTCATAGATTCAATGCTATTTCAATCAAACTCATTTTGAACATCATTTTTTTACAGAATTGGGGAAAAAACTATTCTAAAACTCATATAAAGCTACAGAAGACTCCAAACAGTCAAAGCAATCCTAAGCAAAATGAACAAAGCTGGAGGCATTACACTACCCAAATTCAATGTGTAATATAGGTATCACAACACTATACTCCAAGGTTATAGTAACCAAAGAGCATGGTACTGCTACAAGAACAGACATATAGACCAATGAAACAATGTTGAGGTCCCAGAAATAAAGCTGTGTCCCTGCAGTGGTATGATCTTTGACAAAGTTGACAAAAATAAGCAACTAGGAAAGGAATTCTTCTTTAATAAATTCTGTCAGTATAATTAGCTGGTCATGTGCAGAAGAATGAAACTGGACTCCTACCTTTCACCGTATACGAGAAGAAACTCAAGATGAATCAAAGATTTAAATGTAAGACCTGAAAGTATAAAAATCCTGAAGACCTTGGAAATACCATTCTTGACATCAGCTTTGGCAAATAATTTGTGGCTAAGACCTCAAAAGTCTTTGCAAAAAAAAAAAAAAAAAAAAAGAACTATTGGGACTTAATTAAACTAAAAAGCTTCTTCTGCACAGCCAAAGAAACTCTCAGTGGAGTAAGCAGACATGCTATAGAATAGGAGAAAATATTAACAAACCATGCACCTGACAAAGGTCTAGTATCCAGAATCTATAAGAAACTTAAATCAACAGGCTAAAGCTAGATAACTCCATTCAAAAGTGGGCAAGGAACACGAACAGGCACTTCTCAAAAGAAAACACACAAGTTGCCAACAACCATGAAAAAAAAATGCTCTTCATCACTAATCATTAGAGAAATGCAAATCAAAACCACAGTGAGATACCATCTCGCACTAGTCAGAATGGCACTTATTTAAAAATCAAAACACAGATGTTGGCAAAGCTGTGAAGAAAATGAAATGCTTGCACACAGTTAGTAGGAATGTAAACTAGTTAAACCACTGCGGAAAACTGCTTGAAGTTTCTTTGAAAACTTAAAATGTAATAACCATTTGAAACAGCAATCCCATCATTAGGTATATACCCAAAGGAAAATAAATCATTCTATCAAAACGACTCAAGCATTCATATGTTTATTGCAGCATTATTTAAACATGTGTTCATTTGTTCAGGACACAAAAGGGGTGACATGGAATAAAACTAGGGGCCCTTCCATGGTCAATTGTATAGAATATGGTACATATATATCATGCAGTACTATGCAGCCAAAACAATGATGAATTTATGTCCTTTTCTGTAACATGGATGTAGCTGGAAGCCATTATTCTAAGTGAACTAATGCAGAAACAGAAAATCAAATACCACATACACATGTTCTCTCCTATAAATTGGAGCTAAACATTGAGTACCCATGGACACAAAGATGGAAATAATAGACATTGGGAATTCCAAAATAGGGGATGCAAGGGGGAGGGAAAGGATTAAAAAGCCATCTATTGGATACTATGTTTAGTACCAGGGTGTCAAGATCATCTGTACCCTAAACCTCAGCATTATGCAACATACCAATGTAACAAATTTGCACATGTAGCCCATGAATTTAAAGTTGAAATAACTTTTTAAAGTCCATTTTATCATCACACAATGACCCAGTGGATTTTACCAGAAACCAAAAAAGTGAAAAGTGAAAATTAAAAAGCAAAGTTTTGTCGTAAATAGCTTTTAATTTCTTTGAGATACGTTCCATCGATACCGAGTTTATTGAGGGTTTTTAGCATAAAGGGCTGTTGAATTTTGTCGAATGCCTTCTCTGCGTCAATTGATATAATCATGTGGTTTTTGTTTTTGGTTCTGTTTATGTGGTGAATTACGTTTATAGACTTGCATATGTTGAACCAGCCGTGCATTTCCGGGATGAATCCTACTTGTTCATGATGGATAAGTTTTTTGATTTGCTGTTGCAATCGGCTTGCCAATATTTTATTGAAGATTTTTGCATCTATGTTCATCATGGATATTGGCCTGAAATTTTCTTCTCTTGTTGGGTCTCTGCCGGGTTTTGGTATCAGGATGATATTGGTCTCATAAAATGATTTGGGAAGGATTCCCTGTTTTCGGATTATTTGGAATAGTTTCAGAAGGAATGGTACCAGCTCCTCTTTGTGTGTCTGGTAGAATTCAGCTGTGAACCCATCTGGACCTGGGCTTTTTTTGTGTGGTAGGCTCTTAATTGCTGCCTCAACTTCAGACCTTGTTATTGGTCTATTCATATTTTCAGCTTCCTCCTGGTTTAGGCTTGGGAGGACACAGGAGTCCAGGAATGTATCCATTTCTTCCAGGTTTACTAGTTTATGTGCATAGAGTTGTTTGCAATATTCTCTGATGATGGTTTGAATTTCTGTGGAATCTGTGGTGATTTCCCCTTTATCATTTTTTATTGCATCTATTTGGTTGTTCTCTCTTTTCTTTTTAATCAATCTGGCTAGTGGTCTGTCTATTTTGTTGATCTCTTCAAAAAACCAGCTCTTGGATTTATTGATTTTTTGAAGGGTTTTTTGTGTCTCTATCTCCTTCAGTTCAGCTCTGATCTTAGTTATTTCTTGTCTTCTGCTGGGTTTTGAGTTTTTTTGATCTTGCTCCTCTAGCTCTTTCAATTTTGATGATAGGATGTCAATTTTGGATCTCTCCATTCTCCTCATATGGGCACTTATTGCTATATATTTTCCTCTAGAGACTGCTTTAAATGTGAAAAATGCTCATCATCACTGGTCATCGGAGAGATGCAAATCAAAACCACATTGAGATACCATCTCACACCAGTTAGAATGGCGATCATTAAAAAATCTGGAGACAACAGATGCTGGAGAGGATGTGGAGAAAAAGGAACACTTTTACACTGTTGGTGGGAGTGTAAATTAGTTCAACCATTGTGGAAGACAGTGTGGCGATTCCTCAAGGCCTTAGAAATAGAAATTCCATTTGACCCAGCAATCCCATTACTGGGTATATATCCAAAGGACTATAAATCGTTCTACTATAAGGACACATGCACAGGAATGTTCATTGCAGCACTGTTTACAATAGCAAAGACCTGGAATCAACATGAATGCCCATTGATGATAGACTGGATTGGGAAAATGTGGCACATATACACCATGGAAATATTCTGCAGCAATCAGAAATGATGAGTTCGTATCGTTTGTAGGGACATGGATGAATCTGGAGAACATCATTCTCAGCAAACTTACACAAGAACAGAAAATGAAATACCGCATATTCTCACTCATAGGCGGGTGATGAAAAATGAGAACACATGGACTCAGGGAGGGGAGTACTAAACACTGGGGTCTATTGGGGGGAAAAGGGGAGGGCCAGCGGAGGGGGGAGCTGGGGAGGGATAGCCTGGGGAGAAATGCCAAATGTGGGTGAAGGGGAGAAAGGAAGCAAAACACACTGCCATGTGTGTACCTATGCAACTGTATTGCATGCTCTGCACATGTACCCCCAAAACCTAAAATGCAATAAAAAATAATAATAATAAATAAATAAAAAGCAAAGTTTTTAGAAGTAGGAATTAGAATGATATAAAGAAAAAAAGAGTTGATACTCCTGTAGAACCTTTTTAGTCATGCATTTAAAAAGTGATACCTAGGTTATGAAGTTACTTTTGTGTCCATCCAATACGTATATACTGTATCTTTAACTCATAGTTGGCTGTATTTGAAGACAGAGCCTCAAAGGAAGTAATTCAGGTTTGGAGTCCTTATAAGAAGAGACGCTAGAGAGCTCAGCTTTTCTCTACATACCACTCCCTATCCCACCGCCCCCACATATAAAAAACATGTAGGAAAGCTTATATGAGGACACAGTGAGAAAAGTGCCATCGGTAAGTCAGGAATAGTCCTCACTAGAAACTGAAATTTATTTGAGAAATAAATTTCTGTTGTTTAATCTACCCAGGTTATGATGGTTTGGTATGGCAGCATGAGCTAATACAATTAGGCACTTCAGCTCAAGAAGAATCTGTGTAATTGTTTAGATATTTCCAGTTAACATTGATATATGTTTAAAATATAACTTTATATTATAGAAATATTTAAAAAATGTAAATCTATTAAGTAAATTAAATTATATATATTCATTCTGTATTAGTTCATTTTCACAATGCTATGAAGAACTACTAGAGACTGGGCAATTTATGAAGAAAAGAGGTTTAATTGACTTACAATTTCAGCAGCAGGACTGGAAGGACTCAAGAAACCTACAATCATTGGGGGGAGGTGAAGAGGAAGCAATGCAACAACCTTCTTCACACGGTGGCAGGAGAGGGAGAGAAGGGGGAAGTACCACACATTTTAAAACCTTCACATCTCATAAGAACTCACTCACAATTACAAGAACAGCAAGGGAGAAATCTATCTCCATTATCCAATCACCTCTCCCCAGGTCCCTCCTCTTATTCAACATAAGATTTGGGTGGGAACACAAATCCAAACCATATCAATTACACACACACACACACACACACACACACACGGCATATAATACATAGTGGCATACAAAATTCAGCCATCACTTACTACTCAGAAATGCCTTCGTCTAAGTTTACAGAACATGAAAAATTAAATCTTTTCTAAAGGAGCTTACTTTATACTTAAGAACACAAATTTAGATCTTTCTTTGGAGGTAGAATGATAAAATAAGGGGAAAGCATGAATAAGATTCATTCTAATTTATTTAAAGTAAAGAACTTGGAAAGTTATTTGTAGATAGTTAAGAATCTGTGAAGAACACAAGGAGAGGAGTAACATGATAAAGTTGTGCCTTAGGATTTCTCTAACTTTGAAGAAAAGAATAGATTGAGGTAGATAGGGTGGGGGGAGGGAGTAAACTCAATACCAGAGCCATGTTAGTAAGCTAGAACCAGAATAAAATTTATGAGGGACAATGAAGGCCTTAGAAAGAAAGAAGTCTTTATACATATATTGTTGTAGAATTCATTTAGTTTGTTTTATACCTAAAATAGTACATCAAAATAAATGTTTCTGTATATAATGACTAGAAAAATTCTGAAACTGAAAAAATAGCAAGTATTTGGAAAAATATGTACAATTAAATTTTAAATTTTAGAATTATTGATTTTGAATTTTCAAATGTAAAAGTGTACATATTCATTACATAAAAGATATACAAGATTGCAGGTGAGCCTGTAGAAAACACTTTTTTAGAGAAACAAATTTGGGTTTCCTCTGCAGAAGACTGAGAATACAAGATGAACACTTACTAAATCAACCAGCAATATCTTCAGTGTGATACAAAAAAAGAAAAAAACTAAAGTTTATAAATGATTTATACGTATTAGGTATCCATTTCTTCAAAACAGATAAACCCAAAGTTTGTGATGTAATGCAATAAACTTGTTGCCTTTAGTTTCTGTGAGCCATGGATTCACACAGAGCACATGAGAGTGTCTTATATCTGTAAGACAGTGTCTCAGGAGTAAGACTTGAAGGCTGAGGCTAGAGTAATGTGAAATCTTATTTATTCCCATGTCTAGCAGATAATGTAGAGGCTCACCTAGAGGCCTAGGTCAGAAATAACACCAATACTTGGCACAAGGTTGTTCTATATAGCTTGACTTTTCTCACAATGCTGTGATTGGATTATAAGACAGGCTTTCTTAAACAAAGAGAAATGAGAGAAACAGAGTTGTTTGGGAGCCATAGTTCCTTTTGTGACCTGGTTTTGGAAATAAAGCAGCAACATTTTATTGGCTTTAGCTTTAAAATTCCATCAAGATTCAAGATTATATTCCACCATTTGACTGAGAAATCTTAACATCACACTCTGAAAATTTTTGAATATGAAACAGAAAATAATAAAGATGAGACCAATAGATGTTACTCAAAAAAGGAAAACAATTTAAAACATGAAAATAAACAGTGGTTCTTTGAAAAAAGTCAATAATTATAATCCTTTAGGCAAAGTAACTAGGAAAAAAGAGTAGAGAAATTTCTGATATCAGGAAAAAAGCAGATGACTTTGCTGAAGACCCTTCAGCCACTACATAATAATAAAAAAATAGAGGAGGGGGAAATAGATGATGTTGATCGAATCAGTTATGTGATGATTAACTTCTGGGGCTCCAATGTAGAGCATGGTTACTATAGTTAACAACACTATGTAGTATACTAGATATGTGCTAAGGAAGTAGAATTTAAATGTTCTCATCACACACATCAAAATATGGAACTCTATGAGAGGGATAGATTAATTAGCTTAATTGTGGCAATCATTTCACAACATATCTGTGTATCAAATTATCACATTGTACATTTTAAATATGTACAATTTGTATTTGTCAATTTTACCTCAATAAAGCTGGGAAAAATAAATAACTATGAAAATAACTAAACCTGTGATTTTGAAAAATTTATTGGACAAATTCGTTGAAATAATGTGCCAAAGCTCACTCAAGAAGAAATAGATAATGCTGAATAGCTCAAGAGCAATTAATAAAATTAAATGAAGTAAACTAATGACCCAGATGGCTATAATGGGAAGTATTCCAAATATTTAAAAATGAAATAATATCAAATTTGCAAAATTGTTTCCAGAAAAAATCAAGAGAACACATGCAAACTTATGAGGTCAGAATTATCCTGACAACAATGCCAACAGCATTACAAGAATGGTTAACTGAACACAAAATGTCTCATAAATACAGACACATTCTTCATAAAACATGGCCAAATTGAGTCCAGCAATATGTATAAAGGATTCTACATAACCAAGTAATGATGTCCTAGGAATACAAAGATGGTTCACCAATAGAAAATTAATGTAAACAATTCTTAATGAAACCAGGCTAAAAAAAAAGAAAAGCCATATGATCATTACAATAAAAGAAAGCGCTTCACAAATTTTAGCATCTGTACATGATAAACACTCTCAGCAAACTAAGAAGAGCAGGGAATCTATATAACCCTATAAAAAGGCATCTACAAAAATTCTACTGCTGATGCCGTATACGATGATGCAGAATTGAATATTCCCTTGTAAGATCAGTAACAGACAAGGGTGTCAAATCTCACCCCTCCTACCGGACACTATACTGAAAGTCCCAGGTAAGACAATATGGAAATCAAAAGAAAAAAGTTCATAATAGTTGAAAGGGATGAAATAAAAGTGTCTCTATCTTCAGGTGAAATGAGTGATTTTAGAGAAAATATGAAGAAATGATAAAAATGTTTTAAAAGATTCTTGAACTAATAAATGAATTCAGAAAAGTTTCAAGATTAAAAGTCAATATTTAAAAATAAACTATTTCTATATACCATAAACAACTTGAAATTGAATGATAAAAAGTAACCTTTGCAATAGCATCAAAAACATATTACATATCTAACAAAAATATGAGAAAACTCTTTGCTGAAAACTACAAAACAATAATGAAATAAATTTTAAACTGCCTAAATGAATTCTAACAGAATAATTTGAAAGATTTTTGTAGATATTTATAAATTGATTTTTAAAATTACAGGAAAATGTGAAATGATGGAACAGTCAAAATATTCTGAAAAAGAACAAAGCAGTAGACAACTCATTACTTGTCCTTAAGAATTACTATAGAACTATAGTAATCCTGATGGTTTGATGTTGGCAAGAGATAGACACAAATACCAGTGGAATACTATAGAGAGCCCAGAAATTGATCTCCATAAATATGTTCAATTGATATTTGAAAAAGGTGCAAAGGCAAGTCAATGGAGACATAATAGTCCCTTTGACAAACAGTGCTGGAACAACTGGATATCCATGTACATAAAACTGAACTTTGTTCCACACACCACATAAAGTACAAATATTAACTCAAATGGATCAGAGACCTAGCTCTAAATTCTAAAACTATAAAACTTCTAAAGAAAACATAGGAGAAAATATGTGTCTTTGGATTAAGTAAGGTTTTTTTTTTAAATAGACCAGCAAAAGCACAATCCCACAAAAGAAAAAGAAATATGATTTCATCAAAATAAAAAAGATGTCATCTGTGAAAAACAGAGAATGAAAAGACATCACCAGTTACTTTAAAAAAGAATATCTAATAATGAACCTATACTAAGAATATACAAAGGACTCTCAATATTAAGTAATAAGGAATAAAAACACAATTTTGAAAAATGTGAAGTACTGATAAGGCTCCATACCAACCGAGTGTCTTATGCCTCGCTGGCGAAAATGGAAAATGGCACAGCCACTTTGGAAAACAGTTTGTCAGTTTTTCATAAAATGAAACATACTCTTATCATACAAATATTCTCAGCAATTGTTAGGTATTTGTCTACGAGAAATGAAAACTTATTTACATAAAAACATGTGTAAAAATATTTTAGCACCTTTATTCATAATCTCCAAAAAATAAAAATGGCGCAAATATTTCACAGCTGGTGAACAGATCAACAACCCATGGTATATCCAGACAAATGAGTACTGTTCAGCATTTAATAGACTTACCTCCAATGAACTAGTGATACATAAAACAATACAGATGGATCTCAAATGTGTATTGCTAATTCAAAAACCTAGGCTCAAATGACTTTGTACTTTATGATTCCATTTACATGGCTTTCTGAAACAGTAAAACTAGAGGAACAAAAAACAAATCGGTTGTCTCCAGAGAACTGAGGATAGGTGACTAAAACAGGTCAAGAAAACTTCTAAATTTATGGAGCTGTTCTATGTTTTGATTGCAATGGTGGTTACATGACAACATGTGTTTGCCTAAACTCCTAAAACTGCAATACAAAGAGTTAATTTTACTCTATAAACTATAACAGAAAAAAATGCAAAGCTACTGGCATCCAAGCAACGTAAGCCAAATTATATAAAAATGAATGACTTGATTTTTAACATTTCAACTGTGCTTAAGCAAAATTCTTGTCTTTCTCCATCAATAATCTGAAAACCATAATCAATTTGTTATATTTTATACCACTATTCATGTAACAGGGTGTTTCTTAGCTTCCAATTGCTGTGTAACTAGTTACCACAAGCGTAGTGGTAGAAAACAGCTCCATTTATTAGTTCACAAGTGAGAAGTTCAGCGTGTCTTGGATTTTCAGTGGAAATCAGGATACTGGTGAGTCTGTCTCTTCTGAATGCCCTGGGGGAATGTTCCACTTCCAATTTCATCTTTTTTAGTTCCAGAATTCTGTCTGTGTCTTGACTCTTTTGGATTCTAATCCATTGTGACAGCCTATGTGAAGCTATTAAGTGCTTGTTAGAAGTTATGTTCATTTTCTTTCCCCTTATCCATGTCTATAGCAGATTTGCCTTCTTGTTTTGCCAGTGAAAATAGCAGCTACAGGTCCTTGAGTTTTGTGTACATGGCATTATTATCTCTGCTGTCTGTTTAGTTTCAAAGATTTTATTCCACTTTTTATGGAGAGTGTGACAGTTTTTTTTTTCTCTTTTGCTTCTTATTTGTGAATTTATATATTCTAATCAGAGTACATAGTCCACTCGGGTAAAGTTTTAAATCAGAAAGCAAAACAAAACTAAAACATGTTTCTCAGAGAGATGTAATGAGTTTTCTACTGCCACTGAATAAGTTATAATAGAAATATTCTCCACATTTTGAGTGCCTGCTCTGTGTCAGTCACTGTTGTAAGCATTTGTATTAACTTATACTTCAACTCTTATACTACCTGTCAAAGGAGGAAAAGATGTTATATATTTTTCTCAGTGCTATATGGTTTTTAAGTAGCAGAAATTAGTTGAACATATGCAATCTAATTCCTGAGAGCAGCTTATCTGCTCAGATTCTGCTCAATCATAATCTGGGAGTTTAAACAGTGAATGAATTTCACAGCCAAATCCATAACACTGAACCATATTTGGTTATTATTTTAATTATGGAAAGAAATGTATCTTTAAATATATTTAGTAAAAATATATAAAAGCAATTTCAAGCAAATATGTTCTCATGAGTTTATGATTCTGTATCTTTAATAATATTGTAACAAAGCTGAAATATTTACCTATAGTCAACATAAATCTTGTTTAGCATTCGTATGTGCTTGCATTCCTTAATTTCACCTTATCTTCATCTGATAATTAAATGTACAGCAGAGTCTGCACTGATATTTCCCTCCAAAACCTTGTTACCAATAGGATGTCATGCCACTATCACTTCTATAAAACCCAGAATCCAAAAATGTCATTTTTAAAGGTCATTTTAGATCTGTCATTTTGAATAGATGTATCTTCTTCCTCTAAAAGGCAAAGTTAAGTATCTTTGTTAAAACTGTAGTTACTCCATGGTCGGGCAAGGTGGCTCTTGCCTGTAATCCCAGCACTTTAGGAGGTAAAGGGAGTGGATTACCTGAGGTCAGAGTTCAAGACCAGCTTGACCAACATAGTAAAACCACATCTACTAAAAATACAAAAATTAGCCAGGTGTGGCGGTGCATGCCTGTAATCCCAGGTACTCAGGAGGCTGAGGCAGGAGAATTACTGAGCCCAGGAGGTGGAGGCTGTAGTGAGCTGACATTGTGCCATTGAACTCCAGCCTGGGCAACAAGAGTGAAACTCTGTCTCAAAAAAAAAAAAAAACATTTACAATAACCGATTTCTTTATTCAATACTCACATACAAAACATGGTCAAACAAGCCACATAAAGAACATAGGTATTTTTGTCAAACTTGAAGCATGTAATATATAAGAAATGGTTTCATAATTTATTATTTTATAATTTACAAGAATTCTTTCTTTTGGAATATTGACAACTATCATTGTATATATGTGTGGGGTGCAATGTATGTTTACAATGTGGAATTAATGAATCAAGCTTATTAACATATCCATCACCTCAAATGCTCATCACTTATTCTTCCTAACTGAAACATTGTACTCTTTGACCAGTATCTCCTCATTCCCCCCAGTCCCAGCCTCCGGTAACCATAATTCTACTCTCTGTTTCTATGAGTTTAATTGTTTTAGATTCCAATTATAAGTGAGAACATGCAATAATTGTCTTTGTGGGCCTGGATTGTCTTTATATGCCTGCCTTTCACTTAGCATTATGTCCTCCAGGTTCATCCATGTTGCTCTTGAATGACAGAATTTCCCTTTTAATTAAGACAGAATAGTATTTATTGTGTACATTTATACAGAATTTCTTTATCCATTCATAAACACATAGGTTGGTTCCATATATTGGCTATGGTAAATAATGTTGCAATAAACATGGAAGTTTAGATATATTTTTGAAATGATGATTTCAAATACTTTAGATTTTTACCTAAATATAGGTTCTGAGTAGAAAAATGATACCTAATGTAGTATTTTTAAAGAAAATTTGATTTAAGTTTTTTGTAATGGTTATGCTAATTTACAACCACTCCAAAAGTGGGTTTTTTCTCCATGTCCTCCCTGACATGTGTTATCCTTCATTTGTTTGATAATAGCCATTCTGACAGGTGTGAGGAGAGAGTTCGTTGTAGCAGGGTTAAACTTAAGTCTTTAATTAAATCTTTAATTCATTTTGACTTGACTTTTTATATGGTGTGAGACATGCATCCAACTACATCTTTTGCACATTGATATCCAGTATTCTGTTAATGCAGTATATCACATTTATATATTTGTGTATGTTAAACTATCCTTGTATCCCTGGAGTAAATCCCTCTTGACATGACAAATGATCTTTTTAATGTGCTGTTGAATTGAGTTTACTAGTCTTACATGAATTCTTTTTTTTTTTTTTTTTTTTTTTGAGACGGAGTTTCACTCTTGTTACCCAGGCTGGAGTACAATGGCGCGATCTCGGCTCATCGCAACCTCCGCCTCCTGGGTTCAGGCAATTCTCCTGCCTCAGCCTCCCGAGTAGCTGGGATTACAGGCACGCGCCACCATGCCCAGCTAATTTTTTGTATTTTTAGTAGAGACGGGGTTTCACCATATTGACCAGGATGGTCTCGATCTTTGACCTCGTGATCCACCCACCTTGGCCTCCCAAAGTGCTGGGATTACAGGCGTGAGCCACCGCGCCCATTCTTACGTAACTTTCCTGGTGAAATCCAAGCTTCACATGCTATACTGCAATATACTGTGAATCCAACAACTAAGATATTTAAAAAGATGTCAGTACTAAAGAATTCTGAAATTTTGCCAAAATTATTATTTAATGAATATTTTCATTTTATTCTTTTAAAGTTGCAAGTTTACATTTAGAAAATACTTTAAGCCAAAAAAATATTCATTCATTGATTCTAACTATTCAGAGCTATGGATAGCCTTGATATGATCAATGATTAATTTATTCTCTAAGATTCATGGTACTTAATGGCATTAATGTATTTAAAATATTTTCATAGTATCAGTAATTATTTTATTCAGAAAATGAATTCTTCTAAGGAATTCAGTGAAGAAAGTCATTAAGTTATTTAGGTTTATATATTAGGAATATCTATGTCTACTTTACATTTTGATCAATTCAACATTGTTTCCCAGGCACAGATTTCTGTGCTCACATGTCCATTAGCTTAAACTAAAAATAAAATTGAAATAACAGGTATAATATTTGTGGTAAATGGAATTCCAAGATGGTCACCTAAGATCCCTCGCCTTCGGTTATTAAAACATTAAAGAAGGTAGTACTGTAAAGGGATTTTTCCGATATAATTAATGTTACTAAGTTTTTGGTTTGACAGATTATCTGTGTAAACCTAAGGTAATCACATGAGCCCTTTATAAGCAGAATGTTCTTCAAGAGGCAACAGGGGGAGAAAACTGGAAAGATTCAAGCATAAGAAGGATTTAAGAATTTGATATGATGTTACTAGACTTAAAGATGAGAGAACTCTATGCAAAAACTGGAGAGAATCTCCTACATGCTGAGAACAACCCTTTCTGACAGACAATAAGAAAATGAAATATTTAATTCTATCAGTGTATTGTAGTGGATAGCAGATATAAAATAGCTATTAAAAATTTTTCTATTTGGAAGCCCGAAGTGAATGGATCATGTGAGGTCAGGAGTTTGACAGCAGCCTGGCTAAAATGATGAAACCCCATCTCTACTACTAATAAAAAATTTAGCAAGGCCTGATGGTGGGAGACCGTAATCCCAGCTACTCCAGAGGCTGAGGCAGGAGAATCACTTGAACCTGGGAGGCAGAGATTGCAGTGAGATGAGATGGCGCCACTGAACTCCAGCTTAGGTGAGAGAGTGAGACACCATCTCAAACAAAAAAAAAATTGCAAGTTCTTTTTTAAAAATTTATTGTAATTTTGTACGTTGTGTGTTTATTATTTTGAATAATACTGAGGTGGAATAATAGATATTAATTAAGTTTAGCAGGAATGTTCTAGACACAATGGCAGTAATTCTCTATAATTTATCATCTCTGTTGCAAATCATACATTTTAAAGCATACTAATCAATTTATTTTATGTATTATGAGCATTATCCCTATAAATCAGAAACTTAGATATTTATGTTTTACTACTAAATTAAATTGTACAAAAATTATTTATTCTCTAACTAAAACATGCCGGACACTATAGCAGGCACTAGGTTTTAATGTTGAGCACAAAAGACAGGGTTCTGAGTTATGATTTTCAATAAAGTTATTATAAATATATAGATAAATTATTTTTAAAAACTTTATGGAGAAAAAATATATACTGCCATGAAAATACATAACACTAAATTATTTCTAGTTTAGAATTTCAGGACAAAGCTCCTCAAGAAGTAAATTATTGAGCTGAAATTGCGTAGATGAGAAAGAGCTGTATAGATGGAAAAAGGAGGAAATTTTATTTCAGACCAAAACAACATGTGTAAAGCTTGGTGGTAGCAGAAAGCATAGTTCCTTTAAGAAACTGGAAACAGTCTATTGGACCAAAATGGAAAGGCATACCTGAAAATAAGCTTCATATTTATAACCAGCAGCCTCATCACAGAGCATTGACCTTTGTGTTAAGTATTTTGATATTCATCTGAAACAAAATTGAAGTCTTAAAGTCAGAATTATTTTGATAATATCAAACTGGAATTCTGAAAAGACTGCTTTCCTTGTGACTTGAGTCTATATTAAAGGAGCTAGCTAGAGAAATGAATGATGGGTAGAAAGGAATTGAAGTGTTCTAGGTGAGAGATGTTTAATTACATTAAGGTACTAGAAATAGAAAACGACTACTTGAGCTTGGGAGGTATTTGGAAATAAAATAGTTATGACTTTGATAAATTTAATATAAAAACTCAGGGTTATGGAAACCATGATAATTTTTAGTTTTCTTTTTTAAATAACTGGGTCTTTGGTGTGTCATTTGCTGAGACAGATAAAAAGAGAAAATTCTATTGGATAAGTAATACGAGGTTGTTTGATACGTGTTTGATTTGCTGTTTTATTTGGAACATCTAGATAAAAATATCAAGTAGTGAGTTGGGCATATTGTTCAAGAACTTTATAAAAGAGTTGAAAGTTGGAGAAATAAATCTGGACGTCATTGGTGCACATACAATATTGGGACTAGTTATATAAGTGAGAAAATAGAATTAATGAGAGGGCATATGGAGACATGAGGACCTGGGACTTGCTGTTGTGATGTCCCCAATGTTTAACGTCAGAATAAATGATGAGATTTAAATAGATCTGTCAAATGGGTGGGAGAAATTCCAGTGAGAGTGTAGTCATGGAAACTAAGGAAAGATCATGTTTCAGAAAGAAGCAGGGGCTCAACATTGTCAAATATTGCTAAGAGTTCAAGTGAGATAAGACTAAATTACAGAATGAGATGAAGAAAACAGATTCACTGTAGACCACAGGAAAAACTGTGTTCCATACGATGATGGTGGTTTTGAATGGGTTGAGGATTGTTTGCAGAAGGAGAAGGGCTTCGCTGACTATTGATTCTAATCTGTGTAGTTGGTTCTGAAAGTCTGCAGAGAAACTGAGCAATAGCTGAGGTGAAATATGTGATACAATGGCTTTCTTCTTTCCTTTTTTTAGATATAAGCAGGACTTCAAAATTATCAAATGTTTTTGGAAAGGATTTAGAGATTCCATTAAAAACAGATTGAATATAGAGAATAATGAAATAATAATTGATCCTTCAATTTTATTGAGAATGGAAGTGAAGAAAATTAGGGATAGAGAGGGAAGCAGCATTTTCTTTACTATTATAAAAGGAGAGGAATAAAACACTGATGTAGAAGGAGACAGATTGGGAAGTTAGTTACATTATTAAGGAGTTTTGTTCTGTTGTATAATGGTAATACTGCATTTGAAAAGAGATGAAAATGATTCAGACATTCAGGGATAAGGGTCTATTTCAGATTGTGAATCAGAAATGCATACTGATAACAATTTATCTTTATATGGGAAATTTTTCCAGCTGTCCTTGGCTATGTCAATACAATCACAGACTGGATAATGAAAAAGCAAGGAACAAGAAAATTGAGAATTTGGGGAGTGATGTTACAATCGTGAACATAAGTTGTAACCTGGATAGTGAGGAAGCTTAATAAAGCAGAGGGATTATAGATAGAAATACATAAAACTGTGTATTTCCAGAATTCCCAATGAAATAGAACAGTAATAGTGAACATAATTCAATAAGAAAAGTAGAAAAAGAATCGTTGTCTTCACAGAACGGAATGTTTGATTTCGTAGTAGTAAAGACCATCAGGGTTGATATGAAAATGTGTATTGGTTGCTTTAATCAATATCTATTTAGTACACTTATGAGTACAGAAGTCATATCGTAGTGGGCTTAGGAATTGAAGTTGATGATGTAGAAATTGCAAGTTTTCAAGCCCTGTCGGAGTTTAAAGATAGGTTATCTTAATGAAAGGTTTTTAGAACTAGGAAGGCATAAATGTATTTGGGAGCTAAAATTTCTAAGAGAGCAGAGATAGAAATATCAAGATAGATTAAAAGCATGAATAAATGTTCTCTGAGTGGGAAAATATGATGAATAAAAATCACAAGTGATCATTTTAGCCTTGCCAAAGAATGATGTAAAATCCTTCTCCAGAAGCACCCAAGGGAAAGACGGTGATGAAAGTAAATACACAAATGGTACAGACATGGAGGTGGAGAATAAAGAAGTGACAAGAAGTTATCAAACATAAATTCTAATTTCAGGAAGTTGAACTGAGATTCTCTGGGGAAGGTGGGAAGCTCAAATATGTGATTGGCAGCTTGAAATTTTTGATAAATTGACTTGTTTTCTGTTTATTTTTACATCATAGTGATACCTATCTGGGAAGCAGGAGATTTGGATACCAGCTGTACCTATTTTGCAAAATAAGTCAAAACCCTTAATATTTATTTTTTAATATCTATAAATTCAAAGAGTGCACGAGCAGGTTTGTTACATGGATACATTTTGTAGTGAAAGCGTTAGAGCTCCTAGTGAAGCCGTTACCTGAATAATTGTAACCAATAGGTACTTTTAATCCTCATCTCCCTCCCATGTCCCCAACTTTTGTTATCCCAAGTATCTATTATTTCCCTCTGTATTCCCCATGTATACCTGTTGTTTAGCTTCTACTTAACAATTCTACTGCAGTGTTTGATTTTCTGTTTCTGAGTTATTTTACTTATGATAATGGCTCCATCTGTGTTGCTGCAAGAGACAGGATTTCATCTTGTCATTATTTCAAAAAGACACTTGCATGTGTGTGTTTATTACAGCGCTATACGAAATAGCAAAGTCATGAAATCAACCAATGTGTTCATCTACAGATGATTGGATATGGAAAATGTGGTATCTATACACCATGGAACAATAAACAGTAATAAAATAAAACTGGGACTTGCTGTTGTCCGTAGTCTAAATGCTGAGAACCGTTCCTTTGGACAGCCAATTAAAAATAATAAAATATTTAATTATATCAGTGTGCTGTAGTGGATAGCAGATGTAAAATAACTATTAAATTTTAGCTATTACAAAATTTTCTTTTTTTCTTTCTTTTTTTTTTTTTTTTTTTTTGAGATGGAGTTTCGCTCTTGTTACCCAGGCTAGAGTGCAATGGCCCAATATCGGCTCACCGCAACCTCCGCCTCCTGGGTTCAGGCAATTCTCCTGCCTCAGCCTCTTGAGTAGCTGGGACTATAGGTTCACACCACCATGCCCAGCTAATTTTTTGTGTTTTTAGTAGAGATGGGGTTTCACCATGTTGACCAGGATGGTCTTGATCTCTTAACCTCATGATCCACCCGCCTCAGCCTCCCAAAGTGCTGGGATTACAGGCTTAAGCCACCGCGACCCAGCTCTACAAATTTTTCAGTTTGGGAGGCTGAGGTGAGTGGATCACATGAAGTCAGGAGTTTGAGACCAGCCTGGCCAATATGGTGAAACTCCATCTGTACTAAAAATACAAAAATTAGCTGGGCGTGCTGGTGGGTGCCTGTAATCCCAGCTACTCAGGATTATAATAAACAGTGATTTTAAAAAGTTATTATTCCATGGTGTATAGATACCATATTTTTTTATCCAGTCATCTGTGGTTGGAGACTTTTGTTGATTTCATAACTTTGCTATTGTGAATAGTGGGGTAATAAACATGCATGCAGGTGTCTTTTTAAAACAATGACTTCTTTTTCATTTGGTAGATACCTAATAGTGGGGTTGCTTGATTGAATGATATTTCTACTTTTAACTCTTTGAGAAATCACTATAGTATTTTCCATAGGGGCTATAGTCAGTGTGTGAGTATTGTCTTTTCTCTGCAATCTTGCCAACATCTGTTGTTTCTTGACTTTTTACTTTCATGACCAGATTTTATTGCTTCTGGTATTTGAAGAATCTAGGCAGAAGGGAAAGCACTGGAGTGAGATGGGGCATGTCCATCTCTTGACCTTGGCTTTTGAATTACAATTACCATGATGTCAAGAAATGGCAACTGAAACTGGTTCCAAGGACAACTGAGCCAAGGGAAAAAGAGAGGAGTTCACTCTAAAGTTTAAACAGAAAGCCTAAGTCACACATCCCTTGCCTCTTTGCCCTAGGACACAAGTGTAAATTCATTAGAGTATTTGGATATGGAGTTATCAACATAGTAATGTATAAGTTCTGGCAGTACATTGCATTAAGTGCTAAGATGATGTAATTTCTGTGTGCTTTGGAAATCCAAAGGAGAAATATTTAATGTATGTTTTGGCATAGGTTGCTTAGCAAAGTCTTCCTGAAGAAAGTGCTTAAATAGAAAGAAATCTAATTATACAAGTTTATTTTCTTGTCTTTACTATATTAAATTAGAATCTCTAAGGGAATGTCTTGACCCATCTTATTCACTATTTTGTCTGCACTAGATGACCCTGTGTGTTTGACACATAGTAACTGCTCTATCAATGAGTAGTGATTAATAATAGTTAAATAAATTTTTTAAATTTATAATGCCAATATTCATTTTACAGATGAGAAAATAGTAGCATAAGACATATAGGACTTAACATGTGTAAAATACTACTCTAAGTGTTGTAGATATTAACTAATTTAACCCTTGTAACAACTGTACTAGGGAGGCACTATTATTCTCTTCATTTGATGGTTTTAAGAGCTGAGGCACAGAAAGCTTAAAAGACTTTCCCAATATATACATATAAGTAACCTCTTTATTCTGCTTTTTGCCTCTCTTTTCCATCACATGACACTTCATTTCTCAGAACATTTCCATGTAGCTTGGGCTTCTCACTACATGGTGGTCTCAGGTGGTAACATTTCTCATCAGGTAGCTGCCTTCTAAAAAAGTCACAGCAGAAGTTCTAGTGCTCATTCAGAGTAGAGTATGGCTTTCATTGTGCTTTATTACTCAAAGTGGGCACTTGCCAGCCTGGATTCAAGAGAAGGGGAAATAGACCCCTTCAATGCATATCAAAGAACTTTCTGCCAATTGTAATATGCAACAAGAGAATGAGAACTTGCTTTGTATTACATGGCTATAAAGTAGAAGAAACAAAGATTAAAGCCATGATTATTTTTCTTCAAGTACACTGCTTTTCTCGATATTCTATACATCTAGGACATATTTCCCATCAGAAGCAAATTTTTGAATACATGACTGTAGAGAATTATGTAATTACATAATTAATACTATTTCCTATTTTGAGGAGAGAAACTCTCATTTCTTACATTCTCTCCCTCTTAATTTCTGTGTGCCCTTCTTTTACTCAAAGCCTTACTCCCTATAACCAGGTAACTCATGTAATAAACCAATATTGTCTTCATTGTACTTATGATATTTTGTGTGTGTTTGTGTACATATACATGCAGATAGATATATTGATAAATAGATAATAATGAGAGGAGAAAGATTTATATATATATAAATGTTTATTGATTACAAATATGTATTTATATATATGTTTTTACAGATGTGTATGCTTTTGCATTACCCCCATACATCTTATTTTCATTTTATGCAATAATGCTTTTTGGAAAACCATGCACTTTATGTTATATTTATAATTAATTATTTGTAAAAGCCACATAATGCTACATATTGTGAACATACTATAAATTATTCAAACATAATCTTATATTGAAAATTGACATTGCTCTAAGTTTTCTAGAGCTTTTAAAAAATAAATTTAAGGGGGGAAAATGCTGTTTTGTTATATGGCTATATTTCATAGTGGTGAGTCTGGGCTTTCAGCGTAGCCATTATCGGAGTAATGTACACTGCACCTATTTAGTAATTTATCACCCATCTCCCTCCTACTCTTTCACCCTTCCAAGTCCCAGGGTCTATTATTAAATACTGTATGTCCATGTGTACACATTGTAGCTTCTAGTTATAAGTGAGAACATGTGGTATTTGACTTCATGTTTCTGAGTTGTTTCACTTAATATAACGGGCTTGACAAGACATGATTTTATTCTTTCTTATTGCATTCCACTGTGTGAATATATTTATTTATTTATATTTACATATGAAGATATCCACATTAAAGTTTCAACAATCCCTAGAACCTGTGAATATGTTACCTTATGTGGCAAAAGAATTTTGCAGATGAAATTAAGGTTGCTATTCAGCTCAGTTAGCCACATGGGCCCAGTGTAATCACAAGGATTGTTAAAAGTAGAAAGAGGAGCAGATAGAAAGAGTTTGAAGGAGATGTGGCTATGGAAGAAAGAAACAGAGAGATGCAGTGTGGCTGGCTTTGAATAGCAGGTGTGGGGTTACAAGCCAGGGAATCTGAAAGGCGAGTAGTACTCAGAAAAGTAGAGAAATTGATTCTTCCCTAGATCCTCCAAAAGGGTATGTAGGTCATGCCAAAATTTATTAATTTTAACCCAGTAAGACCCCTTTGAGACTTTCAATCAATAGTACTATAAGGTAATAAATGTGTGTTGCTTTAAGCCTCTGAATTTCTGGTAACTTGTTAAGGCAGCAACAGGAAATCAATGCAACACACCAATACTTAGTGGTCTTTTTAGTTTTGTGAAACATATTCACAAGGGTAGGATTGCATGGCCTGAATGTTTTTTAATTTCTTGACTGATTACCTTGACTTTGCTTCCAAAAACTTTAAGAATATCTGACTGACATATTTCTCTGCAGATTCATGCCACATGTCTTTCATTGACATTATAAAACATGACCCAGAAAATCTGAAGTTGATACACTGTGATTAGAATAAGAATTCCAGCTTCTGAGACAGACTCTTCAGACAACTGTTTACCAACTTGTGTTAAGCATGTGACAATCCATAATTTTTCTGGAGAGAGAAATTCACTACCATTGCATGATATTTGAGACTGTGATAAACACATTTTAAAAATAAAATTCAAAATAGCATAGCTTTTTATAATTTTGCATGACATGAATTTTAAGAAACCTAAAACTCAAACCTCAATTTCTTTTTTACTTTAAAAAAAGAAAATACTGTTTTTTTTTGTTTATTTCTTTGTTTTTGTTTTTTGCTTGTTTGTTTGTTTTGAGACAGTGCCTTGCTCTGTCTCCAGGCTGGAGTGCAGTGATGCAATCTTGGCTCACTACAATCTCTCCTTCCCAGGTTCAAGTGATTCTTCTGCCTAAGCCTCCCAAGAAGCTGGGACTACAGGTGTGCACCACCATGCCCAGCTAATTGTTTGTATTTTAGCAGAGATGGGGTTTCACCATGTTTGCCAGGATGAGTCACAATCTCCTGACCTCATAATCCACCCTCCTCTGCCTCCCAAAGTGCTGGGATTACAGATGTGAGAAAGTGTGTCTAGTATTGTTAAATTTTATATTTGGACAGTTTTTAACAATGATCAAACCTGGAGGCATGACACTTTCTGATTTAAAAATATAGCTACAGTAATCCAAATAATATGGTGCTAAAATAAAAACAGACATAGTCTTCTGGAACAGAAGAGAAAGCCTGGAAATGAATGCATGCATTATGCTCAATAACTCTTCAATACGTGTGTCAAGAACACACCATGTGGAAAAGATAGTCTCTTCTATAAATGGTGCTGGGAAAACTGGAGATCCACATTGCAGTAGAATGAAATTGGAGCCTTATCTTGCCCCATATATAAAAATCACTCAACATGGATTAAAGACTTAAAAACTAAAATCTGAAACCATAACACTACCAGAACAAAACATAATGAATGGTCTTTTTGACAGTAGTCTGGGCAGTGATTCTTTCTTTTTTTGATATGATCCCAAAAACATAGGCAACAAAATAAAAAATAGACATGAGATTTAACAAATCAAAAAGCTATATAGCAAAGGAAAAAAAATCAACGAAGTAAAAAGTCAACCCATGAAAAGAGAGAACATATTTGCAAACCATGTATCTGATAAAGTATTTATTTCCAAAATATGTAAGGAACTAAAAAAACTCGATAGCATAAATAAATAAATAAATAAATACATCCCCTCTCAGTCCATTCAGGCTTCTGTAACAAAATACTATTGATTGAGTGGCTTAAAAACAACAGAAATGTACTTCTCACCATTCTGGAGACTGAGAAGTTCAAGATCAAGACTCTGACAAATTCAATGTGTGGTGTGGGGCTGTCATTTCCTTTTGTCCTCACATGGCAGAAGGAATAATGAAGTTCTCTGGAGCCTCCTTTTTAAGGGCATGAATCTCATTCATAAGAGATTTACTCTCAGGACCTTATTACCTCCTAAAGGCCCCACCTGCTAATACCAACCCCTTGGAGGTTAGGATTTTAACATGTAAATTTGAGGGGTACACACGTATTCAGCTCATAGCAAACCTGATTTAAAACTGGGCTAAGAAGTTGAAGAGACATTTCTCAAAAGAAGACATATAAATGGCCAACAGGTATATGAAAAAGTACCTAATATCATTAATCATCAGGGAAATGCAGATTAAAACCACAATTAGATATCACCTCACACCTGTCAGAATAGTTATTACCAAAATGATGAACGATATTTTTTGGTGAGGGTGTAGAGAAAAAGAGAATGCTTGTACACTCTTGAGAGAAGTATAACTTCCACAGGCATTCTGAAAAACAGTATAGAGGTCTCTACAAAAATTAAATATAGATTTACCATATGATCCAGCAATTACACTTCTGTTTGAGTCCAAAGGAAATAAAATGATTATTTCAAAGAGGTATGTGCACCCCATGTTTATTGAAGCATTATTCACAATAACTAAGATAGAAGCAAATGTCTATCAGTTGAAGGTATAAAGCAAATATGATATATATAGTATTTATATATAAATAAGGAAATGTTATTCACCATTAAAGAGAAGAATATCTTGCCATTTGCAACAACATAAACCTAGAAGACATTATGCTACGTGAAATAAGCTAGATACAGAAAGACAAATACTGCATGATCTCACTTATATGTGAAATCTAAAAATGTTGAACACATAAGAGCGGATAGTAGAATGGTGGTTAGCAGGAGGAGGGTGAGGAAAATGGGGAGATGTTGGTGAAAGAGTACAAATATCCAATAATGCAGAATAAATGAGTTTTGGGATCTAATATATACCATGATTATATGCATTATATATATCATATATATTATGACTGTATACAGTTAGTAATACTGTATTGTATACTTGAAATTTGTTAACAGAGTTGAACTTAAATATTCTCATCACACACAAAAAATCATAATTATGTGAAGTCATGAATATGTTAATTAGTTCATGGCAATAATTTCACAATATATACATATATCAGAATATCTCATTGTCTGTACTAGATACACTTTAAATATATACAATTTTTATTTGTCAAGATACCTCAATAAAGGTGGGAAATATACTTTACTACAATTTTCTATTTTTTTATATTTGTATGTATAAAATATGAAATGTGTATACTTTCTACAAATAAAAATCATATAAGTTTAATATGACAAATTTAAAAATAATTATGTAAGTATATTAACATTATGAATTGCATTTTGAGGGAATCTGAGACAAGTCCTTAGTGTTCTTTATCATTGTGGCAAGGTTTTTTTTTTAATCTCCAATATGTAAACATTATATTTTTCTTTCACCAAATCATTTTGGAATTTGCAAAACTGCCATTCATGTTTTTCATGTGTATTTATACCAAAAATAAGTGCAGGCTCTAGTAAATGGATTATTGTTTCATCAAAGTTAAAGACAAAACACAATGTACTTCCTTCCATCATAAGTCTCTTTAGTCATACACAAAGAGTAACACTAATCTCTATTCTCCAGAGCACTCGTCCCAACTAAAGCATAAGTGATTAGGTTTCCTGATTTGCAGTTCTCTCCTCCCACCATTATATATTTTTAAAAACATTGTTTTTTAAAAAAATGCCAGTTTTCTTATTTAAATGATTCATTTTTTTTTTATTCTTCCCATGTGTACCATAGGTTGGATCATTCAGCATATTTAACTATTGTAGAATTTGATAGGTATTCCTCCCATAATAAAAATACATCTATTCCTTCTGAGTAAAATCTTAAATAGGTATACTAACACGGAGAAAAAATATATACAGTATTGCATATCCAGACAACATTTAATATATTTTACAGTTAATACATGATATGTTTTGGCTTTGTGTGCCCACTCAAATCTCATCTTGTAGCTCCCGTAATTTTTATTTGTTGGTGAAGGAACTGATGGGAGATAATTTAATCATGAAGCCAGGTCTTTCTCCGGCTGTTCTTATCATAGCAGATGAGTCTCATGAGATCTGCTAGTTTTAAAAATGAGAGTTTCCCTGCACAAGGGCTCCTCTCTTTGCCTGCTGCCATCAAGTAAGATGTGCCTTGCTCCTCCTTGCCTTCCACCATGATTGTGAGACCTCCCCAGCCACGTGGTACTCTAAGTCCAATTAAACCTCTTTCCTTTGTAAATTGATCAGTCTCAGGTTGTCTTTTTCAGCAGTGTGAAAATGAATTAATACATTTAGCATGTGTCTTCTTATTTCCCTTTAGTTTGACCATATCATCTTAACTGAATGTGACAGACTCATTGGATGGATTTTTCTTTTTACTGTTATCAGTTCATTGATCAAAATATTTTTTGGTGTGAAAATTAAACATTATGCAAATTTTATAACTCAGGTATGCTAGATCTAGTTAGGACCAAGGAAATTAATATAGTTTAAACAATTATTTTATATCCTATGTCATTACATATAGTTAATGTGGATTGTTGTTTTTAGTGTGACATTAAAATTTAATCACAAAATTTACTGACATTTATCTACCTTTTAAACAATAGACAGTAATAAGCATTAATTTAATACTTATATATTAAAATGATGACAGCCTTTATTTCTGGTAATAATTACAAGTAGAATTATATCATATAATATATGTGTGGTTCTGTATGTCTAATGAGTTTCTTCATAAACCAGAAAAAAGATTAGCCTATATCTTCCTTGCTAATGATTTTAGAAGTAAGGTAAAAAGGTAATGAATTCAAAGCATGTAGTATTAGTTGCAAATTTTAGGTGACAGAAAGATAAATATATAAAAATGTGGAGGATCTTTGTCTGAGAAATGAGTTTTATGCCAGAGAACATAAAATCCATGATGCATGCATAATTAAAACTTTAAAGAAATTTTTACTTTCTTCAAATTTCTTCAAAAATGAAGAAGATATTATGTAATTTTTGGTGTGTGCAGAGAAAACTGATATGTAGGTAGGGGTATGTGATTAAATTATTTTTGATTGTGCAGATTATGTGAATAAATAGCATATCTTTGATATCAAAGCACAATAGTTTCCATGGACACCAGATTTAATGACTAGGTAGGAAAACTGTGTTCCCAAATCCGTAAGTTACATTTCTAATAGAGTTCTGACTGATGCTTTAATTTACAGTTTTTTCTTAGTATTTTAAAAAGCCATAAATATTTGGGGAAGGTTTTTACTGATGTATTTTAATTGTGTGTTTTAAAATTACATATGTGGTACATGTCTTAGTGTGACATGTTTGTGTGTACAAATAAAGCATGTTATTAGATAGTCTAGACAGTTGGACTTTTCAATGTAGCACTGAAATAGGTATTGAAACCATAAAATACTACACTATTGGTGCTAAAATTAATATGAGCTTTTAAAAATAATATTGATATGTAGTTTATCTTCTTATATTAATTCAAAATGCCTTCATTCTTAAAAAAATTTATAGTTCTAAATCAACATATTCAATTAAATATGAGAATATAACCTGATATTTAATTATATTACTTTCTAAAATATAAATAAAATATGAGTTTATTTAGAGTTTATATTTAAATATAATGGAAATAAAATATTTAGTTATTTAGTAATTTTTAGTTAAAAGATTCTTTGACATCAAATCTAACTATTTTTATGTAAGGTGGAAATAAAACCTTGAGACTCAACAAGGTCATCTGCTTTGTTCAAGGTGAACAAATAAAAATGATTTAATATGATCTCATTAATTTTGTAAGTGAAACTTCTTTTAAGCAAATGCCATATAAGAAGTACTGGATGAATAATGATAATTGTTATTCTCTCTAGAATGTGTTTGTGTATGTATGTGTTTATGCATATATTCATTTTTAACTTGTATTCATACATATGGATTTAAAATTGAATTTGATGTACATCCAAAGCTGCATGTATACAAGATTATATGGCATCAGGTATAGATCTTTTAATTAATTTCATTATTTTTAAACTAACTCCATAGCTTATTGAAACATGAATATTATTTATTCATGGTATTTGTGAAAAATTCTACAGAATCTGATATTGTCATTTTATTTTGTTGTGATGTATTAACTTTTTGATAAATATTTTATGAGATATTTATTTCTAAAGCTAGTAGAGTGTTATGAGTTAGTGACTGTTTGTTTAGTAATATCAGTGCCCATACACATTGGGCAGTATTTGCACTTAAGTTATATTGACTAAAGAATGCAGGATCAGGGAAAAGCACACACTAATCCTTAATTAATTTTTTTATAAAGCTCAAGCCAATATTTCTTTGTCATCCTCAAAGCACAAAGGACCATCTGAAACTAAGTCCTCCAGAATCCTAGACTTTGAAAACTGTGCATTCATACTTAGGAGAAAATGTAAAACATATTTAGGAATTAAATCAAAATATGTTTTCTACCTCTTAACTGTCTAAGCAAAAGCTAAAAACTTTCAAATGTGGTTCATAGACTAAAAAACAAGACAGAGGAATTAACAAATAAATTAGCCGATATCTGGAGGTCTTAACATATTAGCCAGAATGAAAAACACATCACTACCTAAAATGCTTATGTGTCTAATTATTTAAGAATCACTCTCTTAATGGACATGCAATGTTTAAGCAAATAATATTTTAATTAGGTCAGGCGGTGGCTCACACCTGTAATCCCAGTACTTTGGTAGGCCGAGGCAGGCAGATCACCTGAGGTCAGGAGTTTGGGACCAGCCTGGCCAACATGGTGAAACTCCATCTTTACTAAAAGTACAAAATTAGCCTGGTGTGGTGGTGCATGCCTGTAATAACAGCTACTTGGGAGGCTGAGGCAGGAGAATTGCTTGAACACCAGAGGCAAAGGTTGCAGTGAGCCAAGATCTCGCCATTGCACTCCAGCCTGAGCAACAATAGTGAAACTCCATCCCAAAACAAACAAACAAACGACAAAAAAAAACATTAGCCGAGAGTGGTGGCGGATGCCTATAATCTCAGCTACTCGGTTGGCTGAGGAAGGAGAATAGTTTGAATTGGGGAGGCAGAGGTTGCAATGAGCCGAAATGGTGCCACCACACTCCATCCTGAGTGAAAGTGCAAGACTACATCTCAATATATTTATGCATTTTTTTCAATTAAGTTGTTAAGTTGTGAAGAATAGAAATATAATAATAAAAATTCCAAAAACAACCACCGTAAAATCACAACAATAAAGTTAATATGTGGTCTTTGCCACTAACTAAAACTATTCATGTTATCATTTATTATTTTATTTTATTATTATTTATTCTTAATAGTATCATTTTTAAGAGTATGCTGGTTAAAGGACACAAAATTTTAGCTGGACAGAGAGAAAAAATTTCAAAAGATCTGTTATACAATATAGTGCCTATAGTCAATAACAATATATTGTATATTTGAAATTCGCTGAGAGTAGATTTTAAATATTTTTATCACAAAAATGTATGTGAAATAATACATACGTTAACTGGCTGGATTTAGCCATTCCACAATGTATACATTATGAAAAGCTCATAAATATACAAACCTTTTACTTGCCAACTTAAATAAATAAAATTGTTAAAAAAAACAAAAAGGATAAATCTTCTGTGTTTTTGATGCATTAAACATGTGGTAAAATATTCAATATGGATAAAATAATTGAAATATATATATAAAAGGTGTCTTCTGCTGCTAAACACAGAGCCAAGAATATTGTAAGTTCTTAATCAAATACTAGTAAATGAAAGAAGTAATAAAGGAACGTTCACATTATTTTGGGAGTAATAGAAAATTTAAGGGGAGAATGATG
Organism: Callithrix jacchus; assembly: GCF_049354715.1. Taxonomy (NCBI): domain Eukaryota; kingdom Metazoa; phylum Chordata; class Mammalia; order Primates; family Cebidae; genus Callithrix; species Callithrix jacchus. Next base: position 53,881,080 of record NC_133502.1, read on the forward strand.
GTTATCAGTCCCTCTACTTCTTCTCTCCACAAATGGAGGGTAAACTTGTCTACAATTATGTGAAGTTTAGAACCTCGGGAAGTACACACAGAGTTATTCAAGAGTAGAATGGCATTTTGCTTAATGCCCTATCATCATGCACATATACAGCAGCAGTATGTAACACTGATCACAGAAGTACAAACAGAAGGAAATTAATGGCAAACCAAGACTGGAAACATAGCATCCTGCAGGAAAATAGTCAAGCACCCTTGACAATGCCCTGTAGATATTTTCCTATACATAATGTGGGCGCACACAGGCTAGTAGCTGCCTAACACTTCAGAATGAAGAATGTGGCTGCAGAATAAAGCAGCTGATTCTGGGAGAGTGGCCAAAGGGAAATAAAATTTCCCTTATGGGAATTATTGCTAGTGCAGTCCCAGATGCAAAAAGAATCGCCTAGCTAAAACTTTTCTTAGAGCCAGTCTTTTTCCATTTCCCTATAAATGCAATTGTTTACATTAAATGCATACATACACATTCAATAATATCATAACTACATGTGAGCTAGCTTTTCTTCTTAAAAGATATAGGAGATATACAATCTGTCCAAACTTCCAGTGTGCAAATTCTGCTTATGAAGGGCATAAATGTGCTCATAAAGAATTACTGTGTTTATTATCTAAATCTTGTGTGTGCTTGAAGTATGTGTGCCCTTCTAATTACTGACTTTGGTAAAATGCCATCATTAAAAAATAATATAACATGGCCACAGAAGTAGATAATTTAAATTTGTTTCTGAGCTCCAACCTCTAATTAGTGTCAAGATACTGTCTGAGAAACAGTGCATTCATCTTAATGGGATGCAGGGTATTTAATTTTGAAATAAGTACTTGCTGTCAGAGAAAAGTGTATAAATGTGACATATTCAGGCTATAGGTCTGATGGGCCATTTTCAGTGAGAAAGAAACCCTACAAGCATTAGAGTCAGCCTTTCTCTGAGAAACGAGGGCAGAGTAATACATATCCCTCCTGAGAAAAGCTCTGAGAAGTAGTAGAAGGCTAATGTTCACACTCTTACCTAATTGCTAAACAAGATGACTTTTTGTTTGTAATTGTATGTGAATATCTTTCCTGACAATCTTAGGCAATACGTTGTTGTTTTACCTAGTCTTCCAAGACTCCAAGATTCATTAAAGAATGTTAGATTCTTGCATGAAACTAGTTATGGTTATTATAATACATAAATTACTGAAACATTATGTGTTATAGGTAATGAAAAGGGCTATGCAATGTATGCAGGCCTGCTTCCACTCAAATCCATATAGAATTGATGGTTTAATTCAAACACAAATATAAATTCTATTGTATCTTAAAAATAAGAGGTAGTTTATAGTCATTAAATATGAATAAATGAATTATTTATCTTATCAGTGTAGAATACAAAGCACATCACAACAAAACATAATGCCATGAGGGGATTAAAGACATGAAGATGAACAAATTACAATAATATTTCATGATTACTTAGATTCCATGTTCTGTAAAAGTACGAGTGGCACACTTGGACTTCAGTAGAAATATATCCCATAGACATAACACAAACACAATTGAATATCTTCTGCTGCCATGTAACTACATTGTGGACTTATTTTAAATAAAACACCATTTATTATAAAAAAACTTTTTCATTTCTAATTTGGCAAATACAAAAATATATAAACAATTATGACTAGAAAAATGGTCCCAAATCTGGCCAGTCTGATTGTTTCAAATACAAATTAAACAGAGTTATATACCAACAGCATATGGCCAAAAAAAAAAAAATACAATAATGCCAGTCGTTAAACTTTTGTTTTTAAAGTTATAGTTTCATGTCCTATTTTAAATTTGCTACTTTTTCAGTGTATCATCTTCAACTAACCTAAACCACATGTCAGCTTCTACTGACCAGCACCTTTATATGCATTTTATCATTTGACCTTCACAGTAGACATTGTATGTGAATTTGTATGGAAACTAAAATCTGAGGCCTGAAGTACATAATTTTTATCCTCTAGCCATAGTACATGCTTTGGTTCTTGGTCCCCACCCAAATCTCATCTCAAATTGTAATTTCTAAGTGTTGAGGGAGTGACCTGAAATCCCCATGTGTTGAAGGAGGAAGGGATTTGATCATGGGGAGAAAGATAATTGGATCATGGAGCGGGGGGTTGCACCCATGCTGTTCTCATGGTAGTCAGTTCTCATGAGAGCTGATAGTATTATAAGTGTTTGAACATTCCTTCTTCATTTTTCTCTCTACTGCCACCTTGTGAAGAAAGTGCTTGCTTCCACTTTGCCTTCTGCCATGTTTGTAAGTTTCCTGAGGCCTCCTCAGCCGGGTGCACCTGTGAATCAGTTAAGCCTCTTTCCTTTATAAATCACTCAGTATTAAATATTTCCTTTTAGCTGTGTGAAAAAGAATTAATATAGTTAATTGGTACCAAGAGTGGGTTACTGCCGTAAAGGTACAGAAAATGTGGAAGCAACTTTGTAACGAGGTAATGGACATAGGTTAGAACAATTTGGAGGGCTCAGAAAAAGACAGGAAGATGTGGAAAAGTTTGTAACTTCCTAGAGATTTGTTGAATGGTTTTGATCAAAATGTTGATAGTGATATGGACAATGAAGTCCATGCTGAGGTGGTCTCAGATGGAGATGAGAAACTTATTGGGAAGTAGAGCAAAGGACACCCTTGCTATGCTTTAGAAAAGAGACTGGCATCATTTTTGCCCCTGCCCTAGAGATCTGTGGAACTTGTAATTTGAGAGAGATAGTCTGAAATTAGAACTTATGTTTAAAAGGGAAGCAGAGCATAAAAGTTTGGAAAGTTTGCAGCATGACAATGTGATAGAAACAAAAACCCCTTTGCTGAGGATAAATTCAAGTTTGTTTCAGAAAGTTGCATAAGTAGTGAGGAGCCAAATGTTAATCACCAAGACAAAGGGGAAAATGTCTCCAGGACATATTAGGGACATTCATAGCAGCCCTTCCCATCACAGGCCTAGAGATCTAGAAGAAAAAATTGGCTTCATCGGCAGAGCCCAGGACCCTGCTTCTGTGTGAAGCCTAGGGACTTGGATCCCAGCTGCTCCAGCTCCAGCCATGGCTTAAAGGGACCAAGGTGTAGCTCAGGTCATGGCTTCAGAGGATGTAAGCTCCAAGCTTTGGCAGCTTCCATGTGGTGTAGGGCCTGCCAGTGCATAGAATGCAAGAATTAAGGTTTGGGAATCTTTGTCTAGATTTCAGAGGATGTATGGAAATGTCTGGATACCTAGGCAGAAGTCTGCTGCAGGGGCTGGGCCCTCATGGAGAACCTCATCTAGAGCAGTACAGAATGGAAATGTGGGGTGCAAGCCCCAACACAGAGTCCCCACTGGTGCACTGCATGGCAAAGCTGTAAGAAGAGGGCCACTGTTCTTCAGACCCCAGAGTGCTAGGTTCACTGACAGCTTGCACCTTGTCCCTGTAAAAGCCATAGATACTCAATGCTAGCCCATGAAAGCAGAGAGGAGGGAGGATGTACCCTGCAAAGCCATAGTGGCAGAGTCATCCAAGGCTATGTGAACCCACCTCTTGCATCAGCATGGCCTGGATGCCAGATATGGAAGTCGTAGGAGATTACTTGGAGCTTTAAGATGTAATGACTGCCCCACTAGATTTTGGACTTTCATGGGGCCTGTGACCCCTTTGTTTTGGCCAGTTACTCCCATTTGGAACAGGAGCATTCACCCAATGTCTGTACACCCATTGTATCTAAAAAGTAACTAGGTTTCCCTTGATTTTACAGGCTCATATGTGGAAGGGATCTGCTTTGTCTCAGAGGAGACTTTGGATGATGAACTTTTGAGTTAATGCTGAAATGAGTTCAGACATTGGCAGACTGTTGGGAAGGTGTGATTGGTTTTGAAATGTGAGGACATGAGATTTGGGAGAGGCCAGAATCAGAATGATAAGATTTGGCTCTGATTGATATGATTTTGGGCAGGGACCTAAATCTCATCTCAAATTGTAATTCCCATGTGTCGAAGGAGGGAACTATAATCCCCACATGTCAAGAGAAGGAGGTGGTTGGATCATGGGAGCAGTTTCTCCCACGCTGTTCACTTTATAGTGAGTGTACAGGTGATCTTATAAGTGTTGGAAGCTATTCCTTTGTTTTTTCTCTCTTGCCACCTTGCGATGAAGGTGCTTGCTTCCTCTTCCCCTTCCACCATGATCGTAAGTTTCCTGAGGTTCCCCAGACATGTGGAACTACGAGTCAATTAAACCTCTTTCCTTTATAAATTACCCAGTGTCAGGTATTTCTTTATAGCAGAGTGAAAATTAACTAATACACAGTGTCTCAATGTCTCCCTCTCTTTCTCACACACAAGCACTCTCTAATACACACATACACACACACACACACACACACACACACACTTTTGCACAGAAAAGACAAAAATGAAAAAGTCAGGCTTAAAAAACAATCATTTTGTTTTTGCTGCATCCGTTTCCCTCATTATCTGCATTAGATATTTCTCCTAATGTTTATCCCTCCCCAATGGCCCCACCCCCTGCTATCCCACTGCTAGCTCCACCAACCCCCAGCAGGCCTTGATGTGTGATGTTCCCCTCCCTGTGTCCATGTGTTCTCATTGTTCAACAGCCACTTAAGAGTGAGAACATTCAGTGTTTGGTTTTCTGTTCTTGTGTCAGTTTGCTGAGAATGACAGTTTCTGGTTTCATCCATGCCCCTGAAAAGGACATAAACTCATTCTTTTTTATGGCTGCATAGTATTCCCTGGTTTATACATGCCACATTTTCCTTATCCAATCTATTATTAATGGGCATTACAATCCTACACAGTCTGTACATGTACCCCAGAACTTTAAGTATAATTAAAAAAAGAAAGACTTCCTTGCTCCATTCTTCACCCTTCCCCCACCATAAGCTCCATTCTATTATCCAAAGTAAATGAAGAACTGTTCTCTTTGTTCATTTGTTCAAAAGAAATGAAAGAAATATATTTATTTTTTAAAAATCATTAACTTTTCTCATATACTTTTGTGGTAAATCTTTCTAATTCAAATTTTAATATCCTGTCAAACAGTTTATGTAACAAAGGAACAGCTGCCAAGCCCCACACCCAATATAAGCTCCCTGTCTAGAGCAGAGTGAAGATCCAGGACCACTGGTCTGACCACGGCCTTGATTCCTAGGGAACGAGGAACCAGCTTTGAAGCGCCTGTCTCTTTCATCTGACCACCACAGACAAAGCATTTGAGCTTTTTACTGAGTGATCTATTTTTCAGACATAAAATATGAGAAATATTTGGAATATTACAGATGCTTGGGAATATCTTAGATAAGTGTTCTCCCTGCTTTGCTCTAAAAGTTAGACTCTCCTTTGAAGGAATGTATGTATAGGTTACTGATTTTCCTGAATGCCACAGAAAAGACTACTAAAAAACTCACCATTTCACTCCCTTACTTTATGCTTCTCAGAAAACTTTTGTCATCAATACTAATATTTACTCTATATTTTATGTTTGCTCTGACAAGTGTAACAGAAAGTACTGTGATTGCATAATGAATTCCATTCTTTTTAAACGCTGGTATACAATAGCATAAATTTTGATAAGCCAAAAGGTGATTCTTAATTCAGAGACAAGCCTACTTGTTCTCTGATTATCATATTTTGTACATAAACATAACTTCTTAAAGTAAAATTCCTTCATCTATAAACTTAGTTAAGAGTATTGAGTGCCAACTATTTCTCAAAGACTACCTGTAAGTGACTTAGTAAGATTTTTATCCCAGAACTGAAGTATATCCTTAAAATATTTGTGGTGTTTCACATTAGTCATTAGAAAATTTAAGATTTATATGCCATTTCATATGGCAACATTACTGATGAAAACAAAATATTGAGGTATGAAGAACATTTTATGTTGAAGAGATAGCAAATTGTTCACTAGGATTCATTTCTCCCTCTCTCCTTTCTTTTGGTAATTAAAAACCACCTGCCTTTGAGTTTTAGCTGTATGCATGTTGTTCCAACTATGTCTTACACTGTATAGCATTTCTTTCATTAGCTGTAGCCCTGTGAATAAGTTATGACCAAAAGAATGCGAGCAAAAATAATGTGTACAAATTTAGGTGTGTATTAGTTGAAGGAGGTATATATATTTCATATATGTATATATATTCACTGTTCATTATTTATTGCATACTAGCTTTTTATTACTATACTTCAAATTTTGGGGTACATGTATAGAACATGCAGGTTTGTTACATAGGTATACATGTGCCATGGTGGTTTGCTGCATCCATCCACCCCGTCATCTACATTAGGTATTTCTCTTAATGCTAGCCCTCCCCTCACCCCTGCAATCCCTCCCCTAGCCCCCACCCCCCTGCTACACCTCTCCTAGGCCCCCATCCCCTGACAGGCCCTTGTGTGTGATGTCTCCCTTCCTGTGTCCGTGTGTTCCCATTGTTCAACTCCCACTTATGAATGAGAACATACTGCATGCTAGTTTAAAATATGCTGATTTGGGACTCCCTAGATTATAAAGAGATAACTTTCTCTAAGATATATATATAGAGAGAGGATATATACCAGAGACTGGGCAATTTACAAAAGAAGGAAGTTTAAATCATGGCAGAAGGCAAGGAGGAGCAAGTCACATCTTAGGAGGATGGTGGCAGGCAAAGAGAGACCTTGTGTGCAGGGCAATTCCCATTTTTAAAACCATCAGATCTCATAAGACCCATTCACTAACATGGAAACAGCATGAGAAAGACCTACCAATAATTTGGTCATCTCCCACCGGCTCCCTCCCACAACATGTGGGAATTATGCAAGCTACAGGGTGAGATTCGGGTGTGGAAACAGAGCCAAACCATATCAGGATTATTGCCACTTTTAAATTAGTTTAGTTATTAAATAAACTGTAGCTGTATATGTGTGTTAGGTGTATATATGCCATGAATATAGTTGTACACACAGGCATATACACCAGAGAGAAACACACACATGGGGTAAAGGAGGATTTATTTTTTATTTTTTAAAGGTCACTTGTTTTCACAAATGTTAGTATCAAGTGTGGAGTCACAAGCTTAATGTTTTCAAACTATGCTGCACAAATAGTGTGTAATGGTTTCCTTAGGCTCCTCATTGGCATTAAATAATATTTGCATGTATTTTGTTGGTATTCCTAGAGAATGTTTATTTTAAACATTTAAAACACAATTGTTGTTTAGAGGAACAAAGATTATTGCATTGCAGAATCTTCAGCTATATTTTATATGCTACCAAAGGGATTAGGATACAATAAAATCCATGTTTTACTGTATTGAGAAGTTTATATTCCCAATGGTAAAATGAGAATTTCTTGTATATATTTGATAAAAACTGCAGAACTAGTAACATTTTGCTTTTAAGAAGTGAAAGCACAATGATTCTTTTATAAAGGCAATATGAAATAAATAAATTTTAATTTTGTGGGGACTATACCAATTGCACTGATAACACTTCTGCCAAAAATAAAGCTCAGTGAAAAATACGAGGGCTGTGTGCACAAGTCACTTATTCTCAACACAGAGTTTTGATTTCAATCATTATCTTTTTTTGGTAGTTGTTGTTGTGTAAGTATAATCAGAACCATATTTTGAACAAGTTTAACAGTTGATCCTTACACATCTACAGATGAAAATGTTAGCATAATTTGTCCTATACCATTTGCAAATAAGCAGTTTTTTGGCGTTAATGTACCCCCTGAATTTCACAGTGCTTGAGAGAAACAGCTCTATAAAGTCCTAGGTATGTGGTTATTTATTCCAAGCTTGTGCTTAGGATAGATAACCATAGGTAGATTGAGACAATATACATTTAATTTGCTTAAAACCGTCCCTGGTACCTTACTACCTTACTAACACACACACACACACACACACACACACACACACACACACACACACATAATGTTATTATCATAGACTTTTGAAAAACAATCTCTATGCGGAAAATTTGATGCCGATTCAGAGTAAACTGAATTGTTGTAGGAGGAACCTAGAAGATTTAGTGAGAAATGTAAGCTGTTAAGAAAGAATCTGAAGTTGAGAAATTTTTTTCTCTTTCTGTTTTCTACTCTTAAATGCTGTGTTTGTATTTTCTCATGTGAATGATGCGGCAAGCCAGAGGCTAAGAAGGCATTGCACTTAGAAGTTTATGGGCAATCAAGATGGGACTCAGGGAAGATAGAACATACTTTAAACACAGACTCTTGTCTGAAATTTTGGAAAATGAGATCAAAATAATGCCATTTTTTCTTTCAAGCATCAGTGGTAAGATAAAATGAAACAAGCATTATAACTGCTTAAATTTCTTTAGGCTTAAAGCTAACAGGGTTCACAGGTGGTCATAAAAAGTGGACTAAGATAGCAAAGTGCATTATACGATGTATAATTATTTTTCTCCTATTTTTCTTGGTATAAAATACATAACACAAGGTATATAAATGTAAAGCTGATGAATGTTTATATCATATACAGCTGTGTAATCACACTCAGATTTAGATCTGGATAATTTCCATCACACGTGAATGTTCTCTCATATGCTGTCTCATTCAATACATTTGCACAAGGGTAACAAGTATTCTGACTCCTATCACTGTGATTTGTTAGTTTCACCAGTCTTTAACTTCATAGATATGTGTTTACATGGTATATATAATTTGGTATTTAGTTTCTTTTATACACTGATACTTTTTTATTACTTTTATTTTAAGCATCTGTTAATTAGTCATTATAGAATATAAACATTTAGCTCTCATCCTTGGGCCCCTACTCATGTCACTAAAATCAGTGTTTATGTTTTTAAAGTTACGTAAACATAATCCAAATCTGAGTCTTGAAGTATATAATGATTATAATTCCTTTCTATTTATATTTTCCTTGGAGGCAATGTTTGCCTACATTTTTCATTTGCTTTGCTCTCCATGTGCCTGTCACTAATTTGTTTTCAAAATTCCCCTCCTAAGTGTCACATTTCTCCTAATAAATTTAGACCTGGGATGTAACAGGAGTTTTGTCTTCTGGAGCTATTTTCCCTGGAGCCGTTAGTTTTGCCTCAATCTGGTCAGGTATTAACATAGAACATGTGCTTGTCCAGCAGGTGCTATCGGTAAATATCAGATGAAGTCCTGATATATTAGAACAGAAGAAGGAGAGAAAGATACAGAAGGAAAAAAATGGAATCTTAGAAGGGGAAAATGAAGGCCAAGTGAAAGAGAGAAGAAATGAAAGAAATAAGAAAGGGGGAAATAGAAAAGGAAGAGAAGAGAAGACAATGAAGGAAGGAAACATAAAAATCTCATCCTGGTGAATTTATTTGATCATTGCTGCATTTATCTTCCCATTTTGTAATAAGGTATGGGGAACTCATGACACAGAGAATATTATGCCATCCAAGAAATATTCAGTAGTGGTTTCTTACTCCTACCTCAGTCAAAACACATATATAACACTGAGATACCACCTTGCTATAGGTGAAATATATTCCATAATATTGTATTCACTAACATTAGAATATATTTTTTTCTTTTTTTTCAAGGGAGAATTTTATTTTATTTTATTATTATACCTTAAGTTCTGGAGTACATGTGCAGATCATGCAGAATTGTTACATAGGCATACACTTGCCATGATGGTTCACTGCATCCATTCCCCGCCATCTACATTACGTATTTCTCCTAATGTTATCTCTCCCAAATCTACCCACCCCCTGCTATCCTTCACCTAGCTCCCCCACTCCGCAACAGGCCCCAGTGTATGAAGCTCCCCTTCCTGTGTCCATGTGTTCTCATTGTTCAACACTCACTTATGAGTGAGAACATACAGTGTTTGGTTTTCTGTTCTTGTGTCAGTTTACTGAGAATGTTGGTTTCCAGATTCTTTCATGTCCCTGCAAAGGACGTAAACTCATCCTATATTATGGAAGCATAGTATTCCATAGTGTATATGTGCCACATTTTCTTTATCCAGTCTATTGTTGATGGGCATTTGGGTTGGTTCCAAGTCTTTGCTATTGTAAACAGTGCCACGATGAACATACGTGGGCATGTGTCTTTATAATAGAATGATTTATAATTCTTTGGTTATATACCCAGTAATGACATGGATGGGTCAAATGGTATTTCTATTTCTAGATCCTCGAGGAATCGCCACACTGTCTACCACAATGGTTGAACTAATTTACACTCCCACCAACAGGGTAAAAGTGTTCCTATTGCTCCACATCCTCTCCAGCATCTGTGTCTCCAGATTTTTCAATGATCACCATTCTAACTGGCATGAAATGGTATCTCAATGTGGTTTTGATTTGCATTTCTCTAATAACCAGTGATGATGAGCACTTTTTTATGTTTTTTGGCTGCATAAATGCCTTATTTTGAAATGTGTCTGTTCATATCCTTCGCCTACTTTTTGATGAGGTTCTTTATTATTTTCTTGTAAATTTCTATATATATATTTTTTTTAGACAGAGTCTCACTCTGTCGCCAGGCACCAGGTTGGAGTGCAGTGGCTCATTGCAAGCTCCCCCTCCTGGGTTCAAGCAATTCCCCTGCCTCAGCCTCCTGAGTAGCTGGGACTACAGGCGCATGCCACCACACCCAACTAATTTTGTATTTTTAGTAGAGACTGGGTTTCACCATGTTTGCCAGGATGGTCTCAATATTTTAACCTAATGATCTGCCCACCCTGGCCTACCAAAGTGTTGGGATTACAGGCATGAGCCACCACACCTGGCTGTAATTTTCTTTAAGCTCTTTGTAGATTCTGGATATTAGCCCTTTGTCAGATGGGTAGATTGCAAAAATTTTTTCCCATTCTGTTGGCTGCAGGTTCACTCTAATGATAGTTTCTTTTGCTGTGCTGAAGCTCTTAAGTATAATTAGTTCCCATTTGTCTATTTTGGCTTTTGTTGCCATTGCTTTTGGTGTTTTAGTCATGAAGTCATTGCCTATGTCTATGTCCTGAATGGTATTGCCAAGGTTTTTTCTAGCGTTTTTATGGTGTTTGGTCTTATGTTTAATTCTTTAATCTATTTGGAGTTAATCTTTCTATAAGGTGTAAGGAAGGGGTCCAGTTTCAGCTTTCTGCATAGGCCTAGCCCATTTTCCCCACACCATTTATTAAACAGGGAATCCATTCCCCATTGCTTGTTTTATTCAGGTTTCTCAAAGATGAGGTGGTTGTAGATGTGTGGCATTACTTACAAGGCCTCTGTTCTGTTCCCTTGGTCTATATCTCTGTACCAGTACCATGCTATTTTGATTACTGTAGCCTTGTGGTATAGTTTGAACTCAGGAAGCATGATGCCTCCTGCATTTTATTTTTCATAAGATTCTCTTGGCTATATGGCTTTTTTTCGGTTCCGTATGAAGTTTAAGGTTGTTTTTTCTAGTTCTATGAAGAAGGTCAATGGTAGTTTGATGGAGATAGCATTGATTCTATAAATTACTTTGGGCAGTATGGCCATTTTCATGATATTGATTCTTCCTAACCATGAACATGGAATGTTTTTCCATCTGTTAGTGTCCTCTCTTATTTCCTTGAGCAGTGTTCTCCTTGACGAGAAGTTCTCCTTGAAGAGGTCCTTCACGTCCCTTGTTAGTTGTATTCCTAGGTATTTTATTCTCTTTGTAGCAATTGTGAATAGGAGTTCACTCATAATTTTGCTCTCTGTTTGTCTGTTATTGGTGTATAGGAATGCCTGTGATTTTTGCACATTGATTTTGTATCCTGAGACTTTGCTGAAGTTGCTCATCAGCTTAAGGAGATTTTGGCTGAGATGATGGGGTCATCTAAATATACAATCATGTCATCTGCAAATAGAGACAATTTGACTTCTTCTTTTCCTAACTTAATGCCCTTTATTCCTTTTTCTTGCCTGATTGCTCTGGCCAGAACTTCCAATACTATGTTCAATAAGAGTGTAGGAGAGGGTACCCTTGTCTTGTGCCAGTTTTCAAAGGGAATGCTTCCAGTTTTTGCCCACTCAATATGATATTGACTGTGGTTTTGTCATAAATAGCTTTTGCTTTTTTGAGATATGTTCCATAGATACCCAGTTTATTGAGAGATTTAGCATAAAGGGCTGTCAAATTTTATCAAAGGCCTTCACTGCATCTATTGAGATAATCATGTGATTTTTGTTTTTGGTTCTGTTTATGTAATGGATTACAACTTGCCTAAGTTGACCCCGCCTTGCATCCCAGGGATGAAGCCATGCTGATCATGATGGATAAGCTTTTTGATATGCTGTTGGATTTGGTTTGCCAGCATTTTATTGAAGATTTTTGCATCAGTGTTCATCATGGATATTGGCCTGAAATTTTCCTTTTTAGTTGTGTCTTTGCCAGGTTTTGGTATCAGGAAGACGTTGGTCTCATAAAATGTGTTAGGGAGGATTCCCTCTTTTTGTATTGTTTAGAACAGTTTCAGGAGGAATGGTATCAGCTCCTCTTTGTACCTCTGGTAGAATTTGGCTGTGAACCTGTCTGGTCCTGGACTTTTTTTTTTGTTTGTAGGCTATTAATTACTGACTCAACTTCAGATCCTGTTGTAATCTATTCAAGGATTCAACTTCTTCCTGTTAGTCTTGGGAGGGGGTAAGTTTCCAGAAATGTATCCATTTCTTCTGGATTTGCTGGTTTATGTGCAAACAGTTGTTTATAGTACTCTGTGATTGTGGTTTGTATTTCTTTGGCTTCAGTAGTTATATCCCCTTTTTTATTGCATCTATTTGATTCTTCTCTATTTTCTTTTTTATTAGTTTGGCTACTGATCTGTCTATTTTGTAGATTTTTTTCAAAGAACAAGCTCCTGGTTTTATTGACTTTTTGAAGGGTCTTTTGTGTGTCTATCTCCTTCAGTTCTGCTCTGATCTTAGTTATTTCTTGTCTTCTGCTAGCTTTTGAGTGTTTTTGATCTTGCTCCTCTAGCTCTTCCAATTCTGATGATAGGGTGTTGGTTTTAGATTTTTCCTCCTTTCTCATGTGAGCATTTATTGCTGTAAATTTCCCTCTAGACACTGCTTTAAATGTGTCCCAGAGATTCTGATACATTGTATCTTCGTTCTTGTTGGTTTAAAAGAACAACTTTATTTCTGCCTTCATTTCATTGTTTGCCCAGTTGACATCCAGGAACAAGTTGTTCAGTTTCCATATAGTAGTTTGGTTTTTAGTGAGTTTCTTAATCCTGTGTCCTAATTTGATTGCACTGTGGTCTGATAGACTGTTCATTATGATTTTTGTTCTTTTGCATTTGCTGAGGAGTGATTTACTTCCAATTATGTGGTCAATTTTAGAATTAGTGCAGTGTGGTGCTGAGAAGAATGTATATTCTGTTGATTTGGGGTGGAGAGTTCTGCAAATGTCTATTAGGACCGCTTGGTCCAGATCTGTGTACAAGTCCTGGATATCCTTGTTGATTTTCTATCACATTGATCTTTCTAATATTGACAATGGAATGTTAAAGTCTCCCATTATTATTGTGCAGAAGTGTAAGTCACTTTGCAGGTTATTAAGAACTTGCTTTATATATCTGGGTGCTCCTATATTGGCTGTGTATGTATTTAGGATAGTTAGCTCTTCTTGCTGCATTGTTTGTTTTAACATTATGTAATGATCTTCTTTGTTTCTTTTGATTTTTGTTGGTTTAAAGTCTATTTTATTGGAGACTAGGATTGCAACTCCTGCTTTTTTTCTGCTCTCCATTTGCTTGGTAGATTTTCTTCCAGACCTTTATTTTGAGTCTGTGTGTGTCTGCATGTGAGATGGGTTTCTTTTTAAACCAGTTTGCCAGTCTGTGTCTTTTGATTGGGGCATTTAGGCCATTTACATTTAATGTTAATATTGTTATGTTTGAATTTGATCCTGCCATTTTGTTACTGTCTGGTTGTTTTGCCCATTAGTTGATGTAGTTTCTTCATTGCATCATTGGATTTTACCATTTGGTATATTTTTGCAGTGGCTGGTATTGGTTGTTCCTTTCCATGTTTGGTGTTTCCTCTAGGAGCTCTTATAAGGCAGGTTTGTTGGCAACAAAATCTCTCAGTGATTGCTTAACTGTAAAGTATCTTATTTCTCCTTCACCTATGAAGGTAGTTTGGCTGGATATGTGATTCTGGGTTGAAAGTTTTTTCTTTAAGGATGCTGAGTACTAGCCCCCACTCTCTTCTGGCTTATAGGGTTTTTGCTGAGAGATCTGCTGGGCTTCCCTTTGTGGGTGACCCAGCCTTTCTCTCCAGCTGCATTTAGCATTTTTTCCTTCATTTCAGCCCTGTTGAATCTGATGATTATGTGCCTTGGGGTTGCTCTTCTTGAGGAATATCTTTGCATTGTTCTCTGCATTTTCTGAATTTGAATGTTGGCCTACCTTGCTAGGTTGGGGAAGTTCTCCTGGATAATATCCTGAAGAGGGTTTTCCAGCTGGGATACATTCTCCCAGTCACCTTCAGTAAATTGATCAAGAGTAGATTAGGTCTTTTCACATAATCCGATATTTCTTGGAGGCTTTATTCATTTCTTTTCACTCTTTTTTCTCACCTTCTCATTTTATTTCATTGAGTTGATTTTTCCATCTCTGATATCCTTTCTTCTGTCTGATCAGTTTGGCTATTGAAACTTGTGTATGCTTTGCAAAGTTCTTGTCCTGTGTTTTTCAGCTCCATCAAGTCATTTATGTTATTCTCTAAGCTGGTAATTCTAGTTAGCATTTCATCAAACCTTTTTTTCAAGGTTTTTAGTTTTTTTGAATTGGGTTAGAATATGTTCCTTTAGCTCAGAGAAGTTTGTTATTACCCACCTTCTGAAGCCTGCTTCTGTCAATTTGTCAAACTCATTCTCTATCCTGCTTTGTTCCTTTGCTGGCAAGGAGTTGTGATCCCTAAAAAGAGAAGAGGAATTCTGGTCTTTGATGGTTTCATCCTTTTCGTGCTGGTTTCTTCCCATCTTTGTGGGTTTTTCTAGTTTTGATCTCAGGGAGCCGCTTGAGGAGGGAGTCTGTCCCTTGTCTGCCTGTGGAGGTACTGCTGAGTTGCCACAGCTTTCATCCAGTTGTTGCATAGGCTTCCTGCTTCCTGTATCTTTTGTTTATACAGGAAAATTAGGCCTGCCTCTTTAATGGTGGATACCGCCATCTGCAAAACCCTCAAGTTGCAGGGTTTCAGCCTGTTGGGTTTTGTGAGGGAGGGAACCGCCCATCCGTTTTGCCTGTTTCCCTGCTTTTAGCTCCTCCTCTCTCTAGTGGGCCAGCAGTCCCATCTTGCTGGCTCTCCTGGCCAGCCAATGTGTCTGCCATGATCTTTGCCGAGAAACCATGGCTCAGGGCTGCTTTTCAACTCTGCACAGGTAATTTGCGGCATCTTAGCCTGGCAAAAATCTCTTGCTCTGTGGGATTCAGGGACTTTTGGTGAAGTGCTGTATCTGGAATGTGGGGCAAGAGGGGAAGGCCTAAGATAACCTCAGCCAGATACACTTCCTGGGTGGAGGAGCACCCTGCTCAGCCTTGGTTCAACCCCCTTGGGTTATGCCCATTGTTCAACCAGCGCCATTGAAATGACCTGGTACCTCAGCTGAAGATGCCTTGATCACTCTCTTTCTGGTCTCTCTCGGTAGGAACCGCACACCAAGACTGCCTCTATTTGGCCGTCTTGCCTCTATCCCCGAATGGATAATATTTTTGAATAAATTATCATTTTATATTTATACCATTAATAAAATCTACTATAAAATATAATAATTGAACATGTGAAACATGTCTTATGCTAATAATTTCTACATGTATTTCTGTGCTGGTCACTAATATTATCTAGCAGTTTGTTAAATTGTTTTCATCTTGATACGTACTAATTTGGGTTAATAATTTCTTTGTTAGGGCTTACATACAATCTTTTGGCTGATTCAGTTAATTAACCTGCCAACTAAGTGAAATAATGAAATTCAGATTATACAGTGACAACTGTGACTTTGACTACATCATACCAAATTGCATATATCACTGCTTTTATCCTTTTTAATTATTTTGGCATTGTTTATGAAAAACAGTTTGAAAAAGCCTTCTCCTAGGCAGCAAGGACTGTTTATCTTTTTATAATAACAATGATGAATACTAGTGTTTGGGATAAATCACATTCATCTTTCAACTGTCATTTCCTAGTACAGTGCCTAATACATACTAGGGAAACACAAATAATACAAACTAGGGAAATAATAATTCTTTGCTGAATAAATTACTATTTTTTCAATAAAAAAATAATTAGACCCCTACATTTTCTGGGCAGAGATGTAAATAATAATAATTGAATTTTATTTTAAAAAGTTAATAGATACTGTCTCCTAACAATCCTTATAATAGCATAATCCTTTAGTTTTCCATCATTCAGGTTGCATCTTCCTACAACAGACACTACATTGAAATATATTGGCTTAAAAAATGACAACCATTTTATTTATCTCACAAATCTTCAAATGGGGTGTGACTCCAGTGGGGCATCCTATCTCTGATGATATTTTTAGAGGAGGCTCAAATATACCTGGATAATCCACTTCCAAGGTGGTGTACTCACATAGTTGGTAAGTCATTACTGGTTGATGACCAGAAGTTCAACTCCAGCTATTCTCTAGGGGCTTATTTTTCCATGTTAGCTCTCTGTAGGGATTCTTGAACTTCTTCACATACTTGTGGCTATGCTGTAAGAGTATTCAAGGAGACCTTAAGTGAAAACTTTCAGTCTCTTGCTATCTGTACCAAGAATGGCACATAATCACTTGTACTATGTTTTAGTTGTCTAGATAAGTCATTATGCCCTTCCAGATTCAGTTGAAGAGACATAAATCTCACCTCTTGATAGAAAGTGTCAAAGAGGGCCTGGCGCGGTGGCTCAAGCCTGTAACCCCAGCACTTTGGGAGGCCGGGGTCGGTGGATCATGAGATTAAGAGATCGAGACCATCCTGGTCAACATGGTGAAACCCCGTCTCTACTAGAAATACAAAAAATTAGCTGGGCATGGTGGTGCATGCCTCTAATCCCAGCTACTCAGGAGGCTGAGGCAGGAGAATTGCCTGAACCCAGGAGGCGGAGGTTGCGGTGAGCCGAGATCGCGCCATTGCACTCCAGCCTGGGTAACAAGAGCGAAACTCCGTCTCAAAAAAAAAAAAAAAAAGAAAAGAAAAGAAAGTGTCAAACAATGTGCAGTTATCATTAATCTATTGTAGAATACCATGTAGCTATACTCTTATTTATATTCTCATGTGCAAAATACAGTCTCCCACTCTTGATGCTTGCAAAAATCGCATCATATTACTGCAGTCTTAAAACCCAAAGTTTCATTATTTCTATTAGGCCTCCATGTAGATAAGGCTTCCTGATAGCAGTTTCTTGAAGTCCAAATAAGCGTGTCCTGTATACTAAAAGTAACACATTTAGAAGCATCATGTATATTATCTCATGTGCTTTTAACAATACAAAATTATGAATTTCACAAAGAAAATCTTATGCATTTGAAAATGTTATGCATTTTAGCAAGATTAATATTCTATTATCTGACTATTTTTTATAAAAGGATATTTTGAACACATATACAATAAAGAGGGTATGCCATTCAAAAATATGTATGGTTCCCCTAATATGTGCACAACCCAGGTAAAACAACATGAAACAAGATAGAGCATCTCCTTGCATTTAAGCTGCTTATATTCTTTTGGGGAATATGAAAAATAAAAAAGTAAGTAAATAACTACAAATTGGGATGAATGCCCTGTAAAATTCAACTTTATTTAATAGGATCAGAGAAGGTAACATTTATGTTGAGACATGAAAAAGGCTGATAGTACAACTGTGAAAAAGCCCTCTGAAAATTGCCGGAGGAAGAAGAAACAGAAACACAATATACTTAAGTACACAATTATTGGATAAATTATTAGGCCTATTGGAATGGTTCTGTTGTTGAATCAAAGTGAATAAAGGTAGAGTTGTTAGAGATGAAGTTGATGGACATATTTAGGGTATCAGTGGTATGGATTTCTAATTTTATTTTACTGGCAATGTAAAATAATTGAAGGACTTTAAGCTGGTGAATGATATGATAAAATGAGAATTGACTGTAAGTCGAGAAAAGACAGGAGGTAATCAATAAAGGGGAAATGCCAGCAGTACAAAGCCAGGCAAGTTGATAATATGGACAGAGATCATTGTAGATGGCCAAGAATTTATTAAAAATTAACGGTACATTGTGGTTGTGATTTGCATTTCTCTAATGACCAGTGATGATGAGCTTTTCTTCACGTTCGTTGGCTTCATAAATGTCTTCATTTGAGAAGTGTCTTTTCATATCCTGCAACCACTTTCAGATGGGGTTGTTTTTTTTCTTGTAAATTTGTTTAAGTTCCAGGTAGATTCTGGATATTAGCCGTTTGTCAGATGGATAGATTGCAAAATTTTCCCCCGTTATGTAGGTTGCCTATTCACTCTGATGATAGTTTCTTTTGCTGTGCAGAAGTTCTTTAGTTTAATTAGATCTCATTTGTTAATTTTGGCTTTTGTTGCCATTGCTTTTGGTGCATTGCTATGTGCTGAATGGTATTGCTTAGGTTTTCTTCTAGGGTTTATATGGTTTTAGGTCTAATGTTTAAATCTTTAATCCGTCTGGAGTTAATTTTTATATAAGGTGTAAAGAAGGGATCCTGTTTCAGTTTTCTGCATAGGGTTAGCCAGTTTTTCCAACACCATTTATTAAATAGAGAATCTTTCCCCATTGCTTGTTTTTGTCAGGTTTGTTTAAGATCAGAGATGGTTGTAGATGTGTGGCATGATTTCTGAGGCCTCCGTTCTGTTCCATTGGTCTGCATCTCTGTTTTAGTACCAGTACCAATCTGTTTTGGTTACTGTAGCCTTGTAACAAAGTTTGATGTCAGGTAGTGTGATGCCTCCGGCTTTGTTCTTTTTGCTTAGGATTGCATGGTCTATATGGGCTCTTTTTCAGTTCCATATGAAATTTAAAGTAGTTTTTTTTTTCTTATTCTGTGAAGAAAGTAAATGGTAGCTTGATGGGGATACTATAAATTACTTGGGGCAGGATGGCCCAAAGTAAACTATAAATTGGATCTATAATTACTTTGGGCAGTATGGCCATTTTCATGATATTATTCTTTCTATCCATGAGCATGGAATGTTTTTCCATGTGTTTGTGTCCTCTCTTATTTCCTTGAGCAGTGGTTTGTAGTTCTCCTTGAAGAGGTTCTTCATATCCCTTGTAAGTTGTATTCCTAGATATTTTATTCTCTTGTAGCATTGTGAATTGGAGTTCACTCATGATTTGGCTCTCTTTTTGTCTATTATTAGTATTAGGAATGCTTGTAATTTTTGCACACTGATGTTGTATCCTGAGACTTTGCTGAAGTTGCATATCAGCCTAAGGAGATTGTGGGCTGAGACAGCAGGGTTCTGTAAATATATAATTATGTCTTATGCAAACAGATACAATTTGACTTCCTCTCTGGGCATTTTTCTTATTAGAGGAAAGCAATTTACATGCAGACTCCTGACTGTAGAGAAGATTCAATTATGTAATTTTTAGAAGGTCCAAAAACAGTAACAAAAAGAGGATGGAATGGATGTTATGAAAGGCAATTCCCAGTTCTTATTACATATATAATTAACAGAGAATTGTTTTTATTATAGAAAGCCTGCCTGGCTTCTAAGAATTTAAGCAGCTGTTAAGACAATTATAATCTGATTTTTTTCCATGCATTTTTCCTGGTAAAGTGACAAATAAATGTATGTTGGTGCATCATTGATATGTTATTTTCTCTTTGCATATTTACTTTATGCATTCCACGGATATTTAATGAGAATATACACTGTGCCAGAGACTTAGTCTAGATATCTAAAAGTAAAAAAAAACAAAACAAAACAAACAAAATAACGATCTCTACTGCCTTTGTTTGCATAGTCTATTGGAAGATAGGTATATGTTAGATAATTAGCAAATACATTAAAAATTATAATAGGAAATACGAGAGAGGAATTTTACAAAGTGCAGATGTTAGAAGATTACATTGTAAAACGTTTTGACCTAGTCTGTGAGTTAGGGAAGGTTTCCCTGAAGAAATAAGAACTTAATATTTGCCTGGAAACAAAGATGAATGAAAACAGAGAGATGGGGCAGTGGTCTAAGCTCAGGAAATAACATATGCAAAGACTCGAGTGTTTAGAACCAGTTGTGTGCAGGACTCAAGTTGGACTTGCTCAGGGAAGCTAATTGTGTGCATCTTTTCCCATCCTTACATTCATTGATGTCATGTTAACTTGATACAAGCTACATACAATGATTTACACCACAGATAATGGCAGATAATATAAATCCTGGCTTCAACTGATTGTTAACCATTTTCTAATACACCACTAGTTTCAAAGCTAGAAACGAAAGGGAATAACATTATTAAATAATAAGTAGGCAGAGCCCAGAACAATAAATAAATACAATAAATAATAAGTGCTTGTCTTAGAAAGTTTAAGCTTTGCATTAGCAACAATAGAAAAGCACTGATTGGACTTAAGCCTGCCTGGGACATTATTATTTACACTCTCAAAACACCACATCGGCTTCAGTAAAAAGAATGAATTAGATGAAGAAATGTATACCTGCAGACACATTAGTTAGGGGGATGTATCTATGAAATGAGTAATATTAACTTAAGCTAAGCTAATGTCAGTGAAGACACAACAGAGCAAACAGATATGAATATTTAGGAGGTGACATAAGCTGAAATTTTAGTGGATTGGATAAGTGAGTGAAGTAATAGATAACTTCTTCCACAATTTGATGGATGAAAGTATTATGCACTAATTAAATAATGTAGAAAATTGACGAATTTGCAGGAAGAAGAGTGATGATCCATTTATTTGGCATACTGTACGTAAGGTACCTTTGAACTACCCATGAGTTGTTGAATAGGCTGTCACCCCGATTTTTTTGTTCTTATGATCATAAGAAGGACACACTAGCTGCAGATGTTCTAGCAAAATAAATAGTCTCAATTCTCTGGAAATCTTTTATTTCCTGAGAATTGTATAAACCTGCCCAAGAATTTTAATACTTTGGAAATAAAATAATTTTCAGAATATTATGTTGTAAACAACATTCAGAGAAAGAAGTAAAGTGTTCAATTAGCCCTTATTATACATGGATGTGAGTTCATCTAAATAATAGGCTTTTGATTACTGTAGGGGAGCGAAGAACAGCCTAGATACTGGGTGAGAGCGATTATGTTTTTAAAGGGATATTTTATTTAAAATATAAAGAAGCTGATAAACTGCTTTACAGCAAAATTGTGCTTGAAATATTCAGAATTGGAAGACAGAAACAGTATCATTCTTCCTTGGAAAATGACTCTATAAATGTTGATAAATGTTTGCCCATCCACTCTCCATTTTCAAGGTGAATGCAGTATGCAAGTCTGCTGTACAAAAGCATAGGAAAAAATTATATGTGTTGGAAAGCTTTTTACATCACTTATTTCCAGTTACTCTTTTCTAAGGACACAGTATGAAATTCTTCCATTAAACTGTAATAATGTTTTGGCTGTCTTATTTGATTTGGAATATAATGACTTTTCATCAAATTTTTACTTATAAATCTTTTCTAGAATATATAATATTTAGCAAATAGCACTAACTGACATTTGAGTTGTGTTTTCTAATTTATTTGATTCTTGGTTCCCACAGCAGTGCTACTACCTACACTGAAACTCAGGAAATTGAACCCAAGAGGGCAAAATATTTGCCCAAGATTTGAATGCCCACTTGGTGAACTCAGATTTTATGTGTTATTTAATGTCGCAAATGACAAAACATAGATAATTTCAATTAGGCCAGGTGCGGTGGCTCACACCTGTAATCCCAGCACTTTGGGAGGCTGGGGCAGGTGGATCTTGAGGTCAGGAGATCGAGACAATCCTGGCTAACATGGTGAAAACCCATCTCTACTAAAAATACAAAAAAGGCGTGTAGTCTCAGCTACTCAGAAGGCTGAGGCATGAGAATCACTTGAACCCAGAGGCAGAAGTTGCAGTGAGCTGACATCGCACCACTGCCCTCCAGCCGAGGCAAAAGAGTGACTCTTCATCTCAAAAAATATATAAGTAAAAAAAATAAATAAATAAATGCAAAATATTTGCCCAAGGTTTGAATGCCTACTCAGTGAATTCAGACTTGGTGTGTTAATATGTCACAACTGACAAGATGTATATAATTCCAATTAATTGTGTTGCTTTTACTAATTTCAAAGTCAGAAGGTAAGTACATCTACTAATTTATACCCATTATCTTGGGGTGTTAGTACCAAATGTCTTGGAAGCCATATTGTAAGAGTGTTTAAGATAAGTTACTTATTTTTTTTATCCTGAGGTAAGCAGAAACAATTGTATACTTGTAGTAAGAAAGTAAAAATAAAATTGGTATTTGCTTGTGTAGAGGGTACAGCTAAGTTACAATATGCATGACAGTTATCTTTCTTTCTTTTTTTTTTTAGGATGATTTATAATTCTTTGGGCATAAACCCAGTAATGGGATGGCTGGGTCAAATGGTATTTCTATTTCTAGATCCTTGAGAAATTGCCACACTCTCTTCCACAATTGCTGAACTAATTTACACTTCCACAAAGCGTAAAAGCATTCCTATTTCTCCACTTCCTTTCCAGCATCTGTTGTCTCCAGACTTTTTCTTTTTGTAGTTCTTTCTTTTTTTTTTTTTTTAATTTTACTTTAAGTTCTGAGGTACATGTGCAGATCTTGCAAGATTGTTTCATAGGTATACACATGCCATAGTGGTTTGCTGTATCCATCCCCGCTTCACCTACATTGGATATTTCTCTTAATATTATCCCTCCCCAATCTTCCCAACCCCTGGTATCACTCCCGTAGCACCCAACCCCCCAATAGATGGCAGTGTGTGATGTTCCCCTCCCTGTGTCCATGTGTTCTCACTGTTCAACTTCCACTTATGAGTGAGAACATGCAGTGTTTGGTTTTCTGTTCTTGTGTCAGTTTGCTGAGAATGATGGTTTCCAGCTTCATCCATGTCCCTGCAAAGAACATAAACTCATTCTTTTTTATGGCTGCATAGTATTCCATCGTGTATATGTGCCACATTTTCTTTATCCAGTCTATCATTGATGGGCATTTGGGTTGGTTCCAAGTCTTTGCTATTGTAAACAGTGCCATGATGAACATGTGTGCATGTGTCTTTATAAAAGAACAATTTATAATCCTTTGGGTGTATTCCCAGTAATGAGATTGCTGGGTCAAATGGTATTTCTATCTCTAGTTTCTTGAGGAATTGCCACACTGTCTTCCACATGGTTGAACTAATTTACATTCCCAGCAACAGTGTAAAAGCTTTCTAATTATTTCACATCTTCTCCAGCATCTGTTATCTCCAGATTTTTTAATGATTGCCATTCTAACTGGCATGAGATGGTATCTCAATGTGGTTTTGATTTGTATTTCTCTAGTAACCAGGGATGATGAGCTTTTTTTCATATGTTTGTTGGCTGCATAAATGTCTTCTTTTGAAAAGTGCCTGTTCATATCCTTTGCTCACTTCTTGATGTAACTGTTTTTTGTTTTTTTTTTCTTGTATATTTGTTTTAGCTCTTTGTAGATTCTGGATATTAGCCCTTTGTCAGATGGGTAGCTTGCAAAAAATTTTTCCCATTCTCTTGGTTGCTGGTTCACTCTAATGATACTTTCTTTTGCTGTGCAGAAGCTCTTAAGTTTAATTATATCCCATTTGTCTATTTTGGCTTTTGTTGTCATTGCTTTTGTGTTTTAGTCATGAAGTCATTGCCTATGCCTAAGTCCTAAGTGGTATCGCCTAGGTTTTCTCCTAGGGTTTTTATGGTGTTGGGTCTAATGTTTAAATTTTTAATCCATCTGGAGTTTATTTTTGTATAAAGTGTAAGGAAGGGGTCCTCTTTCAGCTTTCTGCACATGGCTAGTCAGTTTTCCTACCACCATTTATTAAACAGGGAATCCTTTCCCCATTGCTTGTTTTTGTCAGGTTTGTCAAAGATCAGATGGTTTTAGATGTGTGGCATTATTTCAGAGGCCCCTATTCTGTTCCGTTGGTCTATATCTCTGTTTTGGGACCAGTACCATGATGCTTAAAAAATATGGAACACTTCACGAATTTGAGTGTCATTCTTGAGCAGGAGCCATACTAATCTTTCTATATCATTCCAATTTTAGCATATGTGCTGCCAAAGCAAGCATGACAATTATCTTTCAAACAGAAGTAATGTGAATAAGAACGTTGATAGAAATAATGCAAGGAAAATGAAGGACTCAATGAATAACTATAACTCTAGAATAAATATCTGAGGATATTGATAGAGGAGGAAAACACTTCCAGAATACTAGAATAAAATCTCTTAAAACTCAGCTTTAATAAAAGCAACAATAGGCAATTCCACAATTATATAACAATAACACTGAAAAGAAAGTCAAGAACTTTTTCATAATTTTGGAAATCAAAGGATCCAGCAATTTGAAGAATATTTACATAAGATAAATGGCTAAATCTAAGTAACAAGAGCAGGCTTTATAGCATTTTGATTTGTCTTAATCTCATTTCTCTCTGCTAGCTCCCTTGTAGACCTGAATACCTACAGCCTAATAAGTGCAGTAGCTGTGAAAACCTGGCACCTAGGAGCCACTGGAAGAGGCAAAAAGGTTCTGGCCTTCTATAAAACTCAGATCACCAGAGAATCAACACTATTTGGTTTGCTTAGCAGCTTGCTAAAAACCTTCATTCGTAGGGCTTGTCTTTATTTGATGTGAATCAAAACTTGCTCTATGTGAACAGCCTTATTACCAGAGTGCTTATTAAAAATAGTCAGAGACAGTTCTTTCATATTTTAGCTCCCTAAGCTGCTATTATCAATTATACCTAACAACAGGCTGACCAAAAAAATTAAAAAAAGAAAGAAATGAGATGTCCATCGTGGGTTTTATAAACCTCAAATGTATTTCTGGGAATCTGAATAACATTAGAGACCTGCGTATATCATTAAGCATACCAACATTAGCATATTGAGAGGCCCATGGAAGTGTCAGAAAGACTATTTGGATACAAAATGGTCAAGTACTTCTCACATTTGGTGAAAAACATTAATCTAAATATCCAAGACATGGAACAAACTCAAAGAAATGCAAAGACACATCATAAAAATGTTGAAAAATAAAGGCAAAAATCTTGAAAGCAGCAAGAAAAATACAACTCATCATGTACAAGTGAATCCCAATAAGAATAACAGCTAATCTTTTCATTAGAATCACTGGGAGACAGAAGGAAATAGAATAGTCTGTCAGCGTTCTTCAGAGAATCAGAATGTTCATATACTTAAAAAAATGTATTACAAGTTATTATTTATGTAGATTATACAGGTTTATTATATAGATGTAACTTGTGTGATTATGAAAGATGAAAACTTTAAAATTTACAGCGTGGGCTTGAAGCCTAGAAACCCAGGAATGCTGATGGAGCCAAATCCAAAGGCAGTCTGCTGGAGACTTTCTCTCTTGCTGGAGGAGTCTGGTCTTTTTGTCATTTTCAAGACTTCAACTGATTGCATGAGGCCCATTTACATTATACAGGGCAATCTGCTTTGCCCAGATTTTATTGTTTTAAATGTTTATCTCATCTCAAACACTCTCCAACATGACACATAAAATTAAGAATCACAAGTCCACCTCTTGTCAACTTGGCACCCATATGCCTCTTTTTAAGCAGTAATTGATCTCTAAAATAACAGCAGTAACAAGGTTATACTTTCACTTAACGTAATACAACTATTCTGTATACAACTGAACATACAGGACTCCATCCTCCAAAGAGGACACCAAGTATCTGATTGATATTTACCCTTCTCCTTTATAGCTCATAACTGAAATACTACAATGCAAAATTAATAATACCTAAATACCATATGTGGTCAGTACATCTTATGTTACATGTTGAAAGAATAACAGAGAAAAAGAAATATAATTCCTACATACATATTCATAACATAGGTGAAATACTCAGGACAATTAGAATAATTCATTCTATAACTGGTCACATGGTTGTAGCTGGTATTCATAACTACCTTATTCCACTATCCATCCCATATTCCCTTTGGCTTCAACAAGCACCTTAGTTAATTGTGGTTCTTTATCTGGTGCAGTGACTCACACCTCTATACTTGAAGGGTCCGGGCCATTAGTAATCCTGTCTAAATTGTGTTTTTGTAGTTTTCCCAAATTAACTTTAATCACAGAGTGTGGTACTAGTACGATACCCTAGTTTCTGTATTCAAGGCATACTTTTCTTTGCCTCCATTGTGAAGGTAATGTTATTTACCTCCATTGTCCAATTTCTCCTTGGTAGACCAGAAAAATCATACCAGCAAGCCCAGTAATGCCCTTATTTGCCTATTAATTTGGAAGCATGAATACTCCAAAATGGTTAGGTTGCAATATTAACTTTCAATTTAGTAGAATTAATCATGTTTTTTGGTAGTTGCACTCCTTCTTTTGGAATTAATACTGCTAGAGCACTAAAGCATAAAATTACATGAATAGGAAGCAAATTTTTTATAGTTGGACACTAGCAAATAGTGTGTGGTGTCACTCCTATTTCCACTCCTTGATTCTTGGAATTGTGAACTCTGTGGCAGAAACAGCACCATATATTGGATGCCAATTCAGAGCATGCACAGCCGGCAGGATAACCTTGCCTCAGTCCTGCAAGGTATTGCCTTCTAGATGGCACTGTAACTGAGTTTTCAAAAGCCTATTTCACAATTCTATAACCAGCTGCTTCAGAATCATGGGAAACACAATAAGACCAGTGCACCCTATTGGTACATTCCTTTTTTTATGAAGTAACATCCTTGATCAGAAGTAATGTTGAGTGGAATACCAAAATGGTGGCTATGACATTCTGTAAGTCCGTGAATAGTTATTTTGGCAAAAGTATTGCAAGCAGGGAAGACAAATCTGTACCCAGAGTAAGTGTCTGTTCTAGCAAGAACAAAACAATGCCTTTTCCTTGATGAAAGTGGTCCAATGTAATCAAACTGCCACCAAGTAGCTGGCTGATCACCCAGGGGAATGGTGCAATATGGGTGGGGGCATTGGAGGGGGTCAGTGTTGGTCTTTGCTACTGGCAGATATTGGGTATACAGAAATGGCTATAGCCAGGTCAGCCTTGGTGGAAGTGTATATTGCTGAGCCTATGCATAACTCTATCCCTGCAACCATGACTACTTTGTTCGTGAGCCCATTGGGCAAAAAGAGAGGAAGTTATAGAAAGAGGTTGCAGGAATTCACAGAATAGTTCATCTTATCCATCTGACTATTAAAATCCTCCTCTGCTGTAGTTGTTCTTTGGTGGGCACTGAAAGAAAATACACAGATCTTTATGTTTTTCACCATGCAGAGAGGCCTAAAAACATATCTTTTTGTTTGTTTGTTTGTTTTTCCTTGTTCTGTTGCTCAGGCAGGAGTGAAGATCACCATTTTTTCCTCAATGAAATTCCTTGAAATGAACAACCAGGTGCACTTCTCAAATTTCTGCTGACTGGGACAATTACACGGCTATTTTTCAGGGATGTCCCAGAAAGGGGCTGTAGTGCTGTACCTTTCACTATCATTTGGTACTGGATATCATAGAGAACCATTTGTAAACCATACCTAAGTCTTCTCTTTCTCTGTCAACTGATGTTAAGGAGCTTTCCATGCGACCATGGGTAAGGGCGAAAGGAGAAAAGGTAGTTTAGCAGAAGTGGGTACCATGGACATTTGGGTCACTTTTTCATGTAAATTACTTGTGCCTTCACTGACTGCTTAGGTCTGATCATATATATATACCAATTCCATTTGATGATTAAATGCTGCTGTGCATGCCCAACTTTATGGGTTGGTGAGTCAGTAAGCACATAATTCATGATAGGCAACTTAGGTCCTATGGTAATTTGGTGGCCCATGCTCAATCTTTCAGTTTCTACAAAGGCACAGATAATTTGTAAACATTGTTTAACAAAAGATGAGTAGCTATCCCCAGAGGGTATCAGAGCTATGCTTCAAAATTCTAAATGGCTGCATGGCATTTAACTGACAGGGGACTGTCCAAAGCTCCGCACAGTAATTTTATCTGCTACTAACACTTCAAGCACCATTGGGTCAGCAGAATCATATGGCCTAAGTGATAGAACAGCCTGCACAGCAGACTGAACCTGTCACAGATCCATTTTATTTGTTCTGGGACCCACTCAAAACTAGCAGCTTTTTGGATCACTTAGTAAGTGGCCCAGAGCAACACATCCAAATTAGAAATATGTTGCTTTCAAAATCCAAAGAGGCTCACTAGACCACAGAGGCTCACTAGGATCATGCTATGCCTCTATTATTGGCTATAGGAGGTGCCAGCTGCAACAACTTAAGCTTCGCTTTAGAAGAGACATCTCAATATGCTCCACACCACCCCACAACGCTGGAATCCAGGAAATTTCACTGAGGTAGAAGTCCCCTGAACTTTTGTGAGATTTAATTCCCACCTCTGGCACGTAAACATAAATATTTGCTACTTCTTCTTCACTAGGTTCAGTCGGCATAGTTTTATCATTACATGTGAGAATAGTGTGATATATGTATTGGTCTGTGTAAAAAGATTAGTGCTATATATTGTGAACGAGAAGGTTGATCAAATATCTGCCAATTAATTATGGCATAGTGCTGGAGAGTTTATATAACCGTTGGTTTTTAACAGTAAAGGTGTATTATTGGATTTCCTAGCTGAAAGTAAAATGCTTCTCATGATCTTTATTAATTGGGATGAAAAACACCAATAACAATTCACCAAGTCAATAGCTACATACCAGGTTCTATAAGTTGTGTTATTTGCTCAAGCAATAAAACCAATTGGTGTCACCAACTCATTAGTATATCTAATCCTCTGTCATTCTCCAAGATCCATCTGTCTTCTACACAGGCCATATAGGACAGTCAAATGGGAATGTGATGAGAATCACCACTGCTGCATCCTTCAAGTCTCTGACAGTGGCACTAATATCTGAGTGGCACTTGAATCCCTTTATATCCCTCCAGATATAAATTTTCAGTTTACTATTTTACTAGGAAAAAGAAGTTCTTGTGTCTTCCATGTAGCCTTTCTCACCCTAATAGCTCTTATTCCACATGTCAGGGAAACAATGTGGGGATTCTGTATATTGTTGAATGTATCCATTTCAATTAAGCATTCCAAAACTGAAGAAATAATCAGAGAATTGACTTGGACATCCATTGGGTACCTCTTAGATGAACCTAAGGTAAAATTTCATTGATCACCTGACCTCCATAAGAGTATACTCTGACTGGTGGACCACAGTGATGTTTTTGGGTCTCTTGGAATTAGCATCAGTTCAGAGCCAGTGTCCAACAGTCTCTGAAAGATCTGATTATTTTCTTTTCTCCAATGAACAGTTTACCTTGCAAAACATCCTTTTGGGAAGTCCTGGAAAAATATTAACAATGTACATTTTTGATAGTGTACCAGAATCCTTTTTCAAGTAGAACCAGCCTCCACTTTATTCAAGGGATTCTGGGTCTGTAAACTAGCTTGTCTTGGAACTGAGAGATGATACACTGTTTTCATGATTCTGATTAGATTTTTGTTCACTTGACCTAGTAAGTTTCTGCTTGTACATATCAGATAAGAATTTAGTCAGCTTTTCATCTATTTTAACTTTGGGAACACAATAATCAAAAAGCTAACACTACAGTTCTGTGCAAATTATTTTGATTACTGCTTTGACTTTACTGTTCATTATCATAACTGTGCCCATCTTGCTTTTGGCAGCCGAGTGCTGCCACATGGGCTCTCTTATCCTGGGATCTAATTATTCTCAATGTATTTAAGCTTCTTAATTCAGTGACTACCATTCCCACCATTAGTTCTGTTCTACAGAAAAGAGACACCACTGAGCCCTTAAAGGATGCTGGGGCCCTCCCTCACTTACGTATTTCTTCCAACGGTGGTGAAATGTGTGTCTTCTAGACCTCTCAGGTTGAGTGAGTCGGTCTTAAATGGCAAATCCACTCTTAACATTCCAGTGTCCTTAAGCCTCTGAATCTTTTCATCTCTAGTAAACCCAGGCATATCAGGCACTTCTAGCTCTCTCATTCTGTGCCACCTTTTGGTACATGTTTCAGCCAACCAATGAAGCATACTGTTAGAGTTGTTTCTAACTTCTCAGGCCACAGCATGAAATGTGTATTTTCTGCTTAGTGGGCCCATATCCATGAATTTGACCTGATCCAATTTTATGTTCCTCCAACTATTATGCCACACTCTATGTATTCCCTGGATTTCTGTCTGTATTGATTAGAAAACTTAAGCAGTTTTTCTGGAGGGGATATATAGTAAAGTTCCTCATAAGTCAAACTTTGCACCTCATGGGCATCTGCCAGGACTTGAATCTAGTTTTAGGTCTAGAAGCAAAGAGGGATGGTGAAGGTGGGACCTAAAAAGAATCAGCATTGTCTTACAAAGCAACTGTATCAGAGGAGGCACTTAGAGTTTCCTCAGACAGTGCCGGTTTAATCCTCTCAGAAGACTGAGAGCCAACTTTAATTAGAGGTAGAGAGGCTGATTTTTCTGGCAAAGAAGACTTATCAGATTTAGAAACTCAAGGTCACTAGGTTCATAACAGTCTTCCCATATTTTCTGATTTTAACTTTCAAAATTCCATTCCTTCTCATCCTTGACCTTACTTTTTTTTCTTTTCTTCTTATTTTTTTTTTTCTCAGACTGAGTCTCACTCTGTCATCCAGGCTGGAGTGCAATGGCGGGCTCTCAGCTCACTGCAACCTCTGACTCCTGGGCTCAAGTGATTCTCCTGTCTCAACCTCCTGAGTAGCTGGGATTACAGGCACATGTTGCCATACCTGGCTATTTTTTTTTTTTTTTTGTATTTTTAGTAGAGATGGGGTTTCACCATGTTCCCCAGGCTGATCTCAAACTCCTGAGCTCAGGCAATCCACCTCAGCCTCCCAAAGTGCTGGGATTACAGGCATGAGCCACCATGCCTGGCCCCTTGCTTTTACTTTAATAGTAGACATCTTGTGCAGCTGAGATTTCTATTTGCATTCCAATTCAGCGAGTCATAGGGTGATAGTCTGGGCTTGTTTTTCAGTAATCTTAACCATATGGCTACAAAAGATATGGGTTTCTCTAAGGACCAATATAGAAGACTGTATATTTGTATGGTGCTTAAGCTGGGAATTCAAGTCTCTGAGCTTATTTTTCTCTTTCTCCATTTTTTTTCTTGAAAAATTGGAGCAAAGACAACTCCCAAATGCACTCTGCTGAAGAATTTTTCTCTTGATTAGTGTATATTAGTCTGTTCTCCCACTGCTAATACAGGCATACCTGAGACTGCATAATTTATTTAAAAAAATAGGTTTTATGGACTCACAGTTCCACATGGCTGAGGAAGCCTCACAATCATGGCAGAAGGTGAAGGAGGAGCAAAGGCATGTCTTACATCATGGCAGGCAAGAGGGAAGTGCCAAACAAAAGGAGAAAATCCCCTCAAAACCATCAGATCTCATGAGAACTCACTTGCTATCATGAGAAAAGCATGGAGGTAACTGCCCTATGATTCAGTTACCTCTCACCAGCTCCCTCCCATGACGTGGGAATTATGGGAACTACAGTTAAAGATGAGATTTGGGTGGGAACATAGCCAAACTATATCATGCTTCCCCTGGCCCCTCCCAAATCTTATGTCCTCATATTTCAAAACACAATTATGCCCTTCCATTAGTCCCCCAAAATCTTAACTCATTCCACCATTAACCCAAGGATGCAAATCCAAAGTCTTATCTAAGACAAGGCACATCCTTTCTTCTTATGAGCCTGTAAAATCAAAAGTAAGTTAGTTACTTTCTAGATATGATGGGAATACAAGAATTGAGTAACTACACCCATTGCAAACAGGAGAAATTTGCCAAAATGGAGGAGCTATAAGCCCCATGTAAGTCCAAAACCCAGTGGGGCAGTTCAATCTTAAAGTTCCAAAATTATCACCTTTGACTCCATGTCTCACAACTAGGTCATGCTGATGCAAGAGTAGGGCAGCTCCACCCCTTTGACTTTGAAGTTCGTAGCCCCCATCACATCTGCTTTCACAGTTGGCATAGAGTGTTTGCAGCTTTTCCAGGTGCACAGTGCAAGTTGTTGGTGGATCTACCATTCTGGCATCTGGAGGATGGTAGGTCTTTTATTACAGCTCCTTTACACAATGCTCCAGTGGGGACTCTTTGTGGGGGCTTTACCCCATATTCCCTTTCCACGTTGCCCTAGCAGAGGTTCTCCATGAGAGCTCCATGCCTGCAGCAAACTTCTACCTGGACATCTAGGTGTTTCCATACCTACTCTGAAATCTAGGCAGAGGTTCCCAAACCTAGATTCTTGACTTCTGTGCACCTACAGGCTCAGCACTACATGGAAGCTGCCAAGTCTTGGGGCTTATAAGCTCTGAAGCCATGACCTGAGCTGTACCTTGGCCTCTTTTAGCCAGAATTAGAGTGACTGGGATGCAGGGCACTAAGCCTGAGGATGCAGACAGCAGGGCTTCCCTTAAATTGACATGTAAATTTAAATTTCTGAAAGAAGAAAAAGATCAACTAAGAGTCTTCTGTGAAGCAAAATTATATTTCCAAAATGAAGACAGAGCATACATATTCTCAGATAAACTAAACTGTTAAAGGTAAAATTTGAATAGAATATATAATGACTATGATACTGTAATTCTGAAATGTGGATGGTTGCAGCTCATATGAAACACTGCATTGATTTCAGGATCAGATGAAACGAAAACCTGGAGACAAAATTAAAGAATGCATGTCATCTATTGTTGCATTTAATGTTTTTTAAAAACATTACATTGGTCAAATAAACCATTTATGCAGCTTACATTCACTTCACTTCCTAGATTTAAAATCCCAGTCTAAAGCTAGGACTGCATTTTCACTACTTGGTCTGTTTTTAGAAAAAATAGGTTAACACTCAGTAAAAGTAAATATGAAAAACAAAGAAAGAAGAACTAAAAATTTTGAGAAACTTCCTAGTCCAATTTCTATTGATAAAATTAGGAATAAGCAGCAATTAATTTGCCAACTGGTGGAAACTATGGGCAAGTCTGTGGCAATGGAAATCTGCATCTCAGCAGTCAATAACAGCTGCAGAAAATGTAAAAGTAGAAATGTAAGAAAAAACTTCGATTGTTTTACATGCTCTGAATGCCATTATATTTACTCTTAATATTTTATTAAGCATTAAATCTTATATATTTATCTACAATTCAAAATATTTGCTATTTTAGAAATAATAGCAACATAAACCTCAGGAGTACTGCGTATCTAGGTGTGAGATAGTGGGATATTAAACCATTGTCTTTTCACAGCAGTGAGACAGGTTGCAATCCCCACTGACCAGTTTTTTTTTTTCCTGTAAATCTTTCATAATGGTACTGACTGCTCTCACCAAATTAGCCAGGCAGGGATCATGGTAATAGCTGAAATAAGGAGCTAACATGTCTATTCAATTCATGTTTTTTTTTTCCTTTAATACCTTCACAATGGTTGTGACTGCTCTCACCAAATTAGCCAGGCAGAGATCTGTGTCAGTCATGGTAACAGATGAAATAAGGAGCTAAGAAGTGTCATGTCTATTCAACTCATGTGTATCATAAATGTGCCTTTGTACAAGAAAGATGATGCCATAAAATGAAATGTGGAGGAAAAAACTGCCAGAGAATAAGAAAACTGTCTACTTTGGAAACCTTAATGAATATGCCAGCAAACATTTATCCTACACTTCTAATGTTTGTTCCACATGATGCCTGAGTGTTTTGATCCCTGAAACTACAGTTTTAGTAGAATATACTTTGAACATAATCGAGATTAAAGTAGACTAGGATAACCACTTGCTCTGAAACAGATATTAAAAATTCACTACATGCTTCATTATATTCACTTAAGTTAATCATCATGATATAATCACAGGCATTGTCATTTAATTCATTCTCTTAAAAGAGCAAGCTCTTATAAGTACGTTGCTTCTGCTCCTCATGAATGAGCCTCTGCAGAGCTGTTGATCTGTCTTTTATGAGTCACTGACATTGTTATGAAGAGAGTGAGTACAACTATTGCTCTGTGTATTCTGCACTGTAAATTGTCCATGATTAGTGCCAAACGATGCTTTTTACTTATTTAATTATTGTCTTATGCAGTACAATGAGTTATGTGTTAGACTGACTTAATAATTTGTTTAAATTTACTATGTGAACAGAGTAGATTAATTAACATGATTTTATTCAAACAGATTTAATCTTACAGAACAAAAATGCATTTTATCATTTCTCTAAGTCATTTCTTTCACTTCTCATGAATTGCCTAAATAATATTTCACAGAAAAACTGTTGTGGATAATATAAAATACATCATCACCTTCCCTCACCCCCCAAAAAATGCTTCTTTAAGAAACATTTTTAAAATATTTTATTTGGGAAAATTGTCAAAAATATATAATAAACAGACACTATTTACAAGTAATAGAAAAAGTTCACATTTTTTTCCATTTCTCAGTAGTTATACTATATTGGCACATACCTGCACCAATGATTTTTATCCCCCCTTTCTACTGAGTTATGGCTTAAAGTTTCAGTACACTGAAAGGAAAAGACACCAATATGTTCTACCTTATCATATATGAGGATGTAGAATTCATCTTACTTGGTTAACAATAAAATCGAAGATTCTTGTTTATAAAATGACACATTTTAAGATATAATTATACGTTATCTATGAGTTTGTGTGTATTTTCTTTTTATTACAGAAATAAATCTTGGTTCAGTGTTGTGTGTTAGCCTAACATAATTTAAAATATATCATTTTAATCCAAAGTTTATACACATAAAAACTGGCCACAATAAAACTAGATTTTACCCTAGAAATAAGTAAGGGAAACATGGTAAAATGTAGAATTGCTAATCCAAAATAATGAGAACACTGAATAATCTGACTAATTTCTTTGAGACAGTATCTCAATACCATTTTCCTCTAGTAAGTGTTTTCTCGGTCCATTAAGTTGAATCTAATTTTCTTGGTCCTGTGTTAGAGAAAATTCTGTTCTTTCCACCTTCAAGGTTGTCTGGTTTTTATTTGATCCTACTTAGGGTTTAGTATAGCTGTATTTGAATAAAAATGGACAACACTTTATGATCAATGCAGCAATTGATAAAAAGCATAAGTCACAATTTTACTACAAATGCATAAGCGTGTTATCTGGTGGAAATATGGAAATTTCATTCAAAAATCAGTAAAATATCTTACATAAAAATCTTTTTTTCCTATGCATCCTTTTGTGATGCTTCATCAGCACTAGAATCCAATATCTGGATTTTTAAAGAATTTCTTGTTTAAATTTTGTCGATTTGGAGAGTAAGAATTTTTTATGCTCTCCTTTCCAAAGTTACTTATTTAACTACATTTATGTTTATTTTGTATAGATATATTTAAATAAGACCCCTGGAGTTGTTTATGAAAGCATTTTAATATCCTCACATCATATGAACCCTTTACAGTCTACTTCTTAAAAAAAGTTAGGACAAATAATTTCCTACTGCAGAAAATAAACACACACAAACATATTTTCAGATTCTAGGTACAAAGATTTGTCATATATTCTGTGTCCATATACTTTCTCTATTTTATTTATTTTTCTTATTGCAATAAGAAGACAACTTAAAATCTACCCCCTTTACAAATTTTTTTCAGAATACAATACAGTATTGTTAACTATAGGCACCATGTTGTACTGCAGATCTCAAGAACTTATCTATCTTGCATGATTAAAATTTTATACCTGTTGAACAGCTTCCTGGGTCTCCCTGCTGTCATACCTATAAACCACAGTTATATTCTCTTTTTCTATAAGTTTGACTATCTTAGATGCTCATAAAAGTGGAATCATGCAGTATTTGTCCTCTCATGACTGACTTTAACTTAGAGTAATATCCTGCAGATTCATTTATGTTGCTTCATATGGCAAGATCTTCTTTTTTAAAGTTGAATAATATTCAGTTGTATGTTTATGTTTTCTTTATTCATTCATTCATTCATGAAAATGAAGGTTGTTTCTACATCTTAGCTATTGTGATTAATGCTGCAATTAACATATGAGTGCAGATATTTCTTTGAGATCCTCATTTCAATTATTTTGGGGAGATATATATATATATATATATATATATATATATATATGAATAAATAATCATATAAAATAGGGATTTTGCCTTGAAAATTTTTAAAATATTTGGAAGTATAAAACAACTACAATTAAATGAACATAAATCAGGTAAGTCATAATTGACAGTAACTAGGCCACAAAAAATAAATTTAGTAGAAATCATGCTTCACAAACTTATTATGATTACTATTTTAACATTTACTAAAGATAAGTCATCATCCAGTGAAAGAAATTAAGAAATATCACTTAAAGGTGTTTTATCTAACAATATTAATAAAACTCAGAAGGAAATGAAATTCTCACTGACTGTTTTGCTGTCAAGAATTTATTCATTCAATATTTGTTTAATAGCTATAATGTGGTGGTCTCTAGGGGTTGAATAATTTTCCCCTATACTAATGGAGTAGCCAGACTTCAATATACCTCGGTGATCCCTGCCTGCTGGTAATCATTCCCCTATATAATGTTCGACCATATTGTTCCAGTGTTGTGCTTGGTGAATGGGATACTGCAGAAATAATGGTGTATTCAATAAAGAGGTTATAATGCACTGCAGCTTCTGTCTTGAAATCATTTTCTCTCGTGTATCCTTTGCTCTAGTGGAAGACGTAATGTGAGCAGTCATGCATAGACCCATGTTGAAAGGAACTAGAGCATCTTGCTAACAGCCTTGGGAGTGTGCTTGGAAGAGAATCCTCCAGACACTGTCAACCCTCAGGTGGTCAAAGCCATAGCTGATGTCTCCATTGCAGCCTTAGGCAAGGCTAAGCCAGAATCAATCAGCTAAAAAGGTCTTAGACCATTGACATATAGAACCTTTAAAATAATAAATGTTTGTTGTTTTAATCTGCAAGTTTGTGGTTGTTGTGCTACAATAAATAATGAATGCTTGGGTACCTACAAGTGGTATGCTGTTATAACAAAAACGGGATTGGTTTTGGAACTGGGATGAGGGCTTTGCAGCAAATGTTGGTGAAAGACAAAAGTAATTTGAAGAAACTGTTACTTGAACCCTCCTGGTCTCTGACAAGACTGTGGGTGAGGGCATCTAGTAATTAATTAAGGTAAATACTACCATAAATTGAGGGGAGGAGAAGCTTTCCTATGTAACAGAATTAAGTTTAGCAACATCACTTTCTGAAATTATGTGAAAAGTAGAAAATGTCTCAAATGAACTTGATGATGTAGATAATAAGATTGCCAAAGTATTGAATGAACCATGCCACTGAGTTTCTTCTTGCTGCTTATAATAAAATGCAAGAAAATAGAGCTACACTAAGGAAGAGGTAATGAGAAAAAAGAGAATCATGATTAACACTTTTGAAAATTCTCAGCCTTCCCAGGTAGCAAACAACCTTAAGAATACCTTCCAAGCAAGGCTCACATCCAGGGAATTGCCAGGAAAGCAGAAGCCAAGACTGTGTCAAGGGTGTGACTCCAACATCTTTCTTTAGATCACTGAAGAACTGAAGAGCCATTCAGTCAGATAAAAGCCTCCCTAAAAAGATAGGAGTACACCTCAGAGACCTATCAAACAACAGTAGAGATCATAGCAGTTTAAGGACATTGTCTCTCAATCCTTAGAAGGAGCTCAAGGTCTCAATGTACAAAACCGATTATGTTGAAGACTCAATCGCAGTCTAGTGCAAATAATTCTTACCTAGGAGAATTTCTGCTTCCTCAACCACAGGGGACATTTGGCAATGTCTAGAAACATTTTGAGTTATCACAATTTGGGGACGTGCTACTATTATCTAATGGTTAGAGACCACAGATGCTGCTAAACACCTTATAATGTGTTTACAAAAAATGTACACATACATAAAAAAATAAGCTCAAAACCTAAATACCAATGGTGCTGAAATTGGGAAATCCTGTCTATTGGAGTGAATAGTAACAAGATTTTAGGAGGATAATATACATAAATATATATTTTTTGGCATAAATATCATAAGCTTAGACTGAAGTGGGAGAAACAGTACAAAATTTTAAAAAGGAATTTGGATTCCCAAAATTCTATAGGCAGGCAGCTGGTGAGAAAATTACTCAGTCACAAACACATTCTCCCTTTTATGAAAAAAGATGGATGAATCAGAGAATACTAAAAGCCCAGAAGAAGGCAGACTCATGGGGAAATTTTCACAGGATTTAGAACACAATCAAGATAATCCCAAGATTTATTCCACTGAATTTCAAAATTGTGATGAGTTGGTGACTTCTTTATGCACCTCATTTCTTTTTTATGAGCAGAAATCTTTATGTTAGCTGTTTCACTCGGTCTTTTCTTTGTATGCTGGGTGTATGGAGGTTTGATAACTTGTCTCAGTAGTTTATTAAGTAAAGAGAGGATATTTATACATCTATACCTAATGAAACTCCACCCAAATAGCCTTATCTGCACCTGGACCTAATTTAGATAAAAAAGATTGTAAATTTTGAGCTGTTCCCATAATGGAGGTCTTGGAGGTTTCTGCAGTCTCTGAGAGAAAGTGGATTTATTTTGAATATGAGTGACATCAATGATTAGGGGAGAGTGGGTGGACTGTGGCAGTCAGCTTTCAAGATGACCCCAAATGTTTTTACCTGTTTTTCACAAGCTTGTGCATTTACTCCCTATAGTATCAAGGTTGATTTGTGTATTATCTATTGCGACATAAACTATTACCTCCAAACTTTGTAGCCTATAAAAACACATGGCTTTATCTTAGTGTTTCTGTAAGTCAGAAAGCTTCAGGACCTACCACAAGTCTGTAATTTAAATGTCAGTATGGGCTGTGGTCTCATGTAAAGGCTCGACTTAGGGAAGAGCCACTTCCAAACTGACTCACATCTTGGACTCAATCCTTTAAGGGTTGCTCAACTGAGTGTTTTAGTTCCTTCCTGGTTATTCCTCTCATTTCTTTACCATGTAGGTCTTATGTGCTTGCAATAAAGGATATTATTAGGCTTAAAAGTTATGCTAAGTAGTAGTTAAGACTTCACAAATAAAACACATAGACTGGAATCACACTCCTATCACTTACTAGCTGGGTCTTGTGGAGTAAGTTACCTAACTCCATTATGCCTTAATATTATCATCTGAAAAATAATGATAATATTTTAAGGGGTACATACCTTAAACAGTTGTTATGAATAGTGATAATATTTTAAGGGATATA
The DNA here is from genome assembly GCF_049354715.1 of Callithrix jacchus. NCBI lineage: Eukaryota > Metazoa > Chordata > Mammalia > Primates > Cebidae > Callithrix > Callithrix jacchus. The sequence continues at coordinate 53,920,673 of NC_133502.1, forward strand.
TACCTTAAACAGTTGCTATGAAGATTAAAGTTGTTAATGCAGGCAAGGTGCTAACACCAGTGTAATAGTCTATTCTCACCCTGCTATAAAAAGCTACTTGTGGCCGGGCAAGGTGGCTCATACCTGTAATCGCATCACTTTGGGAAGCCAAGGCAGGTGGATCACCTGAAGTCAGGAGATCAAGACCAGCCTGGCTAACATGGCAAAACCTTGTCTCTACAAAAATACAAAATCAGCTGGGCATGGTGGTGAGCTCCTGTAATCCAAGACTTGAGAGGCTGAGACAGAATAATTGCTTGCACCCAGGAGGCGGAGGTTGCAGTGAGTCAAGATCATGCCACTGTACTCCAGCCTGGGCAGCAGGGCAAGACTCTATCTCAAATAAATAAATAAATAAATAAAAAGCTACATCTGACTGGGTAATTTATAAAGAAAAGATGTTTATTTGGCTCATGGTTCCCTGGGCAGTACAGGAGGTGAGGCTGGGGAGGCCTGAGGAAACATACAGTCATGGTAGAAGGCAAACTGGAAGCAGACATATCTTACATGGCAGGAGAAGGAGGAAGACAGAGAGGGGAGAGGTGCAACATACTTTTAAATAACAAGCTTTTGAAATAACTCATTTATCATGAGAACAGCATCGAAGGGGAAATTTACCTAATCAACTTCAACCAGGCCCCACTTCCAAGACTGGGGATTACAATTTGACATGAGATTTGGCTGGAGACACAGGCCCAAACTATATCAACCAGTAACTGACAGTGATTAGTATGTAGGTGCTACCTGTTATTGCAATCAGTAAAGGAAGAGAAAACAATTAATGAAATTTATTTTTTAAAATTCATAATTTGTTAATTGCAAAAATACAACAGATTATAGACATGAATGCATGAGTTCTTATAAAATGTAAAATGGTTAACAAAGAACAGTCTCAATATTCTTTCTTGTTCAACTTTCCTTCAAATTGGCAGATAATTAAAGAATTTAAAACACAGAAACACATTATTTAACTAATCTTCCTTATTACTAGCTATTTTAAAAAGATTAAAAAGTAAGTTTTCACATCTGTCACATATTCATTCATATAAAGTCTTCATTGCTTAAGTCTCAGAGCATACATCTTTTATAGTTTGACAACAGAAAACTCCCGGGAAGAGAATATAAGTAAAATAAAGTAAAATTGTAATAAAGTAGACAAACCGATATATCATCATAAACAAGAAAATTATTTCTAGGATGTATTATAAAACTGATAATAGTGGTTTCCTATTAAAATAATATAAAGCAAATTAGGTTTTTATGTGGTGACACAAAGATTTTAGATGATTAAGTTACTCATGAGATATATAGAGTAACTGTAAGGACTCAAAATTCAGAAGCTATTTTACTTTTATTTGTAATTAGCCTGTTATGAAATTTACTGATAACATATGATATTCAAATATCATGCTATATACCCAAAACAGTTATTCTCAAATTTAATTACAGAACTATTAACTTAAGCACAATTCTTGTATCTTATTAAATATTACTTTAAAAACTTTGTTCTAGTGTATATATTTATTATCTCATAAAAAGACATTGCATATTAGTAGACATTTATTTCCTAAGATAAAAAGATAATAAAATTACCTCTCTTTTTTTGGTATTTGTTTTTGGGTACTTACTTTATTAGTTATTAGCCAGAATGAAAAATGTCTAAGAGGAACAAAGCAAATCCAGGAAGGAGTAATCTATCACTAATACTTACTGAGTTTAAACTTTCTGATTTTTCTAAAGCATACCAGAAGCACATGGGCTGTTTCTCTAAATTACAGGACTTACAATAAGTCAATTTACAATATATTGCTATGATAGTGTCCTCCTCTTTTGGGTTCCCAGGACACTTATTGGTTGAAGTCTAGTTACCCTATATGCAAACACACACTTACCTCTACTATTACAAGAGGTTCATAGTCTTCTTCTGACTGACATATGGCCACCAGAAGTCCTACATTGCTGTTTACATGCTATCACTTGGTAATCTTGAGGAATTGGTTCTAGGACCTCCCTGTGAACACCAAAATCCATAGATGCTCAAGTTGCTTTCTTAGTATGGTATATTTGCACACAACTTAGACACATCTTGCTGTATACTTTAAATCATCTCTAGATCATATGTAATACCTAATACAATGTAAATGCTATGTAAATATTTGCTATACAGTATTGTTTAGGAAATAACAAAAACAATGCCTGTACATGTTCAGTACAGACACAGTCACCAGTTTTATTCATGCACATATTTTTGATTTGCAGTTGGTTGGATCTGCAGATGAAGGACCCATGGATATGGCTGGTAGATGTACATATATATAAAACTTCTGTATGTATAATATGTATAATAGTATATATATTATAAGTAATATGTTACATATTATATAATTATTATATAATATATAATTTATATATTGCTTTACATTTCATTATTCATTAATTCTTTTAAAATATCAACACTTATTATTTAAAAGTAGTAAAATGCGTTGCTGAGTAGAATTCTGAATCTCTATCAAGAACAATTTTTCCAAATCAAAGTTTTCCATACTAGTTAGGATTATTAACTGCAGAGTATTCAAACCCCATGGCACTATATATATGTACATGAATGTATGGTTGGTATATAAATAAAAGTAACATATAAATATATATAACATTTTGAAATTTTCAGAGACTTTTAATGTCAATAAATTGTTAATATTTCAAGCAATAAACCTGTAATTATAGCTCAAAAAATGTTTTGCATTGGACTGTCATTAAGAATTACTCTTAGTGTCTAATAGTTAATAGTGATAAATCTGATTGGTTCTCTGGAAGGCTTCATAAACTCTCCTTGGCTAACCAGTTAATTCAAAGTAAATGTAGTTGTTTTATTTTTGAAATTAGTCCGATCAATATTTTTACACAAATCTAATAATGGTATCATAATGATAAAGAACGATAAAGTGAAAAGAATCAATATTATAATATACAGCAATTGACAATTTAAGAAATGTAGTACAAAACAGTGTACAGAACAAAATCCTAGAATAATAGCTTTCAACATATAAATTTATTAATTATTTCAAGATGGGTAAGGTCTATTAATTAGCTGTTCTCACCTGCCACTTCAAAGGATATCTTAAAACTGAGAACAATGTTTTGAAGAAATACTTACAAAATGAGGTCTTTTATTTTTATTTATCTTTTACTTTCAACTGACAAATAATAATTATACTTATTTCTAGGTATATTGTGGTGTTTTGACACATGTATACATTGTGTAATAATCAAATAAGCAACATTAGTATATCCATTACCTTAAACATTTCTTTGTGCTGAAAACATTTAATACTCTCTCCTAGTTATTTTGAGATATACAATATAGTATTGTTAATTACAGTCACCCTACTGTGCCAAGGAACCAGAACTTATTCTTCCTATCTAACTGTAAATTCATACCTTTTGACCAGCCTCTCCCCAATACCCTCACCCATACCCTCCCCAGTCTCTGGTAACAGCTACTCTACTCTCTACTTCTATGAGAGCAACTTTTTTTTTATTCCAGATAAAAGTCAGATCATACAGTAATTTTGTTTTTGTGTCTTTCAAACAACTCAGTAGCAAGAAAACAAATAACCCAGTTTTACAAATGGCCAAAGGACCTGAATAGACATTTCTCCAAAAAGAAATCATACAAATGACCAACAGGTATATGAAAAGTTATATGGATAAAACAGTATATCCATGCTGTTGTACCTGACGAGATTTCCTTTTTTATAAAGACTGAAGAGTATTTCATTATGTATATATACCACATTTTTTTATCTACTCATTTGTTGATGAATACTTAGATTCATATCTTGGCTATATGTGTATTAAAGATGGGAATGCTGATATCTCTTCAACATACTGATTAAATTTCCTTAGAATATGTACACGGAAGTGGATTGCTGAATCAAATGGCAGCTGTATTTTTAATTGTTGAGGAGCATCTGTACTCGTACAGCCATTTCCATAATGGCTGTACTAGTTTTCATTCCCAAAACAATGTACAGAGGTTCTGTTTTCTTCATATCTTCACCAACACTTGTTTTCTTTTGTCTTTTTGAGAATAGCCATTTTAACAGGTATGAGTGATATCTCATTGTGGTTTTGATTTGCATTTCCCTGAGTATTAATCTTACTGAGTACCTTTTCATATACCTGGTGGTCATTTGTATGACCTCTTTTTGTAGAAATGTCTACTCAAGTCCTTTGGCTGCTTTTAATATTGGGTTATTTGTTTTCTTGCTGTTGAGTTGTTTGAATGCCATAACATTTGGGGTATTAGCATCTTATCAGATGTATCATATCTCAGTTTGTTTATCTGCTATAACAAAACACGACAAACTAGCCAGTTTGTAAACAATAAAAACATATTTCTCATGGTTCTGGAGGCTGAAAAGTCCAAGATCAAGGTGCCAGCAGATTCAATTTCTGGTCAAGGCTGCTTTCTACTTCCCAAATGAAACCTTGTTGGGGCATTGTTTAGAAGGGAGAATGCTGTGTTCTCACATAGCAGAAGGGGTGAAAGGGAAAAACACTGTGTGAGCCTATTTTATGAGGCATTAATTCATGCATAACATGGAGTCTTCGTGACTTACAACCTCACAAAATCTCCATGTTCTAATACTGCTACCTTGCAGATTAAGTTTCAATATAAATTTTGGATATGACATGAATATTCAAATCATATTACATGGCTTGCACACATTTTATTCCATTCATTAGGTTTCCTTCAAACTTTGCTAATTGTTTAATTGTTTCTACTGCCTCAGCTTCCCAAGTAGCTGGAAGTACAGGCAAGCGCCACCACACCCATTTTTGTATTTTTAGTAGAGATGAGGTTTCACCATGTTGGCCAGGACGGTTTCCATCTCTTGACCTTGTGATCTACCAGCCTCGGCCTCACAAAGTCCTGGGATTACAGGAGTGAGCCACTGCACCTGGCCGATTTCTAGTTTAATACTGTTGTGGTCACAAAAGATACCTGATATGATTTCAATCTTCTTAAATGTCTTAAAACTGATTTTGTGACCTAATATATGATTCATTTTGGTGAATATTTTATATGCATTTATGAAGAATTTGTATTCTGCTGCTGTGGGGTGGGATCATTGGTTATGTCTTTTAGATAAATTTGGTATAAAGTATAGTCCAGGTTCGCTGTTTCCTTGATAGCTGACCTAGCCACTGTTAAAAGTGAAGCACTGAAATTCCCAACTATTATTGCATTATTGTCTCTCATTTCTGGTCTATTAATATTTGCTTCCTATAATTAGGTACTCTGATATTGGGTGCAAATATTTTATAATTGTTATATCCTGCTAATGAATTGATCCTTTATTATTATAACATTACTGTTTATGCCTCTTTCTATTGTTTTTGAAATAAAGCTTAGTTTGTCTGGTAAGTATAACTACCCCTATTGTCTTTTTGGGTTACATTTTCGTAAAGTGTACATATTTTCCAACCCTTCAGTTTTAGTCTATCTGTGTCACTGAAGCTGAACTGAATCGTGAGTCTTTCATAGGGCATATGTAATTGAGTCTTGGGTTTGTTGTTGTTTGTTTGTTCTTACCATTCGGCCACTTGGCGTCTTTTGATTGAAGAATTTAAACCCTCTGACATTAATAACAAGTATGTATAGGTAAGTCCTTACTACTGCTATTTTGTTTATACTTTTCTGGTTGTTTTATTGATCTTTTGTTCTTTCTCTCCGTGTCTTCCTTTACAGTTCAATGATTTTTTATTTCTTTGTCTTTATCTTTATGTATCTTGTATAGATTTTTGTTCTTTGGGTTACCATGAGGCTTACATAAATCATCTTATGGATGTAACTGGCTATTTTAGGCTATTAGTTTGATCACATATGAAAACTCTAAACTTTTATTCCCAGACACACATTTTATGTCACAATTTATACATTTTTACATTGTTTATCCACCAAGAAGTTATTGTAGCTACAGTAATTTTTAAGTGTTATGTATCTTAACCTTTATACTGGAGATATAAGTGATTTATATACCACTATTTCAATATTAAAGTATTCTAAAATTTGACTATGTACTTACTATTACCACTGAGCCTTTTCATGTTACTAATTAGCTTCCTTTTGTTTCAGCTTGAAAATCTCCCTTTACCATTTCTCATAAGGCAGGTCTTGTAAGGTGAACCCTCTGAGCTTTTATTGTCTAGAAAAGTCTTTATCTCTCTTTCATTTCTGAACAACAGTTATGCTGTTTATGATATTATCAATTGGCAGGTTTTGTTTTTTCTTTAGCGCTTTGAATGTATCATCCTTATCTGACTTTGCATGGCAAAATTTCTGCTGAGAAATCCTCTGGCAACCTTATGGTTGTTCATGTATAAGAAGAATCATTTTTCTCTGTTGAATTCAAAATTCTTTAATTTTGATAGTTATAATATGCCTTTGTATAGTCTTCATTGGCTTGATTATGATTGGAAAATTTTCAGCTCTCTGTATCTGTGTATTTATATCTTTTCCCAGATTTGAAAATTTTTTATTTACTATTTTTTAAAGAAGCTTTCAATTCCTTTCTCTCTTTCTTCTGCTTCTCAAGATGTGAAAGTTAGCCTTCTTGATGCTGTCCCATAGGCTTTCTTTATCCCTTTTCCTTTTCTTTTTTTTTTTTTTTCGTTCATTCTCCTTCAATTAAAATAATTATTTTAAACTTTTTGTAAGACAATTTGAAAACTTCAATTTTGGGGGGGTCATTTACTAGGAAATTATAGTATTCTTTCGGTGGTATATTCCCTTACTTTTTCATACTTTTTGTTGCCTTGCCTTGATGCTGTGCATATATAAAGCAGTCACTTCTTCCAGACTTCTCATACTGTTTTCAGCAGGCAAAGATCTTATCCTATGAGTGGGTTTGAGAACGTTGGCTGTAAGCAGTGCAGCAGTTTAGGTTCCAGTGAGGATACAACAGCATAGTTTTTCTGTAGTTCTGTCAGCTGAGGTCACTGTTGGCTAAGATCGCAGGGGTCCTCAGCAGCAAAAGGTTTAGGTGTCCCTAGTGGCAGCAAAGGCAGTCGAGGTTTAAAATGGCAAAGATTACTAGGGTGCTCCTGATATCTTTTTCTCCCATTGAAGAACTCATGACCATGGGAATCCCTTTTGGCACTAGAACCAACTTCTGGGGATGTTTGCAGTGGCAGCAGCACCGTCATTGTCTGATTCATGGTGCCAGTGACGACCATAGACCTGAGGTCTGAAGCACAGGCACATGGTGATGAACCAAGTCTCCAGGGTCCGGGTGGTGGTGGCACCAGTGCCTGGGTCACAGGTCTCCCTATTGCCACTTTGGTAATGATGTCCAAGGCATGGTGCTTGTGGAACAACCAAGAAGCTGTGTTCTGGATCATGGGCATATCCAGAGCTACAGAAGCTCCAAAGCCCCAGGTTATTCTAATTTGCCGCAGCAGTGACTCTGGTGTTAGCATATAGCATATAAGTGGAAGTCGCATATAGTGCAGTGCAGCCATGGAGCTGGGATCTGGAGTGTGGATATGCAAGAAGCTACACGAGTGAGTCTGAGGTCTTGAGAGACTAGCTTGCTGTGGCAGTGGCTCTGGTATCAGAGATGTGAGCATGCATGGAGCACCTGTGGAACCAGTATGTATTGTGCAAGTGTACACAGGAATAAAGTCCTGTGAGTGGGGACCTAGAACATGGGCAAATATGGGGCAGCCATGAAACCTGGGTCTAGGGTATGGCCATGCATGGAGTAACCATGGCTTCAGAGTATGGAGGCAGTGTTGGGAAGGTTGGGCATGGCAATGTCTCCTTTATGTAAGGATGGTGGGAAGCAGCAGCATCTCTGTTTCCTGGTGATTTGCAATGAGAATGGCTGTTGATTACCTCAGTGACAAAAGCTGATGATGTTCTCTATTAAGCAAGTCACTGTGGACTTCAATGGTTGTCTTAATGTGGCTGATATTGATAACCCCCATACTTCTTGTTTGTTCCTAGACATTTCCACACATCTAATGTCTGCCAGTCTTTCCAGCCACCATTTCTGTGCAGTTATTCTGGGCTTTTTTACTTCATAGTGTTGTAGCAAGTTTTTTTTTTTTTTGAGACGGAGTTTCGCCCTTGTTACCCAGGCTGGAGTGCAATGGCGCCATCTCGGGCTCACCGCAACCTCCGCCTCTTGGGTTCAGGCAATTCTCCTGCCTCAGCATCCTGAGTAGCTGGGATTACAGGCACGCACCACCATGCCCAGCTAATTTTTTGTATTTTTAGTAGAGACGGGATTTCACCAAGTTGACCAGAATGGTCTCGATCTCTTGACCTCGTGATCCACCCGCCTCGGCCTCCCAAAGTGCTGGGATTACAGGCGTGAGCCACCGCGCCCGGCCCTGTAGCAAGTTCTTAAATGAACCCTTCAAGATTGTTATTATTCATGGATAATTATGTATTTGTTACTTTGGGGCAATATGTCTTATATTATCTACTCCACCATCTTTCTCTTTTTTTCGTTTTGGAGATGGAGTCTTGCTCTATCATCTAGGCTGGATTTCAGTGGTACAATTGTAGCTCACTGTAACCTCAGACTCCAAGGCTTAAGGGATATTGCCACCTCAGGCTCCTGAATATCTGACTACTGGTATGTGCTACCATTCGGCTGATTTTTTAAATTATTATCGAGACCGAGCTTTACCATGTTGCCCAAACTGGTGTTAAACTCCTGGCCTCAAGTGATTCTCTTGCCTTGGCCTCCTAAAATGCTGGAATTATAGGCATGAGCTGCTGTGCCTGAGTTTCTGATTCTTCGTATGATACACAATTTTGCTTGTTGGCATGACTACAATTTCAATGACCCTTAAATCTGCCAGGTAAATGCACTGTGTTTCTAAAATCTTTTCAGTTATTTACTTACATTGATGACTACCTTATACTTGACCATTTTCCCTCAAACATTCATCATGTCTCACCTTATCTGGAATCTTAGTATCCCTGTATCTTTTCCACTGAAAAAATAAAAAGAAAAGCCAAAAGAAAATGTTTTTTTTGATAACTCGCTACCCATATCAGTGTCCATATGCTCTGTTTCCCCTCCTAGTACTCCAGAGCTTACACTGTTCATGCCTTTGGCCAAGACTAATCCCTCCACGTTGCAGTAGATTGCTTCTACCCTTGAATAACAAAGAGCATTCCCCCTAGAAATTCTGCTTATTTTACTGAAATTATTGGTTTTTCTCTCTTCGCTGGATCATCTCTATCAAAATACAATCTATTATTTTTCCTGTCTTATATTTTTCCCTTGGCCCTTTTGTATTGGTCCATTTTTACATTGCTGATAAAGACATACATGAGACTGGGTAATTGACAAAAGAAAGAGGTTTAATTGTACTCACTGTTCCACATGGTTGGGGAGGTCTCACAATCATGGCATAAGGCAAGGAAGAGCAAGTCACATCTTATGATGGCAGCAGGAAAAAAAGAGAGCATGTACAGAGAAACTCTCATTTGAAAACCATCAGATCTCAGGAGACTCATTAAATATCATGAGAACAGCACAGAAAAGACCCACCCTCATAATTCAATCACTTTCCACTGGGTTCTTTCTATGACAGGTGGTAACTGTCATGTGGGAGTTACATCAAGATGAGATTTGGGTGAGGACAGAGCCAAACCATATCATTCGGCCCCTGGCCTCTTCCAAATCTTATGTCCTCACATTTCAAAATCAATCATACCTTCCCTACAGTCCCTCAAAGTCTTAAATTATTTCAGCATTAACTCAGAAGTCCATAGTCCAACCTCTCATCTGAGACAAGTCAAGTCCCTTCCACCTATGAGCCTGTAAAATCAAAAGCAAATTAGTTACTTGCATTGGGTAATTGGTAAATACAGTCATTCCAAATACCATTTACCCATTTGGACTGGCTATATTTACCAGTTGGGTAAAACAAAGGAGCCAAAGGCCCATGCAAGTTTGAAACCCAGCAGGGCAGTCAAATCTTAAAGCTCCGAAATTATCTCCTTTGATTCCATGTCCCACAACGAGGTCATACTGATGCAAGTAGGGGTTCCTATGGTCTTGGGCAGCTCCACACCTGTGGCTTTGTAAAGTAGAACCTGCCTTCCAGCTGTTTTCATGTACTGGCATTGAGTGAGTGTGGCTTTTCCAGGTTCACGGTGCAACCTGGCACTGGATCTACTGTTCTGGGGTCTGAAGGAGGGTGGCCATCTTCTCACAGCTCCACTAAGCAGTGCCTTAGTAGGGATTCTGTGTGGGGACTCTGCCTCCACATTTCCCTGCCATACTGCCTTAACAGAGGTTTTCCATGAGAGCCCTGACCCTGCAGCAAACTTCTGCCTAGACATCTAGGCATTCCCACACATCTTTTTAAATCTACATTGGCCTCTTTCAGCCATGGATAGAGTCAGTGGGACACAGGGCATCAATTCTCTAGGTGGTACACAGCACAAGGACACTGGGGCTGGCCCAAAAAAACATTATTTACTCCTAGGCCTCTGGGCCTGTGATGGAATTGGCTGCCATGAAGACCTCTGACATGCCCTGGACACATTTTCCCTATTGTCTTGGGGATTAATATTCAGCTCCTTCTTACTTATACAAATTTCTGGAAACAACTTGAATTTCTCCTCAAAAAATAGAATTTTCTTCTGTCACATTGGCAGGCTGCAAATTTTCCAAAATTTCATGCTGTTTCCCTTACAAAACTGAATTTCTCTAACAGAATGCAAGTCACATCTTGAGTGCTTTGCTGCTTAGAAATTTCTTCTGCCAGCTACCCTAAATCATCTCTCTCAAGCTCAAAGTTCCACATCTCTAGGGCAGGGGCAAAATGCTGCCAGTCTCTTTGCTAAAACATAACAAGAGTCATCTTTGCTCCAATTCTCAACAAGTTCCTCTTCTCCTTCTGAGACCACCTCAGGCAGAGTTTAATAGTCCATATCATTATCAGCATTTTGGTCAAAGCCATTCAACCAGTCTCTAGGGAGTTTCAAACTTTCCCACATTTTCCAATGTTCTGAGCCCTCCAAACTTTTCCAACAACTGCCTGTCACCCAGTTTCAAAGTTAGTTCTGCATATTTGGATATCTTTTCAGCAGTACCCTACTCTACTGGTATCAATTTACTATATTAGACTGTTTTTATGCTGCTGATAAAGATGTAGCCAAGAGACTTAATTGGTCTCAAAGTTCCACGTGACTGGGGAGACCTCACAATCATGGCAGAAGGCAGGGAAAAGCAAGTCACATCTTTCTATGGCAGCAGACAAAAAGAGAGCTTGTGAAGTGAAACTCCTGTTTTTAAAACCATCAGATATTGTGAGACTGATTCACCATCACAAGAACAGTGCAATGAAGACCCACTCCCATAATTCAGTCACCTCCCACTGAGTTCCTTCCATGACATGTGGGAATTGTGGGAGTTACAATTCAAGATGAGATTTTGGTGGGAACACAGCCAAACCATATCAGCCTTATTATTCAAGCCAGCTATCACCCAAATTTTCTCTCCACTACTTCCAAATTCCCCATAACTTTTATCTATAATTTTTGTTTCTAGTTCTTTGTATTTTATTCTCTATGCTATTGATCTCAAACATGGCTTCTATATATCTTCAGCAAAATAGTTCCTGGAAAATTCAGCAACACCATCTTTCATTGGAGCTTAGATGACAGTAACACCTGGCAGGAGCTGAAACTCTGATGGGCCTGTCCAGGAGAAGCAGGAGTAATCTAGATCCTAGTAATGTTAAACAGGAATGGAGAGAAATACCCTTTTTTGTCTGCTTTCCAAATTTCTTCCTAATGGAAAATTTCCACATATTGACTACCCCCAACTGGAGGAAAGCTTACTTCGATGACTTAATTCTTTATCATGTCTTGCTTCATCTGCGACCTCTGTATTATGCTTCTTAATATGTAACCTAACAGACATTTTTCTGGTGAATGGGTCAGGCCTCATGTGAAAACAGAACGTCTTTGGGTAAATGCAGCCAATCTGGGTTGCACAACCACGGAAGAGTGGGTCGGAATACACACAGTCTTCAGGAAGTGTGAAATAGGCATTAAGTAAATGTTTGCTGATTTAATAATTGATCTGAAAATGTGGAAACATATTATGTAATCTCTTTAATACATATTCATGGTAATAAACTGAAATTAACTGAGATAGAGACACACATTCTCTGTTTATAATAAAATAATAGACATAATTATAATTATCACACATGTATTTATATTGTATGTATATACAGATAATCTTCAAAAAAATGTCTAAATTAAAAAAACAAATATTTAGCTTAGAAATAATAACTTTTTAGCATCCACATGTGCTCCAAGCATGTGTTGTTTTTCATAAAATGAAAATAACCAATTTATCAGTTTTTCCAGTTTAGCACTTAGACCTTGCTAGCAAGTTCTTCCCACTTAAATAATAAAAAAAGTCAAGACAATCAAAAGTATATTTCTCTATAAGGCACAATTTATTTCCTATAGGATTTAAAAGACAAATGCATAAATAAGTATCAATCCATGTTACTGAGCACACAGAATAGATACAACTATAATTTAAATCAACATAAAGGTGGGAGGGGAAACCAGAACGTATAGGAGCAGAGTATTAGTTGCCATTAATTAAAACTAGATTATTGCAAGTTTGGAATGTTAAATGTAATCTACCTGGTAACAAATACTAAATAACAAGTTACCAGGTAGATTACCTTTAACATTTCAAACTGATACTTATCTACTTCTAATTACCAGGTAGATTACATTTAACATTCTAAACTTATACTAATCCAGTTCTAATTAATACCAACTAAATTTCAATAGCATACAAAACTCTGTTCCTATAGTTCCATACACATATATACGACTGCAATAAGAAAACTTTCAAAAAAACTTATCTTTCAGTCTCAGGCTTTTCTACTTAGAGGTCAGCAATTCCTGAAGCAAGTTTGATTTTTTCCCAATAGCCTTGAAGTCTCACACGGGTCCTTGTTTCTCTTCACTTGGGTAATGTGTTTAATCCTGAATCAATCACATCGATCCTGGGAACTGAGTGTTCTGAGTGGACAGCTTGACACAATCAAATTTGTATCCAGCACAGTAGATCTAGTGCTACAAATATTTATCATATAGCTCTAATTAAACATAAAACTGTAAGTTATAGAAAAATACAATTTTTAAAAATACTGAAAATTATTATAGGGTTTTAAAGTTAAAATGATAAAGACATGTTTATTTCTCAGTAATCTGTTGAACAATTAGATTTTTAAAATATAACATTATATTTAGTAAACATGCTGTCTCCTCTCTTAATTGAGGTAACTTCTTAAGATAGGGATGGTTAAATGTTAACTAACAATAATTTTATGGTGCTTAATAAACTTTAGGGTTGATTATAATGCTTAGTTACAGAAATAAGACATTTGTCTTACTTTTCTAAATGGTTCCTGCTTTAGGATGTACTCTTCAAAGAAATGCATTCTCATCACAACCTCTCATTCTCCCTCATCCCTTCAGATTTAAGAGAACTGAGTCTGAGCAGGACACTGGTTTTCTGGAAAATGTCTTGTTAGAAAAGTCCACTCAATTTTTAAACATTAATTTTTAAATGAGTGAATATAATCATCCCTGTTAAATTTAATCAAAATATCCAAAGCACACAAAGGGAATCTACTTGCAGCTTTTTGGGGTAACAGTTTTGTTTACAAGATGACCTTCTGGATAATGCACTTAATTTCTATTTTCAGTCACATAGTGAGACCATTCAAGGTCTGAAAAGGGAAGTAAGGTTAGAATTTTAGAACAAGTTGGAAGGGGAAGATATTTGCAGGCAGAAATGATGTTGACATCCTCCAAATCATACTATGTTACAATGTACTGGAGTATTGTTTGAGTTAAAGTAAGATTGCTGAGATGTTTGACACATTTCAGAAAACAGTATACCTCTGGACATGATGCTATAATGAATGGCAAAATGTATTTGAATATGTGAAGTGAAACAAAGTTTCTAAAAGGTAAATTACTAAGTTGGCAGACAGAAAATTTTGCTCAAGGTGTTCGCATATTATAAATGTCACTATCAGATAAATGCAAATGTAACTTTCAAGAGATAATTTTGAAAATTGTGTGACAGCTTTTAGAAGAAAGCAATGATTTAGCCAACACCAGAGCAGCACAATTTACTATTGGGGTATTCTAGAAGGAGAAGTTAAAATATATTGCTTTTAATTTGTTGTCTGCTTCTCTCTGGAGGATTTTGACCTAAAATATTTTCATTAAAGACATTAGTGAACTCAATTTATAAAATTACTACTTTTTAAGCCTGGTCTTTTCAAGGTTTATATCTTTTTTTCTCAGTTATCCCCAATAGTGCTGTAGGATAATATGCAGCTTGAGTACTGATAATGCGGTCTTTTTGCTACCATATAGGCAATTACAAGAAGTTAGGATGATTGAGGCTGTTAATCATAAAAGCCCTGTAGCTAGAATGATAAGCAATAGTTTTAATCATCACAGTGTTTTTTCTGGTAAACACACATTTATCTCAGACTTATTTAGCCAGCACAATAAACAGTACCCTGTGGTATGAAAAATTGAATCCAGCTTTAAACTACTTAGCTTCTTCTTCTGAGGTAGTTGACACTATGGGAGTCTCTAGTTTGCATGCATTATCATTAGCCTGGTTATCAGGACATGGTTTGCAGGCAAATAGTTACATCCTGGGAGAAACTGAGGTAAGAAAAAATCTAATCATGGGTTGCATAGCTACTAATAGCCCACTTTGCTAGAATGCTCACTTTGCTAGAATTTCTTCAAACATTTCGTTAGTCGGTTGACTTTGGCAATTTCAGTATCATTAGGAGCAGAACAAATTTCTCTAGGCTATTGTTAGAGGAAAAATAGAACAGGCAAACACAAGCCCAAGGCATATTGACGTATATGCTCCATATTGACATTTTAAATGGTTTCTTGTTCTTTGTCTAAAGTTTGCTGAAATTTTCTAGTCCTGAAAACCTAAAAAAATACAAAACAAAAGTTTACATGACATCAGTTCTCCCCAAACCACTGTTATAAATACTTTCCCACTCCATCACTTAAAATACAGGATACTAATGGAAGAATCCAGTTCTAGGGAATCAGTTGAGAAGTAAGATTTAACTGAACCCTATTTAACTTGCTTCTTCTGTCTTGAACTTTTACTTCACTTTCACTTAACTTCCCTTTTACTCAAACATAAAGTTAAGAGCTACTGTTCTCCATATTCAAGGATGGATGTCATTTAATTCTAATCAACACATATTTTGCATTAATCTCATTTTAATTTTTTTGGAATAAATTGGACATAAGCAAGAGTGTACAAACCACATATGGAGAATCAATAAAAACCTACTTTACAGTAACACTGGTTTAAAAAAATTGTCTCAAGATCTTAGAAGACTCTTGTGTAGATCACATGTCATTCTCTTCTCCTTAGATATAATCAGTACATAACTCATTGGATAAAATTATCTTCATTCATACACACACACACACACACATATATATATATATGTAACTTATCTGTGAATTCTTGAAAAAAAATAGTATTTCTTTCTGCTTTTCAAGTTTATAAGAATGGAGTCATACTGGATATATTAATTTCTGAGCTACATCTGAGTTGATACACAATGCTGCGTTTCATTTAATTTCATTGCTGTAATAATCCACTGCATAAACATATCAATTATTTTTTAATTCTACCAGGGCTGGCTATATAATTTGTGAAGTTCTGTTCAAAACGACAGTATGAAAGCCCCAGTTCCAAAGTATTAAAAATTTTAAGATGGTAACAGCAGAACCTTAAACCAAGTAGAGGATACTGAAGTATTGGCACCTGAAAGTCTGCACAGGTTATATGCTCATGAAGCCAGTGCTAATTCCATCATTGATTTACATGTGAATGATTATTATTTTTAAAATTACCAGTACAGTTACTACAAATATTCTGCTAAAATTCTCCTGGAATACATGCCTCTTGGTGAGTTTCTCTAGACCAGGATTTGTGTGTCACAAGGTAGGCCCTTGACATTTTAGTAGCTAATGAAATGTTATTTATTGAACTGCTTAGTACCAGTTACAGTTTCAACACAAAAGATGAGATTTCTCTAATTTCATTTAATTACCAGTCTACCTCATTATGATTTTAATTTCCTTATTAATAAAAAATGATCAACCTTCCTTTTATAGCATGTTGTGATGCTACCTGGGATTGGAATTTCATAGACTCTATCAATGTGAAGAAAATTGGCATCTCGACAATATGTATTTTTGGATCATTGACTATTGCATATATATCACTATTTTTAATCTTTTACCTTTATTCAGATTATATCTTATAGTTTTCTATATAGAATTCTTAGAATTTTTAAAATATTTTCCCTTAGCACTTGATAACTTTCACTTAAGACTCTTCTGTAGGTTGCCTCTTCACTCTGATGATAGTTTCTTTTGCTGTGTAGAAGCTCTTTAGTTTAATCAGATTCCATTTGTCAATTTTGGCTTTTGCAGCAACTTAGTTTTAGTTACTTTCAGTATAATGTTTGTTTGAATAACAGTCTGCTAAATAATAGAAAATGAAGGTCTCCTTGCTATCAATTATCACTATTTTTCAAACTAATCTATATATATTGCCTTTATATTTTGAACTCTTTATTTTCTGATTACATGACCTTGCATTCTCACTTTTTAATTTGCTAATCTATTAAAATTTAGTTCTTCTGAGAAACCATTAATCACCTTATACTAATGTTAGCTAAATTGTAATCTTTCAATCTTGGTTTCTCTTTGCTATCTCTCCACATTTTACTTTCCTCTTTAAAGCCATTTTTCCTCATGGTAGCAAGTAACAGGGCATATTTCTGACTCATTTACTCCCTTTCAACATGATTCCGGAGTCATCTCACCAATAAAAACATTGTTCTTTAAATTTTGTCTTGTTGTTTTCCTTAAAAAAAAAAAAAAAAGGTAGTTGAATTCAGTATTTCCATAGCTGTAAATATCAAATCTTATAAATAACTCTCAATTTGATTTTGAAAATATCACTTTTTAACCTAGGTTCTGTCTCCAGGTGTTGGTCAAATCCATACTTCTTTCCATAAAAAATGTCATATAATTCAATGAAGACTAAAATCACATATTCCCCATGTGATTAATTGTAAAAATGTACTGTTAAAATACTCAGCTGTCGGAAAACAGCCTTTTGATTGGCCCTAGCCTCTGAATTGGCTTGCAGTATCTTCATGATATTGTCAGTGAAGCTCTGTTTTCCATCCCATGAGCAGTAGGTCACTATTTAAGAAATTTTTAGTGCCTTCATAGTAGATACATTTTTATAAAATAATTGTGTAGTTATGAAACATAAAATAAATCTCAAATATAATTTCAAATCAGTCTGTATTCTGAAATTTCGTATACTCTCCAAGTCTCAGTATCCTGCTGAGAGGATGCCTCACTTCTCAGTATACACTCTCAGCATTTAGCCCTTATGTACATTTTGTTGTACATTACAGTTGTCTTCTATATCTATTATGAATAGATCATGTGATTTTAAGAATCTGAAATTTCAGCAAAACACTTCATGAAAAGCAATCACAGGCTTTACCTTGTTTAGGTTGTATAATAAGAACAGGAAATATTTATGGAAAGTTCCTTATATTCCAGGGACTGAGACATTTTTCATTTATTAATTTATTAAATCTTCACATAAACTGTAATGAGTCCCTAATCATAGACAGAAAATGGAAGTTTAGAGAATTTGGGTAATTCAGCCATGATAACTTGAAATGGTTGAGCCACTTAGTTTAGAATTGAAAGATTCAGGCCTGGTGTGGTGGCTTAAGGCTGTCATCCCAGCACTTTGGGAGGCCAAGGCGGGTGGATCACCTGTAATCAGGAGTTCAAGACCAGCATGACCAATATGATGAAACCCCACCTCTACTAAAAATACCAAAATTAGCCAGGCATGGGGGCATGCACCTGTAATCCCAGCTACTGGGCAGTCTGAGACAGAAGAATCGCTAGAACCTTGGAGGCCGAGGTTGCAGTGAGCTGAGATTGCTCCATTGCACTCCAGCCTGGACAACAAAAGCAAAATTCCACCTCAAAAAAAAAAAAAAAAATCAAAACCTGTGAATTTAAATATTTTTTATTGTGGCTTCATTTCTCACATTAAAAGATGCATGACATAAGCCCATAGTTTTGTCTAATTCAAGAAAATAGTTAAAGAGAAATATTGTCCAGACAGCTGTGAAATCAGATTTCCTCGGTGTGTGAATCCCGAAAGGACTCCCCAGTTCTAATTGAAGTAGCTTTGAGCACAAAAATTCCAGGCTATGAATCTCCATATGAAACTCAAATTCTTTGTTTGTTTCTAAATCATCTATTCAATATTTATATTTGATATGTTTTCC
Organism: Callithrix jacchus; assembly: GCF_049354715.1. Lineage (NCBI taxonomy): Eukaryota > Metazoa > Chordata > Mammalia > Primates > Cebidae > Callithrix > Callithrix jacchus. The sequence goes on from NC_133502.1 coordinate 53,939,195, forward strand.
TGCTTATAGCTCAAATCTGCCAAACCCTTTATTACCATTTCACTAGTGTTCTATCTGGGCATAAGTGAGTCACTGCTAGATTATTTCAATAGCAGCAATATTTTTAATTACTATATACTTTTTATTATTGATAGTTAAGGATTAGCTATTTTAATAAGGAATTAAAATCTGTGCCCAAATAGTATACTCTTTATTTTTTAGTGAAGATACAATATAAATGCTTATTAAAAGATTGATAGATTATCTCCAAATACCAAAATAATGGAGATGATGAAAGCAGAAAGATTATATTTTATATATCAAAAAAGTTAAAGAGGAAATAACAAGGAATGATCCAAATTTGAAAGCATATAAACGGAATAAAGAAATAAAGCAAATGATTTATTTTTATTGTGGCTTAAATATGCTACTGGAGGCTAGGCCATACTATTATTACTTATCACTGTTTCTTCCTTTTCCTGTGATAAAATTATGCTCACCTGTCTTATTGACTGACCTCAAGATTGGTCATGTTGTTCCTGGACCAAACTGAGGGTTGGGCTGCTTTAGCAACCCAAAAACGAGATGCAGATGAACTGAGGAGGAAAAGAGGTTTTATTTCTTCAACCAGTTACAGGGAGAAGGCCTGGAAAACACCACCAGAAACTCAAAATTACAACGTTTTACAGGGCTTACATACCTTCTGAGCCATATGTCTACATGTAAATGTTCATTCATTTAAAGACATAAGTGATTAACTTCTTCTAATTTATAACAAAGGTCTGAGTCCTGAAGGCATTCCTCTGGAGTCTCAGTAAATTTACTTAATCTACATGGGTCCAGGTCCTGGGTGATTACCCTTCTCTTGTCTCCTGCTAAATCACGGGGGTATAAGGAGTTCCTTCAGAGTACCAATAAACTTATTTGTGAAGGCCTAGGGAGTTCCTTCAGACCCCCAATATAACCTGTTTAATCCGTAACTGGTCCTGTTAAGAATTCCTTTGTTATCTCGTCATGCTTCAAGGCCCAGGAAAGGCCCAGGCAAAACTCTTGGTGGGCTTTTGTTACATTCCAGCCTTCGTGTAAGGGCACTCACTCTCTCTGCTTTTAATATTTAACTTAGCCACTCTGTCAGTACTAAAACAGTTGTTATGGAGGCCTGTGTTAGTGAGACCTGGCCTGCCACAAATGTGACTTGCTTTACCAAAATTAATATGTTGAAGGCTAATTAGGAGTCAGCACATGGCAGGTCATGATTTCTTCCCCTTCTTCCACTCAGAAGAGTAATGCTCATGAAGAATGACTGGCTGATCTGCATCTTGGATGAAGATGATATGAATGGAAACACACTGGCTCATTAGGGACATTTTAAGACAGCCAGGTGGGAGGGGGTCCCTGGAGAAACTCCAACCAGCCTGCCCACTGGCGTGGAGCCTACGGAAGTTCACACCCTTTGCAGCAGAGGAGCCTGACCCCTTCTCCTCCTGGGTGGAACCTGGGATTTGAACAGTTGGCTGGAAGGCTTTAGCAAAGGGACTCTCCTTGTTTCTTCCCCTTTCCCCCCCCACTTTCACCCAATAAAATCCTGTTTTATTCACCCTTTAAATGGTCTGTGAGTCTAAAGTTTTGTGGCCGTGAGACAGACAAAAATCCCGTCTTCTGCTGAACTAAGGAAAAGTCCTGCAACACTTTTGGCTGCAACGTGAGGGCTTGAGAAGGGTAAGTGAAATGGGGGCTCAAAACCTCTCACTGTTGCTTCTAAGCCTTTTTATCCTTGGACTGCTGAGAGTTGGGAAACCATGCCCCACCCCTTGTAGCTCCTGAGACCTCTCTCCCAGGGCCCTTTCATGGTCTTTTTCTTCCTTTTTGGGACAGGACCAGTGAGCAGCAGCTCCCAGTTGCTCCCTACTCTCTGCTGGGTCTGGGACACATGGCCTAACCGTGCAGCACAGCTAGCTGGCTGGTTCCCAGCCACTCAGGGCTGCCCCAGCGTTCCCCTTTTCTGGCCAAGGGGTTTAATTCTATTGGACAGTAATTAAGCTTAAATTTATCTCCCTGGTGGACCAACCACTTGCCTAAGGATAAGAGGTTCTTCCCCAAGCACTTTTTCTTTCCCCTTCTTTACCCCATCAGCAAGTTAACTTTTAAAAGTTTTTTTTTTTTTTTCTTTTAGAAGATGTTTTACTAGGCTAGCACTACCCCCCATCTCCCTCTCCCAACTATCGCTGTATTCTCTGAAAGGTTTTGGTTGTGAAATCAAGCCTCCGTCTTGCTTTACATCCTGAAAGCATCCTTGATAACTGCTTGGCGAGGTTTGTTTAGCAATCAGGTATCCTAGCCCTGTCTCTTAAAGGGCCCCACCCAGTGGCTGCATTTTCTTCTGCCTGCATATGTACTGTGTGTGATGTCAGTAAAAAGAACTCTGATTATTAATTTGGCCTAAAGAAAGACAAGTGCTTGGATCAAATACTTTTTTTAAGAGAAGGTAAATGCTGTGGTACCTTTACAGTTTACATGACTTAAATCTTTAAGAAATAAAAATTGCCCTGGAGACCATTGGTAAAATGGATGAAGGTTTGCTAAATGTTTTGAGGTTACAAACTGCTTTTTGAGCTTTGAGAACCATTTGACTTGCCAGCTTCACAACTGGGAAGGCCTGGGGACATATGGAACTCACTATACCCTGAATTTAGAAGGCAAATCTTGCATGCACTTAGCACACAAACAATTTACCAAGTTTCACCTTAAAGTTAAAAATCGCCAGGAGTTAATTGAAACTACTAGAAATAGATTTACATACAAGGTATGTAAGAACAGTATAATGCGTTTTTTTCGTAAAAGGCTATAAGAAGGCATGGAAATGTACACTTGCCTAGGATTAAAGGATTGTTTTCAGTTAAATTATGTAAGAAAAAGCTGAAGATTCAAGGAAGCGGTGGAAGAATTGTGGAAATTAATCTTCTAGAAGAGGTTCTCCGTGTGAACATATTGACTAAATTCAAGAAAGGATATTATATGTTTTTTTCTGTAAATTGGGCACTGAAAAGTATAACAAGGCTTTTCTAAGGTGCTAATACGCTCTTTGGCAAAATTTGTAAAGGGTTATAAAAGTTTTTGCCTCGGGATTCTGAGTCTTCATTTTGGCAAAATAAATAATATGGCAACCTGGAATTCTATTTCATAATATCAAGTGTTTTAAACCTTGAACATATCAAAAGCCTTCCCAAAATTAAACTTCAGTTTCAAATTTGTCTTTCCTGGAATCTGGCTTTTCAAGCACTTCAGAGGGCCCATGAAGTGTCCAGACAAAAAAGGAAAACAGGATTATTTGACATGTTTTGGTACATGGGATTGCCAAAATAATGTTCAATCTTCTTTAGGTTATATCTTGATGAATAATGCTAATATATATTACAAATTGTATGGGATTTCTGAAATTCTAATATCTGAGTATATGTTATAATTAAGGTTGCTATGTTATTATAAATCACAGAGATAATCAAACTTCCTTGTCAATTGTGTTTCTAACTGTAACTACCCTGGACATGTTTCTATTAACAGACAATTATCGTCTTGTTTTAATCCTTTTCGAAAATAGTTTATAATGAGCCTTAGAATTTTAACAGATGCTCTCAAATACAGGCTTCTGATAACTTTAGAGATTGTACATTGGAATAAAGGAAAATATATGGGACTCATGAAGAGGTGAAATGCTTCATGAATATCAAGCAAAACAAGAATAACTACATGGATGAACTCAGAAAACTGAAGCAACCTTTTTGACGTTTGCTTGGAATATTGCTGATCCTCGTTTGATTTTTCATAGTCAAGGAAACTTACTTTGAACTATTTACAGCTTTTACTAATTGAGTAAGTTATACTCCTATGAACAAAATTTAAAGCATCTTTGTTTCTCTCTGCCTGATTCCTCTAGAATTTTGAAACTGAGTATTTTTAACAAGGCAATATGGTTGCTTGTACCAGTGCATAAGAACCCATTTTTTCTTTTGCAACAGGACACAATTGGAGAAACTTGTTATTTTATCGAGGCATTGACTGGAAGGGTATGCTTCCCTGTAAGGAGTCAAACTTGTTATTTTATCGAGCCATTGACTGGAAGGGTATGCTTCCCTGTAAGGAGTCAATTTCAACTTGCAGAGCCAATAAAAGCCCAGTGGGGAAACTGGCCTCATACCCTTGTCTACACAGTCCCTGTACAGGGTCCCTGACCTGTGGTCACTAAAGAATGTTGCTTTCTAACAGGTCCAGGAGCTCCAAATTTATTATGGAACCTTGAGAGGAAAGAATCACCCAACTCACAGGTATTTGAGGATCAACTCATAGCTGGGCTTGGCTTTAAAAGATCTTATCTGGGATTCCTTGAGGAACAACTTACATCAAATCCAATCCACAAAAACCTATGTAAAAATAATTATTGTTGCTGCACTTCATGCAAATAATCAGCCAAGTATAAAACTAAAGTCTATTTTGCAAAGCACTCAGTCCTATGATGAATTGTTTTTTAACAAACATGAGGACTGGAGAGAGAGAATGATAACAACATAAAAAAAACTTTATATGCAGCATTAAGTTTATTTGTTAAAAATAAATATATGATAAACATAATTAAGTAAAAATGAGAAAGAAACATTAGCAACTTATTTGAAATGAGAAAATAATTACAACTATATTTAAATGCTTTTTGAATTATCATATTACTCTAGTTCTGGATAAAGTTTATTATGATGATAATGTTAAATTCTAAAAGAAATTTAAGAAAAGAAATGAGAGGCCCAGCGTGGTGGCTCATGCCTATAATCCCAGCACTTTGGGAGGCCGAAGCGGGTGGATCACGAGGTCGAGAGATCGAGACCATCCTGGTCAACAAGGTGAAACCCCATCTCTACTAAAAATACAAAAATTAGCTGGGCATGGTGGTGCACGCCTGTAGTCCCAGCTACTCAGGAGGCTGAGGCAGGAGATTGCTTGAACCCAGGAGGCAGAGGTTGCAGTGAGCCAAGATCGTGCCATTGCACTCCAGCCTGGGTAACAAGAGCAAAACTCCATCTCAAAAAAAAGAAAAGAAAAGAAATGAGAAAATACTAACAATAGAAAAGTAAAAGATATTGTCAAACAATATACTCTAAATTGTATGGTTTTTATGGGGTGATTCATAAAATTTTAGTTTTATTTGGTTTCTATAAGGGGAATTCAGAATATCAACTCGTAATATATAATCTATATAAAATACAGGAGAAATTAAAATATATATACTTTTCCAAATCTACAGAAATACATGTCTCTTCTTTCCAAAAATAAAAGCGAACACAAAAATATCAAGTTACCTACAAATAAACATTTGACAGCTGTCAGCTCATAGCTGGTGTAACAACTGTTAGGTGTTTCACTGAACATGAATAATTTCACAAATTCCCAATATCAGATAAGGTCGCTCTATAATGATGATGGCAAACAATCATCTATCTGTAATCACTTCTTAGCACAAACAAAAAACACTGTCCAAGGAACAAAACAGGCCAAATAGCCTCATTTCCAGGCTTCCATGAGTGCCTACTGCTTTTTAACAAATTACAGTTTTGGTCTTGCTCTTTCGTTTTCATCTTTTTTTTTTTTTTTCTTTTTTTTGAGACGGAGTTTCGCTCTTGTTACCCAGGCTGGAATGCAATGGAGCGATCTCGGCTCACGGCAACCTCCGCCTTCTGGGTTCAGGCAATTCTCCTGCCTCAGCCTCCTGAGCAGCTGAGATTACAGGCACGCACCCCTGGGTTCAGGCAATTCTCCTGCCTCAGCCTCCTGAGTAGCTGGGATTACAGGCACACACCACCGACCGTGCCCAGCTAATTTTTTGCATTTTTAGTAGAGACGGGGTTTCACCATGTTGACCAGGATGGTCTCCATCTCTTGACCTCGTGATCCACCCGCCTCGGCCTCCCAAAGTGCTGGGATTACAGGCTTGAGCCACAGCACCTGGCCTGTTTTCATCTTTTTAGAAAATAGTGATTAATATACTCACCCAGACTTCCTTAAGGTTTTGCTCAGCTTGAAATCTTAGGCTTCTTCCCCACTATAGGCCCTGATCTCACTTTTCTCAGAGAATTTACTTTAGAAAATTTTATATTTTACATTCTTTTTTTGACCCTTTGAGATATAAATCTTCTCCCAGCCTCTTACCAATGCTGTAACCCATAAATGTCTTTTTTAAGGACCTGAGAGCAATTAAGAAAGATAGCACCCTATCTCCCTGTCCCTGTAGGAGTGTAAAAGCCTAATTTCACTAATTAGCAAACACAGATGGCCTAATCACCTTGACCAATTTTCTCCCTAATGTCCTCCAGTACTTTCAGATAGATCACCTCAGCATTAAAAAAGAACCTTGCATCTTTTGTTTCAGTGGAGTTGAGTTCTGTCTCTCTCTTCTAAGGCAATAGTCTTAACCCAAACTGCAACTGTTTCTGATAAAGTCTCTCTTGCCTGTTTAACTATGTCAGATGTAAATTTTCATTTATTGTAGAATCCTAATAGTACAATTACCACTGCTTCTTATCTGCACTCAATCCTAAAGTACCTGGTTCTTTGGATCATCCCTAAAATCCTCTAATATGTCCCCAAATCCTAAAAAGTACCTCTTTCTAAGATGCCTACCAACCCTATAATGTTTGGTCTTTGTTAGACCTCTGATTGGTTTCTGGTAAACTTGGCTGGTGAGCAATGGGACAGATGTCACCTATAAATAGAGGGGAGCAAATTCTAAATGAATTAAGAAAATATCAATTGAAAGTCATTTTAAAAAATCTCGTTTAGATCACAGTTAGATGTGGTTTGTGGATGAATTAAATAATAGTTCTTGATGAAATTGTTAAAATGCAATATAAACACAAACCTACTCTACAATTTCTCAGATTTCTTTAAACTACTAAATGAATAAAAATTAAATTATTCATATGCATAAACATTCATAGCATCATTAGGAAATAAGGAAAAACTATTCTGTAATACTGCAAGTGTTTTAAATCTTGTTCTTATAAGGACATGCCTTTTAAGCTGAGACTTGAAAGGCAGGTAGAAATTAGACAAGGAAAGGCCTGTGAGTTTAATAAAATTTAAGTGGAAGAACTAAATGAGTTGGGGCATAAAATTTGATGAGTCCAGTTTCACAAGAAATGCCCAAATGACTTGACATGTGAATTCTCTCAAATACTCAAAAGTCAAATAATAATATTCCTTCACCATTTATTTCAGAGTGTACAGGAGAAAAGAACCATTCCCATCTCATACCTTGATACATGGACATAGACATCACAGGAACAGATAGCTGAACATCAATATCCTTTATGAACATAAACACAAAAGCACTAATATGCTAACAAAATAATTATATGCGAAGTCCAAGTGGAAGGTATCCAAGGAGTACAGGTTCTTTTGCAATACAATAATCAATGTAATAACCATATTAATACAAAGGGTACAGAAAATAAAATGCATAATCATCTTAATAAATGAATAAAAATGGACAAAATCAAATATTCATACACAGCAAAAAATTCAACAAACTAGAAAAAGCAGAAAAAATTATCATTCTGATAAAGAACATTTACAAAAACCTCACAGCAAACATTTTATGCAATGATAACAACAGGATACATTGTCTCTGAGATCAAGAACAAGGAAATAAAGTCTGCTTTTACCACTTCTATTCAACAGTGTCCTGGAGACTCTATTTTGTACAATAAGGCATAAATAAATTAATTAAAACTGTCTTTATTCCCAGATAACTTGATAATATATGAGGAAAATATTATATCAAATAATCAAAAAATAACTATTGGTATCAAAAGACAAGTTTGATAAGATTGAAAGATTCAAAATCAGTATGAAAATAAATTGTATTTCTACAACCTAGTAACAAGAAAATAGCAAAAAACATTGTAAGAAGCAATTCCATTCACAGTAGCTCCAAAAAGGAAAAAAAAATGCATAAATTTAACAAAAATTGTAAGTCTATAATCAGAACTGCAAAACATTGCTGAAATTAAAGAACATTTAAATAAATGGAGAAACATTCCATATTCCTAAATTGGAAGTCACAATATTATGAAGATGACAATTTTCATATTTCATTTTAATTGTTTCTTCTGTCTACAAAAATCCAGTAGTCTCCTCAGTCTCCTTTGAAAGTCTGCCAACTTGATGCTCATATTTATATCAAAATCCAATGCACTTACAATAGCCAAAAACCAATATTGTAAAAGAAGAACAAAGCGGGAGGATGTAAACGTCTTGATTTCAAAACTTACTATGAAACAATAGCAATTAATGCAGTGTGTGATACTGTCATAAAGATAAGACATATAATAGACATGTAATAGAATTGAGATGCAGAAATAAACCATTACTTTTATTGATTTTTCAACAGATGTTTCAAAATTAACTGTGAAAAATAGTCTTTTCACAGCAAACTGTGTGTTCAAATAAATGTCCACATTAAAACAGACTGAATTTATACTTTTAACCTGTACCATAATAAACAATGGAAGACAGACCTAAAACATATAGAAGATAATATAGGAGAAAATTTTGTGACCATAAATCAGGGTACAAACTCTAACATATAACATCAGAAGCTTGTTCTATCAAAAAAGATAAATTTGAAATTATCAAAATAAAAACATTCTTCAGAAAATTCTATTAAGAAAATGAAAATACAGGCCACATTGGGGAAAAGTATTTTCTAATAATATCTGATAAAGAACATAATCAGAATGTATAAAGAATTACATAACACTAAAACTATGAAAACAACTCAGTTGTTTTTTTTTGGTTTTTTTTTTGCCAATCAGTTTGAGCTTATGAGGTTGCTCAGGTTAGCCTTGAACTGATGACCTCGCCTTCGCAAGCGCCATGACCTCTGGCGGGAGCCACTTTGGACCCCAACAACTCAGTTTTAAAGTAGAAAAAATTTGAGTAGATATTTTACCAAAAAATGTCAATAGCTAATAAACACATTAAAACAGTCAACAACATTATTAGAGAAATGCAAATTAAGAATCCAATGAGATGTCACTATATACCACTAAGTGGCTAGAATTGGAGACAGGCAATAATGTGTTTTTGAGGATGTAGAACAGTCAGGACCATCATATATTATTGGTGAGAATATAAAATGGTATAGTTCCTTTGGGAAACATTTTGGCAAGTTCTTAAATGTTAAACATAAATTTACCATTTGACGCAACAGTTACATTACTAGGAATTGACTCAAAAAAAAAAAAACATGGTATGTGCACAGTATTCATAACAGCATTGTTAATTATATGCAAAAACTGGAAAAATTCCAGATGACAAATAAAAAATGAATGAATGGATAAACAACTATGGAATATCCATATAAGGGGATACTTTTCAGCATTAAAAAACAACTGATGTCTCCAGCTTTGTTCTTTTGCTTAGGACTGTCCTTGCTATACAAGCTCCTTTTTGGTATCACACTACCTGACTTTAAACTACACTATAAAGTTACAGTTACTAAAATAGCATGGTAGTGGTACAAAAACAGGCACATAGACCAAAGGAATAGAATAAAGAACTCAGAAATGAAACCGCACATCTACAACCATCTGATCTACAAACCTGACAAAAACAAGCAATGTGGAAAGAATTCCCTATTTAACAAATGGTGCTGGGAGAACTGGTCATCTGTATGCAGAAAAGTGAAACTGGACCTATTCCCTTCACCTTATACAAAAATTAACTCCAGATGAATTAAAGACTTAAATGTAAAACCTAAAACTATAAAAACCCTAGAAGAAAATCTAGATAATGCCATTTAAGATGTAATCATGGGCAAAGATTTTACAATGAAATCTCCAAAAGCAATTGCAGCAAAAGCAAACATTGACATATAGGATCTAATTAACATGAAAAGCTTCTTCATAGCAAAAGAAGCTATCATCAGAGTGAATTGACAACCTACAGAATGGGTGAAAGCTTTTGCAATCTATCTGACAAAGTGTAATATCCAGAAGCTACATGGAACTTAAGCAAATTTACAACAAAGAAACAAACAACATTAAAAAGTGGGCAAAGGACACGAACAAACAATTTCCAAGAAAAGACATACACAGAGCCACAAACATGAAAAAAGCCACAACTTCATTGATTATTACAGAAATACAAATCAAAACCATGAGATACCATTTTATGCCAGTCAGAATGGCAATTATTAAAATGTCAAGAGACAACAATTTCTTGCGAGTTTGCAGAGAAACACAAATGCTTTTACACTGTTGGTAGAAATTTTATTAGTTCAACCATTGCGGAAGACAGTGTGGCAATTCGTCAAAGATTTAAAACCAGAAATACCATGCGACCCAGCAATTCTATTACCAGATATATACCCAAAGAAATATAAATCGTTCTGTTATAAAGATACATGCATGTGTATGTTCACTGCAGCACTATTCACGATAGCAAAGACATGGGATCAATCCAAATGCTCATCAGTGATAGACTGGATAAAGAAAATGTGGTACATTTACATTATGGAATACTATTCAGCCATAAAAAGAAATGAGATCATGTCCTTTGCAGGGACATGGATGAAGCTGAAAGCCATTATCCTCAGCAAACTAACACAGGAACAGAAAACCAAACACTGCATGTTCTTACTTATAAGTGGTAATTGAACAATGAGAGCACATGGTGACAGGGAGGGGAATAACACACACTGGGGTCTGTTGGAGAAGTGTGGCAAGGGAGGAGTATTAGAAAAAAGAGATAATGGATGCTGGGCTTACTACTTAGGTGATGGGTTGGTAGGTGCAGCAAACCACCAAGGCACACATTTACCTGAGTAATAAACCTTCACATCCTGCACATACACCTGGAACATAGAAAATGAAATAAAATAATAAAACAATAAAAAAAGCAACAATGGATACATTCTGCAACATAGACAAACCTCAAAATTAGTCTAAGTGAAATAAGTCAGATGCAAAAAAAATTTATATTTTTTAATTCAAATTGCTTAAATTGTCCAACAGAGGCAAATTTTCAGAGATGGAAAGAAAAAGCAAAGACAGTATGAGGCTGAGGGTATGTGGGAGGGTACATTCATGATTGCCAGGCAAAGTTTTGGGGTAACTAAAATGTTCTGACATTGTTTTGTGGTGAAGGTTGAACAATTGTCCAATTTTGATAACAATAAAGATAATAGGGGAGAAGTGAGTTCCTTTATGGAGGTACCACATTAAGGAGATGATAATGGAGTTAGGACATGTAGCATGGGAAGGATACAAGCTCTACATGAGAGTGTGGAGGCAAGGATTCAGGTTGGCAAAGAACCTGGGTTAGCTTTCCAAGTAAAGACAAAGATCCTGGGAAGGTTTTACAAGAGCCAAAGAGAGAAGATGCCAGAGAATGCACTTCTGATCATTGGGGGCCTCTGGTAGGGAACCTTGTCTCTAACTCATTATGAAGCCTTTTATTATCTGATTCTAGCAGGGGGCTTTATAGGCATGTACACAGAAGAGACTGGGATTAGTTTATTTGCCTTTGCCATATTAAAATTCTGAATACTTTTGTCTTTGAACTTGCATTTTGTAAGTGAAACCCAAAGGGGTGATGAAGAATTCATGTTGGTAGAGAGATAAGCATAATATGATGTTTTACCGTTATTAATTGCCATTCACTTATCTACAATGTTTTCAATACCCCATGAGCACAGAATTCCATTGGAACCACAATGCTTGGGAGTTCAGTGAGAGTCAAAATGAACTCCCAAGCATTCATTCAAAGTAAGAGAGTTAAGTCCATGTCGGAATATGGAGGATGAGAAGGCAGACGGCCCTACTGCCCTGAGATGGCACACTTCCTATTTGAACCACAACTTTCTTTGAATGCAAACAGAAGGGAAAGATGTTCTAAGAAACACAAACGATTAAGAAATAATATCATAAACTTTCTTACTCATGTTACTTTCCTGTATTAGCCAATGAATTAAACTGAAAATGATAGAGAAGGAAAGGCAAAGACGGGACAGTCTTTTCCTTTGGGCTCTTCATTTCCTGAGTAAGCAGACTGTGGCGTGTTGGTTGTCTGTGGCACAGAACGAAGTGAGACAGTTGAGTTAGTTTTCTGCAGCTTTTTCACTCTTCTGGTGATATCAAAATACACATGCACATATGAGCTACAAAATATAAACTGTGTAATTTCCTTGAATCCATAACCAAGTGAGATGTTTTTATATTTGCATTTTGATACATTATACAATATAAAGAGGAACAGTAAACTTCATGGTAATAAAGTAACATTTTATTTTTTCTTTATTAGAATAACATTAGTTAGCAAATTAAAAAATGTAACAAATTTAAAGGTTGTAGAAAATGAGAAAAAAGCTTACAATTTTGCTATCTTTATTACCACATTTTACCATACATTATTAACAACAACAACAAAATGATTTTTATTTTGCATTGAGCCTTGCAAATTAAATGCCCAGTTCTAATTGCTCAGAGACTTTTTTTTTTTTAAATCAAACTTGCTGTTCTGAGAAGGTTGAAGGTTTAAAAATTATACCTTGCCTAGATGCTATATTTTTCCCTGGTTTAAGTATGTGATCAGAGGCGAGATTTGCCTGAGTGAGTTATTATGAGATAGTGTTTAATTCCTTAGCTAAATTGAAAAGCTAAATCTGGGTTTGCAAATTTTGCCAATAAATAATTCTCATTGTTCTGTCTTTGCTATGAAATTGACTAAGACTGTTGAGAGCAGCCTTCTGAGTTATCAAAACCAAACTGCTGCTTGCTCACTCCCACATCCCACAGTGATTTTGTAATAAGCATAAATGGGCCAGCACGGTGGCTCACACCTGTAATCCTGGCACTTCGAGAGACCAAGGCAGGTGGATCATGAGGTCTAGAGATTGAGGCCATCACAGCCAACACAGTGAAACCCCGTCTCTACTAAAAATGAAAAATTAGCTGGACATGGTGGTGCGTACCTGTAATCCCAGCTACTCAGGAGGCTGAGGCAGAAGAATCACTTGAACCCAGGAGGTGGAGGTTGCAGTGAGCCAATGTCACACCACTGCACTTCAGCCCTGGAGACAGTGCAAGACTCTGTCTCAAAAAAAAAAAAAAAAAAAAAGCATATATGGCAGAGATTTACTGAAAAAAGTATAACAATACAGTCATTCTTCAGTTTGTATAATATCTGTAGATGCTCAAGTATCTTACATAAAACGGTGTAATATTTGCATATAACCTATGCAAGTCCTCTTGCATACTATAAATCATGTCTAGATTTCTGATAAGAACTAGTACAAGGTAAATGCTTTAGAAATAGTTGTATTTTCAAATTTATATTATTTTTATTGTCATATTTTTATTGTTTTCCAAATATGTTTGATCTACAGTTTGTCAAATTCATGGATGTGGAACCTGCAAATGTGGAGGACCAATTGTATTGCTTGTTGAAAATATGAGTTCTTTATATTTACTAGATAATGGGTTTGTTTTGTTTTTGTTTTTGTTTTTACAAGTCAGGGATTATTTTCTTTCTTTTTTTTTTTCAACTTGTATTTTAGATTCAGGATCTAAAATACATGTGAAGTTGCTTCCTGGGCATAGTACACGAAGCATGCCGCGGTCTGTGGTACCCATCACCCAGGTATTGGGAATAGTGTCCAACAATTTTTGAACTTTTAGCCCCCGCTTTTCCCACCATATAGTAATCCTTCCTCTTTAAGTCCATGAATACCCAATGTTTAGCTCCTATTTATAAGTGAGAATATGCTGTATTTGGTTTTCTGTTCCTGTGTTAATTCGCTTGGGAAAATGGCTTCTAACAGCATCTATGTTGTTGCATTTTTATGACTGCATAGTATTCCATGGTGTTTGGGCAAAGACATGAACAGAGACTTGTCAAAGGAAAACATACACATGGCCAACAGACGTGTGAAAAAATGCTTATCATCCCTAATTATCAGAGAAATTCAAATCAAAACCACAGTGAGATACCATCTCCCACCAGACAGAGTTGCTGCTATTAAAAAGTCAGTAAACAACAACTGTTGGCAAGACTGTGGAGAAAAGGGAATGCTTTATTTTTTATTTATTATACATGGTTGGTGGGAATGCAGATTAGTTCAACCACTGTGGAAAGCAATTTGGAGATTTCTCAAAGAACTTAGAACTACCATTTAACCTAGCAATCTCATTACTGGGCATATGCCCAAAGAAAACAAATTGTTCTACCAAAAAGACTTGCACTTATATGTCCATCACAGCACTACTCACAATAGCAAAGACTGGAGTCAACCTAAGTGCACATCAATGTGGTACATTTACTGGATTGTAGAGGTAAGTAAATTATCTTCATCACTACTGGCTACAAAATCACAAAAAACAAATAAGTAAACAAGAAAAATATGAACAACAATAACAAGACCATCAACAACATTGATCAGGCTTATAAAAATTACATATTTGTGCCCCCTAAAAATTACCATAATATGACTGGGAGCAGTGGCTCATGCCTGTAATCCTAGCACTCTGGGAGGTCAAGGCAGGCAGACTGCCTGAGCTCAGGAGTTTCAGAGCAACCTGGGCAACATGGTAAACCCCTGTATCTACTAAAGATACAAAAAAATTACCAGCTGTGATGGTGTGTGGCAGTAGTCCCAGCTACTTGGGAGGCTGAGGCACAAAAATCACTTGAACCTGAGAGGTGGAAGTTGCAGTGACCTGAGATTGTGCCACTGTGCTCCAAACAGAATGAAACTCTGTCTCAAAAAAAAAAAAAAAAAAAAAGAAAGAAAAAAATTACCACAACACTACAAGAGAAAAAAAATCAGGCAAATATTTAGGCGAACTCCAGCAATAGCCAAAAATATATAATATTTTTCTCTAAATAAAAGAAGAAATAATAACTGAAAGACAATAATGTGCTGAGCTACCAAAAGACATTGCTAAATCTGTACAAGATATTGCAATGAAAAGGATTAGGGCAGCAGTGAAATCGTCAAAAGGAAAAATAGACTAGGAGTAAAACTACTTGAGTCATAGAACATCTTGCTTAGTAATAAAAAAAAAAAAAAAAAAAAAAAAAAAAAACACGCCAGGCCCAGTGACTCACTCCTGTAATCCCAGCACTTTGGGAGGTCAAGGCGGGTGGATCACGAGGTCGAGAGATCGAGACCATACTGCTCAACATGGTGAAACCCCGTCTCTACTAAAAATACAAAAAAAAATTAGCTGGCCATGGTGGCGCGTGCCTGTAATCCCAGCTACTCAGGAGGCTGAGGCAGGAGAATTGCCTGAACCCAGGAGGCGGAGGTTGCAGTGAGCCGAGATCATGGCATTGCACTCCAGCCTGGGTAACAAGAGTGAAACTCCGTCTCAAAAAATAAAAAAATAAAAAAAAAAAAAACCCATAAAAAACACATAGTTCAACAGCAGAAAGAGAGTTAAAGAGTAATGAAGGGTTTGAAAATAGCAACCAGATTTAAGAATTTTTTTTTTAATCATGGGATTTTTAGACTTCCGTGGAACCAACCTTCTATCTTTCCAGCATTCTTACTCAATTACTTTAATTGCAGAAGATCCTAGAATTCAAAGATCCAATAGCTTCCTATCTTCATTTCTTCAACAGAATTACCAGGGTCTATTGCTTTATTATCTTGCTAAAACCTTCTAATTTATTTACTATTTTTATTTTGTCTCCTCTGAAACGCAGCTTACCAATCCTAAGTAAATCCAGCTGTCTGACTTCTTCATACCTGTGATAGATACTATGTTTAATGTATTATGAGACTGTAGAGATAAGTGCTGTAATAAATCTTTGTAACTCCAGTTGTTTTCATCACTGAACTTTCTTTGTTTCCTTAGGAATACTTTTTTCTAGCATTCCACAAAGGCAGTCTCAATCAGTTCTTTATCTGCATCTTCTAATTTCCTGATTAAACTGTCAAAGGAAAAATGGGCCAGAGTGTTAAACTCTATTTAAGCCTGTTAAAATAGAGGAGAGAATTGAAGTTAACTCTGAAGAAACAAAGGGCATGAGGGTCCTTAAGCAGTGGGACGAGGTAGAGGAAAATACTGAAGGATGTCAGGTAGGAGATTTGTGAATGTGATTGGGCCATCTGATTTGCTAAATGGTGCTCCTTGAAGCTGGGCTCCTACCTTTCACAGAGACTGAGAGACTGGGACAAAGTGGTGGCTCCCAGGTTCTTGGGAAAGACTTTCCTGGTATGTAAAACTGGCAAGAGGCTTGGGAGAAGCCTTCCGTCCCAAAGAGGCAAGAGAAAGGATTTAGAATTGAAAGTCTTCTTGAGTAAATGCTCCGTCCAGGGCACATAGGAAGAAATCTATCAAAAGTTTGGTAAAGCTGAGGGAAAATGTAAGGCCTTCTTGGACATCCCTGCCCCTTACCACCCCCTACTCTCAGCTGATCACTTCTACTTCACATTAGCCTTTCATTATACTATGGTTACCCTTTCTTCCCTAGAAGGTGCTTTTCCTCATTTCTGCATACCTCCGTCCAATCAAAGCTCCTTTCTCTGTGCTTTGCATTTTATCTCCTTGATTTGCTTAGTGATATCCATTAATTTTCCTTGTAGTCTCTTACATTTTCAACTTCTTAGTCTCTATTTCCTCCTTATTAGCATCAAGTCATTTTCAAAACAAGAACGAAACACCCAAATCCCGTTTATTACACCATTCTGCTATTTGACTTCTCTTTAGAGCCATTTTATTGAAATATTTTATGAAATCACAGTCCTCTAGTCTCAACTTCCTACTTCTAAACCCACTCATAATTTTTCTCTGCATCACTTATATAAGCCTCATTTTATAATAAAAAGCAATGGCCCTTTGTTTTCCCTATTATGTTTGGTATTTCAATATCATTTGAGGCACTGAATAATACCATTTGCTTTGTTATTTACTTTACTACCATAATATTGTAATTTTCTCATTTTACACTTGAGGTTCAGGCACTTTTTGTTTTTTCACAGAATATTTTACTCTGCCTTTTCCCAAATGCCTGTGTTATAAGAACTATATCCCTAACCCTATTATTCTCTTCTCCTCTACATACACTGTCTAGCATGTTGCATTCATTCCTGCTATCATTCACGGGCCAATAGATTCTATTTTTATATTTCCTCCAGTATCTTTCTTCTGAGTTTCAGACCACACATAAAAATGATCTCACTATGGACATAACTGTGGCCCAAAAGTAACCCATCCAAAACTGAACTCCTAACCTTTGCCCTTCCACCCTCAAAATTGTCCTTCTATTTCTCTCCGTTCTTCTTTAGATGGCAACATCTATCTAAAAGAAGCCTGAGAGTCAAGGATTTACATCGGCTTGACTCCTTTCTCCTTCACTTACTTCACCTCAAATACTAAGGCATTTAGTTACTACATGCTCCACTCTCTTAAATCTGATTTTTCTGTTTTGATGGTTGATTTTTCTCCTTTAGGTCCATCTCGATTACTGTAATAGCCTGTCTGTATTTAGGTTTGTCCCCCTCTTGGAAATTCTTTACCTAGCTTTATATAATCTGACTATTTTATTTACTTCAAAACTTTTGATAGGGTGTTTCTTATTTCAAAAAATTTATGAAATGGTTAAGCAATTACTACTACTTACCACTTCAGGCAAATGCTCCTTAATCAACACCACCTCTTGTACTAGATTTGAATCTGTCTTAATTGCCTTTAGATCTTCAGACATTAAAGGTGTCACAGCCTTGAGTTTTGATATTTTCCTTCTCTTCTGCCTGAAATACACCTTCTGTTTCTTCCCTTTACACAACCTCTCTGGGTCTGTTGGTTAGCAGTGTGCAATAGCAAACGTTCAACAACAGATACATTTTTAACTCACTCATTTTGCATGCTGCCGTTATGGGTCAGCCACTGTGACTTTACTAAAGTGTAAAGTAATTTAATAATTATTGTTTTTTCCTACAACTTGACTAAAAGACTCATTTTCAGACATTTTTGTTTTGATGAAATTTTCTGTCTTTTTTTTGTCACTACCTTGAAGAGTATGTTAGGATCGATATGAAATGTTGAACTTAATAAACACGTTAGTATTCAGGCTAACCTTGCTACCTATTATATAGATTTAATATATAATACCTACATATAATATGTCTTTATTTTTATGTTTTTTTACATTGCATGTTATAATTTTCATTAATAAAAACACAAGCTGAAGGTAGTCAGCATATAAAAATCATTATCTCTTTTTGCAGAGTTGACAGTATTACCTATATTAACTTTTAAAAGGTTATGATAAGTATATTTCCTTCTAATAAGGTCAAAAGAAATCCAGAACACCTAAAATACTTGAATAAGTATGTTTTAAATTACTTCTTTTTATTATTATTTTACTGCATTCCCAAGGACACCGTGTAAAGTGAATTGAAGTGAAAAAAAGTTGAGTGATCAATATCATCATAACCCAAATTACTTTGAATCATTTGCTCATCTCGAACTATTATGAGTAACTTATGTTGACATTTTCTATATCAATTAACATTATACTGAATATACTTCAATTTAATTTTCTCTAAATAACTTTTTTGTATGCTACATGGAGCAAGATCTTGCTATGTAGGCTTCATTTCCAGTTTATATGCTTCAGTTGAAAGATAATTTGATTGCTTTTCTTTTGTGTCAGTTGGGGTCTTATTAGAAGTTTTTCACATAAATATGAAACTCAAAATTGAGTTTATAATTCACTGTGCAGAATGACTTGGTCTAACAATGTGATTTTTTTCAGTGAATATGAATATTCACCTTTTTTGTAAGACATAAAAGGAGAAGAAGCACTGAAAGTCAGAATTCAACTTGTGGGTAACTGTCCTAAGATCTGCACCATCCCCAAAACTTAAGTGAATTTTTTTCAATCTCAGCCTCCATTTACTCTCTTGGACTAGTCTAGCAGATGGATAAATTATTTCTCTGCATCTAGTCATGCTATATTTCAGTTCATTTCTTATAGTTGGAGTGATATTTCTGACTTATAGTGTGATATTATCATTTCCTTGCATTAAAGCTATCCATGGTTTCTTATCACAAACCTGTAAGCTGTTCAGTCTCCAAATCCCTACATCATCACTCTTGCTATATTGCATTATTTATTCTTGCCTCAAAATGTCTTGATTTCCACGCCTCCACACATTGTCTTCTTTATATCAGGAATAACTTCTATTTCTTTTTTTTACTGATGATACTTTTGTCTTTTTTATGACTCAGTCTCTTGGCTCGTTATGTGCCAATGTGAGTGTTTTGTAAAAAATGTTATTGCTGACAGCAATACACTAATGATGTCAATACACTAATGATACACCAACAAAACATGCCTGTATAAATGTACTTTTAGATCTGTTACATTTATTCCAATCCTAAATCTTAAATGTCTATTAGGATTATAATAATATAGTTATTTAGTAATTGTTTCACAAGGTGAAACAAGTTGAAAAGTATTAAAAATACTCAATTGAACATTGAAAATGATACATAATATTGTTAACAAATTAAAAATTACCCCCTCTGTTATGGCAACAGTTTTGTTCTGTTGAAGCAGACATCTTTAGTATTAAAGAGTTTGTAAAGAAACACTACTAGTAAACTGAAAAAGATATACCACACTTTACGAAATACATTTACAATTTCTAAGTCTATAATACTGTCAATGTGATGTTTATAATGTCTTTTATTTAGTATATAACCTCCCCTTTTTGTTTTTATTTCATAGAACAAATTATTAAATCTAAGAAAACCACACATTACCATGAAAATAAACTAATAAAACCATTCCTATAAAAGACTATGGGTATAAATGGCCAAAAAAAAAAATCTAAATAAAACTTCCACTGGCAACACTACTCTTTCAAAAAGGAAAAAAGCATAAAGGGAAAAATTTGCATCGGCTGTATAATTAAAAGCAATCAAGAAAAATTTCCACTGCAAGTGGGTAAAGAAAGAATCCATTTGCAAATGTCTTGTTATTACATCCATCTTTTTAAAGATGTATCTTGAAGTCACTTTCCATATAGCTTCTGGCATATTTTTCTCCTTTCTTTGACAGATAAATTCTCTTAAAATGTTGCCGATACCCTTTGGCTGCCCAGGACCCAGAACTTTTTTCTATTCTCTTCTCTCTTTATATAATTACTCATTTAGTCTTCTCACATAGCCTCATGGTTTGAAATACGTATATGATATGTATATGTATACAGAATCTGACCACTTCTTACTCCATTACTATCACATTGGTCTAAGTCACCACAAACTCTTATTCTGTTGATTTTAGTCACCTCATAATTAGTATTTCTAGTTCCACCCTTGCCACCTATATGCTATAATCTATTGTCAACACAGTAATTATCTGTAAACTAATGACCAGACCATGTCATTCTTCTGTTCATAATCCTCTTCATCTTACTTAGGTAAAGGTCAAGCACAAGATCTTACCTGAAGCTTCAGAAATCCTCTCTGACTTCATCTGGCAGACATTGAAACTGTTACTCACTTCTCTGCCTTTGAGCTCAATAAGTCACCTTGAAGCTTTGGGGCTTGATATTTTTTTCCTCGTGAGATAGCCTTCCTTTAGATACTTCCTCTAGATGATCCCTCCCGCTTCTCTTTTCAAGGCTTTGGTCAGTTGTTCTGTCTCCTGGAACTCTCTTTGCATCTTCTATCTTGCTCATCTTTTTAATTTTTCTCCATAGGATATAATTTTTATAGTGTCATGTAATTTATTCATTTATTCTGATGGAAAGTAAGCTCAATGAGGAGAGTCAATGTATCTGTTTTATTTATTACATTAGTTCTAGCTAACACACAATAATAGTTCTATATTTAACAAATGAATAAAGTAAGCAGCAAAGCAATTAGTATTCAAACTTACTAATTATTTATGTACAGTTCTTATGGTATGAAAAAGAATTACCAGGAGTAGTATATTCAACATTACTGTCAATAAATAAAAATATTTGTTAATGTTTATATCTGAAAATATTTTCTTAAAAAGTATTAATTTCCATTACAGCTCAGAGAACACCAGTTGTAGGCAACTGATGGTATATGTTTATAGCCAATATTAAGAGAGAAAAAGAAAAAAGCATCAGGCATTTTAGAAATTTCCTGTTGTTGAAATTTCTAATATTTAGGTGTCAAATATCTGAGAGAAAGCTTTACAAATCGAGAGTGTTTCAATGGAATTAAAGAGAATAGCTTGGTTAATAGGTCATTTCTCAACTGTGTAATAATAAGATGAATTTAAATATATTATTCTACATATAAAAGGATTCTCTGAAGAAAATCTTTTTAATCAGCTTTATAATTTTACAACCATTGTGGAGAAATTTTCAAGTGTCCACTTTTAAAAATCCTTGGCCTCTTGAGATTCTTCATGGGTCAAAAGAATTAGATCTATAACCACCATTTATGTGGTTAATATGTCAGATATAAAAGATACTGAAACTTTTAGTTCCCTGAGAGGATTAGTTGGTTGCAGCTCAAAGTAGGTTCCTAGGTTAAGCCCCAGGTTGCTAGAAAGATTGAAGTGTTATCTATGTATTTATATTTCAAAAGGGCTGAAACGCCAGAACAGTAGTCCATAGAAGTAGAGGGACCAAAGAGTTGGAGTTAGAGTTTAGCCCCATTCCATTTCCAAGGAGATCCTTTCAGGAAGGGAGGGGGACAGCTGCCTCTTCTTCCTTTGTGAGGAGGGTCAAATAATTTCTATTTACCCTTTGCCTATGGAATGTCTAGATATTGGGATAGGACAAGTTTTCGCTGACTCCATTGTATCACCCTAGGGGTAAGCAATGGCAAAAAGACGAAAGTAGTACACTTTTTATTTCATATGAGAGGTTAATAAGAAATCTGCCTCTGATTCAGAATGTATCTTGTGTGCATTCAGTATAAAATTAGAAAGATGAATATTAAAAACCCCATAATCACCAACGGCAATCAACAATTCAAAAATCAGGAATCTAAGACATCCACAAAATGGGAGACTAGATGTTAAAATATTTTTGAAGGAAAACTTTGTATCATCACAAGTTTAACTGCCAGAAAAAAAAATAATCACAGACAATTGGGCTATGATTCATTTCCACCACATAAATCTGACACAAGTGTACCCGATTTGTAGAAACTAATTGCCACATAGAATACTAGCTAACAGGCAATCTGGGCACACGGTTTTTTTGTTCTTTTATTTTCACATGGCAGAACACATGAGTAAATGCTAATATTTGTTAAACATCTTCAAGCTCTTCATACCATTTCTCCTCTACCATTAAGGTTTATATCCATTCTTAACAAAGCTCTACCCCCAATCCAATCCATTGAAGCTCAGCATTTGATTACCTAAACACATTAGATGGGCAGGAAGAGATAATAATATAAAATGGTTTTTTTCTCCAGAATAATTACATACACTTTATCTGTGATGATTTCTTTGTACTTTTAAAAATATTTTTATATTTTTGTTTTCCATATTTCACTGGCCAGAACGTTGCATAACTGGGCTAGTATGTAAAGAATGCAGTAGTATACACAAATGCAATAAAATTGTATTGGTATAAAATAATAAACACTCAAAATATGTTTCCGTGTTCTTCAAGATCTGAAAATAATATAAAAGCAGGATGAAGACTTTTGAGCAGCTGCGATATAGAAATGGCTTATTAACCACTTTATGTTAAACATATTCAATAGTTCCTTTGGAAACTGAAAAAGTTCTTTCTTTACTCTGCAAAATAAAAATCATTTAGGTCTTAATGTATTTACAAACTTAGAAAGAATGATATGAAAAAGTGACTGTTTTCCTGGTAATCTCTGTAGTATATAAAGACATAGCCTTCAATTACAGGTACATTATAAAATATTTTCTTTAATAGAAATAAAGAAACTGTAATCATATTTTTTCTCTTGCCATATTTTTATCTTCATATAAAGTATGAATTTTTCTGCAGTAGAAGAGAAAGGGGAAAATACCCAATTTATATTTCCTGCAAAAAATATATGTAATAGGTGCTATAATGAGAAAATAAAAACTTCAAAGAAGAAATACAGAAAAATGGGAAAAATAATAACTGATGGGAAATGTATTAATACCAATAAGAAGGAAATAATAAAATATACAGCCCATTTAAGAAAATATGCAGCATTTTTTTTTAAATAAAAAATTCCCACAAATATACTGAAAAAATAGGCAGTTAAATGTTTAAGACTTAATTCTGTAAAGCTAGTTTTGAACTAGTTTTAATACTCTAGTTGGAAAATGATGAGGAATTTAATGAAGAAAATGAAGATGTGGACACAAATATGGCCACAAATGGAGAAAGCATTTTGCCTGGATCTCCAGGATATGCTACAAGATACTTGTCCCCCTACCTCCTTTCCATTAGAACCACCAAGCATCAAGAAATCAAATATCTCACAGTTCATTTTTTTTTTCTAACCAAAAAAAAATATTGCCTCACTGTTAATAGTTTATGGAAACTAGGAATATGCATTGGCCTAGGTACCCTTTGAGCAGCCAGTATAAGAGGGGTTTGGGTTACAGGATCAAGGGTCAATGACTAAAATAAATCTCCAAATCTCCTCTCAGCACTATAACTAAGGCAAAGAGAGGATGCCCAGATTTGAATTGGATTGTCGCTATTAAGCTGAGCAGAGTGATATATCATAATGTGCCTAAACAAATCTTAAGCTATGTGACCCCCCAGTTTAGTTATCCAGTGGAGTACTTAACAGTCTTTACCATATATTAAAAGACCTACTCTATGTCTTGTAAATACACCCACATAAACACACACACGTTATGTGCCACATAATGACATCTTGGTCAATGACAGACTGCATAAGATAATAATGGACCTGAAATTTCCTATCACTTAGGAAGATCATAGCTGTCATAACTTAATAGTGCAACATATGACTCGTGCTTGTGTTCATGCTGATGTAAACAAACCTATATCTCCGCCAGACATAAGCCTTCTTCACAGGCTGGGTGCAGTGGCTCATGCCTTTGTCCCAGCACTTTGGGAGTTGGAGGCTGGGGGATTACTTGAGGCTAGGAGTTTGAGACCAGCCTAGGAAACATAGCAAAACTTCATCTCTATAAACACTATATAAAAATCAGCCAGGCCTGGTGGCACGTGCCTTTAGTCTCAGCTACTTGGGAGAGAGGCAAAGGTAGGAGGATTGCTTAAGTCTGGGAGATCGAGGCTGCAGTCAGCTATGCTTATGCCAACTGCACTCCCAGCCTGGGCAACAGAGTGAAATCCTGTCTCAAAAACAAAAACAAAATATAACATATATGCTCAGATACAGTACATAATAATGGATAATGATAGTAAGTGACTATGTTACTGGATTATATATTCATTATCATACTTTTTATCATTTTAGAGTGTACAACTATTTTTTTAGATGGAGTCTCACTCTGTCACCCAGGATAGAGTGCACTGGCATTATCTCAGCTCACTGCAACCTCCATCTCCCAGGTTGAAGCAATTCTCCTGTCTCAGCCTCTAGAGTAGCTTGGACTACAGGCATATGGCACCACGCCTGGCTAATGTTTTTGTATTTCTAGTAGAGACAGGGTTTTACCATTTTGGTCAGGCTGTTCTTGAACTCCTGATCTCAAGTCATCCACCCTCCTCAGCCTCAAAGTGCTGGGATTATAGGCATGAACCACTATGCCTGGCCCTAGTTTTAAAAACTCTGTTGTAAAAAGTGTGTCATGTTACCCCAGCAGCAGCCTTAAACATCTCATGTTTAACTCACCTCTGGATGGCATCATTTCTCTTGTTGATTTAATCTTTTATGGTTTTATTAGGGCCCCTAAATATAAAATAAATCCACTGTTAATGTTCCCAGAAAGAGGTCAAGTTGAGTGACTGATCTGGACACAAAATTTAAAGTGATTAAGGGTTATAAAGTGATAGTTATTACTCATCAGTCAGACATGTCCCATTCCACGATAGCAATGATCTTGAAGAACTGGAACAAGGAGATTAACAAAAATTTCAGAAGGGCCTGTATTAGATATGGAGAAACTTCTAATGTCCTCGGTTGAAGACCAGACACAGAAGTGTGTCCCTTTCAGCATCATGATGATCATGGCCAAAAGAAAAATTTTGCTACGTTGAAGAAAAGACTCACCCCAAATAATATGTTGGATTTACTACAAGCTCTGAGTGGTTCAAAGAATTCAAGAACCATTATTTCCTACATCATGTAAGAGTGTGTGGTGAATCTGCAAGTGCCAATGTGAAGGTACCTGAATAACTTTTGGAACTAGTTAAGCTGATTTTGAAGGAAAAGTACTCGTCAGGGCAGATCTTCAGCACGTGATAAGAGTTCTCTATTCTGGAAACAAATGCGTGAAAGGACTGTTGCCCATAGACAGTTCAAGTCAATGCTAGGTTTCAAGACTTTTAAAGACAAGATAGCAGTCTTGTTTGAGGGAAATGTTGCAGGATACAAATCAAAGCCCTTTGTTCTCTGGCACTGTGAGAACCCCAGGGCCTGCAAGCACATTAAAAAGACCACACTGCCAATGTACTACA
The DNA here is from genome assembly GCF_049354715.1 of Callithrix jacchus. NCBI lineage: Eukaryota > Metazoa > Chordata > Mammalia > Primates > Cebidae > Callithrix > Callithrix jacchus. The sequence goes on from NC_133502.1 coordinate 53,964,798, forward strand.
GCAGCAATAAGAAATCATGGATGACTGAGTTTCTCTTTCAAGTTGCCCCCTGAATTGCTATGCCAGCCAAATGGAGAAGTGCTGTTTGGAGAAAAATTTACCTTTTAATATTTTGCTTATTGTTGATGGATGCTCCCGTACATCTTCTTTTTATTGGTGATCTTCATTCCAGTATCAAAGTGGTGTTTCTCCCTCCAAACATCACCTCTTTGATCCAACCTATGGAACAAGGAATTGTAGCAGCTGTTTTAAGGCCTACAACCTCAGGAGGATCTTTGCGCAGACTATTGCTACCACCGAGGAGGAAGAAACTGAAGCAATTCTGAAAGGACTACAACATCTGTGACTGCATCAGGAGCCTTACTGTGCTTGGGGTGATGTCACCAGGAGTTTACTAATGGCATCCAGAAGAAGACATTCGAGATGTTTGTCCACAGGTACAACGGATTTGCCAAAGATGTGGAGATTTCAAAAATCAACAAGGCTGTGGTTGAGATGGCAAATAATTTCAACTTGAGAGTGCCTGAGGATGACATCAAAGAGCTTTTTTTTTTGAGACAGAGTTTCACCCTTGTCACCCAGGCTGGAGCGAGGGAGCTTCTAAATGTGGTTCTTGAGGAATGAACTAAAGAGGAGTTGGTGGAACTGGAACAGCAACAAATGCAGAAGAAAAGTCAAGAGAAAATGGAATCGCAAGAGAAGAAATATAAGAGCCCTAAAGAAAACCCACAGTGAATGGTTTAGTAGAGCTTTCACAGATCTCAACAAGCGCCGTGAAGGGTTTGAAAGCATGAACCTTAATTCTGAAAGGTTTTCACTAATAGAGAGGAATGTTCCTAGTGTATTATCTGCTTGCAGGCAAATACATGATAAAAAATTAAACCAAACAAACTACCACAGACGTATTTCTAAAAAGAGTTGATACCTCTCAAGAGAAGCTTCACGCAAGTCCTTCAGGAGATGTGCAGAAGGCGGCATTGTTATCATGGGAGATGACAGCTCCATGTGTGTTATTGCCCCTTGAGACCCTCCAGTGGGACAAGATGTGGTGGTGGAAGGCAGTGGTACTGATGATCCTGACCCTGCATAGGCCTAGGCTAATATATGTGTTTGTATCTTAGATTGAAAAGGAAATGTTTAAAAAATAAAAAAATATAATAATTAAAAATTAAAAATACAAAAAGCTTATAGAATAAAAAAATTTGTTTATGTTTTAGGCTACATTATTAGAATAGAGTCAAAAATTTTAAAAATGTTAAAGTTTATAAAGCAAAAATGTTACAGTAAGCTAAGTTTAATTTATCATTGATGAAATAATTTTAGTAACATTTGTGTACCCTAAGTGTATAATGTTAATAAAATCTACAGTACTACTGGACAGTAATGTCCCGGGCCTTCAGGTTCACTCACCACTCACTCACTGACTCACTCAGAGCAACTTCCAGTCCAGCTGTTTTCATGGTAAGCACACTATGCAAGTGTACCATTAAAAAAATATTTTATACTGTAATTTTACTGTACCTTTGTAGGTATAGATATGTTCAGATACACATATACTTATCATAGTGTTACAAATGCCTACATTATTCAATGCAGTGATATGCTATACAGGTTTGTAGCCTAGGACCAAGAGGCTATGCCTTCTCGGTTAGATGTGTAGTAGGCTGTATCAACAAGCTTTGTGGTGAGTATATTCTATGATGTTTATACAATGACCAAATCACCAAAACATGCATCTCTCAGAACGTATTCTACTTAAGCAACACATGACTTTATGTATATCTATATGTACATTTATATATTACAGTCATGTATTTACATACAGTGCATATGTACAGCTCTTTTACAATGTGTATTATATATACATATACAATGTATATATAATGCATATATATATATATACACACACACACACACACACACACACACACAAACATACACATGCAGGGTCAGGCGTTGTTTAAAATATATCATCCCTATGTATCATGTTCACTTCCAAGAACATCGAGCTTCAGGAAGGTTAAATTGTTGTTCAAATTTATACGGTTAATAGTTCATGTTTAGGTATTAAATGTTCATACTATTTCTATTTAACAACATTGAGTCTTCCACACTGTAGTTTATTTTTTAAAGTGCAGATATGATAGAAGAAAATGTATCAAATCTAAAAGAAAAAAACCCCACATACCAGTAATAAAATTTCTTACCCATTTCAATAGTAGAATAAAATATTTATATTTACACACATCTTTGTGGTTTATTTCAAATATATATATTTGAATCTAACCCTAAGAACAAACATAGAAAAAGGCAAACTTAAAAGTAAATACATTAATTTCAGGTTTACTTTAGCCTTTTCTTCTGTACAAAGAATCATATAATAATTGAACAGCTTCTGAGGAGATTCAAAAGTAAACTTTAGATGTAACTTGTATCCCAGTAAGTTTATGTTAAGTATAGAAAATTGAAACAATTCAACAAAACAATGATTTTAAAATAAACACTTTTATAATTCAATCTAGAAAATGGTTGGAGAGCAAAATTCAAAATTGAGAACATATAAGAACACAGCATTGAAAGTTTATGTCTGATAAACCTGATAATGACAGCAAAAACAATTTGATAACTGTATAATCTCAAATATATATTATTTGATTTCTTTAGATATCAGAATAAAATTTTTAATGTATTTTAAATGTTGGTCTTTATTATTAAAACAAATAAAAGAAAATAATTTGAAAAAAAGCAATATGGAAGATTAAAATAAAAAAGTGGCAAGTTTAAACATGCTCTGTTCTTGCCTTGATAATTTGACAACTCTATTTTAATATGGTTTTGATAAATTGTGTGACTAATTCATCTCTGACCTAAACATTGAAGATTTTAGATAAAACTAAAATCTTTCGAGTATTGGCTTAAATAAAATGATAAGTAAGAATATATGAAACAAATAATATACTTTCTGTAATATATTAGACAGTAAGTTCATCATCAGTTGTATCACAACAAAAGACTGGAATCTAGTTTCTCTGTTTGATTTTTTTGAGGTAGAGAGATGGTAGAAGAATATGAATATTTCAACATCTATATATATTTTTCTGTACCTATTACATATTCCAGTGATCAGATATTGGAGCTGGTTTTGAAATTTCTCCCAGATTACATTGTGCAGTTAACTGCTCAGAGTATCATTCAAATTCTATCTGTAATAAAAATAGCAATAAAAATTCACTGTATTTTAAATTTTAACTTACTAGAATATGATAAACACTGAATAAAATATCATTATATTTTAATAGATTTTATTTATAAATTCTAAATTTATTGAATCAATAGTTTTAAGCATTTAATCAGTTTTCTCCAAATGCAAGATTAATCAAAATATAGAAAATTTGTTGTTCTTCTGTGAAAGACAAACAACAGCTTGTAAGTTTAGCACATTTTGAAACCAGTAAAATTGTTATATTTCAGTAAAATATGTTGATGATTTTCAAAAAATATCATTACTTTTTTCAGTCTCCTAGTTAAATGGTAAGAAAAAAAGGAACATGATTATTAAAACTAGTCACTTTTTCTACATAGGATTAAACAACTCCACACAGTCATTAACATTTTTTGTCTTTTTAAGGAACATAATTTTTGATTTAGTAATATTAATCTCCCCATCACTATCATTTTTTCAAGGAGTTCAAGTAATTTTCAGATTGCACAGTCAGATTTAAGGAAACACCAAACTAACTTTCATGAGCAATTAGGAGCCTGCATAATCATAGCTATGCCTCGATTAAATATTCATATTTGGATGCCAACCATGACGATTAAGTTAATGTGTCACCTTTGCTAGCGTTACCATAGCAATATTACAATTAAAATTATCCGTGTTAGACAACGAAGAGACTCTGCCGCAGGGCGTGGCGGAGACCACAGCAGAGCCGGCAGGAACAGCGCGAATCACACAACAGCAGGGCGGAGCCTCGGCAGCCAAACAGTGGCTAGTCTGCCTTCGAGCTGGGCAGGACACCTGATCGGACATCCAAAAATAAAGCCCAAACCCCTCAACACAGAGCATTTGAGAAAAAAAAAAAAGGGTTGTTTAATGAGCTGTGTTGCAGCAGAATCAAACATAGCAGCCTAACAGCCCTGAATGAACAACAGAGTGCACAGCTCAGCAATTAAACCCCTATAAAGTACAAACTGTCTCCTCAAGCAGCTCCCTGACCCCTCTATATCCAAAAGACTGTCATTAGGCAGGCATCATCCTGGGACAAAGAGAGCAGAAAAAGAAACTGGTAGCATCCCTCACTGTGACACGGCTACTAGAGGTGCACCCCAGACAAGCAGGGTCTGGAGCGGACCTCAACAGTCATACAGCGAAGGGGCTAGACTGGTAGAAGGAAAACCAAGTAACAGAAATACTTCATGATCAACATTCTGGGTGTCCACTCAGAGACCCAAACGAAAAGTCAGCAACTACGCAGACAACCAGCGGACAAATCCACAAAGATGGGAAGAAACCAGCGCAAAAAGGAGGAAAACACCCGAAACCAGAACACATCGCCTCCTAGAAAGGACCAAAACTCCTCACCAGCAAGGGAACAAAGCTGGACGGAGAATGACTGTGACGAAATGACGGAATTAGACTTCAGAAGATGGATAATGAGAAACTTTGGTGAGCTAAAAGATCATGTATTAAATCAATGCAAAGAAACTAAGAACCTTGAAAAAAGATTTGAAAAAAGATTCGAGGAAATGATAAAAAGAATGGATACCTTAGAGAGGAATATGAATGAATTAAAGGAGCTGAAAAACACAATACGAGAACTTCGCGAAGCAAACGCAAGTTTCAATAGCCGAATTGACCAAGCAGAAGAAAGAATATCTGAAGTCGAAGACCAACTCAATGAAATAAAACGAGAAACCAAGATCAGAGAAAAAAGCGCAAAAAGGAATGAACAAAGTCTCCAAGAAATGTGGGACTATGTGAAAAGACCTAACCTACGTTTGATAGGTGTACCAGAAGGGGACGAAGAGAATGAATCCAAGCTGGAAAATACTCTTCAGGACATCATCCAGGAAAATTTCCCCCACCTAGCAAGACAGGCCAACACTCAATTGCAGGAAATTCAGAGAACACCACAAAGATATTCCGCAAGAAGAGCAACCCCAAGGCACATAATCGTCAGATTCAACAGGGTTGAAATAAAGGAGAGAATACTAAGGGCAGCCAGAGAGAAAGGTCGGGTCACCCACAAAGGGAAGCCCATCAGACTCACAGCAGATCTCTCGGCAGAAACACTACAAGCCAGAAGAGAGTGGGGGCCAATATTCAACATTCTTAAAGAAAAGAACTTTCAACCCAGAATTTCATATCCAGCCAAACTGAGCTTCAGAAGTGAAGGAAGAATAAAATCCTTTGCGAACAAGCAAGTACTCAGAGATTTTGTCACCACCAGGCCTGCTTTACAAGAGCTCCTAAAAGAGGCACTACACATAGAAAGGATCAATCAGTACCAGCCATTCCAAAATCACACTGAATGCTAAAGAGCTTCAACATAATGAAGAATCTACAACAACTAACAGGCAAAACAGCCACTTAGAATCAAAATGGCAGTATCAAATTCACACATAACAATATTAACCCTAAATGTAAATGGACTAAATGCACCAATCAAAAGACACAGACTGGCAAATTGGATAAAAATCCAAAACCCATCAGTGTGCTGTATCCAGGAAACCCATCTCACATGCAAGGATACACAAAGGCTCAAAATAAAGGGATGGAGGAAGATTTACCAAGCTAATGGAAAGCAAAAAAAAGCAGGAGTTGCAATTCTCATCTCTGATAAAATAGACTTTAAAGCAACAAAGATCAAAAGAGACAAAGAAGGCCATTACATAATGGTCAAAGGATCGATACAACAAGAAGAGCTAACGATCCTAAACATATATGGACCCAACACAGGAGCACCCAGATACATAAGGCAAGTTCTTAATGACTTACAGAAGGACTTAGACTCCCACACAATAATAGTGGGAGACTTTAACACTCCACTGTCAATACTAGACAGATCAACCAGACAGAAAATCAACAAGGATACCCAGGGCTTGGACTCAGACCTGGAGCAAGCAAACCTGGTGGACATTTACAGAACTCTCCACCCCAAATCCACAGAATACACATTCTTCTCAGCACCACATCACACCTACTCTAAAATTGACCACATAATTGGAAGTAAAGCACTGCTCAACAAATGCAAAACAACTGAAATCATAACAAACAGCCTCTCAGACCATAGTGCAATCAAGTTAGAACTCAGAATTCAGAAACCGACCCAGAACCGCACAGCTTCATGGAAACTGAACAACTGGCTCTTGAATGTTGACTGGGTAAACAACGAAATGAAGGCAGAAATAAAGAAGTTCTTCGAAACCAATGAGAACGAAGACACAACGTGCCAGAACCTCTGGGACACATTTAAAGCAGTCTCTAGAGGAAAGTATATAGCAATAAGTGCCCATATGAGGAGAATGGAGAGATCCAAAATTGACACCCTATCGTCAAAATTGAAAGAGCTAGAGGAGCAAGATCAAAAAAACTCAAAACCCAGCAGAAGACAAGAAATTACTAAGATCAGAGCTGAGCTGAAGGAGATTGAGACACGAAAAACCCTTCAAAAAATCAATAAATCCAAGAGCTGGTTTTTCGAAAAGATCAACAAAATAGACAGACCACTAGCCAGATTGATTAAAAATAAAAGAGAGAACAACCAAATAGATGCAATAAAAAATGATAAAGGGGAAATCACCACAGATTCCACAGAAATTCAAACCATCATCAGAGAATATTACAAACAACTCTATGCACATAAACTAGTAAACCTGGAAGAAATGGATAAATTCCTGGACTCCTGTGTCCTCCCAAGCCTAAACCAGGAGGAAGCTGAAACTATGAATAGACCAATAACAAGGTCTGAAGTTGAGGCAGCAATTAAGAGCCTACCTCACAAAAAAAGCCCAGGCCCAGATGGGTTCACAGCTGAATTCTACCAGACACACAAGGAGGAGCTGGTACCATTCCTTCTAAAACTATTTCAAACAATCCAAAAAGAGGGAATCCTTCCCAAATCATTTTATGAGACCAACATCATCCTGATACCAAAACCCGGCAGAGACCCAACGAGAAAAGAAAACTTCAGGCCAATATCCATGATGAACATAGATGCAAAAATCTTCAATAAAATATTGGCAAGCCGATTGCAACAGCAAATCAAAAAACTTATTCATCATGATCAAGTAGGATTCATCCCAGGAATGCAAGGCTGGTTCAACATACGCAAGTCTATCAACGTAATTCACCACATAAACAGAACCAAAAACAAAAACCACATGATTATCTCAATTGACGCAGAGAAGGCATTTGACAAAATTCAACAGCCCTTTATGCTAAAAACCCTCAATAAACTCGGTGTCGATGGAACGTATCTCAAAGTAATAAAAGCTATTTATGACAAACCAACAGCCAATATCATACTGAATGGGCAAAAACTGGAAGCATTCCCTTTGAAATCTGGTACTAGACAAGGATGCCCTCTCTCACCACTCCTATTCAATATAGTACTGGAAGTTCTAGCCAGAGCAATCAGGCAAGAAAAAGAAATAAAGGGTATTCAAATAGGAAAGGTGGAAGCCAAATTGTCTCTATTTGCAGACGACATGATAGTATACCTAGAAGACCCCATCGCCTCAGCCCAAAAACTCCTGAAACTGATAAACAACTTCAGCAAAGTCTCAGGATATAAAATCAATGTGCAAAAATCACAAGCATTCGTCTACACCAATAACAGACTTAAAGAAAGCCAAATCAAGAGCGAACTGCCATTCGCAATTGCTACAAAAAGAATAAAATACCTTGGAATACAACTCACAAGGAACGTAAGGGACCTCTTCAAGGAGAACTACAAACCACTGCTCAACGAAATCAGAGAGGACACAAACAGATGGAGAAACATTCCATGTTCATGGTTAGGAAGAATTAATATCGTGAAAATGGCTATACTGCCCAAAGTAATTTACAGAATCAACGCTATCCCCATCAAGCTACCATTGACTTTCTTCACAGAACTGGAAAAAACCACCATGAACTTCATATGGAACCAAAAGAGAGCCCGGATAGCCAAGTCAATTCTAAGCAAAAAGAACACAGCGGGGGGCATCACACTACCGGATTTCAAACTATACTACAAGGCTACAGTAATCAAAACAGCATGGTACTGGTACCAAAACAGAGATATAGACCAATGGAACAAAACAGAGGCACCGGAGGCAACACAACATACATACAACTATACAATCTTTGATAAACCTGACAAAAACAAGCAATGGGGAAAGGATTCCATGTTTAACAAATGGTGTTGGGAAAACTGGCTAGCCATGTGCAGAAAGCAGAAACTGGACCCCTTCCTGACACCTTACACTAAAATTAACTCCAGATGGATTAAAGACTTAAACATAAGACCTGGCACCATAAAAACCCTAGAAGGAAATCTAGGCAAAACTATCCAGGACATAGGAGTAGGCAAGGACTTCATGAACAAAACACCAAGAGCATTGGCAACAAAAGCCAAAATAGACAAATGGGACCTAATGAAACTCCACAGCTTCTGCACGGCAAAAGAAACAGTCACTAGAGTGGATCGGCAACCAACAGAATGGGAAAAAATTTTCGCAGTCTACCCATCTGACAAAGGGCTGATATCCAGAATTTACAAACAACTCAAGCAGATTTACAGGAAAAAAACAAACAAGCCCATTCAAAAGTGGGCAAAGGATATGAACAGATACTTTACGAAAGAAGACATATATGAGGCCAACAATCATATGAAAAAATGCTCATCGTCATTGGTCATCAGAGAGATGCAAATCAAAACCACATTGAGATACCATCTCACGCCAGTTAGAATGGCGATCATTAAAAAATCTGGAGACAACAGATGCTGGAGAGGATGTGGAGAAAAAGGAACACTTTTACACTGTTGGTGGGAGTGTAAATTAGTTCAACCATTGTGGAAGACAGTGTGGCGATTCCTCAAGGCCTTAGAAATAGAAATTCCATTTGACCCAGCAATCCCATTACTGGGTATATATCCAAAAGACTATAAATCGTTCTACTATAAGGACACATGTACACGAATGTTCATTGCAGCACTGTTTACAATAGCAAAGACCTGGAATCAACCCAAATGCCCATTGATAATAGACTGGATTGGAAAAATGTGGCTCATATACACCATGGAATATTATGCAGCAATCAGAAATGATGAGTTCGTGTCGTTTGTAGGGACATGGATGAATCTGGAAAACATCATCCTCAGCAAACTGACACAAGAACAGAAAAGGAAACACCGCATATTCTCACTCATAGGTGGGTGATGAAAAATGAGAACACACGGACACAGAAAGGGGAGTACTAAACACAGGGGTCTATTGGGGGGAAAAGGGGAGGGCCAGTGGGAGGGGGAGGTGGGGAGGGATAGCCTGGGGAGAAATGCCAAATGTGGGTGAAGGGGAGAAGAAAAGCAAAGCACACTGCCATGTGTGTACCTACGCAACTGTCTTGCATGCTCTGCTCATGTACCCCAAAACCTATAATCCAATAAAAAATTAAAAAAAAAAAATTATCCGTGTTAAAACTAATAACCTCAATATGCAATTAGTTAACATCTACTGCTACAAATGTAATATAATATAGTGATTCAGAAAACTGCTGAAATGCAAAGATTTTTTTTTTTACTCTTTTCTCCTTTTCTGTCGTTTCTCCAGGAAAAAGAAACAGAGCAAATGTAGAGAAAAGGGAAGTTGTTGATTATTACTAAGCAGTCTATTGGTAAACATTTTAAACAGATGTCACACAAAAGTTGTCACAACTAAAACAGGGAGAATCACTTAAAAACAAACTTTCAAGCAATTTTCTTTGTCATGCATTCCTTTATCTCCCCATTTTATTTACTGTAAATTTCTTCTTTAGTCCAGAGCACAATTGACAATATAAAAGTCTGTCTCTTTTGCCTTATTTAAATACCTATATTATGTTATTGTACATATCCCTCTCTCCTTCTTTTCCCCCGTTTATAACTGGTACTCTGATGCTTGCTTCTGGTTTCAGAAGTACTATGTTGGTAATAGCATCCGAAGTGGGATGATAGCAATGAGTTTCTCTGTTTGAATGCCATCATATCTATTGTCTTAGTTGGATCACTTCTTAAAGTATTTTCTGAGACTTAAGTCACGATAGTTTATTTGATATCCTGAGAAATATAAATAATGAATTAGTAAAAGTAAGCTAAACTGTAAACTGTATGGTAATGATCTGTTTTCCAATGAGGGATATCAAGGCTGTATTAATTAGCGACACTCTGAGATAACATGTAAAACAAGTCTTAGAATGAGCCTAATGATAATGGAAGGCTGAGTCATTTACTCACTGATTTCATCCCATAGGTGAGGGTCACCTGAGAGGTGTCACGTTTTTCTGCCTCTTAGCTATGCCTGTATTTATCCCAGCAAGCACCCTCTCTACTAGAGAAAGTTCGTAGGTAGAGAAGAGAAACACAGAGATGTTCTTGTTATGAGTAGCCTTTAGTTCTAGACAAACTTAGGTGAGCCAGTAAAATATGGAGCAAAAAAATCAGTGGGATCTGCTCTCTACTTGATGCAAAGTTCCAAGCCAGACTCCAGATTTAAAATAGTTGACAAGACAGGCATTGATTTCTCATGGAGTTCATAAATTTATGGTTGCTGACAATATACATTTAGACATTTTTTTAATTGGCAGATAAAATCATGTATTTATTATGTACAAAATTATGTTTTAATGGATGTGGAGTGGTGAAGACTAGCTAATTAACAAAAGCATTGCCTGATTGAAATCCAATGATTTGATTGCATTTGATACACTTGTGTAAGAACTAATATGTTTTCATAACTTCATGATTTTTCAGAATAAGAGAATCATGCTGTTCCCACTATCCTTCCCCACCAAGGCTATATGGAAGTTCTATAATGTGCTGTCACAGTGAGGGAATGTATTCTCTTACTGAGTCAATGAGAGGGCGTAGTTTTAAGGGCAAGAATTTCCCAGCACCATGCACCCCTCCCATCTCTATCCGTGGGGGAGATTTAATTGTTTATGTTTGAATTTCTCGGGCGCGGGAAGAAACTAAGAGTCAATCACCCAGCGGAAGATTAAAGGAACTCCTTTCATTGGCCAGAGGAACTTGGGAAGGTGGAAATTTTTCCCAGGATAAGTTCCCCTGCTCCTTCACCCACACCGGATTTCCAGCTCTCTGGGATCCTCTTCCAGTGGGAGCTCTCTTTCCCTTCTTGGATTTTCCCTCTGGAATCCGCTTCCACACTTCTCGTGGAAGCTTTTCTCTCTTCTCCTCCTTTTTTCTACCTAAATAAAATCACCTTTATGCATCACTTCTTGGGTTCGGTATTTACTTTACAAGAGTACAGTGCACCTGCAGTAGTCCCTTCTCTTATTCTTCAAGAAGCAAAAACCAGAAATCCACAGCATTCTCTTTGGGGAGCCATACCTCCCCAATACCCCCCAAAAAACACGGTTACAACAACCAATCCAGACATTTAATTTTGTGGTCCTATGAACCCCCTGGTCTCTTATCTAGGGACACACATTCTCTGTATGCTTGTTTAAAGTTTTTTATTTCCCCATTCTCTCAGCCCTCACCCCAAGGTAGTAGCACAATGTGAACAAACAAAGCTTCCCCTTAGTCTGTTTTACCTCCTAAATTCTTGTAATATATTTTTAGTAGTTGTAGACTTAATGTATGCTCTTATTGATTACATAATATCCTATGCTTTAATTCCTTCAGGACAGAGGAATTTCATAAAAGTGAAAGTCCTTTTAAACAACACACAAATCAAGAGTATTATCAGCAACTCAGAAGCTTTCTGATGTCCCTCCTGTTCTCTGCTCAACCCCAAGGCAGTTATTATGCTATTTCCCATCACTGTAAATTACTTTTGCGTGCTTTGGAACATATTATGAATGAATATTCACTGCTCTCTGTGAGACTCCTTTTCCTATACATTACACATATTTTTGTAAGTAACAATAGATCATTATTTATGATTACTTTCAGATACTCTATTTTATAAATTAACCATAATTTGAAAATAATAATGAAAATTTAGTTTATTTCTAGTCCTTGGCTGTTGAATGTAGTGCTTCTATGATAATTATTGCATTTTTGGCAAATATATGTATGCATTTCTTTTGCACATATAGCTAAGAGTGGAATTACTGCATCATAAGTTATTTGTTCAACTTTACTGAACACTGTTAAAAAAACTTTCCAAAGTAATTATATCAGTTTTATTTTTAAATTGAATGTTCTCTTAGTTAGTTGCTGCTAAATAAAATTGCAGTTGATTGTTTTATATTGATCTTGCTATATCCATGTATCTATCTATTTTAATAGATGTCTGTTAATTATTTTGAACTTTCTACATACACAATCATGTTGACAGCAAATGTTTATAATTTATTTCTTCCATTCCAATTCTTATTTACTTTTTATATTATTGCACTGGTTAGAACAGCCAATTTAATGTAGGATAAAAATGTTGGTCAGGAATTGTTATAATAGACCATTTATACTAATCTTGAAAACATTTTTAGTATTTTATTATTAAATACATTGCTTGGTCAAGATTTTTCTTAGGTACTCATGAAAAGGAGGTTGACTTTTTTTCTAATGTTCTCAGCACCCATTTCTGTAATGAATGGGTGCTAAATTTTATCAGCAAATGTTTTTGTGTCTATAAAGATCCTCAGTATTATATTATCTTTCTAGGGCTTCCATAACAGATTTTCACAAACTTGGTGCCTTAAAACAATAGAAGTTTATTATGTCATGATTCTAGTGTCCAGAAGTTTCTTAAAATCAAGGTATCATTAGGGCTGTATATCCTGAAATAGTCTAGAGGAGAATTCTTCCTTGCCTCTTATAGCTTTAGGTGGCTCCTAGCATTCCTTGAATTGTGGCTATGTAACTCCAATTTCTGCCTTCATCTTCACATTACTTTTTCCTCTTTGTTTCTTTCATAAATCTCCCTCTGCTTATCTCCTATAAGGTACATGTGATTGGATTTAGGGCCCACCTAGATAATCTGGTTTGCTTCTCTCACCAACCTGAACCTAATCATTTATTTTCCTGTATCAAGTAAACTTCATGGATTCTATGAATCTTACATGGATACCTTTTGGAGCTTGACTATTTGGACACTACATATTTATATGATTTCTCTCTTGTGCAAGGGCATGCCCTTTTTCTTTGTCATACAGACTCTGGGCTCTGTTGTCCAGGCTGGAGTGTGGTGGTGCCGTCATAGCCCACTGCAGCCTTAAACTCCTGGGCTGAAGCAATCAGCCCACATCAGCCTATGGGGTAGCTAATTATTTTGGTAGAGATGGGGGTCTCGCTATGTTGCCCAGGCTGTTCTCAAACTCTTAGTCTCAAGCAATCCTCCCACCTCAGCCTCCCAAAGCGATAGGATTAATACTGTGATGAATTAGATATATACCAACTTTACACTTCAAGGATTAATTCAACTTTATATGAGGTATTGTACTTTTATATATTACTAGATTTGGTTAATAATTGTGTTTAGTTTTCCTGCATTTATAATAATGAGAGATATTGTGCTATAATTTTCCTTCTATTACAATGCTTTCTTGTTAAGTTTTATACAGGCATCATTAAACAAGTTAGTAGCATTCTTTTTTTGAATACCTGGAAGAATTGTTCAAAGCTTTGTCGTATTTTTTTCCTAGAATATTTTAGATTGTTCAGTAGTTAAGTCTCTTTGATTCTGGAGGTGTATATGGGTAAATATATTTATTTTACATCTAATTAATTAAATGTATTTGATAGTAATTAGATTTTTAATTTCATCTTGTGTCTCTTTGGGTAATTAGTATGTTTCTAGGAAGTTGTCCATTTCAGTCATTGTCAAATTAGTTGAGATAAAGTTATTAATGGTATACTTTAATATATTCTTAATACCTGAATGATTTGTAATGATGAGCCCCTCTTTTCATAACACTACTAGTACATATTTTGTCTGCGTTTTTTTGTTTACTTGTCTTAGAGGTACAAACATTTTATTGTTTCGAAGAACTACTTCTAGCTTTGTTAATTATTTCAACATACTTTAATTTTTTTCATTTATTTATGCTTTTATCTTCAGGCTGTTCTTTATTCGTATTTCTTTGGTTAACATACTATTAATGTTCTAATACTTTGAGAGGGATATTTATGCATCCTCCTTCTAATATATCCACTGAAGACCATAACTTTCTTTCTACTCCATTAACACAGTTTTAATCATATTTTATAAGTCTGTGCATCTTTTATTTTTATTCAGTTTTAAAATATTCTAATTTCCATTGTATTTCTACTTTGGCCAATGAGTTATTTAAGAGTGTATATCTTAATTGAAACTGCATATATACTTATCATTGTTCTTATTATTTGTGATCTATTGATTTCAACTGTAGTCAGAAAATATACCCTGAGTTATGTGCATCCTTTGAGATATGCCAGGTCCTGCTTTGTGATCCAGAAAAGATCAATATTATTAAATGATCTTTGACAAGATGAAAGAAAGATGCATTTGGTTATTGCTGAATGCTCTGTTTTATTAATCTAGATCAATGACATAAATATTCTTAATCAACTTTGTGACAATTTTTATGTCCTTAAATTTTCCTGTTATTTTAATCATTAATGGAAAGATAGGTGCTATCGTCATCCATTATGAAAATAGAGTAGGCCTAAATTTGAACTCTGCTGAATCTGTTCTTATCTGGTGAAATAATATTATTATATTTTACAAATCTAGAGTTTTATAGCTTTCTCTGTAATAGTTATCTAATCATTGTAAATTACCTATTTTTGTCTCTTATAGCTTAAAACCTGCTTTGCCTGATATTAGCTTAAATTTGTCAAAAGTATTTAAGGCCACCGTTTGGATGGAGCAAAAGTCATATTCATGCACATTGTATTGATCATGACAACTAATAGGGCAAGATTGACATCGTTGAGATAAGAAGGATAATATCATTATAAAGCTTAAGGGAAAGGAGTATAAATGTTTGCTACAAATATTATAATCTACATCATTATTCTTTTATTTATTTATTTATTTATTTTTGAGACAGAGTTTCGCTCTTGTTACCCAGGCTGGAGTGCAATGGCGCGATCTCGGCTCACCGCAACCTCCGCCTCCTGGGTTCAGGCAATTCTCCTGCCTCGGCCGCCTGAGTAGCTGGGATTACAGGCACGCGCCACCATGCCCAGCTAATTTTTTTGTATTTTTAGTAGAGATGGGATTTTACCATTTTGACCATGATGGTCTATGATCTCTTGACCTCGTGATCCACCTGCCTCGGCCTCCGAAAGCGCTGGGATTACAGGCTTGAGCCACCGCGCCCGGCTTTATTTTTAATCTTTCCGTGTCTTATAAGTTTTTCTCTTGTTTTCAGCATATCTTTTATTTTGCTTTGTTTGGCTGAAAAAAAAATCATGTCTTTTAATTGAAGTATCTGTTTCATTAAATGGCAGATGTTTGTATTAATATTTATACATGTTGTACTTTTTATAAGGTTGGGCAAGTTTTGACATTAAGCATCCTAGCTGTCAACTGTAATTCTTAACAAAACGGTAAATCCAAAACTATTTAAATTATTAGGGCTGGGCACTGTGACTCAAACCTGTAATCCCAGCACTTTGGGAGGCCAAGATAGAAAGATCACTTGAGGCCAGGAGTTTGAGATTAGCTTGAGCAATATAGCAACAGACCCTCATCTCTACCAAAATAAAATAAAATAAAAATTACCTTGGCATAGTGGCATGCACCTATAGTCTTAACTATTTAGGAGGCTAAGGTGGGAGCATTGCTTGAGCCTAGGAGTTCAAAGCTGTGGTGAACTATAATCACACCACTGCACTCCAGCCTGAGTGACAGAGCAAGATCTTGTCTCAATAAATACATAAAATGTATAAATAAAACTAATTACTGACTAGGTAGTTACAAAGATTTTTATTAGTTTGAAATGTAATTTATATAAAACCAAAACCACATATTCTAAAGAAACAATCATTTGTATTGTGCATATTTGTACAGTGATACAAAAACACCAAAATTATCTTTTAGAACAAACACTTCTCTTCCTCAAATGTTATCCTATGCCACTTGATTATGTTCTGCTTTTCTTTTGTATGTATGAATCAATTTTATTGGCTAACATTTTGTTAATGTTAATCTATTCTCATGAAAGATATTGGACTCTATTTTCTTTTTGTGAGATGTCATTCACTGGTTTTGACATCAAGGTAACATTTTTCTCTTAAGCTAAGAAGTGTTTCTTTCTCCATTAAGATTTGAAAATAGTAATTAGGGAAGATTGGAAAAAAATTGTATTTAAAAGATTTGAAATATTCACCAGTGATACAGTTAGAAGTAGATTTTACTTTGTGGGGTGATTTTCTGTTGAATAATTAAATTGATTTAATTGGTATAGGACTATTTATGTCTTCTCTCCTTGAAGCAGTTGTTGCAATGTTAATTAACATAAAAGCTTTTTTACCATATTTATTTACCAATTAATGGCATCGGCTCTGTGCTGAGGTCCTTGCTTTTATTCTGATATCAGTAAAATAACTGATAAAATTCAGTCAAACTTTTATTTAATTTATTGATGTTTTTTAAATAACCATTTTGAGTTTCAGTGATATGTGTTTGTTTTATCAATTGCTTCTTTTTTTTTTTTTATCAGTTTCTAACTTGATCTTTATTATTTCCTTACTTCTATCTGCTTATCTTAGGGCTTAACTGTTCTTCTTTCTTCAAATTTTTATGATGAAGACTACAGCACTGACTTCAAGTTACTGTTATTCATAATAGAAACATTAAATGGTCTAAGTTTCCAAGTTGTCTTTACTTACTTAATTAAACACATTTTCTAATTATTTCTATTTTTTACCTATGGTTTATTTATAAAGTGGATTTCCTAAATTTCTTCCTGATATTAATTTGTATTCCAAATCCTTCAAATTTAATAGAACTTATTTCATAACAGCATTTGGTATATATTTGTTAATGAACCATTATCACTTGGACAAATATGGATCCTGAAGTTGTTAGATAGAATATTTTATAAAAGTTAATTAGGCCAGTTTAGTTATAAATGTTTTAATCTTCTTTGCTCTTAGAAATATATCTTCTTGTTTCTTTTAGCTATGAAATAAAATTATTGAAATATGGTTTATAATTATCTATAATTATTTTTTCTACTCTGTGAGGTTTACTTCAAGAATTTTGACACTCTATAATTAGTTGCACATGCATTTATAAATGTTAAATGATCTTTCACTATATATTCATTTACCATTAAGAATTTTCTTTTTGGAAATTAGCATTTCATATTTTAAAATCCATTTTATCTGTCATCAGTATACTCTAGCTCTTTTATGCTGTTTGGATAGTATGTATTTTCTACATTTTTGCTATATATACATGAATTTGAAAGTAATTTAGATCTCTTTTATACTTTATTTTTGTTGAATTACTAAGGTGATTCATATGTTCCAAAAGTGATATAGCTAGATTTGGGGCAGAAATTTCACAATATGGTTTTCAAAAAAAAATTATTTTGTCTCAAATGTTTAAGGTGATAAATATGCTAATTATCTTGATTTGATAGTTACAAAATGTGTACATGTATTCAAACATCACATTGTATACCATAAATATGTATGATTTTTTGTCAATTAATACAACTTTTTAAAAGCATATTTTATCTCTAGTTAATTTCTGTATGCCATAATGTATGTTTTAGTGCTGGCTCTGAGATTATATTATAGATCGAAAGCTGCATTTTGTAGCTTAAATAGTTTTAAAGTTCTTCTAAATTTAGAAGTTTAAGCATAAATAACTCTGCTAAACAGAAATTTGTCTCTGTCAGACGTTGTTATCATATTTCCTATGTGTAAAACATAAACAATAGCTATATTAGTAATTAGGGATTAGTGTACCTGTTTTTCTTTTAAATATATAATAAGCAAAATATATAATAAACAAAATATATTTTTCTATTGATTAAAAATATTCCACTAAAGCATACTGTATTAGTCTGTCCTCATATTGCTATAAAGAACTCCCTGAGGCTGAGTAATTTATAAAGAAAGGAGGTTTAATTGGCTGAGAACTCCATAGGCTGACAGGAAGCATTGCTGGGAGGCATCAGAAACCTTACAATCATGGCAGAAGGAAAAGAGGAAGGTGGGACTTACATGGCTGGAGCAGGAGGAAGAGAGACAAAGGGGAGGTGCTACGCACTTTTAAAAAACCGAATCTCATAAGCACTCACTCACTATCACATGGACAGCAAGGGGGAAATTTACTCCCATGATCCGATCCCCTCCAACCAGGCCCCTCCTCCAACACTGGGGCAATTTAACATGAGATTTGGGTGGGGACACAAATTCAAACCATACCACATTTTCTAATTATTAATCTGTTGAATATTGGGCCTAATATTCTTTTTGATAAAATAATAATTAAGCAATTCTTTCCATGAACATGTCTCAGAAAAAAAGGAAATGAACCAAGGAAAGAAAATAAGTATCCCTGATTTGAAGTTCAGCAGAAAAATCTATCCCACATCTTAGCTACAGGTGGTAAGGCATAGCACTTAAATGAAATGAATTTCCACATTGGGGCTACTGCTTTATTACATCCATTCTGGGATAATGGAACTTGAAACCCAACCCTACTTTACTGAATTTAAGTATAACAATTAGGATTATGAAACCAAGCCATAACTATCCCTATTGTGAATTATCTTTATCCATAGTGGAAAAATAACGCTCGTAAGCTAAAAAGGAAAAACAACAAATACAACAATGAAAATATATATATATATATATATATATATATATACATATATATATATATACACACACACACACACACGATTGTAATTCCAAGTTTGGGAGAAATGATAAAATTTGATCTCTGTTTCCCTTTTCATCTTTTTTCCCTCCTTCATATTTATCCAATTGGCTTCTTACACTTTCTCAGTGCCAGGATAATTTACTTGAAACACAAAAGTGAGCCAAGGAGAATGAAAGGTAGATAAATGTAGTTAGCCCCAAAGCCATTTTGCAACATTGCTGTTCTGCTTAGTTCCAGAAATTTAAGGTGAAGGATTAATTTCTTCATGATAATAAGCAAAACTAGACAGCTCCTAAAATTTCAGAAAATATTCCCTTTATTGTGAGGCCAGTACTTTTCAGAAGCAAGATAAAATTCCAGCTAGGTTATGTACTAATTCTGGTAGCCAGAATGACTCCAGAAAAAAAAAATCTACATGTTATTCCCTGGAATCTTGGAAAATATAATTAGTTTTATAGACTTTAAAATGGGGAGATATCCTGGATTATCCATCATTCATGCTGGCCCAAACTAATCCCATGAGTTCTCAAAAGCAGATAACTTTCTTGGCTGCAGTCAGAGAGATGAGAAGAAAGAAACGATGAGAACACTTGGACACAAAGAGGGGAGCATCACACACTGGGGTCCATTGTCAGGGGGCTACAGGAGGGATAGTGGAAAGGTGGGATAACATCAGGAGAAATGTCAGGTATAGGTAATGGGGGCATGGTGGCAACAAACCACCTTGCCATGAATGTACCTATGCAACAATCTTATATGATCTGCATATGTACCCCAGAATCTAAAGTACAATAAAATAAAAAAAAGAAAGAAAAATCAAAGAGATTTGGAATGAGGAGTAAACCCATCATTACTGACTTTAAAATGGATTGCGCAAAAAATGTCTTAAGATTCTAAGTAAGGCTCTTAGCTGGCAATTATCAAGAAAATGGAACCTCAGTTACACAGTTGCGCATGGAACTGAATTTGGCCAACAATAGAAATGAAGCAGATTTGGCAGCAGGGATTTCAGAAGGAAACACAATTTTGTGAGGTTCTAAGCAGGCAGTCTAGCAAGTCTCCTTGCAACCCTACTTCTTACCTATGGAACTGTATGAAAATAAATGCATGTTGTTTTAAGTGACAAAGTGTGAAAATTGATTACAGCAGCAACAGAGAACAAATACATTTATTTTATGACCTCTTAATAATAAATCCTTGAACCTCATAATTTCTTGATAATAGGGAAATTAATATGCCAATCTAAATAAAACAGGAGGTATACTAATTTAAGTTAAATACTTAGCAATATGATTGATATGTAATACATTTTTTCAATAACTAAAAATGCATTTAAATAAATGTTTCAACATCCCGATTTTCATCATATTGTACTGATATAGCTTGGATGTATGTCCCCACCAAATCTCATGTTGAAATGTAATCCCCAGTGCCTGATATGAGGTGTTTGGCTCATTGGGGTAGATTCCCTCATGAATGCCTTGTCTTTCCCACAGTAATGAGTTCATGCCAGATCCGGTTGTTTAAAAAGAATCTTTGCACGTCCCTCCCCTCTCTTGCTCCTCTCTTGCTATTTGACAGGCCTGCTTCCTTCTGCCATTAGTAAAACTCCCTGAGGACTCATCAGAAGCTGAGCAGATGCGGACACCATTTTTCCTGTACAGGCTGTAGAACCACAAGCCAATTAAACCTTCTTTCTTTATAAATTAGCCAGCCTCAAATATTTCTTCATAGCAATAAAGTATCCTAATACAGAAAATTGCTACCAGAAAGTTCAGTGTTGCTACACAGATACCTAAAGGTGTAGATGTGGCTTTGGAACTGGGTAACAGGCAGAAGTTGGAAGAATTTTGAGGGAACAGAAGAGAACAGAAGGATTAACGAGAGTTCTTACGGAATAAATACATGGTTGTGGCCAAAATGCTGACAGAAATACTGACAGTGAATGCTAGACTGATGAGGTCTCAGATGGAAATAAGGAAGTTATTGGAAACCAGAGTAAAGGTCGCCTTCATTTTTCCCTTGCAAAGAACTTGGCTGCTTTGTGTTTGTTCCCCAGGGAATCTGTGGAAGTTTGAACCTAAGATTGATGACCTCAGGTATCTGGATAAAGAAATTTCTTAGCGGCAAAGCATTCAAGATGTCATCTGGCTACTTTTAATAGGCTACAATCAGATATGACAGTAAAGAAATGACTTAAATTGGAACTTATATTTAAAGGAGAAATAGAGCTTAAATGTTTGAGAAATTTTGCAGCAGAGCTATGTGGCAGAAGAAAAAGAATTTTCAGGAGAGAAATACAAGCAGGCTGTGGAGCAACCACTTGCTAGAAAAATCAGCATGACTGCAAGGGAGCCATGTGCCAACATTTAAGACAATGGAGAAAAACCTACAGGCATTTCAGGTGTTTCATCAGAGATCATTGATGCAGCCCTTCCCATCACAGGCTCAGAAGCCTTGGAAGAAAGAATGGTTTCAAGGCCGAGGGTCAGGGCACCACTACCTGCTTAGCCTCAGCAAACTGATCCTGACATTTCAGATGCTCCAACTCCAGCTATGGCTCAAAAGGCCTCACGCACAGCCCAGGCTGCTGCTTTGGAGAGCCAAGCCACTGTAAGCCTTGGCAGTTTTCATGCGGTGTTAAGCCTGAAGGTGTGTAGAATGAAAAAGTGAAGAAGCCTTGGCAGCTTCTCCCTACATTTCAGAGGAAGTTTGAAAAAGTCTGGGTGCCTGAGGAGAAGCCTGCCATAAAGATGGGAGTTCTGTGACTGGGTGGCGGAACGCAGGGGAGAGCAGAGAGGCTTCCCGAAGACGCTCCCAATTCCCTGATAGGGAGGGGATAAACTCAGCTCCCTCCCAGTCCAATTCTTTTCCCAATGTGTCACAGGTTCTTGGGCTCCCTGGCCCCAGGAATGGGGAAGAGGCCTTGGCGGCTGTGTAAGCTTACCGGTCAAGTAAATATCTGACCCAAAGAGTTTTTCAGAGAGCAGTTTAGAGGCAGAGAAAGAGAGAGAAGTAGAGAGAAAGCTCCCACGCTCTCTCTTTTTCAGAGGCAGAGAGAGAAAGAGAGAGAAGTAGAGAGAAAGCTCCCACCCTGTTGTGGAAGAGGATCCCGGAGAGGGAAATCGCAGCAGGTAAGGTGCAGTGGAATTTTAACTTTGAAGTTATTCCTGCTCCATTCATATTTTTGTCCAATGAGAGGAGTTCTTTCAAACTTCCTCTGTAGTGACTGATCTTTGACTTTGATTCCAGATTGGTTGCTTGGGCCCACAACAGAGCCCCTCCTTCCAGGGATTTTGGCGGGCTTTCTGAACAAAGGAAGCTCACCTGGAATTTCACCTAGCCCACGAAGGGAAAGTTAGACAAAGAACTCAAGGTTCCCTGATGGGGAGGTGGATGGAGGCATGGTGCTGGGAAGTTCTTGCCTTGAAACCACACCCCTTGTGGACCTGGGAAGAGAAGTTAACATAGTCCCTCAGTTCTCACAGAGAAAACTTTCCAGGGTAGTTCCTAGGAAAAATGAGGGTTTGGAGCCCCCACAGAGAGTCCCCATCAGGACACTGCTAGTGAAGCTAGAAGAAGAGGGTCTCTATACTCCAGACCCAAAAAAGGTAGAGCCACTCTCAGCCTGCACCCTAAGCCTGGACAAATCATAGGCACTCAACTCCAACCCACAAGAACAGCTGGGGGTGCTGCACCATGCAAAGCCTTTGAGGCAGAGCTGCCCAAGGGTCTTGAGGCCCACCCTTCACACCACTGTGCCCTAGATGTGGGACTTAGAGTCAAAGGAGATTATTGTGGAACTTTAGAATTTAATGTCTGCCCTGCTGGGCTTCAGACTTTTGTGGGGCCTATTGCCCCTTCCTCTAGCCAATATCCCCTTTCGGAATGGAAATGTTTACCCAATGCTTGTATCCCTATTGCATTTTGGAAGTAAATAACTTGTTTTTTATTTTATATGCTCATAGACGGCAGGAATTTGACTTAAATATCAGATGAGACTTTGAACTTGGTACTACAAAAGTTAAAGAGAAAAGAAACATGAAACATAGCTTGCAATGAAAGACAGGTTTTCTTCAGATAAAAACCTGAGAGGTGCTTCTGGCCAATTTCAGAAAGGAGCACTTTCTCTTACAGACTAAGTGTATATATTGGTTTTGGGGTGAGGGAGCTTATCGGAAGCTTGGAATGTTTATGTGTGTGTGGAGAAGCTTATGGCGGGGTTGGAATCTCTCTGGGAGGCGGGGAGGTTATCTTGGGGCAGACATCTTTCTGGTCTGGAGTAGGGCTTGAAGTGCAGTTATCTTGGGGTTACCATCTTCCCAGCTGGAGGGGGGTTTATCTCAGGGCTAGCATGTCTCCAGTTTGGAAGGAGTTTGGAATGTTTCTGGTTAGAGATGTTATTGGCGGTTTATGGTCATGCTGACCTTAGCCATTAGGCTAGTGCCCTTTGGATTTAGGTGTTTTTTTTTTAATTAAGGTGAACTTTAGAATGAAGGGCTTGTCTAAGATTGAGATGCTCCTGCTCTGTCAAGTACTTTTGAGCAATGTTAGGATGAATTAACACTTTCAGGGGCTGTTGGGAAGGCATGATTGTATTTTGCAATGTGAGAAGAACATGAGATTCAGGGAGATGGGGCTAAATAATATCGTTTGGATGTTTGTCCTCTCCACATTTCATGGTGAAATGTAATCTCCAATGTTGGAAGGGGGACCTGGTGGGAGGTGTTTGGGTCATAGGAGCTGAACCCTCATGAATGGCTTAGTGCTCTCCCAACGGTAATTAGCTTATGTGAGATTTGGTTATTTACAAAGGAGCCTAGCACCTCCCCTTCTGTCTCTTACTTTCTCTCTCTCACTATGTGACATGCCTACTCCTCTTTGCCTTCTGTGTTGAGCAAAAACTCCCTGAGGCCTTATCAGAAGCCAAGCAGATGCTAGCACAATGCTTCCTGTCAGAACCATAAGCCAATTAAACCTCTGTTTTAAATAAATTGCCCAGCCTCAGCTATTGCTTTATAGCAATGCAAAAATGGCCTAATACATGTAGCAAACAGAAATTTAAGTACGAAATGGCTGATGATTAACAATTATAAACTACAACATCCAAAATAAATTTTTAATTTTTTTAACGAAGAATGCTTAATGTTGTGACAAATAGTGTTTCTGAATCTTGTAGTTCTGTTAAAAGAATTAAAAAATACATATATCTTCCCCAATCAGGAAGCTATTCTTCTTCCAAAAATAAATAGAAGAAAATACACTCAATGTTATGAAATAAATCACCCTGTATATATAATTGTAGAACTGAGATTAGAGACAGGTTAATAGCAATATCAATGAAGGAAATAGCATTCTTCATCAATAAATAGATAACGTTCAGCATTTTATCAGGTTCATTGCCAAAATCAAATTTGCTCTGTTAATACAAATGATTAAAAATATGCTAAACTAGGCCAGGTGCAGTGGCTCATGCCTGCATTCCCAGCACTTTGAGAAGCCAAGGTGGGCAGGTCACCTGAAGCCAGGAGTTTGAGACCAGCCTGACCAATATGGCACAACCCTGTCTCTACTAAAAATGCAAAAATTATCTGGGCATGATGGTGGATGCCTGTAATACCAACTAGTCAAGAGGCTGAGGCAGGAGAATCACTTGAAGCCGGGAGGTGGAGGTTGCAGTGAGCCAAGATCGCACTAGACTGGGTGACAGAGCAAGACTATGTCTCAAAAAAAAAAAAAAAAAAAAAAGCTAAACTTTGACACATGGGGTAACAGAAATCTAGGATGTGGATCTTAATAATAAAATAACCTAAAAACATTACTTTGCTTGACAGTTGTGCAGAATATAAGAAAAGCGAGCAGCTTCTAAACAAATAAAAAATTAGAAAATAAACTTCTCAGTCACATTTTCAATATTTCTCTAAAGATGGAAGATATAGAGAGGTCTTAGAAATAAACTTTACATCTTTTAAAGATTAGATGTGTTTATTTAAGTACATTCTGTATTTAAAATAACATAATAAAAATTGCAAAACAGTGATTTAGTCATTTTCTTTTAAATATCCTCTAGGTTCATAAATTCTGAATAAAAGAATCTTTCAAGTGTTGTTACACTGAGATATTAGACCAAGGGGCATCTTCTTTAATGAATTTAACTCAGATTAGTAAGATATTCTAAAGAATCTTATTCCATTATGCCTTGTTTCTGTTTTGTATTCTGCCAAATGTTGAAGTGCCTAAAACTACATTTCCTATAATGTTGACACATGTATTTCAACTTAATGATATATTCTTAATGCTTTCAAAAGTCTATTGTTTCATTTGAAGAGGAATGCTTAAAATTGTTATATGTAAAATAATAGTGTATAAAAATAAATAGTTTATTATATGTAAATAGCAATATATAATACCTATAATTTATTTATTGAAAAGTTCCAATATTTTAAATTAATTAATTTATTTAGTGTCTAACTAAACAATATTTTAAAAATATTTTATTAAGGCCTGTCTTACAATTTTAGAAGGTCAGCAACTTGACATACTTATCAATGGATATAAATGTCCAAAAAATTCTACTTGGAAAAATAAAATTTAGCTACAAATATCAGGTAGTAAAAAGACTAACATTCAACTCTCCAATACACAAACGCCTTCTTAGATGCATTACTTATGGGCTAATGTAGAAATTGTATGCAATTTTTGATCGTGTGAAATAATGAATTTCAAAGCTCCTTTCTCTTCATTATCCAGTGTGGCAGTATCTCATATTTGAGAATGAAAGAGCTCATATCAAGTCTTACCGAAAGCAACCTTTCAGTGAGTACCTCTTTATTCATGCAAAAATTATTTGGTGCTAAACTTGTTTTAGCTTTTGAAATATCAGTTAAAGGAATTAACAACCAATCAAACTATTGATGGTATATCAGAAGGAACAGAAACAATGTTAAACTAAAAATCACTTTTTTAGTAGATTGCTTTTGAGTTTTGTTTGCTAAAAGTAGACCATAACCAGAAGTTTAAATATTATCTTAGCCAATTTGTGTTGCTATAGCAGAGTACTGAGGGAATGTGTTCTCTTTCCCAGTCGACAAGGGGACGGATGTAGTTTTAAGGGCAAGAACTTCCCAGTACCATGCCTCCCTCCCATCTCTCTCCATCCGGGAGATAACTGTCTTCGTTTACATTTTCATGGTCACAGGAAAGGGTAAAAAGTCAGTCACTCCAGCGGAAGTTCTAAGGAACTCCTTTCATTGGCCAGGGGTCTTAAAGAAGGTGAGGGTTCCTCCCAGGTTAAAAGTCCCTTTCATCCACACCCCTTTGGACTCCGTGTTTGGGTCCCCTTTCACTAACACTCCTTCATGGAAGCCATCTTTCTCTCTCATGGATTTTTCCTCTGGAGTCCCCTTCCACACTCTCTTGTGGAGGCCTGTCTTCCCCTCTTAAACTCCATCTCTCTTTCTCTTTTCCTTCCAATCAGTGTGGAAGCTGCTTTCCTCTCCCGGATTCCATCTGTCTGGATTCTCTCACTCAGTGGGAGAGTTAGCTGTTTCTTTCTCTCTCCTTCTCCTGTTTCTTTCGCTACTTAAATAAATCATTTTCTACAAACACTTTAGAGTTCGGCATTTACAGTGCACTGTGCCATGGTCTCCTATCCCATTCCTGGGGGAGAGAACCTGGAGAAACGTCCTCTCAGGCTCCCCTGAACCCAAAACCTGGAAACATTACCATAAACTGTGTGGCTTATAATAACAGAAATTTGTTTCTCACAGTTTTGGAGGCTGGAAGTTTAAGATCAGGTGCCATTGTGGTCGGATTCTGGTAAGGGCCAACTTCCTGGTTCATAGACATCCCCCTTCTATCTGTATTCTCCCATGGCAGAAGGCAAAGAACAGGGGAGCTCTCTTTGTCTCCCTTACAAGGGCACTATTTTCTTTCATGAAAGATTGTTTTTTTACGACCTAATTATCTCCCAACGGTCTCATCTTCTGATACCATCATATTAAAGTGTTACAATATCAACAGGTAAATTTTGGGAAGACACAAATATTTGGCCTCCAGCCAAAAAAAAAAAAAAAATGTGTGTAGTGTTATTTTCTTGTGACATGGAAGACCTTTATCAACTAAGATAGACCCTAAGGTTAAAAAAACAAAGTTACCTATGGGTTAAGATTTCAGGTCCTCACAGGCATGGCAAATTTCTAAATTCTCACTAAACTTTTGGACAATAGGAAATATCAGACAAATTATCCTAACTGATTTACAATGCAGAACACTAAAACTCTGATTTGACAGAAAACTGGCCCCACAAACATTCTTTCCTGATAATTAACTTTGGGGCTTAAGCCAGTTTCAGCCAGTTTATAGAGGCTGCACACAAACCATCACTGTATTTTATACTTCACCTTTTGATGTAAAGCGTCATATTCCACCTCATGTTAGAGAATTTAGAAATTTGCCATGCCTGTAGTGCTAAATCAATCCTAAAGTGAAACAAGATGTATGTTACATACATGTTTATCCATTATGCATACATGCTGCTCCTCTCATAAATCTGTACACCAAAAAAAAAAAAAAAAGAAAAAAAAATCTGTATACCTTTTCCCCCAGACCTACTGAAAATGTATGATACAGGCTCTGTGAGACATAAAACCCAATTTACCTTTCCATTCTTCAAAGAGAGAACACCTACGGTCTACAGCGGAAACGTTTTCTTCCAGGCTTGCAAACCTATATCCCCAATAAAGTCCTCTTTTCTACTCTATAGCCATCTTGGTGGTCTTTTGCACAACAACTTCCATTGTACTGTCCATCCATATTTGCTGTTACTCTCATTATCTTCAGATCTTTCCTCTCCATATTCTTATGTACATCATATTATGTATGACTATTTTTTAGCCATGTTAATAAAAGGAATCTAATTTTCTCTCTAAACACTTTTACTTCATTAACATGCCTATATTGATTTTTGACATTCCAACTAACATTCATTCTTGATGAGAAATGTCAGGTTTTTCATCAGATTAACAATAATTTTGTTCATTTCCATTGGCCTGTGTATCCATTTACCTGTAACCAACTGATCTGCAATAAAGTTGACAAAAATAAACAATGGGGCAAGGACACCATTTTCAATAAATGGGACTGAAAAATCAGGTAGCCATATGCAAAAGAATGACAGCAGACCTTTGTTTCTCACTACATACAAAAATTAACCCAAGATGCATTAAAAACTTAAGTGTAATACCTGAAAAGATAAAAATCCTACAAGAAAACCTAGGATACATTCTTCTGGTCATTGGTTTAGGCAAGGAATTTATGATTCCTAAAGCCCTAAAAGTAAATGCAACAAAAACAAAAATAGACAAATAGGAGTTAAACGAAAAGCTTCTGCACAGTAAAAGAAATAATCAACAGAATAAACAACCTACAGAATGGGAGAAAATATTTGTAAATCAGGCCCCTGACAAAGGACTAATATTCAGAGTCTATAAGGAAGTAAAAGAACTCAACAAGAATAAAAAATAAACAACCCCATTAAAAACAGTGCAAAGTACCTAAGTAGACATTTTTCAAAAGAAGAAATACAAACAGCAGTCAACAAACATACTAAAAAAAAATGCTCAACATCAGTAATCATCAGAGAAATACAAATTAAAAGCCCAATGAGGTATCATCTTACACCAGTCAGAATGGCTATTACTAAAAAGTAAATTAATAATACATGTTGGCATGGAGGCAGAGCAAAGGGAACACTCATACATTGGCAGGAACGTAAATTAGTTCAACTTTTATGGAAAATAGTATAGTAATTTCTCAAAGAACTATACTATAGTGATTTTACAAAGAACTAAAAATAGATCTGCCATTCAACTCAGAAATCTCAGGTGTCCTTTTGGTATGACTCTCCTTTTACTCAAAGAAAAATTAATTGCTCAAAAACATCATTTTATCAAAAGGACACCTGTACTCATATGTTCATCACACTACTATTCACAATAGCAAAGTCATGGAACCAACCTAAGTGTCTGTCAACTGTTAACTAGAAAAAGAAAATGTCATAACTATATATATCACATGTGATATCACAAGTAATATATATATATATACACACAAACACACAAACACATATATATATATACAATGTGTATATATGCATATATGTGTGTGCACACACACAGGCTGGAATATTACACAGCGATCAAAAGAGTAAAATTATGTCCTTTGCAGCAATGTGGATAGAGCTGGAGACCATTAAACTAAGTAAACTAACTCAAAAATAGAAAACCAGATAGTATATATTCTCATCTTATAAGTGGGAGCCGTAAGTTGGGGCGAAACAATGTGTATGCATTAACATGAACATGAAAATAGATACTGGGGACTCCAAAAGGGTGGGAGAGGAGCAGGGGTTGAAAATTATGTATTCGGCACAATTTCTCTATCTGGATAATGGGTATACTAGAAGGCTAAACCCACCAGTTTGCAATATATCCATATAGCAAGCAAACACATGTATTTCTTGAATCTAAAATTAAAAAATTAAAAATAATAAAAAGAGTTTGGGATTATTTATTTATGCCTCATTATTTTTACCAAAATTTCTAAAATTTACTTTAATTTATTGAATTTAGGAAAAAATCCTTAAGTTTTCCATGAAAAGATTTATATAGCAATTTATAATTCTGATTTAATGCAACTTTAGGTGCTGTAAACTATATAAATTTTAAGCTAAAAAGGAAATCTTTTGAATCTCTAGATAATTTTTTCAAATGCAAAAATTATATTCATTAAAAATTATCTTTATTTTTTATTTTAGAATACTTGAATATCAAAAACTAAGCCCAGCATGGTGGCACACAACTGTAGTCTCAGCTACTCAGGAAGGTGAGGCAGGATCACTTGAGCCTAGGAGTTCAAGGCTGCAGTGAACTTTGCTTGTGCTACTGCACTCCAGCCTGGGTGACAAAGCAAGATCTTGTCTAAAAAAAAAAAGTTAAACCGCAACTTATATTTCCCCTCCCTCCCTCCCTCCCTCCCTCCCTCCCTCCCTCCCTCCCTCCCTTCCTTCCTTCCTTCCTTCCTTCCTTCCTTCCTTCTTTCCTTTCTTTCTTTTTTTCTTTTTATTTCCTTCAGACAAAGTCTCACTCTGTCGCCCAGGCTAGAGTGCAGAGGTATGATCTCAGCTCACTGCAACCTCCACCTCCCAGGTTCAAGTGATTCTCATGCCTCAGCCTCCCAAGTAGCTGGGATTACAAGTGAGCCCCACCACACCTAGCTAAGTTTTGTATTTTTAATAGAGGCGAGTTTTCACCATGTTGGCCAGTGTGGTTTCCTCTCCTGACCTCAAGTGGTCAACTTGTCTCAGACTCCCAAAGTGCTAAGATTACAGGTGTGAGCCCCCATGCCCAGCCTGTTTCAGCCTTCTGAAGGTTTGTTTCATTTGAAAATGTTTCTCAAATAAATTTCCATCCAGAATGAAACATGCATTCAACATTTTTCAGTATTAGTCTTCCATTAATAACAGCTCTCTTTTCCTCTTATGTGAAAATAAATTTCTTTTTATCCTTTAGGAAAGCATCACTTAAAAATTCTATTTCCCTACCTTGCATTCACCGTACTATAGAGGATATAACAGAGCAATTTTTAGATAATTCTGTTCTTTCTTCTTAGAAAGTATACTGTGAAGCCAACATTTTTATGCTAGTCAGGTCAGCTTTGTAGTTAACATCTTGGATTGTCACCACTAGCTGGCTGAGTGTCACATGTTGATGGCAGAATTCCAGTGTGACATCTGACAGTTTGAGAGAAAAAAATCCTGAAAATTATTTACACAGACAAACAAGATGCACCAGTACACTCTCTGAACATTTTGTTTAAGTTTATTTTTCAAAACAGCGTTGGTCTCATTACATGGTATTATGCTAACCACTAAATAAATGTAAAGTTAAATTCTTACCTTTATCTTAAAATTAATGATTTTGCAGGTTCTCTCTAATTTATTCTCTCTCTTAACTCTCTGAACAAGGAGGTATAGGTAATGTTTTATCCACTTGATGGATGAGCAAATTTACACTTTAGGACTACTCAAAACAGTTTTCATTCCTAACTGATGTTTAAGAGTCTAAATGGAGATAGTGCAGTAATTGAGAGTAACTGTTTTTAAAACTTTAGAACAATTTGTGAGAGTAATTGCATATCTATTTAATATTATAATAAAATGTGGTTTGTATTTCATATGCCTTTTTATTTGTTTCATTTCCCTGGTCATTTTTTTAGTATATTTTACAAAAGTTTTCGTTTGTGATGAATGGGGAAAACTGATAACCTCACAAGGGATAGTTTAAGAAGCAGTATTCTTGAAAGTTTTCAATGTAAACAAGGTCATTTGGTATATTTCACTTAGGTACTTAAGACCAATATACAGATTTACAAGGTAAATTAAAAAGCAATTCTTAAACAGACACCAGGAAGCTGAGATTTACTCAGTCTTATCTGAAGCATGGACATATGTATTTGAAAAAACACAACAAAAATTATCCTGACAACAAACCAACATAAAATAGCCAAGGCGGGTGGATCACCTGAGGTCGGGAGTTCAAGACCAGCCTGACCAACATGGTGAAACCCCGTCTTTTAAAAAAAAAAAATAGCTGTATTCTATGAATTGAGGCCTTAGGTTCCAGGATAACCTAGTACTATTCTTTTTAAAATTCCCTAAAAGAGTTTATGATGATGACCAGGCAATTTCTCCTCCCTCAGAAGTGAGCTTCTAAGAGAGTCCACAATGGAGAAATGGTGCTTGGCAGGTGAAGGCTCCATCAGTAATGCTGGTGGTCTCCATGGTAACAGTTACCACGGTGGAGGAACACCTCCAGCAATGGCTGACATAGTGTAAGAGAGGGAATGCAGAATATTGTATTGCTGTGCTGGCTACACTGTAAGTGTTTCTGTGCCTCTCTAGGGAGGACTCGTGGAGCTGCTCCCATCATATTTCCCTTAATTTTGACACATTGTGTCACAACTTATTTTTGGTTTGGTTTCACGTTAAGCCCAAATGAAAGCACCAAAAGTCTAGGTTGAACAGTTATGTGCAATAATCAATTCTTCATCATTCAGCTGAGCTCAACTTCCAAGAAAATAATTTGAAAGTTGGATCCCTCAGAAGCAATGTTAATTTAACAAAGAATTTTTGCAAGAAAAGAAAATGAATTTGTAACACTCCAAAAAGTATTTTCATTAAGAATGTTCACTATAACACATGTCCAAATGGTTGTCTGTGTGACTGCATACTTCTCAAAGGTTTATGGCTGTATTTGCCTCTGAACAGCCCTTGCGTCACTCTGAATGAAGTAAATGAGGTAAAGTTATTACATATCAAGAATTATTTGTTATTATAAATTCAAATTAAATTGCAATAATATTTTGCTTGTTTTTTACATTTAATAAGAAAAATATAACTGCTTATGAATACCTGAAGAAATGGGGTAAAATTATTAAATACCAAAAATTATTTATTATAATGTCGAATTAAATTTTATATTATATTTTATACTATATTATATTTTTTATCTTTAATAAGAAAAATATAACTGATTATTCATATGTGAAGGTGAGGTCTAAAAATGTAAAGATTTCTCTCTGATATATAAAATATTTGTAATGTAACAACACAGGCTCCTGCTGATCTCTTCATAACAGCATCAGAGGTGCCTCAAAAGATCTAAGAAAGTTGAGGAATCCAAATAATAAGCATAAAAACTGATAAATTGCTAATGACTTAAGTTGCAGCTATCCTAAAGAGAGGCTGATTAGTAGTCTAACAGTAGGCATTAGGAGAAATTTCTTAATATGCCCATTTTATTTTTTTCTACACTGCCCTGCATAGACGATTATTATCCTGTTTCTAGTTCAAGTCAGATAAAAACAAAACAAAATAAAACAATCCACCCACACCACACCGTGAACTTCATGCAAGGTCCTGCCAAAACCCTGCTTGGACTGGGGGCAGTGAACAACAGTTATTATGTCCAGTCAAATGGATCAGCCCAATCTCTTGACCAATCATCTGATCATATATATACTGATAGCTGATTTAAACAAAGGTGATACAATATAAAAAGTATCTCTTGGGAATCAGTAGTAACAGAAAATTCCCGAGGGCCAAGAATACCCTGTAGGGATGAAATCAAACAGGGAGAGATTGTAACAATTGAAAATCTTTGTCTTGGGATGCCACCCCAACCCACATGTGGAATTCAAATTAAAGACAAAAGTTAAAGTGTGGGCTTTTAAACCTCCCCCAAATTATGCCACTCATACATTAGATCAAATTCCTTCTTCACTGGAGACATTTAACCAACAATTACAATTTTTTTCTTGCGCCAGCAAGTGTTTGCTCCCAACAGAAACATTACCATAAATATTAAAAATACTTACGTTTTTCACTACTTAAGAAAACCTTAACAGCCTATTTCTCATCAAGTCCATTTGAAATTCAGAGCCAAATCTCTTCCTCATTAGAGCAAAATTCTGAGAAATAGTTGTCATTTTTGTGAATGACACTATCTCTCCTCCTTTTCTCTCTTACGTCTAGATTTCACCCTTACCACTTCTCTGTGATTGTTCTAATGAATTTCACCAATTCGGCAATATTCTCTTTTGTCGCCATGGTTATACCTTGATAAACCCATAAGTTGAAGATACCCAAGTTGAAATGCATTTAATATACTTAACCCAGTGAACATCATAGCTTAGTCTAGCCTACATCAAACAACCTTACAATATTAATACATTAGCACACAGTTGGACAAAATCACTTAACACAAAGCCTATTTCATAATACATTAACAAAATGTTGTGTAATTTACTGAATACTATAGTGAAAGTGAAAACCAAAATGATTGTATGGGTAATTGAAGTACAGTATCTATTAATGCATATTGTTTTCTTGCCACTGTAAGGGTGAAAAATTGTTAAGTAGAACAATTGTAATCTCAGGACCATCTGTTTATAAAAATCTCTGGGGTGTAGCTAAAGCTTACTTATAACTTTGAGATGTTTAAATTAGAAAATAAGAAAAAAGGCTAAAATTGGTAATATAAGTCTCCACCATAAAAATGTAGAAAAACAAGAGCAATTTATTCTCAAACTGAGAAAAGCAAAG
Source organism: Callithrix jacchus (assembly GCF_049354715.1). Lineage (NCBI taxonomy): Eukaryota > Metazoa > Chordata > Mammalia > Primates > Cebidae > Callithrix > Callithrix jacchus. The sequence continues at coordinate 53,999,002 of NC_133502.1, forward strand.
AAAGTATTAAAAACAAGATGTCAGGCATAGTGTCTCACACCTGTAATCCTAGCACTTTGGGAGGCTGAGGTGGACAGATGACCTGAGGTCAGGAGTTTGAGACCAGCCTTGCCAACATGGTGAAACCTTGTCTCTAAAAATGCAAAAAAAAATTAGCTGGGCATAGTGGCAGGCACCTGTAATCCCAGCTACTTGGGAAGCTGAGGCAGGAGCATAGCTTGAACGTGGGAGGTGGAGATTGCAGTGAGCCAAGATCACGCCGCTGCACTCCAGCCTAGGCAATGAGAGCAAAACTCTGTCTCAAAACAAAACAAAACAAAACAAAACAAAACAAAACAAAACAAAAAAAGAGCAGAAATTCATTAAACAGAAAGTGGACAATCAACAGAAAAAATCAACAAAACTAAACTGTTTTCATTAAAAGGAATAATAAAATTTTTGGACCTTTAGCCTGACTAATCAAAATAAAAAGGGAGAAAAGACAAATTACCAAAACTAAGAAAATACTTAAAGGCATTTGTAAAGATCCGATAGCCATCAAAAGAATAATTGAAAGATAATGTTTCTGCCTAACCATTTAACAAACCCAATGAAATAGACAAAAATTTGAAACCATATGTTATCCAAACTGAGAGGAGAAATACTAGAAAATTCTGAATAGCCATAATTGAACATGTGAGACACAATAAAAAAATACAATCATTATATTTTCTCTCATTTGTACTGTTAAATCTCAAAGAAAAATCATTACCTAAATGGTTGACTAACACAATATGATACCTACTTGCTTAGAATATTCCATTTGAGTGAACTAATAAGAGTCTTCATAAAGTTTGTCAGATATAAGATCGTCTCCAAAAAATAAAATAGTCTTGGCACATCAAAATACTGACTAGAAAACTTAGAAATAATTTTAGATAGCAACTAATTAACTTAATAAAAATATGTGAGACATTTTGTGTAAAGTTTCTAAACTATTAATTGTCAATTTTCAGTCATCTAGATAAATAAAAAGATATGTCATACTTATAAATAGAAAATTAACTTTTAAAAATATGTACATTTTTCCCACTAAACTGAAATTTAGTATATATCAGATATTAATTTTAAAAATTTATTTTCATATTTTATGAAAATTAATACCTTATGCAAAAGAATAAATATCAACAAATACCAAAGAAAAATATAAGAAGAAAATAAAAAGGAAGTATATGCCCTATACATAATGCATTTTGCCCCACAAAAATATAGCAATGATTATATACATGAGAAAAGGCAAGTAAGCTAATTGGTAAAAATATTGAGTACAGAAATACTTAAACCATTTTATTATTATTGTACTTTACTTTTAATTATCTGATATTTTTTAAAGTTTACCTCACTAAAGTGTTTGTGCTATTAAAACAGATATTTTCACCCTTGTATGCTTAACACATATGAGTGCTTAATAAGTACTTAATGAAAAACGTATTTAATGAATGATACAAAAGATCATTAAATATATGTAACAGAGATTAAACCATAAATCTATAAAAGACTTTGGAGAAGCTACTCACTATCTGAAGAAAACATAAGGTCAGGTATATAATTTATACAATAAAATTATAGACAAATTTATGACTTAAATATCAAAGAAGAAAATAGAATGAAATAATATCTTTATTATCTTGGGATAAGAATGGACTTCTTAGAAAAGAATCCAATAAAGTAAACACTTCATATATCAAATTATCTAAATAACTGGACAGCAATTTTCAGAAAATAAGATGCTGGTGATTCCCCTTAAACATATACACTGGAAAATTTATGTGTCTTCATTTATATTTATATTTTCCTTTGGCATCCATTTATTTTAGTTAATTGAAAATTTACTGGAAATTCAATATACACAGCTTTTCAGAACAGAATAGCTAATAGGTTTTTAATAAGACTACAGTAGTGATTGTGTCATTATCTCCCAATATTTGTTTTCGATTCTATTTTGTTGTAGCAAACACTCTAATTTTTTTCAGCCATCTCTCCCTAGTAAAAGAATAAGAGATAAAATAGAAAGAAAAGACAGAAGAGGAAATTATGATCTTTCTTCTATCTAGCTATGTCCAAAAAGAGCTGTTCCAGCCAATGGAATGTGAAAGAATGTGACATAAGCAACTTCTGGGTCAGGGCCATAAACAGCGGGTGAAAGTTCTGTGACCTCTTTTCTCTTCTATGCTGGTTAGCCGGCAGGGTTATTATACTAGCAACTCTTCAGATCATGCATAACAGGAAGACATTCCACAAAGGAAGAAACCCACAAGTAGAAGAAACATACCTACTACATGAGATAGAACTTTTAAGTGAGAGATGTCTCCATCTTGTTTATGAATAACAGAACAACATGTAACCAACTATAAAACCTTAGTTTATACAGAGATTGCATTCACTGGATAGTGTTCACTGTAACAAATGCTGACTTTCAGAAGTACGAGTGCATTGTTTGTTTTGATTATATTTTTTACTTAATTAGATGTTGGTAAGTTCTCCACTGAATACCATAGTAAGGAGTATACTAGTTTTTATTTTAAACTTTTACGAGGAAGCTTAGGATAGTAAAGATGCTTATTTATTCATCTAATTGTAGTAAGGCACAATCATCCAAATTTCTCTGATTGTAAGAGAAGCCAGCATGACAGCTAAAAGAGGTGAAACATAAAAACCCCAGCTTCTTTTATGTCTTCTTGAAGAGAATGAAATCAATAGGTAGACAAAAAGCATGCATATGTCTTTTCAAAGAAAATAGGATAGAATGGGATTCTAACTGTAATTTAGAAACTCTGATTATCATGTATCATTTCTATTGTGCAATATTCTAATGAATAGCAAATTCAGGACAACATTATTCTGTTACTATAAATTAAAGAAATTATCTTTGATAGAAAGTATGTTAGGAAAGAAGGTAATGCTCAAATTCTGGAAGAGCATTTTGCAGACACAGAAGTTTGAAAGGCTACTGTGGAATTAATAGGTACATGTTTTCTTTAGATTGTCATGTGAATGAGATCTTAGTTTGAACACCTTTCTTTCCTGGAAGAAAAAAAATACACTGCAACAAAGGTTTGGATTTTTAATACAGGTTTATTTAATAGACAAAGAATGCATAGGAGTGTGAATAGCAGTATGCCAATTACACACAGTATCTTTTGTGAAGATTGAAACTTAAAGCTGACTATATTTGAAAGTTTCTGTGTTAGTGGACCATATATTTGAAAGTTTTTATCATAGATTTGACACCTCAGGTTATATTTTTATTTCCATCACAGGTGAAGATAATGAGGGCTGTAATTTAGAGTCACTAGTAAATAAAATTATTACATTATCATTAAGAGATAGTTATTATCTAACAGAATTTTTAAAAAGAGCAGATACCAAGTTCATAAACCCAAACATAAAAACTTTGAAACACATGCAAACCCACTCACAGACATACACATAAAATAAAAAGAAAAAATATTCACCAAACTTAACCATCATTGTTGCTTCTTCTCTTAGCCTATTTTTTGCTGCTATAACAGAATACCACAGACTGCGTAATTTGTAATGAGAAGAAATTTATTTTCTCACAGTTCTGGAGACTGGAATGACTAAGATAAAAAGGCCATCATCTTGCAAGACTTCCTGTAGCATCATCCCATGGCAAAAGGAAGAAGGGCAAGAGGGTGACAGAGAGAGAAATAATCCAAACTCATTATTATGTAAGGAACCCACTCTTACTATGACAAACCCACTCCCACAATAATGTTGTTTATCCATTAATAAGGGCAGAGCCTTCATGGTCTAATCACCTCTTAAAGGTCTCATCTCTTAGCACTTATACATTAGGAATCAAGTTTTCAAACCATGAACTTTGTGGGACATATTCAAACTATACCACTCCCTATTCTAAATGACTTGGGCTTACTCTGTACAAATTAATCATATATAATAAAATATTATCTAAGGAATCAATTTTTTCAATAAAGTTTAAATTGCATTTCAAGACATTAGACTTCTCAGTTTCTCTCTCAATTTTTCAATAATGTTTGAATAATTTTTATCATAAAGAGGGGGTGGAATTGAGAGGCTATTCATACTAAACATTTATTTATTATCACAGTCTTTACAGTTTGGTATGAATCAAAAAGAATAATTTCTAAAAAATTAATATGAAGTGAGACATATAAGATAAAATGTTTGAGAATAAGCTCTCTTAGGTGAGGGCAAGATAAAAGTGTTCTTATCTCTCATCTTGAAATATTGGGAAAGAAGATTTAGATCTGAAACTGTTGCTTACTGAGATATAGTTGATATGGACAGCTATTATTCCTGTGAAGAACTAAAATGATTGAATCTTGACTCTTGCTTTATATGAGGAACATACTGCATGTTTTTGTTTCCCCAAAATTCATATGTTGAGATCCTAATCCTCAAGGATGATATTAGTAAGTGCAGTTTGAGGGATGTAATTAGGTTTGAGAGATGTAATTAGATTAGGTCAGGAAGGTGCAGCCCTCATGATATCAATAGAATTAATATTCTTAGAAAAGCTTGGGTTTCCTCTCTTGGCCATCTGAAGAGACAGCAGGAAGCTGACCACAATTCGGGAAGGGGGTCCTCATCAGTAAGCTAATTGGCTGGCACCATAATCTTGAACCTATAACCTTGATAATTGTGAGACATAAATGTTAGTTCTCTATGCCAGACAGTCTATGGTAATTTGTTATAGCAGACTGAGCTAAGACCGATATTATATTATTAATTTCCTGTCTTTTACTCCTATAATTTAAGCTCTATCAGGGCAAGGATTTTTGTCTATTTGGTTCCCTGCTTTAGTCTCAGTGGTTCACAGAAAACCTTGCATGTAGTAAGCCCTCAATAAATACTAACTGATTTGAAATAATAGTCCTTTCACTGAGTTGCTAGGTGTCTTTGGTTAATCTTTTAGCTTCAGTTTTTTCATCTGTAAAATTTAGATGCTATCACTCTCTTACCAGCCTCATAATAGTTTTTGATGATTAAATAAGATTCGTAATGCCAGAATATACTGAAAATCTTAAAGTCTGATATATATAAATATTAGGAATAAGGAATTACCCTTTCTTACTTCAGTTTAATAAATCTGCTATGCAAAATACATGTTTTCTGGATTTATTTGCATTTAGCATAAGCTTAAATTACTTAGTAATTCATGCATTTAATGTGGAAATGTTAAAGTTTTTACCTAAATTTACACCTTTGAGTTTCAGTGTGAACTGATTGATGATCGGTTCATCAATCAATCATTATAATTGATTTATGAATTAAGGATTTTATATTCTTGATAATATTCTATATCAACCAGCCTGAATTTTTGAGCCATTGGACTCAAAATATTGATTATTGTTTACCCATCTTCCAGCTGTCACATAGAAAAGTTCCTGAGGAAATTTATGTGCAATAAACAAGGCAAGGAAAAAGATCATAATTTGCTTCTAGTGTTTTTGCCCCAAATGCTTGGGTAGTACTTATTACATTTGGCTTCATCAGTGAGTATGCAGAAAAGAGTCAGAATAAAGACTAAAAGTAAATGACATTGCCCCTTTCACAGAAAGTTCTAGATTTTGGTTTTCACCACCCTGATAAGACAAAATATAAGGCCCATGTTCCTGGATGTGTTAAGTCCACAGCAGCATTGATCATCCCTGCAGCTGAGTTGGGAAGTGGAAGGTAAAGGGGGTCTGACAGCATAATCCCCTTCATCCTGATATTAATTTTTATGCTCAACTAACATTTCTATTTTGTGATAACTAGACAATAAATAACATGTATCTGTGGAAATAATATGGGTTATAATTATCTGCACATAACATAAGATGCTAACAAATGTGCATCTATGACACAATGCCCTAGCATGATAATGATCCTATCAAAATTGTCTGGCAATTCATTGATATTAATAATATATTTTTGAGTAAGAAAACTAAGAGTTCCAAGCTTAAAAGTAATGAAAGGTCAAGAAGAGTTTACAGGATGAAAGGTATTTAAGTTAAATCTTAAGCAAACTATTACAAACCTCATATCTTTTTTTAGATATAAAGGTTTCTATTTGAATGACAGATTTTCTAAAACAAGATGACATAAAAAGGAAAATAAATATACAGGACAAAAGATGAAATGTAAAGGAGATCATCTTGCTTTTAATATTTCCCCTGGTAATGTGTTCAGGCCAATAGATTCTCTATGTGTTTTGCATTATAATTTTCCTTAATGAATACTACATTGCCTGGCTAATGAATTGGCAAAAGACTTAGCTGAAAAAAAATCAAAATGTTAGAAGATGACTAAATACATTTTTATTTACAACCAATCTGAGCAATTTTCATGCTCTTGAGCTATCAGCAATTTAGATATTATCTGAAATATTCTTTGTTAATTCTGCACTAATAGGTAGAGAGTGAATACTTTTTTTCTTATTGATCATAGTAAGGAAAAGGTTCTGAATAAATGTTGATGGAGCAATTTGTCTCTGATAGTCTCAGCTCACCTATAACTTAAATCTTTTTTGACTTATTTCAAGTATATTATCTCAAATATACAATGGAAATTAAAATAGCATTTATCAAATGTTTTGATATGGTGAAATCATGCTGCTTTTATAAGCAAAGATTAACAACTATTGATCATGGCCTATACATTAAGAAGGAATTTCTTCAGTAAACCAGAGTTCTATCAACAGTTACCTCATCATAACAGTAAACAAATGAAGGCATGACCATTTCAGAACACAAAACAACAATATCTAGACTTGATAAGAGTGAAACTGCCGCAATTGAATTTTAGCAATCACCTATCTCCATAGTCTCATTCCACAAACAAGGAAACTGAGATAGTGAGGTCAGAGAGCTCATCTATGACATAAATCAGAATCCATGTTCTCAAATGACACCAAAATTTTAGTATGTCCTTTGACTCAAAGGTTTTTTGTTCTCCTGCTGCCCTACTTCTTGTTGTTCTTATTCTGCTTGGGGAATTCCTTTTCATCACCCAATATGCAAATAAAATGTCACTTTTTTGAGGTGCAAAGGGCATTTCCTAAACCAAGCGTGTATCTTCTCATTGTTAACATTGCACATATGGGCACTAACATGCCAATAATTTTAATGTAAAAGAATTAAGTCTATTCCAACTATTTGTTTAAATTTGTCTCTGTGAGGCTAGCTAGAAACAATATCTTATTTACTGAAGTCCTGGGCCTGACGGAGCTTCTGTGACACAGACGACATACAAAGAATCTTCACTGGCTAAGAGAGAAGCATATGCCACCAAGTGTGATGGGTTGAATACAAAATTTCATACTTCACTGGACAAGGAAAGCTTTTGGTTGAATGACATAAAAAGTAGTATAGACATTATGAGGCAGTACTCTGATTCAGTAACATTCTTGTTCTTTTACAGGCCTGTGTAATATACAAAAGCTATTTTTTCAAGCTTTCAAAGAAAGGCAGCTTTCTTTTCAGCCAGACAGGAATATGCAGAACCAAGAAGGAAAGCCAAATCTCATTAACATTTTCTGGACAATGTGCAGTAGGAATAGAGAGGAAAATAAATGCTGCAATATTAAAATAATTGGCAAAGATTGATATGAGAAATTAGATATTAAAATTTTTATGTTGTTAGGATATTATCCCTGCTATAATAGAATCATCAGCTTGGTGAAAATTATCATGTACAAAGAAATGTATTAGGGAATAATGTAGCATCGGGGGGAAGAAAGAAGCCTGAGAAATAGACCACAATCAGAACAATTTCTACCAGGCATATTTTCCAGAACTGTTTGCTAGTATATTTCTGTTGTCCTATCACCTTAGAATATCACATTGACAGGCTAACATATGTAGTTACTTTACAAAGGACCACCCACAAAAATCCCTTCAGTTGGGCTGAACTCCCCCCTACTCATCTAAACTTATACTATCACCCCTACCCTGACACACAGTTAGGTTGATGTTTTATCAAATGAGTAACATTTATTGAATTCTCATTATTGTTGGCCAGGATCTTGTATATCTCCATGTCTTCTGAAAAGTGATACTGCCAGCTTTTACTTTGGACTGTCTTTTAAAGGATGTTTATATAGCAAACAAGATTGCTGGTAGGGACAGTGTCTCACTCAGAAGAATATAATTTATTTGTTTTCTGTCTAGAAAAATAATAAAAATGTCTCCCTCCAAGACAAAGGTTGAGCAGGTTTGATTGAAACCTTTTAAATCTGTGTGATTTCCTAAAATAGGAGTTTCTCAGCTGTGACACAGACCCACTGCATGTACACTGTTCACCTAGGCTGCTCCACATTGTCTCAAGAGTATCTGTTGAGGCGGGGAACTAAGGCACACTAGGAGCAGATGCTGCCTGTTATGGTGTGTGTAATCAAGTTGTCTCTGTGCCAGAAATATCATGTCTTCTTCCGGTATCTATGACATGGAGGACAGACTAACTTGTTAGCATTCAAGGAGAGTAAAATCTCTAATACTTCAAAGTTCCTGACAATTACATATCCAATACGATTCCAGGTTCTATAAATGTAATAATTACTGACAGCTATGCCCCTGTCCTAATGAATTTTGTATTTTATAGAGAAAGACAAACTAAAACCCATTTAAATAAAAAAGACCAGGATAGCCATGTTTCCATACATGTGCTGTAATGAAAGTCAGCAGGGAGCCGGAAGAGGAATAATTGCAGATATAAAGAGTGGTATAGTGAGAAAAAATATATCTGAATAAGTGTTATTTAAACTGGGCCATGAATTATGAGTCTTCTACAAAAAATATAACAAAGGAGTGCTAGATATAAAATATATCAAAGCCAAGGGTTCCAGGATGAAAAGAAGCTTGAATATCAGAAAATCACTATGGCTAGAGTGAAGAGGGCACCAAAGTAAAGGGTATGGAAATTATGTAGGAGACGATGATTAGGATCAAATCATACAACCAGCTCTTGAAGAATTCAGTAAAAAAAAAAAAAATATTAAAATCAGTATTCTTCTGGGAGCACTGGCTCACACCTATAATCCCAGCACTTTGGGTGGCCAAGGTGGGTGGATCACCTGAGGTCAGAAGTTCGAGACCAGCCTGACCAACATAGAGAAACTCCATCTCTACTAAAAATACAACATTAGCTGGGTGTGGTGGGGCATGCCTGTAATCCCAGCTACTTGGGAGGCTGAGGCAGGAGAATCGCTTAAACCCAAGAGGCAGAGGTTGCAGTTAGCCAAAATCACTCTATTGCACTTGCACTCCAGTCTAGGCAACAAAAGCAAAACTTCATCAAAAAAAAAAAAAAAAAATCTGAGTATTCTAATCAAGTTGGATTTTTTTTTTTTTCTTTTGAGAAAAAATCTCCCTGGGTTAGCCATGCTGTAGTGCAGTGGCACGGATCTTTGATCATTGCAACCTCCGCCTCCCAGGTTCAAGTTATTCTCCTGCCTCAGCCTCCCGAATAGCTGGGATTACAGGCATGCACCACTACCATGCCAGGCTAATTTTTGTATTTTAGTAGAGATGGGGTTTTACCATATTGGCCAGGGAGGTCTCAAACTCCTGGTCTCAAGTGATCTGCCCACTTGGGACTCCCAAAATGCTAGGGTTATAGGCATAAGCCACTATACCCGACCTGGATTTTTCTTTTTAAGACATGGTGAGTCATGGGAAGTAATGATATTTGATTTCTGTTTTAAAAAGATGACTTGAGTTCTAGAGAAGTAAATAGATTTCAAGAGACTAAGTAAAAGCAAAGAAATGGGAACAAACAGAATTTAGGAAGTTATTATCAAGCTCTGGAAAACAGAAGGATGTATATTGAAGTGGGATAAAGGCAATGACGATGCAGAAAATTTATAAAGAATCCAAATGTATTTAGAAGCAGCATTAATAGGATTGGGGTTCAGTGTGGGTGACATGCGAAAGAAAACAAAAATCTATGCCTACTTTGAAGGCAAAATAAACTGCATTTATTTATTCTTTTCCTTCCTTCCTTCCTTCCTTCCTTCCTTCCTTCCTTCCTTCCTTCCTTCCTTCCTTCCTTCCCTCCTTCTCTCCTTCCTTCCTTCCTTCCATTAGCAATTTTTGAAGGACCATATTAATGTCAGGTACTATCTTAGGTCTTGAAGATACAGCAGTAAACAAAATAAAATCCCTCAAATAATTTTGCTTTTCAATGTGGGGCAGAAAAAAATAAATAAAAATAGAAAAGTATTAACTGTGAGGAAGTGGTAAGAACTATGGGAGAAATATGAGGTAAGGTCACATTAAGATGAAGAGGGTGCTATTTAGATTGTGTGGTGAGAAATGTCACTGAGGAGGGGACGCTGGAGAAGAAACCGACATGATATGATGAATGAGCTAGGCAGATATTGGCATGATACTTAGGGGTAGTAAAGATTCAGGCAAGAGGGCAAATATGAAAGTCTTGGGGTGGGTGTCCAAAGATTATAGTTTCATTTAAAGTAGTGTCTCTGGCTTTAATTCCTGAAAAAGAAGTTTTTATTTTTCTTCTCTCACAACTGTAAATAAATTAAATAAATAACCATCATGCCTGTCTTGTTAACAAGAGGTATTCCTCTTTGCAGGGTGCATAGCAGAGATTTGGCTTTCGATATTCAGTTGCTCCCAAATTAACACCTCTTTCTCCAGCAAAATCAGTGCTGTCTTTAAAAAATAAAATTTTTAAAAAGTCCCTTTGTATATTTTTTATTTAAACTTAGTGTCACTAATAAATAATTTATTTTTCGTGGCCTCTGTCTACCGTCCTATGAATTGCTGTTTCCCTTGACCTCTCAAGAGATTTAACATGATCTTGTTCAGCTGAATTTTTGCCATCTGCATACAAACTTCCCTTAACTTAGTCCTTCATTTTAAAATCTCACTTGTCGCCAGCATATCTCCAGATACCACCCTGTGTTATATGGCGTCCCTCACAATAAAGCTATTCAGAGTCAGGTCTGGTTGCTTCCTCCTCATGGCCCATCTGTACTTTGTAAAGATTGTTGGCTTGGGCCCTTTCTGTATTTTTCTAGTCAAGATTGAAAGGGGCATGTTCATGTTATTATTCTCTTAAGATAGTGAGTTTTAACTTTGTTTAAGATCTGTTTTATCTCTGCTTAATATTCTGCTCTTTTAATAAAAAAGGCTAACGACAAATTACTGAGCAAAATCCTGACACCCTGTATCCTTTCTATATTTGCTTATTCAATCCTCACCACAGCTCTGTGAGGCAGGTACTATTACTATCACCCATACATTATAAATGAGGAAAGTGGAGAGCTTAAGTTACTTCCTCCAGGTCAAAACACTAGGAAAGGGGATAACAGATTCACATGTAGACAACCTGGCTTCAAAGACAGTGCCTCTTTATTAAGGTCTACTTTCAAAAGTTTTCTTTGGGTTTATTCTACAGTTTTTGTCTTTAACCTTTAAAATTGGATGCCTAGCTCATTAAACTTAGCCTTTCTCTCTCTTTTTTTCCTAATATAAAATTGAAGCCTATATGTTTCCATCTGAGTTTCATTTTATTTATATTACACAAGTTTGGATACATGATAATTTTAAAAATAAGTTTTATTTTCTAATACCTATTTTGATTTTTGTTGACCTGTCAATTACTTAGAACAGTGTTTTCTATTTCTAAATTCATAGAAATTTCTTGCTTAGCTTGTTTGTGGCTAGCTTTCTAATGTAACAGAATCATTGTTGGATAGTATTAACTGTATGATACTTATTAAAATTGGTTAAGCCTTCTTTTAGAACATAGGATGAAGTCAATTTTTATAAAGGTTCACATATGATTGAAAAGAAAATTACTGGATCTCTACTATTTGGATTAATATCTTTCATATTTCCATTATTCATTGTGTTTGTCAAATCTGTAGCATTCTTGTTATTTGACCAGTTTGATCTATACATTGCCAAGATAATTAAGTAATATATCCAAATATGAGTTTATATTTTCTTTCAATGTTTCTATAAACTTTTATGCTAGGTACTTTTTCATTAAAAATGGAGAAACTGAATAGAATACTATATCCAGGGAAAGAATCCAAAAATAACATTTCATGAAATACATAGAATAGATTAACACCAGCACACCCTTACAAAGGGTATTCTTATAAAGTTATTTTAAACGGAAAAAAAATAATCACATGAAAATTTTGATTTTCAAAGAGGAACAAAAAGCAAAAAAGGTTTTTTGTTTTTTTTTTATTCTTTCACTGGATATATGGTATGCTGGTTTCTACTCAAGTGTTAACTTGTCAGAGAAATTTTGTCTTACCCCAACCTTTACTTTCTATCCTGAATATCTATTCATTTCAGTTTCTCTCATCTGGCATGTATTTATTGGTATATTTGCTCTTGTTTCCCATACCTACTGGAATATAAACTTCAATAGCAAAAGAAGAATCTGTTAGGTTCACTATTAATTCTTCAGGAACTAAAACAATGTCTGGTCAGTGATAAGCCCTCAAGGATATTTGTTTTAAGACAATCTGGAATTAAGAAATTCATAGGATTATGATGATGCTAATATTTATCAGGAGTATGGGGATCTTTTCCACCTGGTTAACTTGTATTCTCATTGCCTAGATTGTGCTTGAAAGGTCAGGTCTTCACTAAGTCATTATAGATTAATAAATGAATGAGTAAATAAGCCAAAATCCTTTATTTTATATAAACAAGGCTAAGGAAACCAAAATGAATACTGGAGATGATAGAAAAGCATGAGGTATTATTTCTCAAACCCTAACTTCTTTGTTTTACATTACCGGATAGAGAGTACAAGTAGTTTATCAGATAAATATCTGACCAAGATGTAGCAGCATTAGTGGACATTTTCTTATGAGGCAGTAGTCAACTTTGAAAGACAAGGTGCTTTCTCTTACACTTATATCCAATCAGTTAATACCACAAAGAGATATGTATCTATAGAGCACCCTAGGACCAACAAGTCAAATACACTGATAAAAAGTGAATCTGTGCAGAAAAAAATTTGGAGATGTTTTATTAATTTGTGACAGACGTTATAAGTTTAAAGAAATTAGGAATAATCAATATGCAATATGTGGGACAAAGGGTTACAATCATTTTTACATTAGCCTAAAAAATAGGCTCATCAATGACGACCTTCCTCCTGAGATTTTGGATTTCAAAAACAAGTAAAATTTTGCATGTTACCCCCATATATCAATAGACATGTAGGGTTAGCTTTAAAAATATTTGCCATCATGGATATAAAAAGACAGCAAATTATCACTATGTAGTCACATAAGGAAATTTCTTCATATTAAAAATGTAAGAAATAATATCACAATAAAACATTCATTTAAATTGAATACATTCTGCTCTAATAAAAACTTCCCTAATTTATCTTTTTTAATTTCTCTTTTGTGTTTTTATCAGGTAAAACGTTATTACAGAATGTGATGAGCCATTAGTAATCTAAACAAGGAACCAGAAGTATGTATTTTAGCATCTCTTCTCTGGTTTAGCAATTCCCAATATGCCTAATCAAGCACTTACTTTTTATCCACTCTGTGAATATTCCAATGAGAACTACTGATAATAGACAAATGATAACTGGAATAGTTAAATTTTTTTTTATTGACCAATTCAAAAAATTGCAAATGCTTTTTATTTTTCAAAATAAATATTATTTATATATTAAATAAGGGGCCGTGGGCAAAATATTAATATGAAGATAGACGATGGTAGGGAAGAAAGAGGTAATACAGAAAAAAAAATTAAATAGGTCTTTGGCATGGCCAAACAAGCAAGATGATAAATATCTATGACAAAAGCTTGTTTATTCTCCTATAACACACTGAAAAGGTTTATGATCCGTGCTGCACCTTCCCTTCAGCTTCTTCATAAATACTTCCTCTATGGAAGTGTTCATATCTTCAGTTCTTCAATCTAAATCATCATGTGTGATTGAACAATCACAATAAAACTGAGTATAGTACTAGATATCTAACTTGATTTAAAGTTAAAGAATCCACCACTCATAGCTGTTTGCTTTACCAAGATTCTTTTCATTCTGTTTTGATCCAGTTGTCCTCAAATCAGTGTTAAACCAATTCTGATGCCCCAGACACACAAAGATATAAACCATAGGCTCACTTTAACTCACACATCTCATTCCTTTTTAAGTGAACTACATTTTCTGAAAATGTAAATCACACAAGATAAAAACTCTGACAATGTCTATAAAGTGAAGTTGTATTTATTTTTTAAAGCTGTGTTTGCAATATTCTAATTGAGTTGTAGCTATGCATTAATCAAGATATTTTTTATGAAACGTAATATGCCAAGAATATGACCAAGGGTTTCATTCTCTGTGCAATATCAAAGATAATACCAAAGATATTATCAAAGATAATAGCTAAACTTCAAAATATTTCTGCTCATATGACTTCCTCAAACATAATTTCATGTACATTTAACTTTTTACTTTATTTTGTCTTTTGTATATTTCTAAAAAATTTTGAAGGCACAATGAACTTTAACGGTAGACATTATGCCTATCTGGGTTATGTCCCTGGTTCTCTGAGAGATATGAAATGGGAAGAAATAAAATTGCATCTATTATTTAAGTGTTTTGCATTGTTCATCTTTATTTACAATGAATCAAAAACAATTTGCATGTACCTTTAATAGAAGGGTCTAATAGAATGAGTGTGAAATATTCATTCTTTCATTAAAAACTCTTTTTAAGCACATACTCTTTGACAGACATTGCTGAGAACACTGAAGACATATCAATAAGTAACACAAAGTTCCTCTTTCATAAAACTTAAAAATAATTCTGTTCACCTAATTCATCAAGAATTTGCTGTGGGTTCTAAAATAACAGCCATATGTAATGGAATTCATATCTTTATAAATAAAGTTGACAAATGGCTTCTAATTTTTAGATGATCTAGTATGTCATCATTAAATATGGAACAATGTCAGAAAAATTTTTTTAAATTATTTCATGAATGTATTTTTAGGCTATGCTTACGGGGGTATTATTTAAGGGTATAGTATAAGAACAAATTAAAAGGTCAATGTGGAGCTGACTGAAACAAAAAATTATATTACGTTATTAACTGTTATTTTTAATTAAAAAATATAACATTCTGATACCATTTTTATAGGATTGTATAGTAAATTTTGAAAATGTATATTTAATTATCAGATATTAACAGATATTACTTAGAATATTTAAACATTTATTGATAACTACTAAATGGCTCACAAATATATACATAGGCACTTCTGGAACATACACAATTTAGGTAATTATCTAAATTCAAATATATCATATTAATCCAACACACCTTGCAAAACAGCAGAAACATGTCCTTTGAGACTGCACTAATCAGCCATTTGCCTCAATTATCCACTCACTGCATGGAACAAAATTACAATACTTTCAGCTAAACTTCAGCAGATAATTTCTGATACAGATTTATAAATAACCCAAAAATCAGTTTATTTTTTCTTTAGTATGGTTAATCCAAATTGCCCTTAAATCCAAAAGCTATATATGAGTGTTGAGATATCAGAATATGTGCAATTTGGAAGCACAATTATCTGAAAGTTTCATGTCATTCTTCATAAGTTATTTCTTAGTTAACTCTTTCCTAGCATTCCAAGCAAGAGTTAATTTGATTATTTATCAAAAATAATCAGATTCCAGAATTGTCACACTAATGATCTTTACCTCTTATTTGTTTGGCTCTGGAAAAAACCAATGCTTCCATCTGCCTTCTAATTAGTTCTGAATTCTGTTCAATGGACTCTTATTTCAAAATATTTTGAGATTGGACTGCATGCATTGAATATGTTATTTATACTGTTTAATATTATTTTATTTTATAATAATCGCTTGATAATAATTATAATTCAAAAATAGTTATGTGGTATACCATATGTAGTTTAATAATACAGTATATAGTAATAGTATTTGAATAGTAATATGTTTTTATAAACATCGTTGGTGTGCTCTTACCTTTTTTCGATATCCATCTATTCTACTGTGATCCTTGGTTCTGTGGAGAATTTTTATGGGAGTATAAGAAATTTCCATGCTACATATATTTAGAATTTGTATTTTATTTTCTATGGCAACATTTGCCTTTTTTCTGACAACGTGCATTGATTATTCTTACATCTGAGTATTGCACAATTCTCTGCCTTGCCAGTTTATTGCCAATGTGTTTTCAGTGTCCAAAAGATAGTAACACCCAAGAATAAATGATTTTTTCTTAGCTTGCATTTTAACTTCACAAGTATATGTACAGGTTTATTATATAGGTAAATTTGTGTCATGAGGTTTTTTTTGTACAGATTCTTTTGTCACCCAGGTGTTAAGCCTAGTACACTTTAGTTATTTTTCCTGATGCTCTCCCTCCTCCCAACCACCATCCTCCAATAGGCCTCACTGTGTGTTGTTCCCCTCTATGTGTCCATGTGTTCTCATCATTTAGCTTCCACTTATAAGTGAGAACATGTGGCATTTGGTTTTCAGTCCCTGCCTCAGTTTTCTAAGAATAATGGCCTCCAGCTCAATCCAAGTTCCTGCAAAGGACAAAATCTTGTTCTTTTTGTTGCTGCATAATATTCCATGGTGTATATATACTGTATTTTCTTTTTTCAGTGTACCATTGCTGGTTCTTTAGGTTGATTCCATGTCTTTGCTATTGTGAATAGCACTGCAGAGAATATACACATGCATGTGTCTTTATAATAGAATGATTTCAAATCCTTTGAGTATATACCCAGCAATGGAATTGCTGAGTCGAATGGCACTTCTATATTTAAGTCTTTGAGGAGTCATCCCATTGTCTTCCACAGTGGATGAATTAACTACACTCCCACCAATAGTGTATAAGCATTTCTTTTTCTCTGCAACCTCACCAGTATTCGTTATTTTTCATTTTTAATAATAGCTATTGTGACAGGTGAGAGATGGTATCTCATTGTCATTTTGATTGATATTTTTATAATGATTAATGATGTTCAGCTTTTTTCATATGATTCCTGACCACAAATATGTCTTCTTCTGTAAAATGGCTGTTCATGTTCTTTGCCCACTTTTTAATAGGGTTTTTTTTTCTTAAAAATTTTTTAAGTTCCTTATAGATGCTGGGTATTTCATTTGTCAGATGCATAGTTTGCAAAAAATTTTTTCATTCTGTAGATTGTCTGTTCACTCTGTCAATAGTTTTCTTTGTTATCCATTCTTTAGTTTAAGTAGATCTCATTTGTCAATTTTTGTTTTTGTTGCTATTGCTTTTGGTATCTTCATCATGAAATCTTTGCCCATTACTAGTCCAGAATAGTATTGCCTAAGTCATCTTTCAGGACTTTTATAGTTTTGTGTTTTACATTAAGTATTTAATCATTCTCAAGTTGATTTTTATATATGTTG
Source organism: Callithrix jacchus (assembly GCF_049354715.1). Lineage (NCBI taxonomy): Eukaryota > Metazoa > Chordata > Mammalia > Primates > Cebidae > Callithrix > Callithrix jacchus. The sequence continues at coordinate 54,016,465 of NC_133502.1, forward strand.
TGAGGAAAGGGTCCAGTTTTAGTCCTCTGCATGTGGCTAACCAATTGTCCCAGAACCATTCAGTGAATAGACAATCTTTTTCCCATTGCTCGTTTTTGTCAAGTTAATCAAAGATCAGATAATTGTAGGTGCATAGGCTTATTTTTAAGTTTTACATTTTGTTCCATTGGTCTATGCGTCTGTTTTTGTACTAGTACGATGCTGCTTGGTTACTGTAGCCCAATAGTATAGTTTGAAGACTGGTAGTATTAATGCTTCCAGGTTTGTTCTTTCTGCTTAGGGTCATCTTGGCTATTCAGTCTCTTTTTTGGTTTCAGGTACATTTTAGAATTATTCTTCTGGTTCTGTGAAGAATATCAATGGTAGTTTAATATGAATAGTTTGGATTCTACACATTTCTTTAGGGAGTATGGCCATTTTAATGATATTGATTCTTTCTCTTCATGAGCCTGGAATGTAAAGAAGAGCTGGTATCAATCCTGAAGAAACAATTCCAAAAAATGGAGGAGGAGCGACTCCTCTGTAACTCATTCTATGAGGCCAGCATTATCCTGATACCAAAACTTGGCAGAGACATAACAACAACAAAAACATCAGGGCAATATCCTTTATGAACATTGATGCAAAAAATCCTCATGAAATAACTGGCAAACCGAATACAGCAGCACATCAAAAAGCTTATCCACCCCAATCAAGTAGGCTTTATTACTGAGAGGCAAGATTGATTCAACATACAAAAATCGATAAATGTGATTCATCATGTAACAGAACTACAGAAAAAAGAACACATGATTATCTACCTCAATAGAGGCAGAAAAAACTTTTGATGACGTTCAACATCTCTTCATGTTAAAAACTCTTAATAAACTAAGTTTTGAAGCAACATACCTCTAAATGATAAGAGCCACTATGACAAAACCACAACCAATACTATACTGAATAGGCAAAAGCTGGAAGAGTTCCCCTTGAAAATCGGCACAAGACAGGAATGGCCTCTCTCACCACCTCTATTCAACATAGTATTGTAAGTCCTGTCCCCCAAAATCAGGCAAGAGAAAGAAATAAAGTGCATCCAAATAGGAAGAGAGAAAGTCAAACTATCTCTGTTTGCAGACAACATCATTCTATGAAACCACATAGTCTCTGCCCTAAAGCTCTTTATGCTGTTTAGCAACTTCAGCGGTCCCAGGATACAAAATCAATATGTAAAGATCACTAACATTCATATGTACCAACAACAGTTAGGCCAAGAGCCAAATCAGGAATGTAATCTCATTCACAATTGCCACACAGGAAAATAAAATACCTAGGAATAGAGCTAACAAGACAGGTGAAAGATCTCTATAAGGAGAACTATAAAACACTAAAGCACTGCTCAAAGAAATCAGAGATGACACAAATGGAAAAATAGATGTTGCTAAATCTGTGACTGATAGTAATTTTATTTAAATGGTACTTACCATTTTCCAGACACTCATTGGGGCCAAGAACTATCATCAGATTTCAGAGACTTTGGTCATGATTTAGCTATTGTAGCAAGAGTGCTATAGGTGCTAAATAATGACTATTATTTAAGTATAAAACTTTTTCAAAACTAAAAGAATACAGAGATTTACACAGTTGTTTTGTTAATATGAAGAAAAAAGAATGGCAATACTTCACTTGGGGGATGTGAAGTATTTATAGTGCACAATTTTACTACATGACACATGGATTATTTCTCAGCCCTCTGCATTGATTGTGTAGAATTAACTGTCAAATTTAATAAAGGTCAGAATGGACATTTGGAAGTTTTGATTAACCTCATAGCAATTAAGGACTAAGTCAAAGCCAACCACACATTCAGCTGTTGTTTTTGTTGTTTTTAAGATTTTTTAAATTAAGAAACCATTTACAGAACTATAAGACTAAGGGAACAAACAAGAAATATTGAAGCATCCATTAACGAATAACAGCAGAAAGACAATGTCATATGTTGGTCCCATGGACAGGTAAAGGAAACTGTTAGAATTTTCAAGAGCTGCAACCTAGGACGAAGGACAACCTGACAAGAGCTGTCAACAAAAGAACATTTCTGCAAAAACTGCGAAGCAGCAGGGAAGGAGCAAAAGGAGTAATTATCCTAAGTCTTCTCTCCTCCCATGCTTGGATCTCTTGTGGATAACTCCCATTGGCCAAACATAACCGGGAACCACTATGCCAGGAAGCCTGGCGATAGGCGCTCCTTAAGAAAAAAATCTGTCAGGGCACATGATAGAGTAAATAAGACAGGGGAGTGGGTAGGAACAGAGAGCCAATATAATTCACTTTAGAAGATCCGATTTATAAACATAAATAATAAACAAGACTTAGCCATTGAAAAAATACTCAGCAGATAGATGAGTCACTTTGGGGTCTCAGTAACAATGTGATCCTGTTGTTTTTACAGTCTAAATTATTTCTCATTAGAACTACACTAATGAATACTGATTAGCCATCCAGATGTGATAGACAAGTAGATATTTTAATATGGTTGCTACAGAAGCCTCTTTTGTGTTCTTCCCTGATCACACACCCTTTCCTTGTTCTTGAAAATATCCTTTCTCCTAACTTTCTGGCAAATATGTCTTTGATCTCTTTTTACTTTTACCACCACCTATGTGCACCCCATTAGTTTGAAACTTCATAGAAATGGAAAATACCATTTTTATAAATTTGTTTTGAGTTTTCAAAACATCTTTATTGAAATAGAAATTATAATTTATAAAATTCACCCTTTTAAAATTTGTAATTCAGTGGATTTTAGTATATGCATTTCTGTTATCAACACCTCTATCTAATTTTAGAATATTTTTATTATGTCAAAAAGAAATGCCATGCCCATGAGCAGTCGTTCTCCATTCCCATTTTTCCTTAGATCCTGACAACCACAAATCTACTTTCTGTCACTATGAGTTTGCCCATTTAGGACACTTCATATACATAGGATTATACTACATGTGACCTTTTGGGTGTGGCTTTCACTTAAAATCATTTTTGCAAGATTCATCCATGTTGTATATATTAGTATTTTATTACTGTTTGTGGCAAATTAAATTCCATTTTATGGTTACACTAAATTTTTTCAACCCTTTCATTGGCTGATGGACAGTTGAATTATTTTCATTTTTGGCTACTATGAATAATGCTGCTGTACAATTTAATATACCATTTGTGTGGGAATATTATATACAATTTCTAGTGGATGAGAGTGGTGTCTCATAATTTTCATCTGTATTTACCTAATGGCTAATGATACTGACTCTCTTTTCACATGCATACTGCATATTGCATACCATTTTTGGAAAAGTGTCAATTCACATTCTTTGCCCATTTAAAAAAAAATAGGTTTTATTTAATTAACACACCATGCTTGTCTGCTACAGCTGCCATAACAAAATACTACAGATTGGGTAACTTAATAGACATTTATTTTCACAGTTCTCAAGGCTAAAATGTCCAAGATCAAATTGCTATCAAGGCTGGCTTCTTTCTGAAGCCTCTTCTCTAGAAGTGAAAACAGCCTGCTTGCTGTGTGCTTATATGACCTCTTCTTTCTCGTTGGGGCTGGAGAGCTTTCTAATGTCTCTTCTTACAAATGCACTAATACAATCAGATCAGAGCAACCTCATTTAACCTTAGTTTTTTTTTTTTAGACAGTCTCACTCTGTCACCCAGGCTGGAGTGCAGTAGCACACATATATATATATATTGCAAACCCCAAGATATACTGTTATAATTATTGCTTTAGATATTATAACTTTTGAAGAAGTAGAAGGAAAAAATAAGGAAAGCAAGTACACATGGACAGAACTTTTTTAGATTGCCCTTCTAATTTACCATTTTTGGTTTTCCGCATTTGTTTTTCTGAATTCAAGTCACCATCTAGTGTTAATCTTTACTTCAGTGCAATTTTTCTCCTACTCACATCCTTTGTCCTGTTATTAAGTATATTCTAATTCTATAGGTCCTACAATGCAATTATACATGTATTGTTCTATAAAATTGCTTTTTAAATCAGTTAAGACAGGAAAATTAACAGGCTTTTTTTTTACCAGGTGTTAAATTTTTTCAATTAGCATCATCAGTGCTCTTAATTTTTAACATGTGTTTGAATTATTCTCTGGGGTAAATTATTCTTAATTCCACAGAACTTTTTCTAGTATTTCTCATGAGTATTACCTGCTAACTATAAAATCTATGAGATATGTTCATCTGTGGATGTTTTTTATTTCATGTTCATTTTTTAATGTAATTTTGCTTGATCGAAGAGTTGCCATGGACTCTTTTCTGTGTGTTTCCTTGTTTTCAGTACTTTGGATCAGTCATCACACCCGCTCCAGCCTCTATTTTTTCTGAAGAGAAGTCAATTTTTAATCTTCTTGTAATTCCCTTGTACCTAAGGAATAAAAGGAATTACTGCTTTCAAGATTTTCTTGAAAATTTTTGTCTCTTAGCATTTTTACTATGATGTGTCAGGGTGGGAATTTATTTTCTTCTGTCTTTCTAGGAGTTTGTTGAGAATATTAGATGTACAGATTAAGATTTTTCTTCAAATTTTGAAAGTTTTCAGTCGTTATTTTTTTCAATTATTTTTTCTGTTCCTTTCTCTCTTTCATCACATTCCCTGCAGGGTATAATCTGGAGCATGTGAGTCACCCAAAGATGATGTTATGAGCAGGGCTGTCTTTTTCTCTTTCTCTGACTTCCCTGTTAATTTGTTGACCTCTCATGCGAACGCACCAAGATAGTTAGGTTTCACCAATCGCTGGCTGATTTCTCTATTGCTTTTGACAATGTGTTAGGGCGTACATCTACATGTTATGATTCAATTAAATTAAGTTTGCTTTTCAGGGGTACTTTCTATATCTATATATACACATATATAGATATATGTATATGTATATACACATATATTATATGTGTATATATTATATAATATATATAGATATATACATATATACACATATAATATATATATTATATATGTGTATATATATCTATATATACACACATGTGTATGCATATATAATATATATTATAGACACACATATATATTATATATATATTATATACACATATATATATTATATATATATATAAACTGGTAGAGAGTTTAGCTTTTTGCCACCTTGAAGCTATGAGCCTCATATCAGTTACTTAACAAATAAATTTATTTACTCTGGTGATTGCTCCAGACTCTCTGTTCTTACAGCCACCAGCCACCTGTCATCCCTGGGCTAAATTTGTGCATCACTGCTCCAGAACTGGGGGTCAAGACAGTCCCCTGCCTCTCTTGGATTCACACCCCTGCTTTAAGAGCTTGTTGTTGGATGGAGGCGTAGGTGGTGGTTTCTAGTTTTCCTAACTTGTCTCATCTGTGGAATCCTCATATGCTAGCAAGCTGGGGCAAGGACGATCGGCATCTCAGTATGCTCCAACTTCTAGGCCTGGGGTGAAACTACCAAACACTGGTCGGTGTGGGATCTATAGATTAAAAAACGTACCTACATTCTCAGTGCTGAGGGGGAATGAAAAATGCAGACAGCCTGACTCTCCTTGGAGATACCATAGCCATGGACAACAGACACAGCAGTCCAGAGTGGAGCTTCCATTATGCTAGGATGGGACAGTGGCATATAGAGTGAGAGTGGTTATGTTCTTCCTGAGAGTGAGTAGACATTCTTGAATATATATTTCTCCATTTGTTGTATCCCCATATTACTGTTTCCAGAGACTGTAGATCACTATTTGTTTGTGTGTTTCATTTTCACCAACTATGGTCATTTTGCCAGGAAAAGACTTCCTACATGGTGTTCCTCAAAATGCCATTTAGGAAATTGTTCATCTGCAAGCTTGCTTTTGTGGTTTTCTTCCTTTCTTCAACAGTATCTGTAGTCACTTACACTGGTATATTGTGGAATATGTGTGAAGTGAAATGCAGTGGTATGTAGTGTAGTATGCAGTTCTCATTAATTGTCATTGCTTTAATTATTCTACTTTATGACTATACCACAAATTCCTTTTTCCCATCTAATGTTGATAAACATCTACAGCATTTTAGAATAGAAGAAATGCTGCTATGAGTATTATTGTGACTATCTATTCATGGAAAATTATGAGACTCTTTTCAGGTTATATGTCTAAGAATGAAATAATTGGATACTAAACTTAACTTTAGAATTAGAATAACCAGCTGTTATCTAATGCAAACTTGTTTTCCAAATACACTTCCACTAGTAGTGTTCAAGGGATTTCAGGATGTATCTCTATCCCCAAAACAATTTAGTATGTGAACTTATTGCAATTTTTGTCTGTCTGATGTGTGATTGAGGTATACCATTGAGATTTTTATTTCCTGGTTATTAACAAACTGAATTTTTAAAAATGTGTTTCTTGACCATGTATATTTTCTCCTTGGTAAAGTGTCTGTATTTTTTATTTGTCTTTTTTATATTGGGCCACTTCTGCTTTTAATAGTGATTTAAGATATTTTAAAAACATTCTCAAAACAACTAATGGTTTGCCTAATATTGACTCTGTTTTAAAAGTTTATAAACTTTTACTCTAATTATGTATTATTACATTTTGACCAACTGCTTTATTCATTTAGTATGTTTTAATGAATAGAAATTTTTAAGCTCAGTGTAAGTGAATTTATTATTTTTAACAAGAAGGTGTGTGACCTATTCACAGTATTCTTCCATTCTTTACCACAAAATATTTTATCTATAGTGCTTTTCCATTTATTTCTATAAGCACTACTCACTCCATTTACCTTTTCACTCCTATGGCAGGCTCCATCTCAATGATCTCCCCCATTGGCCACCGTAGACACTGCTCTGTAGATAGTCCTCTCAAGTCTTCACCTCAGCACTACTACTCACGTAAAGCTGTGCTTCCAGTTCCACAAAGTATCCTAGTTCTCTCCCTAGTCAGAGCCTTTCCTTTTGTTATTTTCTCAGCTACTTTCCTTTATTATTGTATTGTCTAATCCCAGTAACTCTTTGGTTTCAAATGTAATAATTATATTTAACAAAGACAATTTTAACCCTATAATGTTAATTTCATCATACATTATGTTCTCACTGGTTACTCTGTTATTTTCATGAAACCTTAATTTGACTTGTTTTTATGTTATTTAATATTTTCTAAATTAAACTACATGTTTCACATGAATGTTGGTTATGCTAATACAATTTTTTCTAATATTGGACATAATGGCACATAATAGATAAATAGTAAACATTTATTAAATAAGTGAGCAGGTAAATAAACAAGAAATAGATAAGTAATGAAGTATTTTACGCATGTATCTAAACTTAACTTTTGTTTAAGCAAGGATTTTTTAACCATTTCTCTATAATCTAAGTTTATACTACTTTAATGTATTTTCACTTACCTATCTTTTGAGATAGAGTGGTAAGTACTTATTTCTGTTCATATTTTTTTACCCCTCCCAAATGATTCCTCAATTTGGTTTTTTCAGAAAACAAAAGTTAGAGCAAAACAAAAAACAAAAGTTAGATCTATAATTTAAATATATTTTCTTATCCTTGTAACAATTATTACAGTATATACAAGTATATACTGTATATACTTTTCTCATATACAGTATATACTGTACATATTTTCCCATTTACAGTTACTTTATCGACATTAAATTTGAAATTATTTTCAGTGGCTTCCTTGTATTCTTATTATCACTTTCATTGTAAATCTTAGGCATACATAATATTTAATTAATTTATATAACACCATAGCATATTCAATTATATGGACTTATTTGGGAACCAACACTCAACTCAACAAGTAGACCTGTGGGTGTAGAGTTGACTGTTATCACCAGCTCAGCATCTACATCACACTCTGGAAATCCATAAGTTTACAGACTGTGAAGTATAATGGTTAATCTGTAAATACTATATATATATATATATATATTTTTTTTTTTTTTTTTAATTGTACTTTAGGTTCTGGGGTACATGTGCAGATCATGCTGGATTGTTACAAAGGTGCACACATGACAATGCGGTTTGCTACCTCCATCCCCCCATCACCCACATTTGGCATTTATCCCCATTTTATCCCTCCCCAAACCCCCACCCCCCACTGTCCCTCCTGTGCCCCCCCAACAGACCCCAGTGTGTGAGGCTCCCCTCCCTGTGTCCGTGTATTCTCATTGTTCAACGCCCGCCTATGAGTGAGAACATGCAGTGTTTGATTTTCTGTTCTTGTGTCAGTTTGCTGAGAATGATGGTTTCTAGATTAATCCATGTCCCTACAAAGGACACACACTCATCATTTTTTATGGCTGCATAGTATTCCATGGTGTATATGTGCCACATTTTTGTTGTTCAGTCTATCGTCAATGGGCATTTGGGTTCGTTCCAGGTCTTTGCTATTGTAAACAGTGCTGCTATGAACATACGTGGGCATGTGTCTTATAATAGAATGATTTATAATCCTTTGGGTATATATCCAATAAATGGGATTGCTGGGTCAAATGGGGAATTTCTACAAGTGCCACATTGTCTTCCACAGTGGTTGAACTAATTTACACTCTCACCAACAGTGTAAAAGCGTTCCTATCTCTCCACATCCTCTCCAGCATCTGTTGTCTCCAGATTTTTTAATGATCACCATTCTAACAGGTGTGAGGTGGTATCTCAATGTGGTTTGGATTTGCATTTCTCTAATAATCAGTGATGATGAGCATTTTTTCATTTGTTTGTTGGCCACATATATATCTTCTTCTGAAAAGTGCCTGTTCATATCCTTCTCCCACTTTTGAATGGGTTTGTTTTTTTTTCTTGTAAATCTGTTTTAGTTCTTTGTAGCTGGCTATTAGCCTGTGTCAGTTGGGTAGATTGAAAAATTTTTTTCCCATTCTGTTGGATGCCAGTTCACTCTAATGACTGTTTCTTTTGCTGTACAGAAGCTCTGGAATTTAATTAGGTCCCATTTGTCTATTTTGGCTTTTGTTGCCAATGCTTTTGGTGTGCTAGTAATTTCAAGTCAGTTAACAAATTTCTACTGTTTTCTTTTATAAGATATTTTATTCAATAAACCATAGAGAATTTTCAAATTTATTAAGACAGAAGTAAGAAAAATGTATTATAAGTAGTTATACAAATGTGTCAGCCTTTGACAGATGCTACCCTATTTTTTTTCAGTATTTATAGTATAACTGTACATTAACAGCAAAGAACTACTATTATCTGAAATTTTCATGCTAATTTTAGCCAAAATGCTGTTTATATCATTAAATTATCTGTCTCTATTATAAACTATAAAATCTTTCTATTGGAACAAAATTATATTTAAAAATAAGAGTCCCTTAACTAAGTGGTCAGGATTATAGATCAGCACAAATAACTCAGCTTCTTTCATTTATTATTTTATTGTCCAATTCCAGTTATTCTTTGGTTTCAAATGTAATAATCATATTTAAGAAAGACTGTTTTGCCCCACAAGGTTGATTTCATCATCTTGTATATTATTCCTTATTACTCTGTATTATTTTTTAAAATAAATGTACCTCCTGTTAAGATGCTATCTGAACATCACATCACCTCTGCAGGGTTCTAGCCCCAAATACATAGCCTTGGAATAATTGTGAGAAAACATTTGAGAAACACAAATTGATGGACTTCTGAAAAAAATATCTGATCAGTGTTCTTCAAAGGTGTAAGTTATGAAAAATGAAAAAAGAAATGGAAAAATGGTCACAGATTAGAAGAGACTGAAACATGACAACTAAATTCAGTACAGTATCATGAATTTGATACCAATAAAGAAAAAGAACATTGGGAAAATTGGTGAACTCTAAGTAAGGACTGCCATTGACTTAATAGTGTAATTTACTTAGTGTTAGTTTCCTAGTTCTAATAAAGGTCTGAGGGAATGTATTCTCTTCCCGGGCCCACAAGGGGGGCATAGTTTCAAGGGCAAGAACTTCCCAGCACCATGTCTCCTCCACCTCTCCATCTCGGGATTAGAGGTATTTGTTTAAATTTTTGCACAGACTGGAAAAATCAAAGATTAATCACTCCAGCAGAAGTTTAAAGGAACTCCTTTCATAGGCCTGGAAATTTATAGGGAAAGAAAATTCCTCCCAGGTTAAAACTCCCTGTCCCCAACATCTGGGCAGATTCCATATTTGGAGTCTCATAAAAGCTTTTCTCTCTTATATTTTTCTTTCCTTTTTCTCTTTCTCTGCCTAAATAAATCACCTTCTGCAAAAACTCTTTGGGGTCCGATATTTATCTGCAAGCACACCGCCGCCTGGGGTGGACCCCTCTCCCATTCTTGGGTGAATGAGAGACCAGGAGCCTGGAAGAACATTCTCAGGAGAGCTGATTCTCCAGTCTCCCTGGCATCCCTTATGTAAGTTCTTAATACTAAGAGATGCTAGGTGAAAGGTATATGGAATCTCTTTGTATTCTCTATACAACTCTTCTGTAAATACAAAAGCCTTTCAAAATTAAAACATGTTTTTTAAAAAACAAGCTTTTTTTCTCTGAAAAGCTATTATAATATGTAGTTCTTTAAATATGCCAAATATCAATTTTTTTCTTTAATGCTGTAACCAGCAATTGCTCATAAGTGATCAAATTCTAATCCATGTCATGTGCGCTGTTGTCCCAATGTATCACTGTTTATGTCATTTTCTGGTGGTTATAATTCCTCCCGGGAAAAATGCCAAACTTGTTTCTTAAATATATTTCTGATTAGCCTTGAGTACAATTGCAAAAGTTATAAAAATTCCAGCTTTATTATAGGTAGGACATTTTTAAGAATTACTTTATCCAGAAAATTAGCCTTCTAGCATCTAAAGTACATTCACTATCAAACTGTGGCCAGAATGAGACTTGAGTTTATTTTAATACTGAAGGATAAGTCTGGTGGAATGTGACAGTCTAATAATCTGGTTTGTTTTGTGTTTTCACAATGTACAACACCCAGCTAGATTAAGTAGTTGAACTTCAGCATATCAAACAAAAACTTTGCTATGAACTTGTTTGCTGGGTTAAACTTGTGAGACAGTCTGTACTCTAAATTCTGAAAATAAATACAACATTATTTGGAAAGATATTTTAAGTATTCAAGTTAGTTAACTCTGATAACCCTCATCTTAGAATCTCACCATAATAAGAACAATAACTTACAATAATCATTACAAGTTATACTCAAGAAGATAACCATCAGAATCTCGCTGGTAAATGAAAAATACTGAAACAGCCTATACATCCAGAAAAGGAGAAACAATTTAGTAAATTTTGCATAGGTATAGAAAGAAAAAAATAAACATTAAAATATGCTATTATGGACTATAACTTTATCTTAAATTTCTGACATAAAAAGAAGTTTTAAATTGCGACCTCAGTTCTCTGAAAAGGTAAAATAAGCATTAAAGCAAAATTAAATATAGTGTAAATAAAAAATAGCCTCTTTACTTTGTCTTGTTGTAAAACTAAATTCAGAGAGAAAATTTGGCTCCCACTGTTAGAAAACATTTGAATGAATTTTGAACTCAGCTTGAAGAATTTTCATGTTAAGTCTACATATAAAACATTTTTGTACTGCAATTCTAAGTATGCTAAATTTTGGGCGTGTACAAAATTTAGATTTTTTTCCTACTTTTTAATATGTAGTCTTTATGTAAAATAATTTATATATATCATTCAGATATATAGAATAAACATAAAATGTTTACTTACTGTATAGACAACAAATAGTTGTTTATATAAAATGAAGGGTTGAAATTTCTGGTTTAGGTTTCTTCAGATAAAAGCCAACAAAATTTATTATTAGAACTTTTCTCCTAGAGTTATTTCTTTTTTCTACTTAGGTCCTGGGCAGAGTGCATGTTGTTTAATTTTAATTCACTCTCGAAAATAAATTATTTTACTTGGTTCTATGTTATTACCTATAGATCAGCCTTACTTTAGAGGATTTTATGTGAGAAACCCTGGATAAGATGAAGATAATTTGTTACCATGGAATCATAGAAGTAAAAATAGCACCCAGTGAGTTGGTGCACTCAGCTATCATCTCAAAGAGAATATTTCAAGCAAAGTAGCATTAGACTCGGATTTCATTTCATTGTTTAAATCCCATTAGTCAGAAGATAGTTGTGCTTTTCAAACTGCAAGGCAGCTTAAAGTTTAGATAAAATGAAATGTAGTACTACTACTAATGTCTAAGACATTGCAACCTGAGAAATTTCAGTAGTGATGTAATTTGGAAAACACGTCTCACACAGCATGCGTTTAAAATATTTACCATGTAATAATTGTTTATTGCAATGTTGATTGTTTAAATATTTTCATTTAATAATGAAATTGTCCACTAGCTGCAAACTTTTCATTTAGTTTTTCCTAAGAATGATTGATGCATCACATCATTTCATATTTTTCAGAATTGCCAAGTTACTGATATTTTTAGCAGTTTACTTAAATATATGACATAAAGAAACGTTCCTAAAAACTTGTAATATATTCTTTTAAATGTAAGATGTCATTAAACATTGAACTATATATTATTATTCATTAGTTAGTAAACTAATTAGGACTTATATGTTAACCATCAATTTACATGTATCAACCAGGACAAGTAGAAAAAAATTGCATAAACAACTATGAAATAACATTTAATGAGAGAAAATTTATTTTTAGATCTAAATGTTATAATACTCAAGAATGGAAAAGACTCTTCCTCAAGAAAAGAGAAAAATATTTTCTAAGTACCTTTTTCACATTTTTTTCTCTTTTTAAAATTTCTTAATTTTTTAATTATAATTACATTTTGTTTTCAACTTTCAATTGTATCACTCATAAACTTGTTTAAATCTTGTCTTTTAACTTCAGACAGAGAAAATTAAAATTTATTCTAGAGATAATAAATTCTGAATAATTTTTCAATGGTATACTTTTAAAAATTAAACATTTTAGATATTTAGAAAAATGGAAGATTTTACTTAACTTAAAGGTTTTTAAATTCAACTTCATCTTTTATTTTACACCTGATACCTGTGATGCTCATTTTATGCTTTTATTCGATAGAACCACTTAAATAATAGAGGTCATATTAGTTTCTTTTATTTTCAATTTGATACTGTTTTGAAATCTATTATTTAATATCTTTAAGTATAAGGCGGTATCTTAAACATTAATGTTTATTTCTTCTGTCTCTCTGTTATCAACCTGCAATGGAAATTGGATAATGTATCTTAAAAATAATCTATTTTTCTCTACCAAGGTAACTACATACAGATTGCTTACGGCCACAGAAACCAGAGGGCTGATGCACAGTTATCCTTATTGATACATCACATGAAATAAAAATAAACAACATTATATTTTTATAATTGGTGTATTGGTTATTTTTTCAATTAACTATCTGCATGAATTTTTATTAGTGAAAGTGAGACAAATTCATTTAAATAGATTACATTTAGGATAAATGTCCTAAACCATGGATAACTAGAAAATTAGGAAGGGTGTTTTTTATTTGTTATGAAATAATTCATTATCTTCTACTAGGTTGCCAACAGGTCTATACACAGCAGTTTTAGTAAATCTGTTTGGCTTTTCCTTTCTCTTAAAAACTCATCTAACAATATCTGATGTTCAAACTCCTGATACTATGTTTCTAATATCTTTATTTCCTTGGGAGATTGTGGGGAAAACTGGAAAAGTTTTTATTTACCAAAGAACATAGGAAAATAAAAGAAGAGACAGAAAGATCTGGGTAGTGTGGGGAGTGTGATCAGAACCAATCAAATGTAGAACAAAAAAGAGAAGGAAGACAGGAGAATAGTAGTAAAGAAAGTAGTGATCATGTGGCATACAGTATGGGGTAATATGTGCTTCTCATCTGGACCATCTCTCATGGTCGAGGTGAGTGATGCTCCACTCATAACAGTGGATCAGTTTAATTAACATATATGAGTTAACACCTTCAATAAGATTTTTCTGTTCTGTTTTAAAAATAACCATGAATTTATAGGCAAAAAAGAGAAAAACTCAATCTGTGCCAACTGGCTGTGTGTGAGACGTACCTAGAATATTTATTTATTTATTTATCTATTTATTATTTTATTGCATTTTAGGTTTTAGGGTACATGTGCAGAACATGCAAGATAGTTGCATAGGTACACACATGGCAGTGTGTTTTGCTGCCTTCCTCCCCTTCACCCACATTTGGCATTTCTCCCAAGGCTATCCCTCCCCAGCTCCCCCCACTGCTGTACCTCCCCTATTCCCCCCAATAGACCCCAGTGTGTAGTACTCCCTTCCCTGTGTCCATGTGTTCTCATTTTTCGTCACCCACCTATGAGTGAGAATATGCAATATTTCATTTTCTTTTCTTGTGTCAGTTTGCTGAGAATGATGTTCTCCAGATTCATCCATGTCCCTACAAAGGACATGAACTCATCATTTTTGATTGCTGCATAATACTCCATGGTGTATATGTGCCACATTTTCCCAATCCAGTCTATCATCGATGGGCATTTGGGTAGGTTCCAGGTCTTTGCTATTGTAAAAAGTGCTGCAATGAACATTCGTGTGCATGTGTCCTTATAGTAGAACGATTTATAGTCCTTTGGATATATACCCAGTAATGGGATTGCTGGGTCAAATGGAATTTCTATTTCTAAGGCCTTGAGGAATCACCACACTGTCTTCCACAATGGTTGAACTAATTTACACTCCCACCAGCAGTGTAAAAGTGTTCCTATTTCTCCACATCCTCTCCAGCACCTGTTGTCTCCAGATTTCTTAATGATCACCATTCTAACTGGCGTGAGATTTGCATCTCTCTAATGACCAGTGATGATGAGTATTTTTTCATAAGTTTGTTGGCCTCATGTATGTCTTCTTTTGTAAAGCGTCTGTTCATATCCTTTGCCCATTTTTGAATGGGTTTGTTTCTTTTTTTCTTGTAAATTTGAGTTCTTTGTAAATTCTGGATATCAGCCCTTTGTCAGATGGGTAAACTGCAAAAATTTTTTCCCATTCTGTTGGTTGCTGATTCACTCTAGTGACTGTTTCTTTGTCCATGCAGAAGCTGTGGAGTTTGATTAGGTCCCATTTGTCTATTTTGGCTTTTGTTGCCAATGCTTTTGGTGTTTTGGTCATGAAGTCCTTGCCTACTCCTATGTCCTAAATGGTTTTGCCTAGATTTTCTTCTAGGGTTCTTATGGTGCCAGGTCTCATGTTTAAGTCTTTAATCCATCTGGAGTTAATTTTAGTGTAAGGTGTCAGGAAGGGGTCCAGTTTCTGCTTTCTGCACATGGCTAGCCAGTTTTCCCAACATCGTTTATTAAACAAGGAATCCTTTCCCCATTGCTTGTTTTTGTCAGGTTTATCAAAGACTGTATGGTTGTAGATATACTGTGTTGCCTCCGATGCCTCTGTTCTGTTCCATAGGTCTATATCACTGTTTTGGTACCAGTACCATGCTGTTTTGATTACTGTAGCCTTGTAGTATAGTTTGAAGCCCGGTAGTGTGATGCCTTTCACTGTGGTCTTTTTGCTTAGAATTGACTTGGCTATGTGGGCTCTCTTTTGGTTCCATATGAAGTTCATGGTGGTTTTTTTCCAGTTCTGTGAAGAAAGTCAATGGTAGCTTGATGGGATAGCATTGATTCTGTAAATTACTTTGGGCAGTATAGCCATTTTCATGATATTGATTCTTCCTAACCATGAACATGGAATGCTTCTCCATCTGTTTGTGTCCTCTCTTACTTTGTTGAGCAGTGGTTTATAGTTTTCCTTGAAGAGGTACCTTACGTTCCTTGTGAGTTGTATTTCTAGGCATTTTATTGTTTTTGTAGCAATTGTGAATGGCAGCTCGTTTTTGATTTGGCTCTCTTTAAGTCTGTTATTGGTATATAGGAATGCTTGTGATTTTTTGCACATTGATTTTATATCCTGAGACTTTGCTGAGGTTGCTTATCAGTTTCAGGAGTTTTTGGGCTGAGGTGATGGGGTCCTCTAGGTATACTATCATGCATTCTGCAAATAGAGACAATTTGGCTTCCACCTTTCCTATTTGAATACCCTTTATTTCTTTTTCTTGCCTGATTGCTCTGGCTAGAACTTCCAGTACTATATTGAATAGGAGTGGTGAAAGAGGGCATCCATGTCTAGTGCCAGATTTCAAAGGGAATGCTTCCAGTTTTTGCCCATTCAGTATGATATTGGCTGTTGGTTTGTTGTAAATAGCTTTTATTACTTTGAGATACATTCCATCAATACCAAGTTTATTGAGGGTTTTTAGCATAAAGGGCTGTTGAGTTTTGTCAAATGCCTTCTCTGCATCAATTGAGATAATCATGTGGTTTTTGTTTTAGGTTCTGTTTATGTGGTACGTTTATAGACTTGCATATGTTGAACCAGCCTTGCATCCCCGGGATGAATCCTACTTGATCATGATGAATAAGTTTTTTGATTTGCTGTTGCAATCGGCTTGCCAATATTTTATTGAAGATTTTTGCATCTATGTTCATCATGGATATTGGTCTGAAGTTTTCTTTTCTCGTTGAGTCTCTGCCGGGTTTTGGTATCAGGATGATGTTGGTCTCATAAAATGATTTGGGAAGGATTCCCTCTTTTTGGATTATTTAGAATAGTTTTAGAAGGAATGGTACCAGCTCCTCTTTGTGTGTCTGGTAGAATTTGGCTGTGAACCCATCTGGACCTGGGCTTTTTGTGTGTGATAGGCTCTTAATTGCTGCCTCGACTTCAGACCTTGTTATTGGTCTATTCATAGTTTCGGCTTCCTCCTGGTTTAGGCTTGGAAGGACACAGGAGTCTACGAATTTATCCATTTCTTCCAGGTTTACTAGTTTATGTGCATAGAGTTGTTTGTAATATTCTCTGATGATGGTCTGAATTTCTGTGGAATCTGTGGTGATTTCCCCTTTATCGTTTTTTAATTGCATCTATTTGGTTGTTCTCTCATTTCTTTTTTATCAGTCTGGCTAGTGGTCCGTCTATTTTGTTGATCTTTTCAAAAAACCAGCTCTTGGATTTATTGATTTTTTGAAGGACTTTTTATGTCTCTATCTCCTTCAGTTCTGCTCTGATCTTAGTTATTTTTTGTCTTCTGCTAGATTTTAAGTTTTTTTGATCTTGCTTCTCTAGCTCTTTCAATTTTGATGATAGGGTGTCAATTCTGGATCTCTCCACTCTTCTTATGGGGGCACTTATTGCTATATATTTTCCTCTGGAAACTGCTTTAAATATGTCCCAAGGATTCTGGTATGTTGTGTCTTCGTTCTCACTGGTTTTGGAGAACTTCTTTATTTCTGCCTTCATTTCATTGTTTGTCCAATCACCTTTCAAGAGCCAGTTGTTCAGTTTTCATGAAGCTGTGCGGTTCTGAGTTTGTTTCTGAATTCTGAGTTCTAACTTGATTGCACTATGGTCTGAGAGACTGTTTGTTATTATTTCAGTTATTTTGCATTTGCTGAGGAGTGCTTTACTTCCAATTATGTGGTCAATTTTAAAGTAGGTGTGATGTGGTGCTTAGAAGAATGTATATTCTGTGGTTTTGGGGTGGAGAGTTCTATAAATGTCTATCAGGTTTGCTTGTTCCAGGTCTGAGTTCAAGCCCTGGATATCCTTGTTAATTTTCTGTTTGGTTGATCTGTCTAATATTGACAGTGGAGTGTTAAAGTCTCCCACTATTATTGTGTGGGAATCTAAGTCTCTTTGTAAGTCATTAAGAACTTGCCTTATATATCTGGGTGCTCCTGTATTGGGTCCATATATATTTAGAATGATTGGCTCCTCTTGTTCTATCAATCCTTTTACCATTATGTAATGACCTTCTTTGTCTCTTTTGATCTTTGCTGCTTTAAAGTCTATTTTATAAGAGAAGAGAATTGCAACTCCTGCTTTTTTTTTTTTTTTCTCCATTTGCTTGGTAAATCTTCCTCCACCCTTTTATTTTGAGCCTTTGTGTATCCTTGCATGTGAAATGGGTTTCCTGGATACAGCACACCGATGGGTTTTGGCTTTTTATCCAATTTGCCAGTCTGTGTCTTTTGATTGGTGCATTTAGCCCGTTAACATTTAGGGTTAATATTGTTATGTGTGAATTTGATACTGCCATTTTGATGCTAGCTGGCTGTTTTGCCCATTAGTTGATGCAGATTCTTCATTCTGTTGATGCTCTTTAGCATTTGGTATGTTTTTGGAATGGCTAGTACTGGTTGTTCCTTTCTATGTGTAGTGCCTCTTTCTGGAGCTCTTGTAAAGCAGGCCTGGTGGTGACAAAATCTCTGTGTATTTGCTTGTTCGCAAGGATTTTATTTTTCCTTCACTTATGAAGCTCAGTTTGGCTGGATATGAAATTCTGGGTTGAAAGTTCTTTTCTTTAAGGATGTTGAATATTGGCCCCCACTCTCTTCTGGCTTGTAGAGTTTCTGCCTAGGGATCTACTGTGAGCCTGATGGGCTTCCCTTTGTGGGTGACCCGACTTTTCTCTCTGGCTGCCCTTAGTATTTGCTCCTTCATTTCAACCCTGGTGAAACTGACGATTATGTGCCTTGGGGTTGCTCTTCTTGCGGAATATCTTTGTGGTGTTCTCTGTGTTTCCTGGACTTGAATATTGGCCTGCCTTGCTAGGTTGGGGAAATTTTCCTGGATAATATTTTGAAGAGTATTTTCCAGCTTGGATTCATTTTCTTCGTCACATTCTAGTACACCTAGCAAACGTCGGTTAGGTCTTTTCACATAGTCTCACATTTCTTGGAGACTTTCTTCATTCCTTTTTGCGCTTTTTTCTCTAATCTTGGTTTCTCATTTTATTTCATTGAGTTGATCTTCGACTTCTGATATTCTTTCTTCTGCTTGGTCAGTTTGACTGTTGAAACTTGTGCATGTTTCGCAAAGTTCTCATGTTGTGTTTTTCAGCTCCTTCAATTCATTCATATTCCTCTCTAAGTTGTCCATTCTTGTTATCTTTTCCTCGAATCTTTTTTCAAATCTTTTTTCAAGGTTCTTAGTTTCTTTGCATTGATTTAGAACATGTTCTTTTAGCTCAATGAAGTTTCTCATTAAGCACCTTCTGAAGTCTGATTCTGTCATTTCATCACACTCATTCTCTGTCCAGCTTTGTTCCCTTGCTGTTGAGGAGTTTTGGTCCTTTGTAGGAGGCGAGGTGTTTTGGTTTTGGGTGTTTTTCTTCTTTGTGCGCTGGTTTCTTCCCATCTTTGTGGGTTTATCCACCTGTTATCTGAGTAGGTGCTGACTTTTTGATTGGATCTCTGAGTGGACACCCAGATTGTTGATGATGATGTATTTCTATTACTTAGTTTTTCTTCTAACAGTCTAGCCCCTCTGCTGTATGACTGCTGAGGTCCACTCCAGGCCCTGCTTCTCTGGAGTACACCTGTAGCAGCTGTGGAACCGTGAGGGATGCTACCAGTATCTTCTTCTGCTATCTTTGTCCCAGAATGATGCCCCCCAAATGTCAGTCTGATCACTCCTTTTTGAGGTGACTCTTTGGATACACAGTGGTCAGGGAGCTTCTTGAGGAGGAGGTCTGTACTTTATAGGAGCTCTAGTGCTGAGCTGTGAGCTCCGTTGATCATTCAGGGCTATTAGGCAGGTACGTTTAAGTCTGCTGCAGCAGAACTAATAAAACCCCTTTTTTTCCTCAGATGCTCTGTCTTGGGGAGTTAGGGCTTTATTTATGAGTATCCGTTGCACTGTCCTGCCCAGCTAGGAGGCAGTCTAGTCATTATTTGCCTGCAGAGGCTCTGCCCTGCTGCCGTGAGGTGTGCCTTGTTGCTGTGGGCTCTGCCCTGCCACTGTGGGCTCCTCCCTGTTGCCGTGGGCTACGCCCTGCTCTCATGGGCTCCACCGTGTTGCCGTGGGCTCTGCCCTGCTGTCATGGGCTCTGCCCTATTGGTGCAGTCTCTCTGTTATGGTGGGTTGCCTTGGCAATGGCAGGCTGCATCAGCAATGGGAGAGTACCTCAGTAGGGGTGGAATGCCTCGGTAATGGTGGACGCCCCTTCCCCACTGAGCTGCACCATCCTGGGTTCAGCTGTGCCTGCAGTGAAAGTCTCAACCCCGAGCATTTCGAATCGCCATTTTATTTGTCCCTGTGGGGGTGGGACCCACTGAGGCTGATCACCTGGCTCCCTGCCTCAGAGCCCTTTTTTTCTTTCTTTTAAGTTGAATGGTTGACTCTCTCCCAGGTGTTTCAGTCACCTGCTGAAAGGGCACTGATCTGTGTGATTTCCCGTGCAGCAACCCACTATGCCAACTCAAACATCCCTTCCCAGGAATCTCCTTGTTTGGCTTACTGTCCAAGTCCCATTTAATCAGATGGATATGCTAATCTGCCCTCCCAAATGTCAGATTTTCGGTTTAACAGGGCACCCAGACCAATGCATTTTGTGCACAGTGCCGCTGTGCTGCGGCACCGGCCAAAACTGCCACGCCAGCCGAAACACCTGTGCTGGCATCCTGTGTCTCTCCTACACCTGGGAATTTCCCCGTTCTGTGGGCAACAAAGATCCATCTGGAAATGCGGCTTGCACTCACCCTCTGCGTCTTCACTGAGAACTGCAATCCTGAGTTGCTCCTACGGCGCCATCTTCACCTTTCTCCCCTCTCAAGAAAACAAAATTCAGAATATTTAAAAATTATTTTAATATTTAGATTTTTGTCAATTTAGAAAGAAAAAAATGCGTTTTTATCACTGGCATTATAACCAGATCTCTAATGTGTGTATAATATATCTATATTTTTCACAGTGTCTCTAAGTAATTTTTCAGCAATGAGATCACCAGACATTCCCTGTATTCATTTAACATAATTACGGTGTATATATGTATTTTTTTTCTTTTTTGAAATGGAGTCTCACTCTTGTCACCCAGGCTGGAGTGCAGTGGCACAATCTCTGCTCACTGCAATATCCACCTCCCGGGTTCAAGTGATTCATCTGCCTCAGTCTCCTGATTCGCTGGTATAGGTGCCCACTACCACTCCTGGCTAATTTTTGTATTTTTAGTAGAGACAGGTTTTACCATATTGGCCTGGCTGGTTTCAAACTCCCGACCTCAGGTGATCCCCCAGCCTTGGCCTCCTAAAGTGCTGAGATTACAGGTGTGAGCCACTGCCCCTGCAAATTATGCTAATTTTAAAAGTTGACCTAATTACCAACCTATAGAACTGGACAACTGTTTGTGTTCATGTATCATTACCCCAAACCTCATTAAAGCTATTTTACTCTAGAGGTTATTATGGGCCTGCTATAATCTTTTATTGTTTGTGGGTAGAATCTATTTCCTCCCTTGATTATCTCCAGGCTGTAATTGAATAGTTCCTTTTTAATTTGTTTAAAGTGTAGTGCATTGATGGTATTTTTATTATTCAACTCCCTAAGGGTATTATAGAGGGAACTGGGACAATGACAAGTATAACTTGAGAATATTTTGGTGTGTAAATGTTTTTCGGCACCCAGTGCCATATCTACTATGTGAATGCCAATTTTTACATGCTTCTTAGTGAGTTAATCACTTAGATGAGAAGTAAGGTTAAACATAAATTCGTCAACTCATAGCCTTTTTCTTTTCCTTCCTCCCCTCCCCACCCCTGGCCAAACCTTATTTTTCTTCACCTCTATTCTGGAGTTTGCAAATATGCTTGCCTCCAGAATTCATCTCTCCCAGTTAAGAAGGTGAGTCAGAGAGAAAAAAAAAGAAGAGGAAAGCTCTTCATCCTACTCCCATACTCATACATTTCTCCTCCAACCTCCTCACTTCTGATAATCCATGTGTGTGAGTAACCTGAGGACATAGCTCTGATTTTTTTGTCTTACCCAAATTCCTACCTAATGGGTCTAGGAGCCATGCTCTACAAACCATTGTCAGATATAGTGAACTCCAACTTCCTCTTCAACTAATCAGTATGTCAGTATTTTCAGCTCTCTTAGTCTTTAATTCTCCATTTTAAAGTTTAACTTATGGTTTCAGTAAACCACCTTTTCCATCAGTTCTAATTAATAGTTCACATCTCTTCCCCCACAACCCCTGCTCCATCCTGACTCATCCTGGTCACCTGCTCCAGTCACCTGCTCTGCTCACCTGCTTCGATCACCCGCTTTGACCTGAGTTACCCCTGGCACCTGTCCCATAACTGTCCTTCCTGCCAAACTACCCACCCTGCCACACTGGCTCATTCTCCTGTTCTCTTTAAAATAGCCAATTGGAATTAGCCTAGACTGCACAGTCTAACACTAGCCAATAGGTGAATGACACAGTAGTAGGGCTACCTCTGTTAGGAATAAGAACCACTTCTGCTCCCTTGTCCAGGTGTGTGTTCATCATTGTTCTGTCTGTGAGCCGCACCCTTTTATAGAGGCAAATTGCCTTGCAGAGGGAATTTATATTCAAGTGCTATTTCTTTTGTGGCACTAAACATTTACATGTAACACCATAAATTCTCATCAGATAGGTTTTATTTGACCCTCTATATTGTGACTTACTTCTTAATCTGACTCTGGAATAACATTATGAGACAAGGAAAAAATATTAACCCTCAAATATATTTCCTTGTCACACCTCAAAATTGCCCCGCAAAGTCTCTTGGGAGAAAAAAACACACACACATTCAGTAGAGAATCCCCTTCCCCATTTGTTTTCCTTCCTTTCTTTCCAGATCCAGGAGATAATCAGCTAAGAGCTAGACACCCTTTTAAGTGCAATAAGAAAAATTTACAACCTGCTCTCTCTGAAGTCTGCTATCTAAGAGCTTCATCTGCATAGTAAAACTTGGTCGCCATAATCCTTTATCTTTAACTTGAACATTCCTCTCTATCAATCCCAGGTCTTTAAAGAAACTCAACCCATTGTCAACAAGAAAATGTTTAAATTTACTTATAGCCTGAAAGCCTTTGAGTTGTCCACCTTTCTGAACCAAACCAATGTATTGCTTAAATGTATTTGATTGATGTCTCATGCCTTCCTAACATATATAAAACCAAGCTGTACCCTGACCACCTTGGGCATATGTTCTCAGGACCTCCTGGGGGCTGTGTCATGGTCCATGGTCACTCATATTTAGCACAGAATAAATCACTTAAAATATTTTACAGAATTTGACTCTTCATCAACTAACCCCATTCAAGTTGTAGACCACAAAGTCTTTAAGAATATTGTCCACTTCTTTATCAAAGGTTATTCTATGTTCATAAATGAAATTAATGAATAATGTCCTGCCTTTCCTTATTTCTTCTATTCAACTATATTTTATTTTTATGACTTTGGCGTAGACCTTGTTAAATGGTAATTAGGCTCTTTTTTTTTTTTTTGAGACGGAGTTTTGCTCTTGTTACCCAGGCTGGAGTGCAATGGCGCGATCTCAGCTCACCACAACCTCCGCCCCCTGGGTTCAGGCAATTCTCCTGCCTCAGCCTCCTGAGTAGCTGGGATTACAGGCACACGCCACCATGCCCAGCTAATTTTTTGTAATTTTTTTAGTAGAGACGGGGTTTCACCATGTTGACCAGGATGGTCTCGATCTGCCGACCTTGTGATCCACCCGCCTCGGCCTCCCAAAGTGCTAGGCTCTTCTTTAGTTGGAATTTAAATGAAGTTTTCTTTGACAAGTATACACGCACTCCCTCTGCTGTTTCTCCAAGTTTTCTCTAACTTTAAATAAAATTTGATGTCTAAAAGTCTACGCAAAATTTGAAGTATAATAATAAAACCATCCACACAAATCGAATTAAATTATTAAATTATTTTGTTTTGTTTTACATGTGTCTGTACACACAACCCTGTGTACACAGAAGTAGCCAACATTGTTAGACATGTGGAATTGTGGAATGAGCATAGTAAAATGATTCTAATCACAGAAAACTGTCCTTGCCAGTTTTAAAGAATCTAAATTTATTTATTTATGTAAATTTTTTATTTTTTAGAGACATAATCATACCTCATTGCAACCTCGAACTCTTGGGCTCAAGCAATCCTCCTGCCTCAGCCTTCTGAGAACGGAGCTGGGACTACAGGCACAAGCCACCTCGCCAGGCTAATTTTTAAATGTAGAAACAAGGTCTCACTGTGTTGCCCAGGCTGTTTTTGAACTTTTTCTGGCCTCAGTGATCCTCTTGACTTGACTTCCCAAAGCTCTGGATTTACAGGTGGTCCCTATGCCTGGCAAAAAATCTAAAAATTACGCTTCTCACTAAGTATTACATTACTATTGTCATGGGCAATAAAAATGAAAACTGAGTGTTCAGGCAATTGTTTATTACATTAAGTAAAATAACTTTTCAAGTTTTGTAAAGTTGATGAGAAATTAAAATGAGAGAAAAGAGTATGCTTTTTTAAAAACTCCAAATGACTTTAAAAAAATAGTTGATATTTCTTTCATGAGAAATATATACCAGTTTATCATTTAGGAGCCTTATTTAGAATGTTAGGGTGGAATATTAGAGTCCCAATGTTCTACTTTTTGGAATACTCAGCTTTCATCCCACAAGAAGCCCAGAGCACAAATTACTGAACAGTTTTGAAATTTCTTCATTAGTTAAAAATATTTGTTAAGTGCATTAGATTCTTTCTCTGGTCAATTTCTGAAACACTTTTTAAAAAAGTATATTTGGTTTTCATGTATTTAGAAGTAAGTAAATATCCTATTTCTTCTCACTTGATAAGGAAAGTTCTTAAAACCATTCTCTTTATTCATTTAATTTAGACATGCTATTTGAAAAGGCTGATTTATTTTCTACATTAACATAACCAGTCTGTGGAACTAGACAATTTTATATACTAATGTAATATTACATAAACCTCATTGAATCTATCTTACAGTGTATGTGATCTAATAAAATTAATTTAGCATATGCTTTAAAAGACTCAAGAAGCAAATTTGACTTAATTATTTTTGACATATGTACAAGGCAGAAAATTCAGAACTACCTGATCTTAACGTAAGACAGAAACACAGCAAGCTGCAGAAATAAGTATACATCAATGTGGCCAAGTTATACTCAGTATTTTCTCACTTCTAATTTTTTATCCTTGTGACAACCTTTCTTCGTAGAGATCTAAGGGCTTCTAGATCATTCATAAGTAGCTGTTACATATTTAAAAACTGACAACACATTGAAACATTCAATTAAAATTTATCTACTTTCTGTGACATTCCCTGAGGGATTTTATATTTCAATTATAAAGTTATTGTATGTTCAAAATGTAACTAATTCATGTTAACAACTTAAATAGAAAAGCGATTTTTTATTCCAAGTATTACTATGGACCCCTGATAGCAAATAATCAACAATGACTTCAACAACATATAACATTTTTTGTTTTTTGTAGTATAATAACATATAATAGACAAATTGAAAACACTTGTACTACCAAGCACATTCCAATAAGTGTCACAGAGATCTGTGATTGTTATTTTCTGGCTAAGATGATGACAGATGGCTTTAGAGAGAATGAAGCTATATATCTGAGTTTTGAGGACTATATACAATTTGTGAAAACACAGATGGAGAGAAAGACTACTTTCAATAATATCAATAATAAAAAGACATAATGTAAAAATGTTAAGCATCTTTTGGGGAACAGAATGGAGCGATATAGGTTGGAGACAGGGAACTTTTTTTGTAAAAATGTTGCAAGAAAGGCAAGAAAGTGCAAGAAAGTGAATATACCAGGGGAATGTATTGAGAAGTGAAGTGTCCCCTGAAAGGGAAAGTAGTGATGGTACACTAAAATTTTTCTTGTTGATGTTTGGTTCTATTTTATTTTCAGTTTGATGACCCTTAATATTTTAAATTTCATGCAGTGATTTTTATTTTATTATTAACGTGACTCAATGGAAACCAGAATTTCAATGACAACCAAACTAGTTGCTTTCAAGTGAGTAATATTACCCTAATTTTTACTGTTATTTATTTATTTATTTATTTTTGAGACAGAGTCTTGTTGTGTCACCTAGGGTGCGATCTCAGCTCATTGCAACCTCTGCCTCCCAGGTCAAGCAATTCTCCTGTCTCAGCTTCCCTAGTAGCCGAAATTACAGGTGCCTGCCACCATGCCTGGCTAATTTTTTTTGTATTTTTAGTAGAGAGGAGGTTTCGCCATGTTGTCCAGGCTGGTTTGAACTCCTGACCTCAGGTGATCCACCCGCCTCAGCCTCCCAAAGTGCACGCCCAGCCTGTTTCAAAGTGACTTTTTCTTAATTGAAATGCATTTCAAATATAGATACCAAAAAATAAATAACATGAGTGTAACTAAGTGAATAACTATGCTTACCTAGTGAGCATACCTGTGTAATCACAGTACAGATGAAGGAGAATATCAGTAATTCCCAGTAGTCTCATTCCTTTTTGGTTACTGTGTCCCCTACAAAGTTTATTGATGTACTGACTTCTAACATCGTATTAGATTATGATTGTCTGTTTATGAATGTTATATAAATGGAATTATAACTGTAAATTTACTATTTAGTGTCTGACCTCTGTAACTTAACAGAAGGCTGGTAGCATTCATTCATGCATGCATTATATGTAGCAAAATTTCTTACTTTCTTATTGTCATATAGTATCCCATAGTCCATGTTAAGAACATATCACAATATAATTATTCATTTTACTATTGGTTATTTATGTTATCTCACATTTTTGGCTACTGTGAATAGTGTAGGAATGAACACTCACTGATATAAACTGAACTCTTCCCCTCACTTTCTCAAATTTATATGTTAAAGCCCTAACCCTCAATGTCACTGTATTTAAAGGTAGGACCTTTAGTAAGTAGGTAGTTAAGGTTAAATGAGGTCATTGGGGTGGGGCCCTAGTTACAGAGTATTTGTGGCCTCATCAGAAGAGCATGAGACACCAGCTAGATCTCTCTCTCTCTCTCTCTCTCTCTCTCTCTGTCTCTTTCTCTCTCTCTCTCCATCTCACTCTCTTTTTGTCTCTCTCTCTTTCTTTGAAAATGCAGAGGACACAATGAGAGGGTGGCTATCTACATGCCAGAAATAGAAACTACCAAAAACCAGCCGAGCATCTTGAACTTAAGTTTCTAGTCTCCACAACTGTGAGGCAATAAATGTGTCATTGTTTAAGCCACTCAGTCTGTGAGATTTTGTCATGACTGCACAAGCAAACTAATGCATTGCCATACATAAATATTACAAAATCATTGTATTCACTTAAGGTAGAAATATTGCACATTTTTCATCAATCTTATTCCTAGGTAATTGAGGTTTTCTCAAACTACTATAAATGCTAACAGTCTTTAAATTTTACTTTTTAATTTCTATTTTCAAATATTATATAATTATATTTTAATTGGCTTTGTATATAATTCCCTGACAAATTTATCTTTTAAGTTATAATAGTTTCTCTCTAGATTATCTCAGATTTTCTACTTACACATTAAGTCATTTCAAAATAATCAGTGTTTTCTTCTTTTTTAATTCTTATAATTTATATTTTCTTTTTTTGTTGTTGTACCAGCTAGGATTTTCAACAAAATGATTAATAAAGCTGATATTGTAAGCGTGCTTATTTTATTCCTGATCTCACAATGAACATTTTCTACTTTTCATTGTTAAATATGATATATAATGAAGGTAATTTAGAAATACTCTTTAGCAAATTAAGAAAGTCCTTTTCTATTTCTACTTACTAAGAGGCTTCTTCATATAGTTATCAAATAATAAAATGTATCTCCTGAGTATTGTATATGTTTCTTTTTATTTGTATCAGACGTGGTGTTATCAGAGAAGCAGACCCACTAGAAGTGATGTTACATGAAATAATTACTATGTGGCTTTGATCTTATCATTGTGGTAATTAGACAGGCAGTTCGTTAGTTCTGTTGAGTCAGAGTCTGGTACAGTACTGGAAAGCACCTGCATCAGGAGTGCAGGCAGTTAGGAAGGAAGATGATCAGAAGGTAGAGAAGACTCAGGAAAAACTAGAGTCCATGAAGACAAGCTAGAACCCACAAAAATAAATTGCAACCAAGTTAGTGTCTTGCCATAGCTAAGCTTCTAACTTCTACATATGAGTGACCTGTAGGAGAAGATGGTGGCTTTTCAACTGTCCCCGTAGTCAAAGGAGCAGGAGAGAGTGGCCTAGAAGCTGCAGGACCTGCTACCACATACCAACAACATGAGCCAGTTGATAGATGACAACCTGCATGAACAGCAAGAGTGCCTAACCCTGTATGGACTTCCCAGCATACACATGGCAGCTGTTTAATTTTTCACCTTCCAAATGTTGTACAGATTTCTCTCATAACAAGTCCCAGGCAAGCAGTGGATGAGAAAGATAATTTTGGGAAACATAATTCCAGCTGAGCTATATTGACACATAACACACCTAACTTGACATCCATGTATACACTGTCAAAATAACTTCCAAATAAAAACAATAGCAAAAACATGGTTCTGCATGGTATGGTATCATTACAGCTATTGTGATGGAAAACATTTTAGTAACTGTCAATCTAAGCCTTACCCCTAATGATCTCTCTCCTTAAAGTAGCAGATATCAGGGGTGGAGTGGGAAGAAAGAATAAGGGTATGGAGGAGAGAACCGTTCTCTGTCAATTAGCAAGGTATTGCATTTAATTTTAGTTTTGAGCAGCTGCCTGCAATACTCAATCAAACACACCTGTAATGTTTGTCAGCCACCTAGAGTTCTACATCCTTGTTGCTAACACCATACATTTCAACCTTGGGAACTTCCTGACTTGCTAACTACAGGCAGGTTGGCTTTAGTCCAGGCAGGACTTACTGCCCTGTTGTCATCAGAACACACCTCTCTCCTCCTGTCTCAAGGAGAGTAGACAGTCATCAAAGCACCGCTGGGGCAGCTTGTTTTAATTTGAACTCTGTTTTTAGTCTCTAAATATTCATTAGCAGGTAGGGGAGTGAGGGACCCTTAGCACTCCCTCCCACTCACGTTTGGATGAGAGCATTTGCTAACAGCTCTGAATGAGAATTTTTACATTCCTCATGTCATCTCACAAGGACAGCACTCTTTCTCTTCCAGAAAACCATGTATCTGTCAGCACGTTATCCTCATTGCTGAAACTTTCAATAACTATAAGGAATCTAAAATATTACTCTACTTGCAAACTAGCGTATTGTTATTCCACTATTTAATGGATGCTGGAGAGAGACATGAGATGACTAGGCCAGGATAAAAAGTTGTTACTCACAAAGATAACAGAAGCCAGAGTATCAGTTTCTGTTTCTTGTTACTTGAGCCACAATTACCACAGAGTAATTCAAAGGGGGCTACAGTATGCCTGTACATGTTGCAGGTTATATTATAGTTGAGAAATTCTAAGTTTGGAAAAATCTAAATGCTTTTTAATGGCCAGTAAGTCTGCCTGATCTTTGCTCTGGAGAAAGACATTATCTCTGCTATTTTAGATTGCAGTCAGGCCTCTAATTTTCTCCATAGGGAGACACCACATCTTCCGAAGCTGTTTGCTATACAAACATTCTTTAAAAGATTGGGTGGAACAGAATCTTTGTTTTTGTTTACAGACCATTATTGTCTTTGTTTACAGACCATGCAGAAACGTGAAAGAACCAGTGGAGATTTAGCCCCCCATAGTCAACTGAACTGCACTGAGACTAGATTATGTAATCCACTAGATAACTAGCTAGATTTTGTAACCGACTTATGACTTTATGACCTCCCCAAGCCCAATCTTGTTTGTGTCACTTCCATTTGATGGAGTACTGCTGTGCACATCTACCTTTAAGGTTTAGCAGGTCATTAACATGTGACTCATTATGGGAAGCTCAGGTGGCATGGTAATTGCATACTGCATGGCCAGAAGCTGGATAAGGCACCACTTTACTGTAACTTTCTAAGAATTAACCCAAAGCTCTAAGCAGCATCCTTGTTCTGCCAGTGACAATTCATGCAAAATGGAATATTCTGGGCCATATGGCTAAGTGGCAGAAGGTTTCTGTGGAACATAGTGTCTTTTGCAGGGTTTTTACTGTTTGGAGTCCTGTTCAAAACTAGCAACTGTGAAAGCAACTTATGACTTTAGGACCTAAAAATGGTCACTAAAATGGGGTATATGGAGCCAGCAGTATGCAAAAGTGTCCGTAAGTATTGTGCCTTGTTTCCTAGCGGTAGAAGGTGCTGGAAGCAAAAACCTATCTTTCCACTCTGAAAGATATATCTTCACGTCCTGAACAATGGAACCTCAAAAGATTTCTCCTAAGTAACAAGCTCCTAAACTTCTGTAGGATTCATTTCCCATTCTCTGGAGTACAAGAATCTTACAAAGGATTTTAGAATATGTACTACTTTCTGCTCACCACATCAAGAGAACATGTTATCATCAACGCAGTGGAGCAGCATGATGTCCTTTAGAATAGAGAAGCAATCAAGGTTGGAAAGTTGAAATAGCCCTGAGGGGACAGACAGGTAGACAAATGGTATTGTTTGCCCTGGCTGCTTAAAGGCTTCAGATAATCTCTCTCTCTTTCTCTCTTTTTTTGAGATGGAGTCTTGCCCTGTCACCCAAACTGGAGTGCAGTGTTGTAATCTCAGCTCACTGCAACCTCCAGATCCCAGGTTCAAGAAATTCTCCTGTCTCAGCCTCCTGAGTAGCTGGGACTATGGGTGCAGGCTACCATGCCCAGCTAATTTTTGTATTTTTAGTAGAGATGGGGTTTCACCATATTGGTCAGGCTGGTCTTGAACTCCTGACCTCAGGTGATCCACCCGCCTCAGCCTACCAACTGATAATTTTTAAGTAATAAATATTGAGGGAAAAAAAACCATTCTCCAGATTGATAGCCACATACCACGTCCCAGTCGATGTGTTTATTTGTTCTGGCAATGAAATCACAGCTGAAAAAGTCATTGTAATTAGAATAAAGACCCAATTAAGTTTACAATAATGGACTGCTAATATCTAAAATCCATCTGTTTTCTGCATAGACCAAATTATAAGTTGAAAGGCTATGTAGCAGTATTTATTATCTCTGCATCTTTCAAGTTTCTAATGGTGGCGCTAATCCCTACAACCCCTCCAGTAATGTAGTATGTGGAATCTATTTCATTTTAACATTGTTGTACTGAGAAGCAGTTTTGGTGATTGTTTGGCTTACTCCAACACCGTGTTTCCCACTTTACAAGTCAGAAAGTCCCCGGGGCCCCTCTGAATGTTGTCTATTTCTATTGGCATTCTATACCAAGGATCTATTTACAGAAAAAATTCACGGTCCATTGGGTCCACTGTGAGAAAGGCTCAAGCCAAAATCTCATTTATATCATAACCTGTAAAAGTCCCTAGTATGACTGTGAACCACAGCTGTGTTTGGGGTCTCCAGGAGTTATGATTTCAAAGTAATGAATCCAGTAATACTCCAAAATTCTGATCATTTCTTTTTCTCAAATGCTTAACAATGCTGGTAAATAAATGGTCATATATCCCTTTGCAGAAGACTTGGGAGATACACAAAGGAAAGCTTTAGGGTGTTTAGCAGGAGCGTTCCTCAAGGGGCTCAAGAATATCCTAAATCCAAGATGCTCTTGAGCTGTGAACTAGCTCAAGACTGTAATTGTGGAGCTGTTTCAACTATCGTGGTGATTCAAGTCAGACTTCTGTTCACCAGAGCCAGAGATTTTCAGGATATTCAAATTAAATGTTAAGCTTCTACCATCTGAATCACATATTGGGACATATTATTATCTAGCCAACCTCAAAGACTTCTGAGGGTCAGAATAGTCTGGTCACTGCCTTGTCCCTGCTGTGCAGAAATGATGTACAGGCTTATTGTGTTTTGTTCATTTGTGCCACCTCTTTGAATGCCTGTTTGTCAAGTCTGTTAATTTGTGCCACCTCTTTGGCAGCCTGTTTGTCAAGTCTGTCTTTTAGCCCTAAATTTATTATGCTTTCTTACCTACTTTATGTGTACCAACCTGTTATGTGCCATGAAAAATGTGTGTACACCTGTGCATGCAAACACATACAATCATACAGATATGCTGAGGAAATCACATTAATATTATGTGCTGCTATACCTAGAAGAGTACTTTGCACATGGTATAGTCTCCTTAATATGCTTTAATTTAAATTTCCTCAAAATTAATAGATGATTTTGGGAGGACTCAAGATGGCGCTGTGAGAACAACCCAGGATTGGAGTTCTCGTAGTGTCCGCAGAGAGACCCAATCGAAAAGTCAGCAACTACGCAGACGACCAGTGGACAAATCCACAAAGATGGGAAGAAACCAGCGCAAAAAGGAGGAAAACACCCGAAACCAGAACACCTCGCCTCCTAGAAAGGACCAAAACTCCTCACCAGCAAGAGAACAAAGCTGGACGGAGAATGACTGTGACGAAATGACGGAATCAGACTTCAGAAGATGGATAATGAGAAACTTTTGTGAGCTAAAAGATCATGTATTAAATCAATGCAAAGAAACTAAGAACCCTGAAAAAAGATTTGAAAAAAGATTCGAAGAAATGATAACAAGAATGGATAACTTAGAGAGGAATATGAATGAATTAAAGGAGCTGAAAAACACAATACGAGAACTTCGCGAAGCAAACACAAGTTTCAATAGCCGAATTGACCAAGCAGAAGAAAGAATATCTGAAGTCGAAGACCAACTCAATGAAATAAAACGAGAAACCAAGATTAGAGAAAAAAGCACAAAAAGGAATGAACAAAGTCTCCAAGAAATGTGGGACTATGTGAAAAGACCTAACCTATGCTTGATAGGTGTACCAGAAGGGGACGAAGAGAATGAATCCAAGCTGGAAAATACTCTTCAGGACATCATCCAGGAAAATTTCCCCCACCTAGCAAGACAGGCCAACACTCAATTGCAGGAAATACAGAGAACACCACAGAGATATTCCGCAAGAAGAGCAACCTCAAGACACATAATCGTCAGATTCAACAGGGTTGAAATAAAGGAGAGAATACTAAAGGCAGCCAGAGAGAAAGGTCGGGTCACCCACAAAGGGAAGCCCATCAGACTCGCAGCAGATCTCTCGGCAGAAACACTACAAGCCAGAAGAGAGTGGGGGCCAATATTCAACATTCTTAAAGAAAAGAACTTTCAACCCAGAATTTCATATCCAGCCAAACTGAGCTTCAGAAGTAAAGGAAAAATAAAATCCTTTGTGAACAAGCAAGTACTCAGTGATTTTGTCACCACCAGGCCTGCTTTACAAGAGCTCCTAAAAGAGGCACTACACATAGAAAGAATCAACCAGTACCAGCCATACCAAAATCACACTAAATGCTAAAGAGCATCAACATAATGAAGATTCTACAACAACTAACAGGCAAAACAGCCACTTAACACCAAAATGGCAGTATCAGATTCACACATAACAATATTAACCCTAAATGTAAATGGACTAAACGCACCAATCAAAAGACACAGACTGGCAAATTGGATAAAAATCCAAAACCCATCAGTATGCTGTATCCAGGAAACCCATCTCACATGCAAGGATACACAAAGGCTCAAAATAAAGGGATGGAGGAAGATTTACCAAGCTAATGGAAAGCAAAAAAAAGCAGGAGTTGCAATTCTCATCTCTGATAAAATAGACTTTAAAGCAACAAAGATCAAAAGACAAAAAGAAGGCCATTACATAATGGTAAAAGGATCGATACAACAAGAAGAGCTAACGATCCTAAACATATATGGACCCAATGCAGGAGCACCCAGATACATAAGGCAAGTTCTTAATGACTTACAAAAGGACTTAGACTCCCACACAATAATAGTGGGAGACTTTAACACTCCACTGTCAATACTAGACAGATCAACCAGACAGAAAATCAACAAGGATATCCAGGGCTTGAACTCAGACCTGGAGCAAGCAAACCTGATAGACATTTACAGAACTCTCCACCCCAAATCCACAGAATACACATTCTTCTCAGCACCACATCACACCTACTCTAAAATTGACCACATAATTGGAAGTAAAGCACTGCTCAACAAATGCAAAACAACTGAAATCATAACAAACAGCCTCTCAGACCATAGGGCAATCAAGTTAGAACTCAGAATTCAGAAACCGACCCAGAACCGCACAGCTTCATGGAAACTGAACAACTGGCTCTTGAATGTGGACTGGGTAAACAACGAAATGAAGGCAGAAATAAAGAAGTTCTTCGAAACCAATGAGAACGAAGACACAACATGCCAGAACCTCTGGGACACATTTAAAGCAGTCTCTAGAGGAAAGTATATAGCAATAAGTGCCCATATGAGGAGAATGGAGAGATCCAAAATTGACACCCTATCGTCAAAATTGAAAGAGCTAGAGGAGCAAGATCAAAAAAACTCAAAACCCAGCAGAAGACAAGAAATAACTAAGATCAGAGCTGAGCTGAAGGAGATTGAGACACAAAAACCCTTCAAAAAATTAATAAATCCAAGAGCTGGTTTTTTGAAAAGATCAACAAAATAGACCACTAGCCAGATTGATTAAAAAGAAAAGAGCGAACAATCAAATAGATGCAATAAAAAATGATAAAGGGGAAATCACCACAGATTCCACAGAAATTCAAACCATTATCAGTTAATATTACAAACAACTATATGCACATAAACTAGTAAACCTGGAAGAAATGGATAAATTCCTGGACTCCTGTGTCCTCCCAAGCCTAAACCAGGAGGAAGCTGAAACTATGAATAGACCAATAACAAGGTCTGAAGTTGAGGCAGCAATTAAGAGCCTACCACACAAAAAAAGCCCAGGTCCAGACGGGTTCACAGCCGAATTCTACCAGACACACAAGGAGGAGCTGGTACCATTCCTTCTAAAACTATTTCAAACAATCCAAAAAGAGGGAATCCTTCCCAAATCATTTTATGAGACCAACATCATCCTGATACCAAAACCCGGCAGAGACCCAACAAGAAAAGAAAACTTCAGGCCAATATCCATGATGAACATAGATGCAAAAATCTTGAATAAAATATTGGCAAGCCGGTTGCAACAGCAAATCAAAAAACTTATTCATCATGATCAAGTAGGATTCATCACAGGGATGCAAGGCTGGTTCAACATACGCAAGTCTATCAACGTAATTCACCACATAAACAGAACCAAAAACAAAAACCACATGATTATCTCAATTGACGCAGAGAAGGCATTTGACAAAATTCAACAGCCCTTTATGCTAAACACCCTCAATAAACTCGGTATCGACGGAAAGTATCTCAAAGTAATAAAAGCTATTTATGACAAACCAACAGCCAATATCATACTGAATGGGCAAAAACTGGAAGCATTCCCTTTGAAATCTGGCACTAGACAAGGATGCCCTCTCTCACCACTCTTTTCAATATAGTACTGGAAGTTCTAGCCAGAGCAATCAGGCAAGAAAAAGAAATAAAGGGTATTCAAATAGGAAAGGTGGAAGCCAAATTGTCTCTGTTTGCAGACGACATGATAGTATACCTAGAAGACCCCATCGCCTCAGCCCAAAAACTCCTGAAACTGATAAACAACTTCAGCAAAGTCTCAGGATATAAAATCAATGTGCAAAAATCACAAGCATTCGTCTACACCAATAACAGACTTAAAGAAAGCCAAATCAAGAGCGAACTGCCATTCGCAATTGCTACAAAAAGAATAAAATACCTTGGAATCCAACTCACAAGGAACGTAAGGTACGTCTTCAAGGAGAACTACAAACCACTGCTCAATGAAATCAGAGAGGACACAAACAGATGGAGAAACATTCCATGTTCATGGTTAGGAAGAATTAATATCGTGAAAATGGCTGTACTGCCCAAAGTAATTTACAGAATCAACGCTATCCTCATCAAGCTACCATCGACTTTCTTCACAGAACTGGAAAAAACCACCATGAACTTCATATGGAACCAAAAGAGAGCCCGCATAGCCAAGTCAATTCTAAGCAAAAAGAACACAGCGGGGGGCATCACACTACTGGATTTCAAACTATACTACAAGGCTACAGTAATCAAAACAGCATGGTACTGGTACCAAAACAGAGATATAGACCAATGGAACAAAACAGAGGCAACACAACATACATACAACTATACAATCTTTGATAAACCTGACAAAAACAAGCAATGGGGCAAGGATTCCATGTTTAACAAATGGTGTTGGGAAAACTGGCTAGCCATGTGCAGAAAGCAGAAACTGGACCCCTTCCTGACACCTTACACTAAAATTAACTCCAGATGGATTAAAGACTTAAACATAAGACCCGGCACCATAAAAACCCTAGAAGGAAATCTAGGCAAAACTATCCAGGACATAGGAGTAGGCAAGGACTTCATGAATAAAACACCAAAAGCATTGGCAACAAAAGCCAAAATAGCCAAATGGGACCTAATGAAACTCCACAGCTTCTGCACGGCAAAAGAAACAGTCACTAGAGTGGATCGGCAAACAACAGAATGGGAAAAAATTTTCGCAGTCTACCCATCTGACAAAGGGCTGATATCCAGAATTTACAAAGAACTCAAACAGATTTACAGGAAAAAAAACAAACAAGCCCATTCAAAAGTGGGCAAAGGACATGAACAGATACTTTACGAAAGAAGACATATATGAGGCCAACAACCATATGAAAAAATGCTCATCGTCACTGGTCATCAGAGAGATGCAAATCAAAACCACATTGAGATACCATCTCACGCCAGTTAGAATGGCGATCATTAAAAAATCTGGAGACAACAGATGCTGGAGAGGATGTGGAGAAAAAGGAACACTTTTACACTGTTGGTGGGAGTGTAAATTAGTTCAACCATTGTGGAAGACAGTGTGGCGATTCCTCAAGGCCTTAGAAATAGAAATTCCATTTGACCCAGCAATCCCATTACTGGGTATATATCCAAAAGTCTGTAAATCATTCTACTATAAGGACACATGTACACGAATGTTCATTGCAGCACTGTTTACAATAGCAAAGACCTGGAATCAACCAAAATGCCCATTGATAATAGACTGGATTGGAGAAATGTGGCACATATACACCATGGAATATTATGCAGCAATCAGAAATGATGAGTTTGTGTCGTTTGTAGGGACATGGATGAATCTGGATAACATCATCTTCAGCAAACTGACACAAGAACAGAAAATGAAACACCGCATATTTTCACTCATAGGTGGGTGATGAAAAATGAGAACACATGGACACAGAAAGGGGAGTACATAACACTGGGGTCTATTGGGGGGAAAGGGGGAGGGCCAGTGGGAGGGGGAGGTGGGGAGGGATAGCCTGGGGAGAAATGCCAAATGTGGGTGAAGGGGAGAAGAAAAGCAGAGCACACTGCCATGTGTGTACCTACGCAACTGTCTTGCATGCTCTGCTCATGTACCCCAAAACCTAAAATCTAATAAAAATAAAAAAAAAATAATAGATGATTTTGAA
The DNA here is from genome assembly GCF_049354715.1 of Callithrix jacchus. NCBI lineage: Eukaryota > Metazoa > Chordata > Mammalia > Primates > Cebidae > Callithrix > Callithrix jacchus. Next base: position 54,053,918 of record NC_133502.1, read on the forward strand.
ATTTAAATCAATTCCTCCCAAATATTACTTCTGTTAGAAAACCGGGTCAATATAGCTTAAGTATAAAGGAGACAGTCGCCTCCAGTAACTGATCTGTAGAATTGGCAGCAGTGGCTGGGCATGGTGACTCATGCCAGTAATCTCAGAACTTCAGGAGGCCAAGGAGGGTGGATCACGAGGTCAAGCGAGCGAGATAATCCTGGCCAACATGGTGAAACCCGACTCTACTAAAAACACAAACATTAGCCAGGCATGGTGGTGCACACCTGTAGTCCCAGCTGCTCAGAATGCTGAGGCAGGAGAATCGCTTGAACCCAGGAGGCAGAGGTTGTAGTGAGCCGAGATTGCACCACTGCACCCCAGCCTGGTGACAGAGTAAGGCTCTGTCTCAAAAAGAAAAAAGAAAAGAAAAGAAAACAGGGAGGGGAGAGGATGTGAAGGGATGGGAGGGGAAGGGAGGAGGCAGCAGTACAACCTCACCTTTGGTGTACTAGGAGCTCTTTGTTACCCTATAATCCAGAATTTTGTCTCCATTGTTTGTTTTCATTTCTTTCTGTGTGTCAGTTTAATTTTCCCCGATTAGTTTTCTCAGCTTTGGTCATCACTATGACCAGGAGAATATGTTAGGCTTACATGTTTGCCCTTTTATCACTAGAGTAGAGTAGAGGATAAACAGGATGAAGTGAACAAGGTATTCAAATTGGTAGCCAATTCCTGGAATACATTATTGGTATAAAATTGTATAAAACTGGTATAAAATTGAGAGAAATGTTCTCTCAAAAGTGAGATACACTGTTCAATAGAGAGGAATTTTATATATATATATAGCAATAGTCAAGTATTACTAATAAGAAAGGGCTATTATATTCAGTTATCTATGAATCTCGTATACAACACTGAAAACCATTTTAAGATTGAAAAAAGTAAGGGAATGATTTTTGTTCATGGAAACATTACATAACATAGAAACTGTAAGTTGAATGTTATGCACAGGTGTATAAATATATACATATACATGAACGTACTTGCATATGTATGCATATGTGTGTGTGTATATATATATATATATATATACAGCATGCATCTGAATAGACTGATAAATAGATAGTTTATTTAAATCTTGCAAGAAAAATGATCGTGTAAAGAAAATGCAAAATACTTTAATAAGGATGTAAAAATGTGTTACCTCAGTTGTATTCAATGAACTAAGAAAAATCATCTAAATCACTGAGCAAAGTCAACTATCCAAATTTGAAATGATCTCAAAAGACATCTATGCTGATTGTACATTACCTGATTGTGTTAACTTAATAACAAAGTTGGGAAATTTCTTTGTAAACTGATGTTAAGTGTATGTGTATGCATATAAATATTTGCATAGTCATATACATACACACATGGGAAAACATTATTTAAATATTTTATATTTGCAGTAGTTTAATAAGTAATTGTTTAAAAAATGAGTGTACACATTTTAACATAAATCTACAGGTCTATACTATACTTTCTATGTAACAAAGAGTGCTGCATATTAAAACTTGTGTTGAGTGTAGCAATGGGTTCACATTGCCATGCTCCAACTGAGTTGAGAAGTGGACTTTAGACTGTGACCTGACCATGCCACCTACTCATTAAAGAGCTGTTTTACAGAGGACTTATTCACAAAATAATCACCATGATATAGATTGGTTAAAGACACTGTCATTTTATGGCTAGCTCTGTTTGGGCTCCAAATAACCAGTGACAATTCAGTGGGGTAATTTAGATTTTTGCCTCATAAAGATATGACATGTTAGGGAATATGTAGTTAGGGAAATTCTCAATTTATTCAAAGTAAAACTACTTATCTTTTCCTAGATGAAAACAATTTAGACTGTATAAATTATGCCACTTATAGCCATAGAGTATAGGAAGATGGTTGGTGGATTTTGTAGTTTGGACATAGAGATTGCTCTTATCTTTGTATTCAAACATGATTATACAGCCCTTCTGTTTTGCCTTGATCCAGTACAGAGAGTTGCCTTGTTTGATATTAATGTTTTATAAAGTGGTTTATGTTCAACAGTAGAATATGATGGCCTAGCAGTTAGAAGCAAACCAGACGCTAACAACCCCAAGGCCAAGCTGATAAGGCAAGGCCAACTCCTATCTGTCAGGAGGTTGACTTCATATGGAAAAGTAGATCTGCAAAACTTATCTAAAAATCATGACAGTAGAATGAAAAAGTAAACATGTCATTTGATTGAGTTCTGAATCTAACGCATCATCTAGATTCTCTTGGACTATTTACCTTGTGGAGTTAAGCACGTATCTAACAAAAAATGCAAGTATTATTGGATTCTGGAAATATTTCTGAGATCTGCTCGGGTTATAACAATCACTTTAATTATATTACTAAGTGAACATTTTGTCTAAGGCACACGTCATTTTATATTGTACAATATTATTAGTTAATGGTTTTATTGTGTAATACCAATATTTCCCACCCAATATTTTCAATTGTTCAATGAAAGTTACTGTGCCATATATTTCTTTCTATCTACTATGTACCATTTACTTATGGTTAGTATTAGGGTAGATCTTCACAAACATCTAAGTACTTAATTGTGGGGTGTAAAACAGAGCTGGATTAAAAGGAAAAGTGACTTCTTCAAATTATTGTAATTTCTGACCCCGGTGGCTTCAGAAAATCATTTTATTTTGAACTAGTCTCAAAATGCAATTTGTAGAATATGTTATTTATATCTTTCTCTTCTTTGAAGGTCTACCCACAGTAACTATCTAAGCTGCTACTGAAGTTGATGACTTTTTAATATTGTTTAACTGTCTCAGAAAATTTAATGATAACAGGGTTACTTAGACATTCAGCCTTAATAAGCATTTGTGCACTGACCCCTGACTCCTGGGATTGCTGCCTAACTGTAGCGCTTCCTATTGAAGAGTAATTGGATTGTCATACACCCAGATGACCTACCTCCTGGAAGCTTGCTAAGTGTAAGAATAGTTTCAAAAAGTTATCAAAACTTTATTATTCATGAGAAACACCTGGACGGCTTGCAAACTAATAGTTTTTGGGACCCCACTCTCAGAGTTCCTCATTTAATACATTCCCAGGTGGTATAAACACTACTGGTCTGGGCACTACATTTTGAGAAATATTAATTTGGACATTAACAGATTTATTTTGAGAACTACTGATTTAGGTATTGTGGTAGGCAGCACACATACCCCAAAGATATGCACATTCTGATTTCTTGAACTGTTAATGCGTTACAGTAAATGGCAAAAGACATTTCTTCTGAGGTGATTAAGGATAAGGAGGGGAGGCTGACCTAGGTTAAGAAAAGTGGACTAGCATTAACAGATTGATCCTTCGAGTGGATAACCTTCTCAACTGTATCAGAGGGAAGGAGATATGATGAAAAACAACAGTCAGAGAAGTGAAACATCATTGCAAAATGGAAGAAGGGCGCCATTATCCAAAGAATATAGGTGACCTCTAAAAGCTGGGGGGAAAGAAAATAAGTACATAGATTATCACTTGGGGCCTTTAGAAAGAAACACAGTCATGCCAGCACCTTGATTTTAGCCCAGTGGGACTTCTGTTGAATTTCTAACCTACAGAACTCTATGATTACAAATTTGTACATTTTTATTCCACTAGGTTTGTGGTAATTTCTTATAGCAAAAGTAGAAAAATAATATAGATATTTAAAACTTCCATCACATAGAATTACACATTCTTATCTGTTTTTTCCTGATGTTTTACACGCCATAGATCTAAAATTTAGATGGCCATCATAGCAGCAAAAGCCCTGAACTTCATAGCAGAAAACCAGGGTTTGAAATACCTATCCACTACTTACCATCTGTATTACTTTAGACAAGATTATTTGTTCATTTAATTGACAATTATTTGAGAACTTTTCTAGGAAAAATGAATATTCTTTGTGTTAGGACAGAGAAATCAAATTAGATGTACCTGCTGTCCTTAAGTGGCTTTAATGTTGGTGACAGGGTAGGAAACCAAAACACATTAACAGAGTGAATTGACCAAATACTGATGTGCAGAACTGTGATATAGAGGCCCAGAGAAAGGGTGTTTCGACTCATCTTTCCCAGGTCCAATGTTTTATATATAGAAGAAAACAAATTATAGTTGCCACAAGGAAGGTACTGTAGTCTGAATGTTTGTGTCCCTTAAAATGTGTATGTTTAAATCCAACCCCCAAGACAATAGTACTAGAACATTGGGACTTGGGGAGCTGATTAGGTCATGAGAACAGAGTCTTCATGAGTGGCATCAGTATCTTTATAAAGAAGACCCCAGAGAACTGTCACACAACTTTCACCATGTAAAGACACAGCAAGAAGACAACTGTGTGTGAACCAGAAAGCAGGCCTTCAGCAGATATTTGATCTACTGCCACCTTGATCTTGGAAATTCCAGCTTCCAGAACTGTGAAAAAAAAAAAACTTCTGATGTTTATAAGCCACCCAGTCAATAATAGCTTGCTCTAGCAACCCAAACAGACTAAGATAGAAGGGAACCAATATTATCGAGGTCTGTCAGAGCTGCTAGGTGTCTGGATAGTCAATTAGGAAAATGTGCCAAAATAAAAGTAGCAGCAAAGCATTTCTTCACTGACTGCAGTGGTATAAAAAAGACAAACATGCACACACAAATGGAGTACCAGCTTTCCCCTGCTTTTTCTTCCCCGACAGACCAAGCATTATGTGAGAGTCAGGTGACGTGCAATGCAGATGAGAGAAAGTGCTGAGGAGCCCTGGACAAAAGGCTGTGGATGATTTATGGTCCTAGAGGGCTCAGGGGAAAGAAAAAACAAAGGCTAGGAGTGGAAAAGCACCATGCCATCATAGTCAACGCCCCTAAACAAGGAGATCCCTGTAGAGGGGTCTTAAAAATACCTTAGTAAAGCCCTCTCTTTTACCTCCAGTTAGGAAACCTCCAAACTAGGTGCCTAGACTATTAGTGATGATATATGCATGATACATATAGGAACATGATCAGCCATGGGAGTTTTTAGCTGCAGCACGCACCAAGACTGAAATGCCCTGGCTCTGCATCAGAGTTACAGTGCAGAGGACAACCTCCTCCCATGAGGCCTGCCAGGCAAAGCCTTTGTAATTCCTTGTGGTTGAGCCCTAAAGATCACACATAGGATTTTGGCCTGGAGTCGAAATCCTCAAGGTCCTGTATAGACCAGAGCTATAAAAAGGAAATGTGATGTGAGCCACTTCCACAATTTTAAACTTTATAGTAGTCATATTGAAAAAAATTACAAAGAAACAGATAAAATTAATTTTGATAGCATAATTTGAACTAGTATAACTGTATTAGTCAGGGTTCTCTAGAGGGACAGAACTAACCGGATAAATGTATATATACACGGGGGTAATTAAGGAGTGTTCACTCACAAGATCACAAGGCAAAGTTCCACAACAGGCCATCTGAAAACTAAGGAGCAAGAAAGCCAGTCTGAGTTGCAACACCTGAAAAGTAGGGAAGCCAACAGTGCAGCCTTCAGGACTGTGGTTGAAGGTCCAAGAGTCCCAGTGTTGAAGAACCTGAAATCCGATGTTTGAGGGCAGGAAACATCCAGTACGGGAGAAAGATGGAGGCTGGAAGACTAAGCCAGGCTAGTCCTTCCACGTTCATCTGCCTGCTTTTATCCTAGCCATGTTGACTGCTGATTAGATGGTACCCTCCCAGACTGAGGGTGGATCTGCCTCTCCCAGCCCACTGACTCAATGTTAATCTCCTTGGCAACACCCTCACAGATACACCCAGGATCAATACTTTGCATCCTTCAGTCCAATCAAGTTGACACTCAATATTAACCATCACAATAGCCAAAATGTTCTTTCAAATTATATTTAAAATTAAGCATTATTCATGGAGCATATTACATTCTTTATTTCCATGCTAAATCTCCTAAATCAAGTAAGTATTACACATTTATAGAACATCTCAGTTGGGACCACACTTCAAGTGTTCAGTAACCACATTACCAGTATCTATTACATTGTCAGCACAGAATAGAGACATTTCTAAGTACTTTTTTAAAAAGGCACAAAAGTGTAGTCTAGAATCTTCCAATATCAGTTTTCAGTTTCAGCTTCTTAATTCTTTATTAGACATGTGGCAATAAACACATTTCTTGTCTTCTTTGAGTTCATATATATTAAGTACCTAGTAAAGAGTCTAATATGCATTTGGGACTCAAAACATATAGCTTTCTTTTACCTCAAATTCCCTAAACTTTGTACAGATTATCTTAATTTTAGAGGATTACCATGAAACTTTTAATAAGATAAAATATATTAATGTTTTGGATGTTGTGCAGAAAAGAGTTACTGTAGTAGATCTGAAACTGTTATGTTCAGAGGATCCTGCTTGTGAGTTCAGCCTTTGGCTGACTTCTGGGAACTTAGCCTTTTATCTGTTCCCAAACGGATCAAGAATAAATCACTGTGTATAGACTGTTTGTACAAATAATGAGATTCATGGTAAATAACTGTTCCTTCTTAGAATTTGTAATTTTGAACATCCTGACAGAGAGTGCTTGTGTGACCAGCCTAAGAAAATCTCAGGTGCTGAGTCCCTCCTGGGTTCCCTGAGAAGAACTACTGTATGCATTTTATTGCATTTTTGATTGTCAATAAAAGGATCATGCCCAATTTGCTCCATCAAGGGAAGAAGAAAGCATAATAAAGCCTGTGAATGGATTTCTACAGACACTACCTGTCCCATGTCTTTTTCCCTTGCTAATCCTGTCATGAATCCCTTCTCCATAATAAGCCTTAGCTGCAAGTCCATCAGGTGACTCACTCAACCAGAGGGTGGTCTTGGGGAACATTTGAAACATGTGGCACTTTAAACTTTAATAAAGTATGTTAATAGAAGTCTCTCTAATAAAAGTATTTCCACTTTGTTATACTATGGTTTGAATAACAGGCAAAATTAAATAAAATAAATACAGTTTCTATGTAGAAAAATTCAGAAAATGGGGTTGAAAAAGGGCTTCTGGCAGAATTGCTGGGAGTTTTGAGAGCATCTACAATGGAACCCCCACCAGACACTGTCATTTGGTGCTACAGGTTCAAAATTATTCAGGCCCACAGCTAAGAAGAAAATCAAATGTTTTCTTCAAAACTCTGGTGTTAGTTTCATGAAGGTGTATTAAAACAACTGAACTTAGGTCATCACAATAAATTTACATTAAAAAATCTCATCAAAAGTAGCAAACGGCACTGTTTCAATATAGATAACTGCCCTCAACAAATTGCTGACTCTTGCCAAGGTGGGCATTTGTTGATGGGAAATACCTAAGCTAGAACTATACATCCTAGTATTCCTTATCCAAGTAGGACTACATGATGAGTCATTATTAAAACATGAGTGGAAATTATGTGCCATTTCTAGGTTGGACTTTAAAAAAATTAAGCAGATGTCCTTTGCTACTGTCTCCTGCCCTGTTAGCTGGGTAGAAGCAAGAGAATCCAGTACTGTAGAGGATGATAAAACGCACAAAAATGAAGATCCCATGCTTTGATTCATATAATAGGACTACGAGCTGGCCAGAAACATCCATATTGGACTGTTACAGAAATAATAAATAAACATTAACTGTTGAAGATTTTTAAATTGTAGGAATATTTATTAGAGTAGCTGTTACTCAAATTAATACAGAAAAATCTAAGGAAATAGACTTACAAACTTTACCCATCTTCCTCAACATTTAAATACACCTTGACAAAATTTTAGCCCTAGAATGGCCTGTTATTTCTGGACACACTACTGCATTAACAAGACAATAATGTGGACACTCTTTTTGATAAACATTTTTTACAAAATTCTGAAATGCTGTTCATGTAGTTCAATTCCAGATTAGAGTTGTTTTTAAAGAATCACAAATCAAAAAGAGGTATCAATTTTTCTTTTTTTGTGTGTGTGAGATGGAGTCTCACTCTATTGCCCATGTGGGAATGCAGTGGTGTTATCTTGGCTCATTGCCACCTCTGCCTCCCAGGTTCAAGAGATTCTCCTGCCTCAGCCTATGGAGTAGCTGGGACTACAGGCATGCACCACCACACCCAGCTAAATTTTGTATTTTTAATAGAGATGGGGTTTCACAATGTTGGCCAGGCTGGTCTCAAACTCCTGACCTAACGTACTACTGACCTCAACTGATCTGCCCCCTTGGCCTTCCAAAGTGCTGGGATTACAGGTGTGAGCCACTGCGCCTAGTTGAGATATTAAATATTGAATCCTAGTTATTTCATGAACATTTAAGGAGATTGTATAACAGAGATACACCTACAAATCTTAAACAATCTTCATCTATCTTTTAATATCTAGATGCTCCCTGTCTCTAAAGCCTTGCACTCTCACTCACTGTTACCCTAAATAATCTTCCGTTCTTGGTGTTTCTATAGATTCCTTCATCCCTCTCATTTACTAAAATGTGGGTTGCAGTGGGCAGAAATGTGAACTCCATCAGCATGAAAATTTCAAAAGGACATCTGTGAAGTAGAATATACAATGTTAAAACAGATTTTTATATATGCAATGAATTACATTTTGGTTTGCAATTTGACATTCATCTATTTTTATTTTCATATTTCTTCATAGTAATCTTAGTCATTTCTATGTCTCTTCTGAAGAATTTAAAAAACAAAATCAAAAACAGCTCTATCTGTAGATGCCTGAAAATATTTTTTTTAATGTGATATGTTAAATGTAGCAACATACTTTGTCTTTTCTAGGTATATACTTTTTATCTGATACTTCTTACTGGATAAGACTCTGAGCCCAGATTTCTGCAAGGCAAAATTAACTTCACGAATTTAAATTTTGTTTTCATGCCACTTAATGATGTTTTAAAGAACATCACCAAATGCTAAAATACATGTATTTACAAAAAGAGACAAAATAGACTATAGTCAGACTAGCTTGACTCTTATTTTATGAAAATGTGAATCCGTAAAAGCTTCAGAATGACCTAGGATCATGTGAATTTGATTGATAGCATAGTTGAAATTAGGCTTCAAGATCCTTCAAAATCTCTTTTGCTTTTTTCTTCCAAATTGTCTTCCAGAACCTGAAAATCATGTAGGATGGAATAAATAAGCACTAAATAAATCATTTTATCTCTATTAGGACAAAACATAGGAAAATATCTTGACATTTCTTGAAAATACGTACATTTACTTTCAACTTTTATAATAACAAAATGAGAAAAATAACACGATTTATAGTAGGAAAGATTATGTAATAGACAATTTTAGTTTTCAGGAAAACTTTTGTCTTGGAATGCCCAAGATTGTCTAATTCTAAAAACAATATCTTAAAATTCTTTTAGAATTTAGATGAAATCTGCAGTGGAAGTTTCTAAATAAAATAAAAATCACCTACTGTGATTTATATTGCTCTGAATGATGCATTTAAATAGTTTTTATTTTTAATGTGGAAGCAACCTTATGGAAGTTTTATAATAATGACTAGTGGTCTGTGTTATTTCATTATTAATTTTTTCATGTTTAAAAAAATATTATTATACAGACTCTGCTTTTCTCTTTGTGAAACAAAATCAAATTCTGAATTCCAGAATGAGCACCTGTCAGGTCAGGCAGAATAATTTGTGTTATTTTACCACTTTTGATCTTTGTTACAGGGATAAATCCAGAAATAATTGGTGAAATACTGTCCCCTGCATACCCTGGGGCTCTTCTATGAGTCATAATGATTTCTCAGTAATTTACACAGGAAAATAACAAAAATTACTATGCAGAGGATAACTAGTTTATCATTTAGCTTGTTCTCCCAAAAATGACTCTAGATTAAATGCGGAGTAAAGAAGAAATCTAGTTCAATCTTAAGCCAAGGGGTAATAGAGTGCCTTCATTTTTGGTCCTGGAAAGTGTTCATTTCTTCACAGGTTCAAAATGTTTACTTTTCGTTTAGAAAGGAATTTGTAAGTGATGTGTAAAATACAGATTTTTTGCAAGAAGTTTATTTAAGAATTGTACTGGAATACCCAAGAAAATGCCATACTCCCACCAGATTAAATACCATATTTTTTAATAGAAAAATGCTTTTAGAGTGACACGATAAAACCTAGAACAGTGAAAACATAGTGATGGTACCTAGTAAACTTACTGGAATAAACTAGAAATAATTGATGAACGAAGAAAGCAATAAAGGAATTAATAACCAAGGGGCATGGATGTGATTTATTTAGTAACTTCTTAGGAAGTGGGGACCTCTTAAAATGGCATTTTGAGCAAACAAGTGCTGTACAGGGAAGGGGAGAATTAGTTCACTCTTCCTTATTATTCATATTGTTAAGTCAGATTGAATTATTTTAACAATCAGCCACATGGAAAAAAATGAAGAGAGTGGATCTAATTCAATGCAGAAGACATAAGAGAAGTTGCTTAAACTTGAATAGCTGACTCATTCTCTAGTGCTTTGCACAAAGTGGAGTGCTAAGACAATCAGGTTGTTTTCTGTCAATGAAAACATAGCTCAATAGAAGGGATGGTACATACCTCAGCTATACCACAACTTATTGATGGTATACTTTCTTTGCCAACTGCTTTTGTTGTTAAGAGTTAAGTAAAGAAGTGGAGTTAGAGCTCAATATAATACTCGAACAAGTTAAGTGATCAGAAAAGCAGTTCCATCACCGGCAAGAGTTGGTGTTTTTAGAAAGATCTTTGCCATTTTACTGTGCATGATGGCAAAGCCCAATTGTTCTAGCTGCTTTGTCTAAATTTGAGCTTTCTGCTACTTATTTGATACTTGCTACTTATCTGTGAGCCTAAAACTATTTCACAGGAATATAGATACTAGTTTAATATTTTATATATGCAATGAATTACATTTTGGTTTGCAATTTGACATTCACCTATTTTTATTTTCATATTTCTACATAGCAATCTTAGTCATTTCTATGTCTCTTCTATGTCCCTTTCTGTGTCTCTGGTTGAATATTTATCTTAAAGAAAAAAAATATTTGAAATATAAATATTCTTTATGTGCAGTTTCATTATCCAAAAAATAATTATATCTAACTTCTGAACATATAATAACATTCTTCACCGAGATATACTTGATTACCTCCTTTCCATGGTAAAAAGAAATCATAGGTATAAAATTTTAGGAAAAACACAAACAATGACATCTGCTCTTTTTCCTCATCTCACAAAACAAGGTATCTTAAACAGGACTCTTTAAAGTATCTTGGCAAACTTGATTAAAATTATTGATATTTATAAGTAGGTTAAATGTACTCCTTCCATTATCTTTTAATGTACTTATATTTTAAGCTTCTTTCCTACTATATTGACCCTATGTATGTACTTTCCTGCTATATTGATTGTTTTTAAATTTAGGTGACTAAACATCAAATAGTTTTTAATATTTTTCTATGCAAAGTCAAGCCTTAGGCTTTTAGAATTTTGTATTGAGCAAGCTGCTTTAGTAGGTTCATTGATATTTTTTAAGAGGAAGCATTTATTGGAACAAGCAACTAAGCACTTTTATGCCTTGTGTATTGTTTAATATGGGAGCAGAATTGTCCTAGTATTGTTTAATATAGAAACAAACAGGAAAATATTACGGGTTCTCAGTCATTGGTTCAAAGTGAAATACCAGTTAGCAATGGAGCTAGAATGAGAATTCAGTACTTGTAACTTTTGCTATTCCAGATATTAGGAGATAGTCATCACTACCAGTTCAAACTTTAACAGAAAACATATAGTTCACTTTGCTTTATGAAGCACAGAAAACAAAACAAACAAAAACTTTCTCAGAAATAATGAAGTCAGTATATCAGCCTTCAATATAAATAAACTGCTTAAAATTGTAATGAGTGCTATGAAAATGTATACTTGCATATTTTAGTGTATGTAACACATAGTGGAAAGAAAACATAGATTACTCACCAATCCAAAGCATTCATGAAAAGGAGCAAATATTTCACTCAAAATCAGTTTATGTGTATTAAGTATATTTTACATGCATCTGTGGGAAGAAAATAAACATGCAAATAATTAACATCAACACATTTATAAAAATCAATTTTCAAGTTATCTTTAAAATACAATCTTTATAAAAGTTCATCAGTAAACTTCCTTATTCAAATGTACAAGTATATCGTCTTGCACTGTGCACTGACATTCCTAAAACTAAGAGACACTGCGGCAGTTACATATTGCTTTTCAAAATCTGTAGATTTTCTCATTCTTAAAAAACATACCGTTGAAAAGCACCATATAAACATCACAGCAATTTGAAGACAAGTAAGGGCATGCCATGAAAGCTGGTTTTCAAAAGCAAAGATCTATCAAATATTCTTGAAAGAAAGAGCTTTACACTGCTTCTGCAAGCCAAATCCATCCCTGCTAATGAGTTTTCTTTAGCTGAAGCAGAATTTTTGCTTTACTTTGGTTTGACTGGATTTGTTATTATCAAATTGCAATACCTTTGGTGGCACTGGGGAAAGGAATCTGTTCTTTCATGTTTGCTGAGCATGACACCACTCAATCCTGGTGAACCAGCACCCAACCTGTCTAGAATTGGAAAATATTTAATTTTGTGACTGTATGTTATAGTAACACAGCACTTAATGGTATTTAGCCTACTTAGCACAGACTTCCAAAGACAAAGTAAAAAATAGGTAAGTAGAGGAGTTGATATTTCAGTTGATGAACATGACACAATAGTAACTAGATTTCTGATGTATAGAGGAATTGCTAAATTAAAAAGTCTAGGTGACAGCCAGATTATATAATATTTTAAATTCAAACAATTGGGATTAATTTTTAGTAGCAATGGCAAGTTATCAACTGGTATTAAAGAGCTATATAACGATCGATGTCTTATTTTAGAAAATGTTTGTACCGTGACATAGGATTGATTGAAACAGGGAGAGTGGGAAGGCAAAGATGGTATGTAGAGACACAGTTACCAATGAAGCAACATGAATAGGAGAGATAGTTCTGAGGACATTTTGGCCAAGAAGAAACAAGTAAGACAAAGAAAAGGCATCAATAAGACAGAAACAGGACTTATAATACTAGGAGAATGATGATGTTATTAGTTACAATAAAGTAGACAGGATTAAATATTATTATAAAATATAATAAACAGTTTTTAATAGTTTATTTATTTATGTATTTATTTAATACAGTTTATTATATTTAAAATATAATAAACTATTAAAAAGTTTATTACATTTTATAACAATATTTAATCCTGTCTACTTTATTGTAACTAATAACATTAGTTACATTATCTCACTGATGAGTATATCTCACTGATGCAGAGAAGGTAACCCCCAAGTTGGAGATTAGCCAGCGAAGATTCTTGGCTTCACCCTGGAAAGAATTCAAGGGCAAGCTAATGGTTTGAGAAAGCAACTTGTATTGAACAAGTGGTGCTTCATGCAGAGCAGAGCTAACCCATAGGCAGTGTGCTCAGAATTGGTGCCTGTGGGCTGCTAGCTAGCTGGATTTACACCCACTTTTAATTATATGCTAATTAAGTGGCCAGTAATTCAGAACTTTCTGGAAAAAAGGTAGGGAGTTTCTGGAACCATAGAAGGTAATTTCTGGGTGGTTGCTATGGTGTGTTGCCATGGCATTTGGAAGTGGTCATGGCACAGGTGAGAGTGTCTTGATGCTAATAAGCAATAACAGCAACTAGAGGACACTTGTTTTTAAATCTTATTGTAAGTTTAGGGGTACATATGCTTGTTACATAGGTAAACTTGTGTCATGAGTTTCTTGTACAGATTATTTCATCACCCAGGTATTAGGTCTAGTACCCATTCATTATTTTTCCAGATCATCTCCCTCCTCCCGCCCCACAAGCCTCTGATAGGTGCCAGTGTGTGTTGTTCCCCAGCAGGGGTCACTTTCATTGCCATCTGTTGGGTTTGGCTGGCTTCAACACTGCATCATCCCCTTTTAACCTGATCCTGCTCCAATCAGTGGGTCACACAGGAAAATTAAGTCCTGCCTGTCCCTGACCTCATCACCATTTCATGTCAGAGAAATGCCCAGTATGTCATCAGAAATACAAACTCCATTACTATTTACACACTATTGAAGATTTATGTAAAATACTGATTTAATTAACCAGTCATTTTTTTTCTTTTGCATAAACAGCTATCAATGTTTAATAAAGAAGCATAACATCAGTAAAACATTATTTTCAAAAATAAAGAAAAAAGAGACCTATGAAAAATGACAGGTCAATGAATATATGCAAACAAATGTATATGCATTTTTTTCAATTCTTTCTCTAGTTCAAGGATCCCACATCTCCCACCTTGTTAATTTAAGACCATCATATATCCTGGAAAATGACCTTTTCTAATAATCCACTGGAAAACTGCATGAACCATGTAAAATTATTACAAAAATAATTATTATAACAATCTTATCATTTAAATTTGAAGACTATCCTTACTCATCTTTACCAATCTGTCAAATTAAGAAGTTGACCCAAGCTGTGGCCTAAAATTGTGGTTCTTCATTTTTAATTCAAAAACTCCTCTGAGACTTTTTGTAGTTTTTCCCAAGGAAAGTATACATGCAACATTTTTGCATCAACCTTCCACATTATTTGTACATTTCCTGAGGTGTATTATAAACAACAGTTTTAGAATCCCTGAGATAAGCTGTGTAGCCCATATGCAAACCCTATTTTCTCTTTGAAAATCTAATTTCTAAGCAGTTTAAACATCTTGCTCAGTTCTCTAAAACTCATCTCTACCCAGCTTTAAATTTTCAGAAACTTGGAAATGTTTAGTATCTTGAATTTGCAACAAAATTTAGATTTGGAATCTCCCACTCACTGTTTGTCTAACATATAGAAGGAGTTTTGAGTAGTTGACTTCAAAAAATAACTACCATCCAATTATTTTGCATATCTGCTAATGAGGATTCTAGTTGGGCCAACCAGTGATAAGGTATTAAAATTACATTTTCAGTATATTATTAAATCTTTCTACTTATTTTATGATATTTCAAACCATTAATCCTCCATGCTTGGAATCCGTCTGAGCTCTTGGTTTACTTTCGTTTAAATAATTGCCACTTATTCTTTACCTTAATACTTAGCCTTTTATTACAACTGCCAATTTTCATATTCAAAGTGATGCATTTAAGGTAAATACACATTTAATTAGCTATTTATCCATTTTTAAATTTTTTCAATTAATTAAAATGTTAGCCTTTATTTTAAAATAGTCCTGCTCTGATTATACCATAAAAGTATATTTTTTCAGTTTCTAAAATTGAAGCATTTTTGCCTGAGCTTCGTTTCCAAAAACATGACCACCTTAAACACATGATTAAACTTTCCTCTACTAATTTTCTTCTATTTTTAGATATACCAATTTTACACTTAAAAGCATTTAACAAGAAAAAAATTAAATTATACACACTAAGTAGTAATTGCATTTCATTTTATGCCCCTTCTAATTGTCTTGCAGCCACTTGAAAATGAAAAGGTCAAGTTTGAAGTTCAATCTTTTCTCGATATGCTACCTTAGGAGTAATTTCCCCACCTTGGTAGGAAGTACATCTGAAAGTACAGTATAACTGTAATTTCTCAGTATTTTATTTATGCTTCCGTTTCCTCATTCACTTCAATATAGTTTTAAGGCTTCCTTTTATTTCTAATAGAACCATTGTCCTACACAATGTCTGTCTGATTTCTTTATTTCTCTGGACATGGAGAACTGCAAATCTAACTGCACCTTATGTTTTCACTATACCTGCACCTATGGTTTAACTCATAACTATACTAAAGAACTTTTTAAGCCATCGTTAAGCCATCACACTTCAATTACTGTAGAAGGAAATGTAACATATTTCTTTATAACACATAACATATAACAAGGAAATATGTTATATATATGTATATATATATATTCCTTGTATAAGGAAATATAACATATTTTGTAACATATTTCCTTCTACAGTAATTTAAATATAGTTCCTATATGCATATTTGCAAGATTATCTCTATATCCAAATTGTTTAGGTGTAAGAAAAAAAGTTTGCCCCTGTCTTTCCTCAGCCTGTGGAATAAATTTTCCATATTCTAATGACTGAATTTTGAGACATCATTTTCCCCACAATTCCCACGTTATTTTAGATATTCAATTGGAACCAGAGAATTCTCTATAAGGAAGATAATCAGGTTATTTTTCTGTGGGCTTGGGCAGGGTCATAGTGAATGGCTTGGACAAGAAGTGTCTAATTTAATGCCTGAAACAGAGTGGCTAACTGTCACTATGGCTCATTGTCACAAAAGTCAGGAGACACCAAGAAAATGATCAATTGAAATATCTCAGTTAGAAATTCTTACAATTAAAGGACCAGGGCCAGAAAAAAAATGTAAAATAATAATAAAAATTAAAAAAGAAGAAATTTTCCCTTGCTTACATCATTGCTATAAGGTCAATTAAATTGTGTAAAAATTATGTTACTACAAAGCAAATTGTTGACCATGCTAATTTAACAAAAAGATCAAACAGTAAACAACATTCTTTTAAATTTTAGATAAAATTAATGAAAGTCAGAGTAACAACTCCAAAGTTACATTATCTAATATGCTAAGGATTAGTCGCATGTGTCTGTTTTGATATAAAATCTAAATTAATTAAAATATAATAAGATTTAAAAATTAATTCTTCAACTGAACTTGGTATATTTTACGTACTCAGCAGACACAAACATTTCCGTCATCACAGAAACCGTGCTGATAAAGTATAAAGAATTACACTCCAACTTAAATTTTACTTTATATTGCAAAGCAATTTTTCTCTTTTAAGTGCATGGAAGCCAGCAGAAATGCCTTTGATCAGTCGAGGACAAAGATAGTGATTAGTTTAGATAAACAAACTCAGCTAGTTTTGCACTGATAAATGATCCCTTTTATGTTTGTCAGTCATATCACGCATCAGCACATGTAGGACAACGGTCCCATAAAGTTATAATGCCGTATTTTTGCTGTGCGTTTTTCGTTTTTATATATGCTTAAATACACAAATACATGTCATTGTATTACAACTACTGACAGTATTCAATACAGTAGCACGTTTTACAGGTTTATAGCCTATAAGCAATAGGTTACACCAGATAGCCACGGTGTGTAGTAAGTAATACTGTCTAGGTTTGTGGAAGTACATTCCGTGGTGTTTACGCAACAAAACAGCCTGACATGTTTCTCAGAATGTTTTCATATTATTAAGTGAGGCATGACTGTATTTAACTTAACAATAACAAATCACTGTTCCCAGAGAACTTTCGCAAAAAATCCCCATGTCCAAAATTGTAAATTGTGAACTTTACCTTTCCTTTTTAAAAGCATGGAGAAAAAAATAGCAAACAGAATGCCAACACCAAACTGGCACATCCATGCAGTAATACTTTTATAACTACCAAAAGAAGTATAAGAACTTTGTTCTGCCACAGTTGTTTGTGGAAATAGAAAGAAAAAAATGTACTTTTTAGTTTCATGTTTTTTTAATAAATACAAGTTCACATTTAAATTCCAAAACACAACTTGAAATCTTGGCTATCTTTCAGAGAATATAAATCACAGAGTTTATTTTTCAAACCTGCAGAAAAGAATTTATAAAATCGCCAAATTAGAATAGAACAATGTATCTATAAAAGGCATTATATAAAGAGTGAACATTTAAGACTGAACTGCAGAAACATTCTATCATTTTCCACAACAAGCTAAACAAAAATCTGTTTTCACAATATTACTACCAATATGTGCTTGTACACACGTATTCTATAAACTATTATCATTGTAAGAAACAAATCCACCAAACTGCAATTTCTGAAAATTTTTGTTTCAATTGTGTTGGGAATACTTCGAATCTTCTTTTTTTGAATACTTTGAAATATACAATAAGTTATTGTTAGTTAGCTGTAGTCACCTTACTGTGCTAAATACCCTGATTTAATTAATACATATTGTGTGCATGTGTTGAAATATCACATGTACCCCATAAATATATATTATTATTTATCAATAAAATACAATTTTTATTATACACAGAAAGAATAATTATCTGTCACAGAAATAATGCAACTATATGCATCTTAACAGTTACTCATTGTATTTTAATAAAAATCTGGTTTAGAGAAGAAAGTTCAGTTTTATGCCCCATTGAATAATTTACAAATATATACATATTTATATATGTGTATATATATATATATATATATATATATACATAGAAGCTTTTTTTCAAACCTTCTTTTTATGTGGAAATACACTCAGATTCTTAACTTGTGCAACAAAGCTTTACATTGACTTCTTGATGATTTTCACTGCATGAAAATATTGAAAGGACAAAGGCTAGGTAAGATGATTGAGACAAAAATTCTAGGCTTCAAAATTTCAAATTTTTCATATTTATTCACAATAGCCCTGAAAATTAATTACAGAGAAAGGTCAGTATGTCAACTTGTTTCTGCTTATCTGAAATTGGGAAATAAATGGGAATTTCTGACTCAATGGTATTCATGATGTTTGAACTAATTAATTTCAAGATATTTTTATTTTCCAGTGTCTAATAATAGAAACACAAAAATGTTTATTTCTATTTATTTCTTTGGATCTACTCCAGAAATCACTAAACGATTTTTAAAAGACTTTATCCAGGGGAAAGATTCTTATTAACTAATTCTGTAACAGGAAAGATAAAAAAAATTTTTACTATAATCATGGTTGTTTAAAAGTAATCTCTGTCCTCCTTACCTAGGATGAGAGATGGATGACTGATACTTAAAATTTTAACTGGTGGTACATATTTGCTTCATACAAATCAAAAGGTTGCATATGTTGGCTACTTACAGTTGAAACTATTTTCAGTCCAGTACTTTGGTCATATATCTATATAATCATATATATGGTTAATATAATATATAATATATATATGGTTTTATATATCTAAATAATTATATATATTTTATATAACCAAAGTACAGCACTAAAAATAGTTTGATATATATAATATATTTAACCAAAGTACATATATACATATGTGTATGTATATGTGTGTGTATGTATGTATGTGTATATACGTATATATGTGTGTATGTATATATACACTTTGGTTATATATATATATAAGCTTTATTTAACCTTAATACTGTACTACTATGTATAATAATGGTTACATAAAAAAATAAGGTGCATTTTTTTCAAAACTTGATTGTTAAAAAATAACTTTCAGGAAAGTGTCCCTTTTTTGGAAGTTATTAAGTGTCCATACACTGAATATTACTTGGCAACACCAGATTTTCTCATTTCTATAACAAAATCAAATTATTTGATATTTTTTCTTTTAATGGCACTGTACTTTGAAAACCACATTGTATTTTTAACCTCATAAGGCTTTCCTAGGATACATAAAGTCATGTTTCATCATTTAAGTTTTAACTTCTTCTTTATGAAGATGGCATGAAGCTCTTTTGAAGTGTCATGATAATCTATTGAGATATGCTTAAATTAAATATAATGGGCTTTACCCATTTTTTTAGGAATTAAATTTCACAATGTCAAACAATCAAAAAATATTTCTTTTGTCTGCACATTTTAATATATGAAACAATCTAGTATACATAAATTATGAACTATGGGAATGTGAATAATCCTGTTTATGAAATTTCCTTATAGTTTAAGTGCACTAATTCTCCGTATTGTCCTGTACAAATAATTCACATTCTTAAAACAAGCACCAGATTCCATAGCAGGTAAACTATTCTCAATTGCTATGTAAATGTTACATAAACTGTAGGGCCTAAGGAGCTCATATTACATAGCAAAAGGAGAGAATTTATTTCACTTGAGCAAATATTTTACTCCAAAGTTCAGGTTATATCTTAGAAAATTATGTCTAAAATTTTTTTTTGTTGCTTTCCTTTGATTTCCATCTCTCACCTGAAGAGTTAAAGGTCTCAGTTTCACTGTTTTGCAATATTACCATGATTAATGTTTCTTCTACTGAATGAAATAAATGCAGCAGGCCGGGAGCGGTGGCTCACACCTATAATCCCAGCGCTTTGGGAGGCCGAGGCGGGTGATCACGGGGTCAAGAGATTGAGACCATCCTGGTCAACAAGGTGAAACCCCGTCTCTACTAAAAATACAAAAATTAGCTGGGCATGGTGGTGCGCACCTGTAGTCCTAGCTACTCGAGAGGCTGAGGAAGGAGAATTGCTTGAACCCAGGAGGCGGAGGTTGCGGTGAGCTGAGATCCTGCCATTGCATTCCAGTCTGGGTAACGACAGCAAATCTATGTCAAAAAAAAAAAAAAAAAGAAAAGAAAGAAAGAAATACAGCAGAGGATGGCCTAGAATAAATAATTGTAGAGTCTCCACCTCAAGGTTTTGTTGTATCAGTCTCTGAATTTGTTTTCCCTTTTTTTAAAGTAGCTTAAGTTATGAAATTCCCAATTTTAAAACATACTGTTGTACTTATTTTATTGTATTTAATATTTTACACATATTATTTCTTTGGTTTCATTAAAGTTAGAAAACACCAAATTTGTATATTGAGCATTCAAGAAGAATAATGTTTTCCAGTTCGTCTGTTCTCTGACATAATTCTCTGAATCTTCTCTACCTATTCTTTGATTCCTTTCTCTTGGAGTGTTCAATACAGCAGAAGGAGTAGAAATAATAAGAAATCATAAAAAAACAAAGGTTGTAAAAATGTTTGTTATTTCTAATTCATTTTTAAACAAACTAAAATGGCATAATATGAATCTGTTAAAATAATAAGCCAAACTCTTGAAAGAAATCAGAAAATAGTACTTTTCAACTTTGTAATATTAGAAAAAAGGACACATGACATAAATGCAATCAACCCTGTAAATTACATGTTTATGGTCTTGAGCAGGTTATATCAAAACAAAAAAAATATATTAATTTATATATGTTTAGCTATTTACTTTACATGACAGGAAGGGAGATTCATGTATTCCTGTTAAGGAAAATTAATGTAAAAGAATTGTAAATGGGCAATGAATATTACTGTGTCTATTAAGTAGCTTCTGTGGATTGGTCATTGGATCATTTTGACACTTTCATATTCTATGGAGGTGTGCACCTTGGACGGATTTTTATTTGTTAGGCCATTTTATAATTGTGTAGGATAAGAAATTAATTTACAGAAAACTGCTAGCAATGCAAATGTTTCATCTGCAGCAATGCAAATGAATTTTGTCTAGTAGAGAAAACAAACTTTGGAATGTAATTCTCATTAAAATCGTTTTAAACTCCTTAAGGTTTTCCTCACATACACACACACAAAATGGGTTTAATACAATTTTTGATGAGTTTTAATTTAATATGTTCATAAAAATCATGCTTTACATTTTAATAATTGTAATATAAAATTAATAACTAAAAGAAGATGACTTTAAGAGATATTAAATATAAACTAAACTTTGAAAAAAGAAGAGGAGATTAAATAGAATTTGGAATTTCCTATTGTATATGACTGGCACCTAAATCTTCTGTATTGCCAAAATGTATTTTAGAGCAGTATTGTTTTTTTCTTTTTTATATGCTGTGGGAAACTTCTCTTAAAGAACATGGAGGCCCAGACACTACTCTGGCTGAAGTTGAGTGAGTCCATTTAAGGCACTCCTGAGCCATTTCCTATGTGGTTTCTAAGGATAATTCACAATACACACTGTATTTCAGCCCAGAGTAGTTCAAGTCGAAAGTTAGTATCTTTGCATTTGCTGGAGCTATTTTAATTTTAGAGAGTATAGAAAACTAGAAGATAACAGGGTGATTGGTGTTAGTTCCATCTAAGAATGTTCTCTACAGGTACCATCATATCAATTGAAATATTTATTATATGGTAATATAGTTTACTATTTCTCTCATGTTTTAAAAAATATATAACTGGGAGACAACATCAAGTGTGTTTCAAAAGTGTTAGTGATATTCAAATTATATCATAAAGGTTATTTTATCTTCAAGAACTTTTTGAGAATTTTAAAAATATTAAACTCTCTTGATAGTAATATAATGACATTACAGCTGTGCCTTCACTTACAAAGGGTTGCAGAAAAAATGTAATTTGTCACTTCAATCAAGACATTTCTTTTATTGTGATATGTAAATATTTCTGAATAGGCACCATTGAAGGAGATCACAAATAAAGCCATCTTGTGGTTGTGGTGACACATTTAATGCTTTGAATATGATCAAAGGCGCTATAAAACAGACTAAAATAAAAATACATATAAAACTTTAAATGGATCCCAAATTAGAAGGCATGATTTAAGATTAGAAATAGTAATACACACAGGCTAATGGAAAATACATAATATCTAAAATCAAATTAAACAAATGTCTGTATAAAGATTGTATTGAGAAGTAGAACAGAAATATGTTAATAAAGATATTGGCATTTAACATAAAAAGGCATTTTCTTTATTATCTGTAACATTTCATCTAAATAGGTAAAGTAATGGAAATGGAATAGATTGAGAGTGAAAGGCAAAACATAAGTAACCTTAGTATAATAGGCTTACACACATCTCTTTTTGTAATTTTTTAAAGTATCAGTGACATTTTTTGTCTATACATTTTCCTTTGATCTTGGCTTTTATTCAGATATATATTATTAATACTTGCAAATGAACTTATCTAAGCAAGTTTTTGGCAATTTCAGTTTAATTTTATCACAGCTTCAGAAACATAATCACCCCCACTTATAAGCAGACAGCGTTTTTTGTAAGATACATCAATATTTTTTACCAAGCATAAAAAGCATTATTATTTACTAAGCATAAAAATCATCAATATTTTTACTAAGCCTGCATTTTTTCACCATGTACTAGAACAATATTATGACAGCACATGAAATTCTCCAGTTATCCACACCATTTCTTTTGATCCCAGTGCAAGAGTATTCCATCCCTCTCAGAATTTCTGATTGTCTTAGCCAAACTGAAAGAAACAAGAAAACAAAAGACGATGCATCACTTGGAGAGAGTAAATGTCATATATATTGGAAGGACGGTGAGAGAGACTGAAGCTACATTTTGTATAGCACAAAGGGAAATGTCATATCTCCTAATTCTATGCAATTTACTTCATCACTCAAGAATAAACTCTCAGATTAAGTGTTTGGGGGCTTCCATTTTAAGTACATTTGGCTATAAATTTTTTATATTGCCTCTCCCACCATCCCTTTAAATGTATGTATAAACATTAGCCTTCCAGTGACTTCTCACTATACTCAGTATAATACACAGCTTCAAATAGGGCTGACAATCTTTTTTAACTGGTCCCATTCTATGCTTGACCCTTTCTTCATAAACCTCTCCCGTTCATTCACCAGTTCATAAGCTCTTTCCCAGGGCTTTCTCTCTGAGACTGCTTCTTATTTCTTTATGTGTTTGGATATTTTATTGTTCATTTGTTTGCATTTCTGGTCTCAGAATAACAGTCAACTTCTCAAGTAAAACTCTGTTTTAATTAGGTACACTTGGTACTGCATTCTGTTTCTCTATAGAAAATGTATATCTTGATTTGCAATGGTGTTCTATGCTTCTGTGAGTTTTTTCCAGTGTTGCAGACCTTTGTGACAAATATGGCCATAAGATAAGGTTTCTCAGGCCGTGGTCAATGTTAGCTAGCACAGCATTTATTGTAAAAACCCAAATTTATTGGTGATATTTTTTAACAGAAAATTTAATATAGTAGTTCTACTTCTGGCTTTTCTTAAAACATAGAAAATCTCACATCACTAGGTCTGTAACTTCTCATAGAATAAATTGATATATATATATATATATATATATATGCTACTCTCTGTACATATGTATATATACACAGAGAGAGAGAGAGATCTTAGCCATTTTACCTGTGGAGGAGCCAGTGCTTTTCAATCAATAAAAGATTCACCATCCTTTTTTATATCTCTAAAATTGTTGACTTTACTCATCTGTGACCTCTTGGCCTGGGTAAGGGCTTGTGCTTCTCACTGTGGGCTTATCCATTTATTGTTTGTGTTATCAAGATTTCCTTGGAAGGCGGGAAACGTATCTGTTTGTTTCACCACTCTAATATATTGGCTTCTATATGCTGCTAAATATGTGATCAGTTAATAAATGAATAAATAAATGACAGAATTAATATTCTGTTAGAAACTAAGAATATTTTACACTAAATTCTAGGTTTGGTAAAACTAACATAAAAACTCATGGCTAAAGTGTGTTATACAAATAAACAAATCAAACTTACTTTTCAGAAGGGAGTTGAAATGATTACTCATTCCCTTCTCCAGCTGTATTCTCTCTCTTCTTTAGTATATAAACTGTTTTTATGAGGAAACAAAACATTGCCTATACATTACTTTCATTTACAATGTTAGTCTATTTTGAGACAAATAGCCTTGCCTTTGTTCCGCTCCCATCTTTACTCTCAGCGGTGCTTGTCTTCCAGTGTTGTGAGCGTAAGAATCACAAAGCAAATGGACAAGAAGAGGAAGCCTAGATTTTTAGGAGAGAGAGAATACACAGAATTTTTTTTTCATACCTTTTATCTCATATAATTGGTAGAAAACTAAGCTTCCTGTAAAGACATAAAATGTCAATGGATCAATGGAGCTTACCAATAAGCAAAGTTTGTGAAACATGAATAATTGATGAGAAATTTTAGACCTGAATTCTTTTATATTGTAGTAGTGAATATGAAATTGCCCTCAAAGCAACTCATACCAAAATCAACCCAAGTGTTCTGACTCTTGATAAAACCAACTAGGTTTGGAGATGTTTCTCTTTAATTAAGGGTAATTTTAATAAACTAATATAGCTCTTTTTTTTTTTAGATGGAGTCTTACTCCATCACAGGCAGAAGTGCAGTGGTGCTATTTTGGCTCACTGCAATCTCTGCCCGCTAGATTCAAGTGATTCTCGTGATTCAGCCTCCGGAGTAGCTGGGATTACAAGTGCACACCACTACAACCAGCTAATTTTTGTATTTGTATTTTAAGTAGAGACAGGGTTGCCATGTTGGCCAGGCTAGTCTTGAGCTCCTAACCTCAAGTGATTTGCCTGCCTCGGCCTCCCAAAGTCCTGGGATTACAGACATGAGCCACCATGCCCAGCCTGCTCTTACGAATCTTAAACAGAAATAAGGGTTTTATGAAAAATTACCCTACAGCAAGATGTGAAAATCTGTCTTTAAAGGAAGTCTAATTTAAGAAAGAACATGAATGTAGATATGGTTATGAACATGAATGCAATAGAAGGTCCAAAAAATTGTTACTGATATGTTACATATTCAATATGGTACTAGATAAGACACAGATATAGCTAATGAGAAAAGTAAAAACTAATAAGGAAAGGCAAAGGCAGTACACTATAGTGAAGATAGAAAAAGGGAAGGAAAAGCATAATAAAAATATTAATAACGCTAGTAATGTGACCTATTGAAAGTCAATTTGAAGACAGTAATAGTCTTGGAACTGTAGAGGTAATAGGGTATTGATTTGGAAAATAAAATAAAATTGAACAGACTGGAGTTATAGAGACCAGTTAACATGTCATTTGTAGTACCTAGGCAAGAATTAATGAAGGCATAAATAATAGTGATGAGGAATCAGAGGAGACAGAACAGGTAAACAGGTTGAGTCACAGTGAAATCTAAGGATTCCTAAGTCGAAGAATGTGGTGGATGAAGATGTCATTAACTGGGATGGAGATTAGTCAAGGGAGGATGGCAGGTAAATAACTATTGGCAATTCTTCTGCAAATGTATAAATTTACATGTTTGAAGCATACCTAGTCCAATATTTTAACTTGATAGAGAGTTGAAAAATGTGGTTCTAAAGCTCGAGGGAGAAGTATAAACTACAAATTAAAAATTTAGCTATTCTTCATAAAATAAGATTGAATAAATAGGGGGAACGGATGCTGAGAAAGCATTAAAACGAGAATTCCTGCCTCTACAATGTTGTTCTTCACAACCGACAACTATAATCCAAATTTCTTGTGTAGGTTTAATGAGTCACTATTACTCTGATTTTAGGAATTTCTCCAGTCTTATTCCCCATTAGTTACTGTCTCTCTGTTTTCAATTTTTAATAAGAAACGTCCCATATTTCTACACATGACCTCTGTTGCATGGCTCCTTGTCTGCCCTTGCATTTTTCACTTAGCTTGGAATGATTTATCTATATCGTATTACTGTGAACTATGATTGAACCTTTGATTTTATCTCAGATGTTTCCCCCAGAAATATTTTTCTGTGCTCTTAGGCTAGACTTAGGTCTACCTATTTGTGTTCTAGTAGCACCTGCAATTAATTTTCACTTAGCACCTACCAAGACATATTTATTATAGATACAGAAAATTATGCCATTCATTATTTCACCATCAGTGCTTACTGTAGTGCCACATACATATAATGTAATCAAGTCCTTTTAAGTCTCTTTTTAAAGTAGTTGAGAAGAAAACCATGGCAATGACAATGTTTAATATTTATGGATAGATTTTAGTGAATTTATGTCCATTATAGACAGTTTGAGATACACAAATACGCATGAAGAAGAAAGTACAAATCATCTGTTAATTCTCCACTCAGGGAAGATCACTGTTAATGATTCCATGTATGTTGACGTTTCGTTCTCTGCACACTCATGTACATACAGATACTGTTAAATTTAGACAGTGCTGTATCTTTTGCTTTTAAAATTGCTTCTTTTATCTTGCAATGGATTATAAACATTTCTTCTACAAAATAATTATCAATATATTGTATTCCATACAATATTATGTAATACTATGTCATATTTTATTTAACCAGTTATTTGGTTTTCAACATTGGATTTGTTTAATCTATATTAAAATTAAGAATAATAATACAAATTGGTAAATAGCCTCAGAATTAAATTGTGTTATATAATTGTGATAACTTCATAATACTACATTAAAAGAGGAATAATTTCCCAATTAGAATGCATGGTTTAAGACAATATAACTTAAAAATTACTGAACCAAAAAGAAGTACCAATTTAGTTAGTTTCTACAGCTCTGCATGAAAGCATGCAGGTACGGAAGCATTCCTGTCCTCTATTAAAATTGTCTTATTTTTTAATATGATAGACAAATGGTGTCTAATACCATCAGTTTAATAATTACATTGATTACTAAAGCAATAGAATATTTTTAAATGTTCTACTTGATTTTAAAAATTTGTGTACTTTTAACATTTTCTACTAGACTTTGTAAGTTTATAAGACAGCTTTATAAAATTAACATATTCACTCATAATTTGAAATGTATTTAACATCTCTCAGATTATTGCTTCATTTAAACACATTCCTTTTTGATGTTTCTTAGAAGCCCTGAAGTGGAAAAATTCATTTAATTTGATTTAAATCTGGTTCCTCTAATTTTGTGTTGCTAGCAGGCTCTTAATTTTTCATATTAACATAGATTGTGTTTATTGCTATTGGAATTGTTCAAAAAATACCTTGTGAGGCCACACACACACACACACACACTTATTTATATTTTTTGAGATGAAGTTCTGCTCTTGTTGCCCAGCCTGGAGTACAGTGGTGAGATCTTAGCTAACTGCAACCTCTGACCCCTGGGTTCAAGTGATTCTCCTGCCTCAGCCTTCCGAGTAGCTGGGGTTACAGGTGCCAGCCATCACACCCAGTTAATTTTTTGTATTTTTAGTAGAGAAGGGGTTTCACCATGTTGGCCAGGCTGGTCTTGAACTCTGACCTCAGGTGATCTGCCTTCCTCAGCCTCCCAAAGTGCTGAGATTACAGGTATGAACCACTGTGCCTGGCCTCCAAGGCAATATTTTTATGGAGAGAAATTTTATACGTAAAATTTAAAATTTTAAGAATACCTAAATAAATCATTTTCAGAGAGACAAATAAAATTAGATAAGAATAGTCTCTGCAAATAAGCAAAGGCAATAATTTTCAGCACCCTGTGTGGTCAGGAGGACTAAATATTACACACTGGTAAGATAGGATGAACATGGAATGAGGTCACTGGACAGGGAACAAAGCCAGCTCCTGTTTTATATTAACCACACATTATCAATAATTAGGAAGGTCTTTTTTCTCATTAAAAATACATACTAGTAAAATAAGTGTAGTAGATAGTTCACATCCATATAGATTTTTTTTGTTTTTATTCAAGAATGACAATATATCAAAAATATATTTTAAAAACTTCCCTGAGGATATCTTGATGACAGTGAAAAATACTTCATAATGTGATTAATATACCTCTCCTGGAAATGATGTTTTTCAATCACTCACTATTAACATGCTATTTTAAAAAATTCATTGGGGGTAATTATCCTGAATAATGTCTAGCCATATGTATAGAATAGAACTTGACTAACATTTTTATATATTTGAGTAAGTCATAGACTTCTAATGTTGTATCTTTTAAACTGAAATTTAGCTGAATGGCAGAAATATAATCAAGAGTTTTCCTGAAGTATTTTTTACTTTTGAAGGTTGTTAAGGTCTTTTTTTGTTTTTTTTTTTTGTTTGTTTTTTTTGAGAGAGAGTCTCTCTCTATTGCTAGGTTGTAGTACAGTGGTGCTATCATCGCTCACTGCAACCTCCACCTCCCGGGTTTGAACAATTCTCCTGCCTTCATCTCTTGAGTAGCTGGGACTACAGGTGCATGCCACCACGCCCAACTAATTTTTGTATTTTTAGTAGAGACGGGGTTTCACCGTGTTGGCCAGGATAGTCTCAATCTCTTGACCTCGTGATCCACCTGCCTCCAAAAGTACTGAGATTACAGGTGTGAGCCACCACGCCTGGCTGAGGTTGTTTTCTTACTCGAGATAGAGATTGGTCTTATCATATACATATAAAATGCTTAATATGCAAATTTCAAAGAATAGATACTTTAAAACACACTTCTACAATTATTATTATTTTTTTTTTTCCGAGATGGTTCTCACTCTGTTGCCCAGGCTGGAGTGCAGTGGCATGATCTCGACTCACTGCAACCTCTGCCTCCCGGGTTCAAGCAATTCTCCTGCTTCAGCCTCCCGAGTAGCTGGGATTACAGGTGCCGGCCACCACACTGACTAACTTTTTTATTTTTAGTAGGGTCGGGGTTTCACCATGTTGGCCAGGCTGGCCTTGAACTCCTGACCTTGTCATCGCTTGCCTTGGCCTAGGCTTGAGCCACCATACCTGGCCTTAAAACATATTTCTTTAGGCAAGTATACTGAATAATAATCAGGTATTATGGCACCACAGTCAACCTATTGGATTCTTTGAAATATAGAAGCAGGGGCTTGGGGACAAGGAGCGATAGAAAATATAAAATCTTTCATGCTTGAGCATTGTAGGCAAGGTGGTTTCAAGGCAATAGTCAGTTTTTAATATTTTAAGATCTTTTGTCATAGTTTCTAATACACCCATGCATAGTATTTTGCTGAATTAAAAAAAAAAGACATTCAGAAATTTTTGAATGATCTTAAATCAGTAGAATTAATACCGGAATGGTTCTATTTTGTCGTCTAGTTGAATCTCAGGGCACAATTCTTTTGCATACTAAAGTAGTTTACCATAAAAATATATAGATAAACAAACAAGTAGCTACATGATGGTATGTGTGAGAATAAGACAGGGAGGAGGGAGAAATACAAATACATATACAAATACAACCGAAAAGATTTTGAATTGCCTATGAAAATTTTATTGTTTAGAATATAATGAAACAGTTTCTCATAATCACATTTACACAGAAAAGTTTTTAACTTATCATCAGTAAATTTAAAACAAAAACCAAGCTATAAAACTTAAATATAATTTGCAATCTTATTATAGAATTTGACAGACAAAAAAACACTAATATATGGACATTAGTTCTATTTGTCTCTGGCATGGCAAGACCAAACCCCAATTTAATTTGTAAAATACTTTCTATGTACTATAAGAAAGTGAAAATTCTAGAACATATGGTTCCCTTACACATTGTTCTACCTTTTATTTAATTTTAATTTTTATGAAATTAAAACATAAAGGTAAAAAGTCAAATGGTGGAAAGGCCTATAAAGGAAGCAGTACTTCTCAGTTTCAACCCTTTCCATTCCTGATTTACCATTTATCAGAAGCATATTCTTTTCCTTATTCAGCTTGAAATAACTTACCATGATCAGTTATTATTATTATTTTTTTGAGACAGTCTCCACTGTCACCTAGACTGGCGTGCAGCAGCATGATCTCAGCTTACGGCAATCTCCACCTCCTGAGTTCAAGCGATCCTCCCAACTCAGCCTCTACAGAAGCTAGGCATACAGGCATGTGCCACCACGCCTGGCTAATTTTTTTTGTATTTTTAGTAGAGACAGGGTTTTACCATTTTGGACAGGCTGGTCTTGAACTCCTGACCTCAAGTGATGCACCCACATCGACCTCCTAAAGCACTGGGATTACAGGCACCTGGCATGGTAAGATTTTATAACAAACTCCAAATTCTCTTCTCATTTTCTTCTTAATGTTTAATTAATTATTCATAAATTATTATTTATCATTTCTCCATGAATTTATTAAATCATCACAACTATGTGATGATATTTAATTTTGAGACTATTTACCCAGCATATTTAATAATCATAAAATTAAGCAAATGTGATGTCTACAAACATGTAACTGGTAAAATAAATAATGACATAATATGCTAAATAATTTGTTAAAATTTACTTTGTAGAAACATATCTATAATATATTTAATAGGGAAAATATGAGTGAAATCTACAGAATTAATTTAATATTAGTCTCTGTTGCTTCACTAATAAAGAAAAATATATTAAATCTGATTTCTCTAAATTATACCCAAAATGTTTAATGCACCCCTTGCACGGACCACACAATTTAGTGAGACTAGAAACCAAAAGAAATAGTTGAAGATGCAATATAGCTACATATTTTTAGCTTTTACCCCAGTTCCCACTTGATATTGACAGATACCCAATCATCCACACTTAGTTCTGGTGGTTTTTAGATAGAATAAATAAATCATCTCTGATGCAGTCTGACACAAGCCATCTTCTTTTGCTTATGTTGTGGACTTTCTAGGGACAGTGGGTGCAGCAGTTACTTTGTTTCTGAGTCCTCAGAAGCCACCATTACCTTAATGCAAGTGCCAACTAGTGACAAGCAAAGATGCTATCTTCTGATGCTCCTAAAATCACCTGTGTCTCCTGCTCTTTGTTTTCCACTGAATCCCTGAATAACAATGATTTAGATCCATTGCAAGAACCATCATGGTTGCCATGTTGGTAGTTAACTTACTATTCTAAGCAAAATAATATTGTGCTGTGATTTTCATCACTACAAATCCACTCTTCATTTTAGGCTTATGCAGAAATACTGCCTCTATCCCTCTTCCCCTCTCCAGTGTTTGCTCAAATCAGTAAGTGGTAAAGCAATACTTCACTTTCCTCATTATTTCTCATGGAAATCTCAGCAAATACCCTCTTTCACTCATTATTAGCTGCTCTTTCTTCCAAGGTCACTGTTAAGATGAGTCTTTAGTAGAAGATAGGCTGGTGACAACAAGTTTAAAAACATGAATTACTGGTGTCATACTCCTCTTGCTTTTGCCTTTCTATTTATATGCTTACTCAATTTTATTTGCTAAAGCCTATAGGCTTTACCTTTTCTCTTAAGACAAACATTCTTTCAGAAGGCTCCTTAGCTCTTCAAGCAAACAAATCACCATCAGGCATGCGTCTTGTCAGAATCCCAGTTGTGAACAGAGCTTTGGTTCAAACTGAGACGAATGTGTCATTGAGACCATTCAAATTTCCCCTCTGCTCCCTCAGTCACACACTGTGACATACAGATAGCTGTCAACTGTTATGTTACAGGTTTGACCCATGTCAACCAAAGAATACAGAGGTTTCTGGAGCACTTCAGAAAAGCCAAGTAATCTAAATAAATTGTGTGGGAGTGAGATGATTGTGAAAGAAGGAAAGCCTCTCACAGGCACTGATGTTTAAATTACATCAGGAGTAATAAAGAATATTTTTACGTAAATAAAGACATTTCTGAGTCTAATGACAAGTATAAAAACAAGAAGACAAAAGAAAGCATCGTCTGAATTGTACTTCAACAGGATGGCAAGCAGTACGGAGGGCATCCTGGCAAATTGGGAGAGGAGATTAGAAAGGTATGCTGTCAAATTATGAAAGGCCTTGTGGCTGTGAGTTTGTATTTACCCAGAAGTCAATTAAGACTTCTTTAATGAATTTATGTAGTGGCACTGTGTGGTCAAATTTATGTTTTATCACTGTGTCAGCAAAGTAGAGGAGAATACCAGGATGTAGAAAGAGAGACCAAAAATATACTTTTTTTGTCAGGTCTCCAGGAGGACTGACTTGAAGATGAAGAATTAGCTCACCTATATTAAGAGGAATTGGCTACCCTCTCTCAATATTTGTTGTGAAAATATTTTTACTTATTCCATATTCCAAACTAATAGTTAACCAGGAACAAAAATATTACTTTACACTTAATTTTTCCTAAAAGTTACCATTCCATTGTCTTTTAAGTTTTTGTTGCTTGTTAGAATCTTGCAATCATATACCAAGTATTCTCTTTTGGCTGAGCTTTCTCTGGTTGCTTTTAAGATTATCTCCCTGTCAGATGGGCTTTTTGTAGTTTTATTGCAGTGTGCCTAGTTGTGTACTTGTTTGTTTTGTCCAGCTCAGTAATTCAATCTAAGCATGTGTGTCTTCCTTTAATTTTAGAAGTCCTAGTTATTACCTTCTCAAAATTGTTTTAAATTCTTCTATTTCTATCTCTGATAATTTGAATTAAATGGACTTCTTCTGTTCCCATTATTTCTTTCACAATGTTTTGCTCCTCTTTGATCTCTCTGCATGCTCTATTGTCAAATTTTCTTAGTGCTAACTTCCTCTTCATTAATACTCTTTTCAACTATGTCTCACCTGCTACTTAAACTCAAATGATTCATTTAATGTTATATTCCCTGAACTTATTTTTCAATAGAATTCCTATATCATTATTTTGTGCTTTCATTATTTTAAATAGACACATAATAATTATATGTATGCAATGCATAATGATCAAATGAGGTAGTAAACATACCCATCATCTCAAATATTTATCTTTTCTTTGTGTTGGAAACATTCAAAATTCACCCTTTTAGCTATTAGAAAATATACAATAAATTGGTGTTAATTATAGTCACTGTATAGTACTATAACACACTAGAATTTATTCTGTATCTCTAGCTATAATTTTTTATCAATTAACCAAATTCTCACTATTCCTTTTTCCTACCCTTCCCAGCCTCTAATAACCACTATTCTATTTTCTACTTCTGTGAGATTAACTTTCTTCACTTTCACATATGAATGAGAACCTATTGTGTTTATCCTCCTGTGCCTGACTTATTTCACCAAACACAATTCCTTCCAAGCTCATTTATGTTGCTATAAATTACAGAATTGCATTCTATTTTATGAATGAATAGTATCACATTGTGTATATGTGCTACATTTTCTTTATTCATTTGTCTTTTGATGAACACTTAGGTTGCTTCTATTTCTTGGCTGTTGTAAACGATGCAATGAACATGGGATTACAGATATCTTCCTAACACGTTGACTTCCTTTCCTTTGGATATGTACCCAGTAGTGGGATTGCTGGATCATATGGGAATTCTATTTTTAGTTTTTTGAGAAACATCCATATTGTTTTCCATATAGCTATAGTAATTTACAGTCCCACTAAGGGTGTATAAGAGTTTCCCTTTCTCCACAGCCTTGTCAGAATTTTATATTTTCCATCTTTTTGATAATAGCCATTCTAAATGCAGTAAGATGATTTTTCATTGGGATCTTGATTTGCATTTCCATGATTAGTGATGTTGAGCTTTTTTTCATATATTCATTAGCCATTTGTATGTTTTCTTTTGAGAGATGTCTATTCGACTCATTTTCTTTTTTTCCTCTGCCTCCCTGGTTCAAGAAATTCTCCTGCCTCAGGCTCCTGAGTAGCTGAGATTACCGGCGCCTACCACCATGCCCAGATAATTTTTGTATTTTTAGTAGAGATGGGGTTTTAATGTTGGTCAGGCTGGTTTCAAACTCCTGACCTTGTGATACACCTGCCTCAGCCTCCCAAAGTGCTGGGATTACAGGCATGAACCACCTAACCTGGCCATTCAGCTCATTTTCTTATTTTTAAATCAAATTATTATTTTTTGCTGTTGAGTTATTTGAGTTCCTTTTATAATCTGGATATTAATCCCTTGTCAAATGAATATTTTGGAAACATCTTCTCTTATTCTTCTAGTGACCTCAGTTGTCTCTTCACTCTGCTGATTTTTTACTTTGCTGTGCAGAAGCTTTGTAATTTTATATAATCCCATTTGTCTATTTTTGCTTTTGTCATCTCTTCTTTTGAGTTTTTCTCCATAAAATCTTTTCCCAGAACAATGACCTGAAATATTTTCTCTATTTTTTCTAGTAGTTTTATAGCTTCAGGTTTTACATTAAAATATTTCATCCATTTGAGTTAACTTTTATATAGAGTGAGAGATAGGGGTCCAGTTTCATTATTCTGCATATGATTATTCAGTTGTCCTAGCACCATCTATTGAAGAGGGTGTAGTCATTTGCTTGTTGTTTTGGCTGTCTTTGTGAGGTAGAAAAGAGCTAGGGACTTCTAGTTGGCCATCTTGCTGATGTCAGACCTTACAAAGTGCTTTTACAAAACTGTTGGCTGTATTTCTATTCTGCCTCATATTCCAGTTCCATCAGTGTTTATGTATTTATTCATTTTAAATCTTTTAGACAAATTTTACATTAAATATTATTTTTTTTAGATTGCCATAAATGTAAACTAAATTAAACTTTATAATGTAATGTTCATTATTTGTTGTACTTAGCCTATCATGTTTGTGAAGATGATTTCTGCAGGTTTTTTTTGTTTTCCTCTTTAAGAGCTTATTATGTTTAAGGGAGGAGGCATTCTGTGGAAATCTTGTGTAATGTCATTGTAGGATTGTCCCTCAGGCATTATTTTGTGTTTTATTCTATCCAATACATCAGAATCAATTGAAGGTTTTCACAGTGCATGGACAATATATTCTGTTTCTAAGGCTGTGTACCCAATTTCAATGTCTCAGGTGAGACTTTTTTAACCCAGCGTCTTGGAAGACAACTGTCTTTCCTGACATTTTCCTGTATCTGTGGAAGGTGAAAGGTATTTCACTAGACTCACATTTTTACTAATCCTCAATGAATTTTTTTTAAGTACCAAATCCTTAATTCTTTGCCATTTATAAATCTGAAAATTCTGTCAAATTTTATAGTATTAGTTCTTGCAGTTTGCTTTTGAGAAGTAGGGATATTTTCTCTTCCTATTTTTTTTAGCCAAGACTTATTTTAAAAATTGTTATATTTTGTCAGATACAGATAGATGATAGACAGCTAGCTAGCTATATAGATAAATATATAGGTGACAGATAGCTAGATAGTTTTTTTATGAGCAAGACTGCAGAAGTTTTATATTAGTTAAGGTCCTCATCATGCCTAGAATTAATGTAAAATATGTTTTATTTTATTTTATTTTCTCTTGCATTGTCCTGTTTTTAATTTGGATGTTTCTAAGAGTAGACCATTTCTTAATGCTGCATGACACCTGGAGAGCTTTCACTATAAATATTATATTTCCTTAATACTAGAAAGCTCACAATGATACATTTAATTATCATTTTTGCTATTTTTGCATTCTTTATCTCTATGCCACCTTTTAATCAACTTTTTACTACTAACTTCCAAGTCTCTGCTTTATTATTCTGTTCAGTCTAGAGTCCATACCACCTAAGTCATTAGGTGGTGTATATATGCATATATATATGACTAGGTGGTGTATACATATTTATAATGATATTGCTATTTTATATATATTTATAATGATATTGTTCATGTTGCTTTATATATATTAAAATGATATAAACGATATTGAGTTTCCTCAAAAAACTAAAAATAGAACTACCCTATGATCCAGCAATCCCACTACTGGGTGTGTGTGTGTGTGTGTGTGTGTGTATACATATATGTGTTTGTGTGTAACTATGAAAGTATACAATCACAATTTCTAATAGGTTACTTTTTAATGTTTATATGTTCTTGATACATATGGACATTTCATAATTTTTTAGAGATCATATTCTTTATACACTAAAAGTTTTACACACACACACACACACACACACACACACACAGAGTATATTATCATTATGTAGTTGTTTTAGTTATAATGGGAATGCATTTAGCTCCTGATTATTTTTTCAAATATTCTTAGTAATAATTTTATTTCTGCCTTTTTTTTTCCGAGGCAGAGTCTCACTCTGTTGCCCATGCTGGAGTGCAGTGGCTTGAGACCAGGCTCACTGTAGCCTCGACCTCCCCAGGGTCAGGTGATTTTTCCCAGCTCAGCCTCCTGAGTAGCTGGAACTACAGACACATGCCACCATGCTGGGCTAATTTTTCTATTTTTTGTAGAGGTGAGTTTTTCTATGTGGCCTGGGTTACTTACCAGTGCCTGGGCTCAAGTAATCTGCCCACCTCGGCATCCCAAAGTACTGAGATTACAGGCATGAGCCACCACGTCAGGCCTATACTCCTTAACTTACACCTTGTAGGCTCACCTTGATACCAGTTATTAATATTTTTATTGTTCCTACTGCCTGTTTTTCCTCTTTCATCCCCAGTAGTCTTTTAGAAACTCACTCTAGATTCTTAAAATACCACTCCAGAAATTCTTCTTAAAGTAGTGGTTCAGGGCTCTTGCCCCAGACTAAATTTCAATATAGAGCAGATCTAGTCACTGAGGCTTTGACCTCGGCTTTCTCCATACTTTTTACCACTATAAGCTTACAGACACCTTACATCTACAGTATCTTCTTAGAGTTTTCATTAATTGCTATGTTCAGTCTCCTTTCACGGGTGATACGGTCTCATCCCAGTCCCTAGTTTATGGATTTAGTCTATTTCAGGCACCTCCCACGAATGTGAATTTTTTGGCCTTTATCCTACACAAGACTAGAGCCTGCTCCTTTTGGCCCTGTAGGCTCCCAACTCTAGCCTGTGCATGCTGTTACAGGTTTATACCTATTAGAATTACGTAGTTTTCTATTTCTATATATTAAGACAAGTGTCTAAAATTTAAAGCTGACTCTATAATGCAATCTTATCCTGAAGTTTGAAGTATTTTTGTCTATTTATATCATGAAGAGACTCAAATCTTGTGTTTTCCTATTGGCCTTTAAGGGACATCTCTCTCCTAAAGTGTTATACATAGATCTTTTAAAAGAAAAAGGGGAATTTGGGTAAAGAGAAAGATGGCGCTGTAAGAACAACCCAGGATTGGAGTTCTCGTTGTGTCTGCAGAGAGGTGAGTCTGAGCTGCATTTCCAGACTGATCTTTGTTGCTCACGGAACGGGGAAATTCCCAAGTGAAGAGGAGACGCGGGACGCCAGGCAGATATTACACCTGGTGAAGCCGGCAGCCGGGGTGGTGGCGGCCGGCCCTACACAGCGCTCCCCACAGGGCGCACTTGTCCGGGTGCCCCGTTGAACCGGCAACTGGAGATGTGAGAGCGCTGGACTTGAGACTGAGCTAGACTTGAACAGTAGGCCAGCCCAGGGGATTGCAGGAACAGAGCGTTAGGATTGGCCCAGTGGGACGAACAAAACCGCGATTTCAAACAAGCCCTGTGCAGACGGCCCGAGACGCTCTGAGGGGGAGGGGCGGCCACCATTACCGAGGTAACCCTCCCCAACTGAGATACACGCCCATTGCTGATGCAGCCAGCCGTTGCCGAGGCAACCCGTCCCTACTGAGATACACGCCCACTGCTGACGCAGCCTCCCGTTGCCGAGGCAACCCGTCCCTACTGAGATACACGCCCACTGCTGACGCAGCCTGCCGTTGCCGAGGCAACCCGCTACAACAGAGAGACTCCGCCGCAGGGCGTGGCGGAGAACAGCAGAACAGCGGAGCCAGGGCGAGCCTCACAACAGCAGGGCGGAGCCTCGGCAGGCAAACAGTGGCTAGTCTGCATCCTAGCTGGGCAGGACCTCAACGGACATCCAAAAATAAAGCCCAAACCCCTCAACACAGCATTTGAGAAAAAAAAGGGTTTTTTTAATGAGCTCTGTTGCAGCAGAATCAAACATAGCAGCCTAACAGCCCTGAATGAACAACACAGCTCACAGCTCAGCAATTAAACCCCTATAAAGTACAAACTGTCTCCTCAAGCAGCTCCCTGACCCCTCTATATCCAAAAGACTGACATTAGGCAGGCACCATCCTGGGACAAAGATAGCAGAAAAAGAAACTGGTAGCATCCCTCGCTGTGCCACAGCTGCTAGAGGTGCACCCCAGGCAAGCAGGGTCTGGAGCGGACCTCAGCAGTCGTACAGCGAAGGGGCTAGACTGGTAGAAGGAAAACCAAGCAACAGAAATACTTCATCATCAACATTCAGGGTGTCCACTCAGAGAACAAATCGAAAAGTCAGCAACTACGCAGACGACCAGCGGACAAATATGCAAAGATGGGAAGAAACCAGCGCAAAAAGGAGGAAAACACCCCCCGAAACCAGAACACCTCGCCTCCTAGAAAGGACCAAAACTCCTCACCAGCAAGGGAACAAAGCTGGACGGAGAATGACTGTGACGAAATGACGGAATTAGACTTCAGAAGATGGATAATGAGAAACTTTGGTGAGCTAAAAGATCATGTATTAAATCAATGCAAAGAAACTAAGAACCTTGAGAAAAGATTTGAAAAAAGATTTGAGGAAATGATAACAAGAATGGATAACTTAGAAAGGAATATGAATGAATTAAAGGAGCTGAGAAAAACAATACGAGAACTTCGCGAAGCATGCACAAGTTTCAATAGCCGAATTGACCAAGCAGAAGAAAGAATATCTGAAGTCGAAGACTAACTCAATGAAATAAAACGAGAAACCAAGATTAGAGAAAAAAACGCAAAAAGGAATGAAAAAAGTCTCCAAGAAATGTGGGACTATGTGAAAAGACCTAACCTACGTTTGATAGGTGTACCAGAAGGGGACGAAGAGAATGAATCCAAGCTGGAAAATACTCTTCAGGACATCATCCAGGAAAATTTTCCCCACCTAGCAAGACAGGCCAACACTCAATTGCAGGAAATTCAGAGAACACCACAAAGATATTCCGCAAGAAGAGCAACCCCAAGGCACATAATCGTCAGATTCAATAGGGTTGAAATAAAGGAGAGAATACTAAGGGCAGCCAGAAAGAAAGGTCGGGTCACCCACAAAGGGAAGCCCATCAGACTCACAGCAGATCTCTCGGCAGAAACACTACAAGCTAGAAGAGAGTGGGGGCCAATATTCAACATTCTTAAAGAAAAGAACTTTCAACCCAGAATTTCATATCCAGCCAAACTGAGCTTCAGAAGTGAAGAAAAAATAAAATCCTTTGCGAGCAAGCAAGTACTCAGAGATTTTGTCACCACCAGGCCTGCTTTACAAGAGCTCCTAAAAGAGGCACTACACATAGAAAGGATCAACCAATACCAGCCATTCCAAAATCACACTGAATGCTAAAGAGCATCAACATAATAAAGAATCTACAACAACTAACAGGCAAAACAGCCACTTAGCATCAAAATGGCAGTATCAAATTCACACATAACAATATTAACCCTAAATGTAAATGGACTAAATGCACCAATCAAAAGACACAGACTGGCAAATTGGATAAAAAGCCAAAACCCATCAGTGTGCTGTATCCAGGAAACCCATCTCACATGCAAGGATACACAAAGGCTCAAAATAAAGGGATGGAGGAAGATTTACCAAGCAAATGGAAAGCAAAAAAAAGCAGGAGTTGCAATTCTCATCTCCGATAAAATAGACTTCAAAGCAACAAAGATCAAAAGAGACAAAGAAGGCCATTACATAATGGTAAAAGGATCGATACAACAAGAAGAGCTAACGATCCTAAACATATATGGACCCAATGCAGGAGCACCCAGATACATAAGGCAAGTTCTTAAGGACTTACAAAAGGACTTAGACTCTCACACAATAATAGTGGGAGACTTTAACACTCCACTGTCAATACTAGACAGATCTACCAGACAAAAAATCAACAAGGATATCCAGGGCTTGAACTCAGACCTGGAGCAAGCAAACCTGATAGACATTTACAGAACTCTCCACCCCAAATCCACAGAATACACATTCTTCTCAGCACCACATCACACCTACTCTAAAATTGACCACATAATTGGAAGTAAAGCACTGCTCAACAAATGCAAAACAACTGAAATCATAACAAACAGCCTCTCAGACCATAGTGCAATCAAGTTAGAACTCAGAATTCAGAAACCGACCCAGAACCACACAGCTTCATGGAAACTGAACAACTGGCTCTTGAATGTTGACTGGGTAAACAACGAAATGAAGGCAGAAATAAAGAAGTTCTTCGAAACCAATGAGAACGAAGACACAACGTGCCAGAACCTCTGGGACACATTTAAAGCAGTCTCTAGAGGAAAGTATATAGCAATAAGTGCCCATATGAGGAGAATGGAGAGATCCAAAATTGACACCCTATCGTCAAAATTGAAAGAGCTAGAGGACCAAGACCAAAAAAACTCA
Source organism: Callithrix jacchus (assembly GCF_049354715.1). NCBI lineage: Eukaryota > Metazoa > Chordata > Mammalia > Primates > Cebidae > Callithrix > Callithrix jacchus. Next base: position 54,094,709 of record NC_133502.1, read on the forward strand.
AAACCCAGCAGAAGACAAGACATAACTAAGATCAGAGCTGAACTGAAGGAGATTGAGACACGAAAAACCCTTCAAAAAATCAATAAATCCAAGAGCTGGTTTTTTGAAAAGATCAACAAAATAGACAGACCACTAGCCAGATTGATTAAAAATAAAAGAGAGAACAACCAAATAGATGCAATAAAAAATGATAAAGGGGAAATCACCACAGATTCCACAGAAATTCAAACCATCATCAGAGAATATTACAAACAACTCTATGCACATAAACTCGTAAACCTGGAAGAAATGGACAAATTCCTGGATTCCTGTGTCCTCCCAAGCCTAAACCAGGAGGAAGCTGAAACTATGAATAGACCAATAACAAGGTCTGAAGTTGAGGCAGCAATTAAGAGCCTACCACACAAAAAAAGCCCAGGTCCAGACGGGTTCACAGCCGAATTCTACCAGACACACAAGGAAGAGCTGGCACCATTTCTTCTAAAACTATTTCAAACAATCCAAAAAGAGGGAATCCTTCCCAAATCATTTTATGAGACCAACATCATTCTGATACCAAAACCCGGCAGAGACCCAACAAGAAAAGAAAACTTCAGGCCAATATCCATGATGAACATAGATACAAAAATCTTCAATAAAATATTGGCAAGCCGATTGCAAAAGCAAATCAAAAAACTTATTCATCATGATCAAGTAGGATTCATCCCGGGGATGCAAGGCTGGTTCAACATACGCAAGTCTATCAACGTAATTCACCACATAAACAGAACCAAAAACAAAAACCACATGATTATCTCAATTGACGCAGAGAAGGCATTTGACAAAATTCAACAGCCCTTTATGCTAAAAACCCTCAATAAACTCGGTATCGATGGAACGTATCTCAAAGTAATAAAAGCTATTTATGACAAACCAACAGCCAATATCATACTGAATGGGCAAAAACTGGAAGCATTCCCTTTGAAATCTGGCACTAGACAAGGATGCCCTCTTTCACCACTCCTATTCAATATAGTACTGGAAGTTCTAGCCAGAGCAATCAGGCAAGAAAAAGAAATAAAGGGTATTCAAATAGGAAAGGTGGAAGCCAAATTGTCTCTATTTGCAGACGACATGATAGTATACCTAGAAGACCCCATTGCCTCAGCCCAAAAACTCCTGAAACTGATAAGCAACTTCAGCAAAGTCTCAGGATATAAAATCAATGTGCAAAAATCACAAGCATTCCTATACACCAATAACAGACTTAAAGAAAGCCAAACCAAGAGCGAACTGCCATTCGCAATTGCTACAAAAAGAATAAAATACCTTGGAATACAACTCACAAGGAACGTAAGAGACCTTTTCAAGGAGAACTACAAACCACTGCTCAACGAAATCAGAGAGGACACAAACAGATGGAGAAACATTCCATGTTCATGGTTAGGAAGAATTAATATCGTAAAAATGGCTATACTGCCCAAAGTAATTTACAGAATCAATGCTATCCCCATCAAGCTTCCATTGACTTTCTTCACAGAACTGGAAAAAACCACCATGAACTTCATATGGAACCAAAAGAGAGCCCGCATAGCCAAGTCAATTCTAAGCAAAAAGAACACAGCAGGGGGCATCACACTACCGGATTTCAAACTATACTACAAGGCTACAGTAATCAAAACAGCATGGTACTGGTATCAAAACAGAGATATAGACCAATGGAACAAAACAGAGGCACCGGAGGCAACACAACATACATACAACTATACAGTCTTTATAAACCTGACAAAAACAAGCAATGGGGAAAGGATTCCATGTTTAACAAATGGTGTTGGGAAAACTGGCTAGCCATGTGCAGAAAGCAGAAACTGGACCCCTTCCTGACACCTTACACTAAAATTAACTCCAGATGGATTAAAGACTTAAACATAAGACCTGGCACCATAAAAACCCTAGAAGAAAATCTAGGCAAAACTATCCAGGACATAGGAGTAGGCAAGGACTTCATGAACAAAACACCAAAAGCATTGGCAACAAAAGCCAAAATAGACAAATGGGACCTAATGAAACTCCACAGCTTCTGCACGGCAAAAGAAACAGTCACTAGAGTGGATCGGCAACCAACAGAATGGGAAAAAATGTTTGCAGTTTACCCATCTGACAAAGGGCTGATATCCAGAATTTACAAAGAACTCAAACAGATTTACAGAAAAAAATAAACAAGCCCATTCAAAAGTGGGCAAAGGATATGAACAGATACTTTACGAAAGAAGACATATATGAGGCCAACAATCATGAAAAAATGCTCATCGTCACTGGTCATCAGAGAGATGCAAATCAAAACCACATTGAGATACCATCTCACGCCAGTTAGAATGGCGATCATTAAAAAATCTGGAGACAACAGATGCTGGAGAGGATGTGGAGAAAAAGGAACACTTTTACACTGTTGGTGGGAGTGTAAATTAGTTCAACCATTGTGGAAGACGGTGTGGCGATTCCTCAAGGCCTTAGAAATAGAAATTCCATTTGACCCAGCAATCCCATTACTGGGTATATATCCAAAAGACTATAAATCCTTCTACTATAAGGACACATGTACACGAATGTTCATTGCAGCACTGTTTGCAATAGCAAAGACCTGGAATCAACCCAAATGCCCATTGATAATAGACTGGATAGGAAAAATGTGGCACATATACACCATGGAATATTATGCAGCAATCAGAAATGATGAGTTTGTGTCGTTTGTAGGGACATGGATGAATCTGGAGAACATCATCCTCAGCAAACTGACACAAGAACAGAAAATGAAACACCGCATATTCTCACTCATAGGTGGGTGATGAAATATGAGAACACATGGACACAGAAAGGGGAGTACTAAACACTGGGGTCTATTGGGGGGAAAAGGGGAGGGCCAGTGGGAGTGGGAGGTGGGGAGGGATAGCCTGGGGAGAAAAGCCAAATGTGGGTGAAGGGGAGAAGAAAAGAAAGCACACTGCCATGTGTGTACCTACGCAACTGTCTTGCATGCTCTGCTCATGTACCCCAAAACCTATAATCCAATAAAAAATTTAAAAAAAAAAAAGGAAAAAGGGGAATTTAAAAGCATAACATCTTTTATGTTATGTATTTTGTTTTAAAATATGGGTTTGCATCTACAATAAGTGGATCCTAATAATTACTAAGACTGTTCATTTGAGGTTTATCCATAAAACCTAAAACCTGAAAAACATTAAAAAATATAGCCATTAATTTTCAGCTCCATGGTATTATATGACAGTTTTTTAAAAATCATGTTATGCTTGTCTTATATGTCATGCTTTTTATTTAGTGGAAAAAATTGAGAAGCATTCTTCTATAATGAAAGAAACCAACATAATCATTAGATCTTCAATTCCTTCTTCTGAGGATGTATAAAAATTTAAGAAAATTACAGAAACAAATCTCTGAGTTCCATGCTAATTAGGATTGACTATACATCTATTATTTTAGAACTATAGAGGGAAGACTTGAAAGAATTATTAATCATTTGTTTACTCAAAATGTTTTATTTCTGTTGTAACAATTCTATATAGAATAGCCAATTGGTCCTATTGGCATGAACTAATAAAACTGAAGATTTATTACCAATTTATTTATATTTATTAGAAAATAATATTTGTCAACAAATTTAATAATAATGGAAAATTTGTAAGACCTGTTTCATATGAGACATCCTTTTCACAGTAAATCTCATGTATCTGGGGAAGTTTGCTATACATTATATAAATTGATTTTGGTTTTGGCTTTGCTATCTTTTTCTATATTCTTTCTTTGTGCAAGCTTGTAAACTAAGGAAACAAACCCCCTTCTTCAAGTATATGTTATTCCTATATAAGTCATTATAACAAAAATATTAAATATGGTGTTATAATATTGATTTTACCTTACTGACTTTCAGAATTGCCTCTGCACTTGACGTTTGCATAGCACATTACGTATAAAGTCAGAATTACTTTTAACTTTTTATAGAAGCTTTGGTATATAACTATGTATATATTAATCTAGAGTTGTGTAGTCAAGTATTAAAAAATAATTTTCTCAATTATTTCAGATGATGTTTTAGATACTTTCTGGAATAAACTACATAATTTGTGTGCTGTTTATATTTCTGAAAATGTGTGGATAGAGGTTACTTTACTCTCCCCACAATGGTATAACTTCCTGTTCAATGTTTTAAATCATTTTAGAAATTAAAAGTTATAACTGCCATGACTGCTATGTATACAATTTTTCAAAAGAATTTCAGTGGCATGTTATTGATGTCAATTCAGTTTCTCCCACTTAGTTGTTAAAATCTCAACAGTAAGCATCCTCATGAAAACATAGTCTACTCACCTATTACTGTAAAACATTGTAGAAGAAGCAACAGGTTTTGCAATCCACCAAGAACTTGAATAGCAATTCTTATGAACACCACATTTGGTGACATAGGAAAATAATGGTATACTCTATATTTAACCATAAATTATTTTAGAAAACTGGCAGGGAAATAATTATTTCAGAAAATCTTAATTATATCCAACCTTTGCTAATTCAAATTTGGTAACAGTTGGCTTACTCCATGTCTTGAAGTTTATGTCTATTTAAGTTACTCTTTTATTTACAGAGCTAATTTATAGTGTAAATGAGCTTGCAATCCAAATAATTGTTACTTAAAATTAAACAAAATTAAAATAATACAACCCTCTCAAGTTTTAGAGACACATATAATTGGAAACATATAAATATGGTATTAATACTTCATTAACTTTAATTTACACAGGACCTCTACACAGCCATGCTTTAAAAAAAAAAAGTAGTTTTCTATTTTTTGATGTTTATTAATTAAGATTTGATTCAGCTACATATAAGAGAAAACCCAAATAATTAGCTTAAATGAAAAAGAGGCTTATTAAATCCTTTCATTTAAAATGTCTGAAGGTTGGACAGTCTATGACAGATATAAGGCTATTCCAAAGCCATTATTTGTACTTTCAACTCTCTACCCTGTCATTTGAGGCATAGCCCTTTTCCTTGTTGTGGTCCAAGATGGCTGCCACACCTTCAGTATCACAGCTAATTCCAAGCAGAGTGCTGGGAAGAAGAGCATGTCCTGCCTTTTTAACAATCGTTTTTCAGAATTCCTATATTGCCTGTCCACCAATATGTAAAGTCATCCAGAATTTAGAGACCCCAAGAAATGATAATAAAGGATGTTAAGAAAGGAAATTTTTATTTTTTGTAGTGGTGATGTAATAAAATGATATTTTTAGCAGCTTAATAGTCCATATCAACTGCTATTTTGAAAACAAAACAGAACTTTTCACAACTGTAGAAACCTAATACTGAGGGATGATTTTCTTTTATATAAAGCGAATTGTTAATATTGAGTCTTGATAGTCATGTTCTCCTCAAGTATCTTTACTAAGGTCTCAGAAAAGAAGAAATATTGCTATTTTAAATTCCAATTCCATCTGTTATTACTGTATTTTAATATGTGTCTCTCTGAGAGGTAGGAGGATGGTGGGAAGGATGCTATTTTGTGCTGGCCTTTAGGGTGTGCCCTGGTGGCAGCTTTCTTGCTCTAATCTTCCACCTCCTCAGTGCCTGTCATCTTCCTCCCACTACCCAGTTCCAAGAATACATCTCTACCAGAGTTAATTCCATGCTTCCTCACATGATGAAGGGGTTAACCTTCTCTTAGTTCTGGTACCTTTAGTGCTAACCCAATGCTAGTGGCAAGGCTTCTTTGCCCATAAATCATTGAAAACAAGAAATGGAAGACAGGATACCAACCTAATGAGAAGTGGAGAGATGATGGCATCCGTATCTGTGTTCTTTATGAATAACTAAAACAAATTAACTGTATTAATTTTTCTCTGAAGTCTACCTGAATGCCATCACACAGGAATAAATGTGTATTTTTCTTATTGAAGGCATCCTGACCGAAGTTGAAAATAACTGGTATGGTTTCCTATGTCGAAGAGCATTCGATAGCATTCTAAAAATGATCTCAGTCTGAAATGAAGCCATATGGTCTGGAATATGGGGAGAGGGTAGTACACTTGATACGTTTTCAAAATGTACTGGAATTTGGGGAAAAAATACTAATGCAACTTTAGAAATAGTATTATTTATGTATTAACTATATGGTGAATAAGATATTTTTAATGAGATGTCATCAATTCAAAGTTGAGACAAATCATGAAATTCTCAAAGTAGATTTTGAATTACTTTTTATAAGTAAGGATTGTGATATAGTCTTCCAGTGCTTATATAGTTTGGTAGTCTATAATTGAAACTAGTTTTTAAAATACTTGGTATTCCAAAATTCTTTGTTAATTCAGACACAGGCTTATGCTTTATTTAGTTTGTTTTTTCAACTACACTTGTAACCATTTTAGATACAGCTTTTAAAAAACTGCATTTAGAAATGCATTTGCGTCCCCTTAGGGTAATTATAAGTACTAAGTGAGAAAAAAATGAGAAAAATCTTTATAAATTGCTTTACATTAATTTACTTAATGTAATATGAGGTCTTAGTAATATATTTAATAACATTTAGAAAAACAAAAAAATTCCTACAACTTTAATCTTCAAAATTCTGCTTTTGTATCAAATGGTATTAAGAAGAAAATACCTAGCTAAAGTTTGTGTAGTTGCGGTTGCTACTTAAATTCTGGATTATATCTTGTTTTGTTCTTTTCCCCTCAGAAAAATCAAAAGTGCTTTATCAAACAATAGCATAAATGGATTTTATGGATAACTGATAACTTTATAATGTAATGCACAACTGAGTCAATCATAAACATATGAATTACTTGCAAGGAAAGTTCAAAAAATAGATGGATACATATGTTATATAAATGTATGTGGATATACAACAAAAGTTTCGTATTTGATGAAATATTTATTCCCTATTCATTTAAATATATGAAATAGATTTAATTTTTAATTGACCATTCAAATAGGAAAAAAATAAAAACTGTGGAAAATAGGTATTACAGTGTTTCTCAAGGCATAATGTAAGCATTTGTTCTTTTGAAACAATATCTATTTCCCCTTTTTCAGCTATAATGCATGAATAGAAAAACCTTTTGCTATGCAGGTTTTTGCTGACTCACTTCACAGAGCTTGTAACCTCAAACTAGTTTATCACTCCATGGCTACAGAGACTGTTCCATAGATGGACATGTGATCCAATTCACTATAAATGGTTAATTTTACATTTATTAGACTAAAGAACGTAAAAGCTGTATTAGGGAAGCTTCGGTAACAAATTTCAATTATGACCTATAAAAAGGGCCTGTAGAAGAGTAAATGGCAATGTGTAATTCATGCAAGAGACTGCTAGTCTCACATAACCTTATAGTTCAAACAGAAATGTAAAGATGTATCTAAATGAGTCACAGAAAAATATAGTATAACACTTTCCCCTTTAGTTTCTACACATTTTACTTGAACTCTAAACAATATACAGAAATGTGTAAAATAGAAGAGATGCTTGTATAGTCTACATGTTCTGGGTACCTGCATTGTAACTTTTATTCATGTTCATTTGCTACAATGGTGTAACTGAACCATACAGCAATAGCTGTTTGCTGTCCCAGCTGAAGCTTTAACTCAATGACTCAAGATTTATTTTAGAAAATTGAACAAAGCTGACTTTGACTTTACAATGACAATTAAATATTTGTGAAATGATAAAAGTTCCCCTTTTTAATTTTAAGATGTATACTTATTAGCATAAAGCAAAAAAGCTTCACTGTGAAGGCTTTTTGAAATGTCCATACTGATCTCATCCCAGGCTGAAAAAAAGTAGACATTGGTCAACCTGCTCTAAGAATAGAAAACAAATGTAATTTCTCTGGATTACACTTTTCAACTGAGTTGATTTTATTAAACCTTTATATGGCTTCATCGAGACATGTTACAATCAAACCCACAGTCACAGGGATGAAAGGACAATGTCAGCTTTAAGTGGGACATATTTACAAGAAGCAATTTTTATCAAATACTTCATAGTGCAAATGCTTAATATCCATATACATTTTCTGCAAAAGGATATCTTTGTGTCTAATTATGGCCTTAATTTATTTTCCATTTAAGCATATTATGATCAAAGCATCAATGATTCTACTTGCATAATTCAGGACATTTTGATTATTCAAGAGTTTTCTGATGAATCACAAGATTATTCAAAAATTAAGAAAAATTTAAATATAATGTACAAAATATCTTAGTTATAGAACCATACATTTGAGTGTTTTTAAAACATCTTTAGATGATCAAATTAGAACACAATTATGCAATTTATTCTAACTCAAAGTATTTCCTGTTTTCTGCCATAATTTTATTTTTACTAACTTTTGCTCCCTATTGAAGTGAATTCAATGGATATTTATACTCCCTAATATGAGAGATGCTGAAAGAGACAAAAATGATTAACCAGTCATAATGTCTCATAAAATGTGAAACATTCCTGTGTTCAAACTGATTCTATTATAATGCTGAGTGAAGAATGTGTTATTGTAAGGCATAAATACCATGTTGTGGATGAGAAAATAAAAGATTAATACTTTCTGATGATAGTAGGAAATACTTTATAGAGGAGGCGTCATTTCTTTCTTTCTTTTTTTTTTTTTTTTTTTTGAGACGGAGTTTCGCTCTTGTTACCCAGGCTGGAATGCAATGGCGCGATCTCGGCTGACCCCAACCTCCGCCTCCTGGGTTCAGGCAATTCTCCTGCCTCAGCCTCTTGAGTAGCTGGGATTACAGGCACGCGCCACCATGCTCAGCTAATTTTTTGTATTTTTAGTAGAGACGGGGTTTCACCATGTTAACCAGGATGGTCTCGATTTCTTAACCTCGTGATCCACCCGCCTCGGCCTCCCAAAGTGCTGGGATTGCAGGCATTAGCCACCGCTCCCGGCGCATCATTTCTTCTTGACACTAAAAAGTGTTTAAATCTCATCATTAAATATAGTCAATGAGAAATATTTAACAATATTTAAAAATCTTAAAAGTTATTTTTTGGAGTAATAATTTCATATCTAGAAATTAATCCTTAAGAAAGATGCATTTATGGGCCGGGTGCGGTGGCTCAAGCCTGTAATCCCTGCACTTTGGGAGGCCGAGACGGGTGGATCACGAGGTTGAGAGATCGAGACCATCCTGGTCAACATGGTGAAATCCCGTTTCTTCTAAAAATACAAAAAAAATTAGCTGGGCATGGTAGTGTGTGCCTGTAATCCCAGCCACTCGGGAGGCTGAGGCAGGAGAATTGCCTGAACCCAGGGGGCGGAGGTTGGGGTCAGCCGAGATCGCGCCATTGCATTCCAGCCTGGGTAACAAGAGCGAAACTCCGTCTCGGAAAAAAAAAAAAAAAAAAGGAAGATGCATTTATGAATGCAAGATTGCCCTATTGAGTATATCATTAAAGAATTTAAAAATAAGATTTATGAGTAATATTTGGTTATGTAACAAATGCTATAGCTAAATGATTGCACATTTAGTCATTCATTGACAGGAATTAGAGAAATTATATGCAATGTTATAAAATGATATCCAACAAGTATTAACAAAAGAAGAAACAGATTTCCAAGGAATATTATGGTTATACTTATTAATAAGCATATACATAAACACACTAGAGGAATTTATATCCACTCTTTAATTGCACATTTTTGTTGTAATTTGAGGGAATATCAAATATCAAAAATATATTTTTCTATTTAGATTTTTTAAGCATACAAATTCTACTTTGGAGTTTAGAGAACTCTTAGGCTATCCACCGATTTCCCTAAATACTTCAAGATATTTTCTAGCAATCATCTTATTTTATTTTCCTTCAGAGTGAAATATATTTAAATAACATTCTTTACTTGTGATTGGTTCCTTAACACCTATTCTTTGGAAAAACCATGATTTCTAATTGTATTAGTCCATTTTCACATGGCTATAACGATACTACCCAAAACTGGGTAATTTATAAACAAAGGTTTAATTGGCTTACAGTTCTAAGTGGCTGGGCAGGCCTCAGGAAACTTAGCAATCATGGCAGAAGGGGAAGTAGCTACCTGCTTCACAAGTGGCAGGAGAGAGTGAGTGAAAAATGCAAAAGGGAAAGAGCCACTTAAAAAAACCATCAGATCTCACGAGAACTCACTCACTGTCACAAGTGCAGCATGGGGGACACTGCCTCCTCAATCCAGTCACTTCCAACCGGGTCTCTCTCTCTCAACACCTGAGAATTACAATTTAAGATGAGATTTGGGAGGGGACACAAAGCCTAATCATAAAATTATTTGTACTTTACCTCACCATAAAAGTTTCAGTGAAAGGAAAAGAAAAAGAAAAGAAAGAAGAATGAACAGGAGAGGAGGGAAATGGTGGGGAACAGAGGGGAGGGGAGAGGATGGAAGAGGGAGGAGGAAGAAAAAGTGTCTCATCTTTTCATTGTAAATTAAAATGTAATTTTTCTTTCAAGAATTGCCTGAGAGTACCATTCTCTATCATTTTCATTCCACTTCTGCCATTCTTGCTGTCTGCGTTTCTGCGTTTGGTCTGCCTTTTAGCAATAGCAAAGACATTTGTTGTTTATGCAACATTCATTCTACTCTGTATAGCTTCTAACTCAACAAAATAGAGCTATTCATTTCTCTCCTTCACCATTCAGGATATATTTACTCCACTGACAAGGTGGTTGATTCTGAGTGAACTGACCCAATCACAATGGCTTTATTATCTGGTTTGCCATAGGTTTAAGAGTCCCTATGGGTTATGGTTCTGTTCAGAGACACTAACATAGATCTCTTAGGATACTTCTGGGAAAATTTAACTCACTAATAAAAATAGGTCATAAAGATGAACATATTCCTGTCTCTGATTTTGCCTTATTTTAATATAATGTCTGTAACTGATGCAGTATTTTGTAACCATAGTAGAGCCACCCTAAGGGCAGAGCCAAATTAAGGATGGTAGAGCATAGAGATAAAAAAGAAAAAAAAAAATACCCAACTGTGCCCTTGGTGACAGTGTTGAGCCATTAAACGAAACCATCTAGAAAACTGCCAATATTGTCAAGGTCTTATTATTTGAAGCAATTCTTTTTCTTGTTGTTTAAGCCAATTCAATTTAAGATTTATAGCCCAAAGCATCCTACCAAGAGGATAGCTATGTACACCAGAACACCTCATTCACCACCTGTCATTCTTAGACCATAAACTACCATGGGTGGAGGAACACACAAAGCCATAGCTTCAGCTACTGCCTTCGGAACTGTGGTTTCCAGGTCTCTAGCTCAGATTTCTCTGCTAGATACTTATCAATTGAGCATATTCTCTCCTAGAATCTTCACGTTGGTGCTTCGTGGGTATTTTACAATCTGTTCTAAGTGAAATCAATTTTCTGTGTAACCTCCACCCAAGTCAGAAACTTAGAAATTATCTTAAATTTCTTTCTTCTTAAACATTTATCTTTCAGTCGGCAAATAATGTTGAGTCTGTATTATTAAAGTAACTTATCTCTCCAGAAGCATTATTGTGATTTAAAAGGTTTAATTTAAATTTCCTAAGTTTAAGTTTTGTCCTGACTATTGATAGGCTGTGTACTAGCTGTGACATTGAATGAGTCATTTAATCTTTCTGGGCCTCATTTTCCTTATCTGTAAAATGGAGATGGCAATAATAATACACATCACATAGGTTTGTTGTAAAACAATATTAATAAATGCAAAACACAATACTGAAAGTCCTCATTAAATCTCAGCTATTATTATAATTGTATTATTATTAATTTACTTCTTGATGTGTATTCTCTTCACTTCAAACCAGGAGCACCATGTTAGTTTAAACACTCATGATCTCTTATATAAATTAAAGAACTATAATTTCACTGTCTCTTAGATCAATTGATCTTATTCAATCCATTCTCATACTCTGAGGGGTCTCACCCAATTCTTGCTTCTTTTGGTGAACTTTCTCAATAAAATCTCTTCACATAACCCCTGCATTGACTTTTTCCATGACTCCAATTGCCAATGCCATTAGTGCCACTACCCCACAGGAACACTAGACTCTCTCAGACAAGATATTGGTGAGTGCCATGACTGGTGACTAGAAAGCATTTCTCTCTTCCTATGATTAGCTCTCATTTGTCATTCAGGCATTCAGCTAAGTCACCATTTCTCCAGGCATTTCTCTGTATCTCATCAGGGTTCTCTAGATACCCATGCCCTGTGAATAACTGAATCTCCGGCATAACATTTTCCCTGTATTGCAAATGACTGTTTGTGTGTCTTGACTGTTTTTCTTTTCTTCTTGTTTTTCATGAGATGTATGCTATGTGGAGCCGGAGAGTGCATCTTTTATTTCTATATCTGTAGGACTTAGGACAGTCAGTGACACGACAACCATTTTATGAATATCTTTGTTATGGACTGAATTGTGTCCCTCCAAAATTCATATGTTGAAGTCCCATCCCCCGTTTCCTCAAAATATAACTGAATTTGGAGATAGAGCCTTTAAAGAAGAGTAATGAAGGTTAAATAAGGTCATGTGGATGAGGAGAGGGATAGCAGGGAGTAGGGGGATTGGGAAGGGATAACAGTAAGAGAAATACCTAATGTAGATAACCGGGGGATGGATGCAACAAATCACCATGGCATGCATATACGTATGTAACAATCCTGTACGTTCTGCACATGTACACCCAGAACTTAAAGTATAATTTAAAAAAATAGGTGACACACAAACGCAAATAAAAGACCATGTGAGGGCACAAAGAGAAGATAGCCATCTGCCAACCAAGGAAAGAGGCCTTAGAAGAAACCAAACCTGCCAACAGTTGAACTTTGGACTTCTCACTTCAAGAACTGTGAAAAAAAAAAAAAAAAACAATTTATGTTAGTGAAGCTACCCTAGTCTGTGTTAGTTTGTAATGGGAGTCCTAGCAAACTAACATAGTATTAAAATAAAAAATTAAAGAGCTATGCCTCACTCTATATTTCTAGCTATCTGAAAATCTACTAACCTAAAATCAACCAATTTATTTCAAATACCTAATTAACACAAGATCATTTCTCTTTTCTATGGAATCACTGAATCTATGTAATTAAGTTAGGAATTAATTTCAATGGATCTATTAAAAAACCTCGTTTCTTCATAAAACTTATTCATATTCATTAAACTTATTCATATTCATTAAACTTATTCAAGAAATATTTATTGAAGAGCTACTGTGTACCAGACTTTGTGGTAAAAAATTCAGGACACATTAATTAACAAAATAAGACTTCTTCTCCAAAGCAGCTTATATTCTAATGTGGAGTAACAAGATGTTTTAGTGTTATCTGTTAGGTCCAATTTTTCTTCTCTTTCTGAGAATGTTATAACATCTATTCAGTATCCCCAGACTTTTCTCAAATCTTGTAGTCTCAGAAATGCTGAAAACTGTTTCTTGAATCTGAATATTCTTTCGATGTTATCATATCCTGTCTTCCTCATTATTTCTTCTTTCTCTCATTTTCTTAATCTTTCTCCCAAAAAAATGTATATGTGAACAATTACGTATAAACTGTACAGTTTCTCTCAAATTCCACAGAAATTTCAACTATTCCATTCTGGCTTCAGACATTTGAGATTTTTTTGTATGTTAATACTAAGAAAAGCACTGTACGTAAGCACTGTAATATGGATATACAATTTCACTATAGTAATCTGTTTTTCCTAATCATGTGGTGCTTGCTCCTGAAATTTGACCCAATGAGGTTCTCTTTGAGTCTAATATTGATGACTACTGTATCACACATACTGCTTAGGTGTGCTTGGTAAAGTGAGTAAATGTGCTTACTTGAGTTTTTCTTATTGAATCAAAAATGAAAATGAAGTACTCACGGCCTATCTCATAATTAATGCATACTTAAATCAAAATTAATTTACAGGATCAAGACTATACTTCCCTGTTTTGTTGGAGAGTGTGACGATCAAAAACATCTTTTTTACCTTGTTGATTTTATTTTAAATAATTCTGTAATATAAAAATTACTAAGATTACTACTTTATGGTTTTGATTTTAAGTGTATTCCACTCCCTTAAGTGTATGTGTTTGTGGATGTGCCTGTTGTATGAGCATAATTTTCTCTTAAATAAATTAAGTCAACTAGTTACTCATTCTCTAGTTTTATAACTGCAGATTAAAATCTAATAGGAAGGATCACAATAAGACATTTTAAAGAACTTCTTAATGGTAATGTGAGTAAAATTAAACTGTATTTCTTGTTTCATAAACTACATTAATATAGATAATCTCAGAAAAAAACTAGAATTTTAATTACCGTATGAAGTTACTTGGAAGTTGCTTGACATAAAGGTTAGAAGGTTCCATTTTTAAAGGAAAGGTGACTATCAATTCTAAAGTTCACTTGAAATAATCTTTCTTAAGGTTTGTGAACTACCTTTTTCAATGTTCTTATACTGAAAACAATAAAAATAAATTATGAAAAGGAGTGTTAAGAATTTGCCAATAAAATGAAATTAATTGAGGACATTTCACATGAGTTCTTAAATAAAGCCAAATCAAGAATGATTACATTAACATAATTATGTTAGAATTCCCTAGGGAGTGGTACATAAATTCACCACTCAGAATCAGAAGCTCAAGTATCAAAACAAAACAAGAATAATAGACCTACCCCTCAAAAGCAGCTTATATTTAAAAAATAACTTAATAAATTGTGAAATTTGAGTAGCAATATTATTAATATTTAAACAATTTGTTCTCACTGAATAGTCAAAGGGGTATAGGATGAGAATAGCAAATCAGTTTTTGAAGAACTGCTCAAATATGATTGTAGTAGTATGATGTAGAATCTATGTAGAAAGAGGAAACGTAGGTTCTGAATTTACATATGTGATTAGATTCATTTAAATATTCGATCAACATTGATACAAACATCATAAATGACAAAAACCAGAAGATAATATGCTTTGTGATCTATTTTTGTTGATCTTTATGTTTCTTTCATCTAATACTACAGTACATCCTTTTGTCCTTCATGCAGTAAATCAGCTAATGTTTATGGAATTGTTTCAGGCACCATGATAGGCTCAGGGGAAGCAGCAGTAAATAAAACAGTCTCCTTATGTGCGAAGTTCACATTCTAGTGGAAGGGAAAGAAGAGTAAACACATATATTATGTGGTGGCTGATGTTGAGCATTGTGGAAAAAAGTAAAGATTAAGAATAGTGGAAGGGAATTTTCATGTTAAAAATATGATCTCTTTGTCCTATGATTAAGATTATGTGCCCATTTATTTTAAGATTAAGTATAAGATTATGTGGATACTTCCTGAGGTGCTCGAAGGTAGGGAAATTGAGAAGAGCTTCATGAACATACTGGCAAAAAATGGAGAATATAATCAGGGTAATGAGACCTGCATGGTCAGGAAGGGATGCCTTGTGGCAGAAGTATGATGCCAGCTGGACTGTGAATAAAAATAAAATATAAAGAAATGTACATGATGAACAAACCCCTGAGTCAACATGCTTGGCATGCAAAGCACAAGTCTGAGTGGAGGAGGACATATTGTTAAATGATTGCTTAGGATAGAGAAGTTTTTATTGAATCATGAGAAGTTTTGGATTATGTCATGTTAGACTCATAACATATAATCCATAAATTCCTCCTTTACAACATTGCAATTGTGTTATCTTCCCCTGAAGATCTAACAGGGGAGCAACAATTAGAAACAAATCTTAATGTGCCTTGGATTATGGCCTTTTTTTTAGGAGAGACAGTCTGCTGTGTAAGTATGGAAGGAGAGATCCAGTTTATGTTTTGCATTTTGGCATTGCAATCGCTCATGATAAGCTATTGGGTTTTTTTAAAATGATTTAATATATGTAGCTACATTGGTACCAAAGCCCAATGATATGTTATCCTGAAGAAATAACATGTGGGACTCAATAAAAATAAAAATGCTTTTATTGTGAGGAAGACTTGGGAGAGTTTTATTAACTCAACTATCCTGAACATAGTCTGTGCTTTGCTAGTTTTCTCTAAATTATTTTCTGAATTAATTTATACTCATGTATACACAATTATACCTTTACATGAAGAGAAGTTATATAAAAAATAATGTGACTTACTTGAAGGAAAATCAAGACACTAAATACAGAAAAATAGTGAAGCTGATTATCCCATAAAGTTGAACTTGCATGTCCTTTAACAGAAGAAGAATTGACCTCATTATTTAGCAGCTTCTGGATGTCCCAGCAAACAAAAAAAGCATTGTGTCAAGTCTTCATTGGTAAATGACAGAACCTCACATTTTATTCTTTGGCCCTATACAGACTTCATTTGAAGTCATTTTAATCAAATAATTGTGGTTCTAAAAAACAGAACACAATTTGTAAAGTTAAAAGGAACCCTTTGAAATTTCCCACATTTAAAGCATTTTTAATTTCAGGTCTAGACTAAACAGAGGGAACATATGAGTGACATAGTACCGCCTTCTACACTTGGAACGTTTATCGTTTAATGAGAACAAAGTTACTATTTAAAGTATACTGAAATGGTAGAGTTTAAAACTTTCTTTCAAAATTATCACACAAAATTATCACACAAAATTATTCAGTATACTATGATATACTGAAATATATCATAGTATTTCAGTATAGGTATATGTGGTGCACCACATTTAATAAATCATGATGATCAACCAAAAATCCTTTATTACAGACAACTTATTTACATTATAATGGAAGCACTCGAGCATTTCCTTATCAATAGCAATATATTCACTTACATCTCAAAAATGTGAAAAAATGTCACATTATACAAGTGAAGACAGCAACAAAAAAAAATAATCACAGTGGAAGAAACATCAATGAATAAACTATGAGGGAAAAATTCAAATTTCTCATATCTCTAATCAGCAGTGCTAAGAAATAAGCAGTACTTCTAGAAATATAATCAGCAGTGGTAGAAATACAGAAATATAATAAGTAACATAAATATGAAAATATTATCACCAGCAGAAGTTTGGAACAATCATGTAACTCTTTAATGGAGTGTTTATATGTATAGCTTTAATGGAGTGTTTACATATATAATGAGGGAGAGATAGAGAGATTTTAAGTCTATACAAAGATTTGGAAGGATGGCTATTCAATTTGCAAATAGCTATTAAACCCACAAAATCATGATTGTTGTCCAAATGTCATGATGCTGAGTATTAATATTAGGAATAGGGTTTGCAAAACCTCATGAAAGTTGATATTATTCTAAGATTAAAATTCCTTAACTTGATAAATCTCACTCTTCTTGCAACTCTCTGACACCTGGGTATCAAACCATGTTATTACAACTCAGGCTCTTTTCTGAGTTCCAGCCAATTTCTGAAGTGAGTAACAGCTGGTAATTATCTAATTTAATCCATTCAGCTGCTCTCAACTTAGACAATAAACATCTTTAGCTCTTTATTACAACCACATCTAGAACTATCTGAAAGAAAGAAAGTAATTATACTACTTCTTCCTGGAAGGTATCAGTAATGCTGATTGTGTAAGCATAATTGTTTGCCTGATTTACATTTACTTTTACCTAAAGTGATCCTAAGGAGAGTCTGTCTTGTGATAGACTAGCACTTCTATGACCACTTTAGAAAATTCTAGCATTTTAACGGTAGGATGACCATATAATTTATTTATTAAATTATCATTTGATAATGAGATTGAACTCTATTAATAATCATATTAGGACATGAGGTATAGTATATAGATAAGATCAACATGTTTCATTTCTTTTTTTTTTTTTTAATTTTTTATTGGATTATAGGTTTTGGGGTACATGAGCAGAGCATGCAAGACAGTTGCGTAGGTACACACATGGCAGTGTGCTTTCTTTTCTTCTCCCCTTCACCCACATTTGGCTTTTCTCCCTAGGCTATCCCTCCCCACCTCCCCCTCCCACTGGCCCTCCCCTTTTCCCCCCAATAGACCCCAGTGTTTAGTACTCCCCTTTCTGTGTCCATGTGTTCTCATATTTCATCACCCACCTATGAGTGAGAATATGCGGTGTTTCATTTTCTGTTCTTGTGTCAGTTTGCTGAGGATGATGTTCTCCAGATTCATCCATGTCCCTACAAACGACACAAACTCATCATTTCTGATTGCTGCATAATATTCCATGGTATATATGTGCCACATTTTTCCAATCCAGTCTATTACCAATGGGCATTTGGGTTGATTCCAGGTCTTTGCTATTGTAAACAGTGCTGCAATGAACATTCGTGTACATGTGTCCTTATAGTAGAAGGATTTATAGTCTTTTGGATATATACCCAGTAATGGGATTGCTGGGTCAAATGGAATTTCTATTTCTAAGGCCTTGAGGAATCGCCACACCGTCTTCCACAATGGTTGAACTAATTTACACTCCCACCAACAGTGTAAAAGTGTTCCTTTTTCTCCACATCCTCTCCAGCATCTGTTGTCTCCAGATTTTTTAATGATCGCCATTCTAACTGGCGTGAGATGGTATCTCAATGTGGTTTTGATTTGCATCTCTCTGATGATCAGTGACGATGAGCATTTTTTCATATGATTGTTGGCCTCATATATGTCTTCTTTCGTAAAGTATCTGTTCATATCCTTTGCCCACTTTTGAATGGGCTTGTTTGTTTTTTTCCTGTAAATCTGTTTGAGTTCTTTGTAAATTCTGGATATCAGCCCTTTGTCAGATGGGTAAACTGCAAACATTTTTTCCCATTCTGTTGGTTGCCGATCCACTCTAGTGACTGTTTCTTTTGCCGTGCAGAAGCTGTGGAGTTTCATTAGGTCCCATTTGTCTATTTTGGCTTTTGTTGCCAATGCTTTTGGTGTTTTGTTCATGAAGTCCTTGCCTACTCCTATGTCCTGGATAGTTTTGCGTAGATTTTCTTCTAGGATTTTTATGGTGCCAGGTCTTATGTTTAAGTCTTTAATCCATCTGGAGTTAATTTTAGTGTAAGGTGTCAGGAAGGGGTCCAGTTTCTGCTTTCTGCACATGGCTAGCCAGTTTTCCCAACACCATTTGTTAAACATGGAATCCTTTCCCCATTGCTTGTTTTTGTCAGGTTTATCAAAGATTGTATAGTTGTATGTATGTTGTGTTGCCTCCGGTGCCTCTGTTCTGTTCCATTGGTCTATATCTCTGTTTTGGTACCAGTACCATGCTGTTTTGATTACTGTAGCCTTGTAGTATAGTTTGAAATCCGGTAGTGTGATGCCCCCCGCTGTGTTCTTTTTGCTTAGAATTGACTTGGCTATGCGGGCTCTCTTTTGGTTCCATATGAAGTTCATGGTGGTTTTTTCCAGTTCTGTGAAGAAAGTCAATGGTAGCTTGATGGGGATAGCATTGATTCTGTAAATTACATTGGGCAGTATAGCCATTTTCACGATATTAATTCTTCCTAACCATGAACATGGAATGTTTCTCCATCTGTTTGTGTCCTCTCTGATTTCGTTGAGCAGTGGTTTGTAGTTCTCCTTGAAGAGGTCTCTTACGTTCCTTGTGAGTTGTATTCCAAGGTATTTTATTCTTTTTGTAGCAATTGCGAATGGCAGTTCGCTCTTGATTTGGCTTTCTTTAAGTCTGTTATTGGTGTAGACGAATGCTTGTGATTTTTGCACATTGATTTTATATCCTGAGACTTTGCTGAAGTTGCTTATCAGTTTCAGGAGTTTTTGGGCTGAGGCAATGGGGTCTTCTAGGTATACTATCATGTCGTCTGCAAATAGAGACAATTTGGCTTCCACCTTTCCTATTTGAATACCCTTTATTTCTTTTTCTTGCCTGATTGCTCTGGCTAGAACTTCCAGTACTATATTGAATAGGAGTGGTGAAAGAGGGCATCCTTGTCTAGTGCCAGATTTCAAAGGGAATGCTTCCAGTTTTTGCCCATTCAGTATGATATTGGCTGTTGGTTTGTCATAAATAGCTTTTATTATTTTGAGATATGTTCCATCGATACCGAGTTTATTGAGGGTTTTTAGCATAAAGGGCTGTTGAATTTTGTCAAATGCCTTCTCTGTGTCAATTGAGATAATCATGTGGTTTTTGTTTTTGGTTCTGTTTATGCGGTGAATTACATTTATAGACTTGCGTATGTTGAACCAGCCTTGCATCCCCGGGATGAATCCTACTTGATCATGATGAATAAGTTTTTTGATTTGCTGTTGCAATCGGCTTGCCAATATTTTATTGAAGATTTTTGCATCTATGTTCATCATGGATATTGGCCTGAAGTTTTCTTTTCTTGTTGGGTCTCTGCCAGGTTTTGGTATCAGAATGATGTTGGTCTCATAAAATGATTTGGGAAGGATTCCCTCTTTCTGGATTGTTTGAAATAGTTTTAGAAGAAATGGTGCCAGCTCTTCCTTGTGTGTCTGGTAGAATTCGGCTGTGAACCCGTCTGGACCTGGGCTTTTTTTGTGTGGTAGGCTCTTAATTGCTGCCTCAACTTCAGACCTTGTTATTGGTCTATTCATAGTTTCAGCTTCCTCCTGGTTTAGGCTTGGGAGGACACAGGAATCCAGGAATTTGTCCATTTCTTTCAGGTTTACGAGTTTATGCGCATAGAGTTGTTTGTAATATTCTCTGATGATGGTTTGAATTTCTGTGGAATCTGTGGTGATTTCCCCTTTATCATTTTTTATTGCATCTATTTGTTTGTTCTCTCTTTTATTTTTAATCAATCTGGCTAGTGGTCTGTCTATTTTGTTGATCTTTTCAAAAAACCAGCTCTTGGATTTATTGATTTTTTGAAGGGTTTTTCGTGTCTCAATCTCCTTCAGCTCAGCTCTGATCTTAGTTATTTCTTGTCTTCTGCTGGGTTTTGAGTTTTTTTGGTCTTGGTCCTCTAGCTCTTTCAATTTTGACGATAGGGTGTCAATTTTGGATCTCTCCATTCTCCTCATATGGGCACTTATTGCTATATACTTTCCTCTAGAGACTGCTTTAAATGTGTCCCAGAGGTTCTGGCACGTTGTGTCTTCGTTCTCATTGGTTTCGAAGAACTTCTTTATTTCTGCCTTCATTTTGTTGTTTACCCAGTCAACATTCAAGAGCCAGTTGTTCAGTTTCCATGAAGCTGTGCGGTTCTGGGTCGGTTTCTGAATTCTGAGTTCTAACTTGATTGCACTATGGTCTGAGAGGCTGTTTGTTATGATTTCAGTTGTTTTGCATTTGTTGAGCAGTGCTTTACTTCCAATTATGTGGTCAATTTTAGAGTAGGTGTGATGTGGTGCTGAGAAGAATGTGTATTCTGTGGATTTGGGGTGGAGAGTTCTGTAAATGTCTATCAGGTTTGCTTGCTCCAGGTCTGAGTTCAAGCCCTGGATATCCTTGTTGATTTTTTGTCTGGTAGATCTGTCTAGTATTGACAGTGGAGTGTTAAAGTCTCCCACTATTATTGTCTGAGAGTCTAAGTCCTTTTGTAAGTCCTTAAGAACTTGTCTTATGTATCTGGGTGCTCCTGCATTGGGTCCATATATGTTTAGGATCGTTAGCTCTTCTTGTTGTATCGATCTTTTTACCATTATGTAATGGCCTTCTTTGTCTCTTTTGATCTTTGTTGCTTTAAAGTCTATTTTATCGGAGATGAGAATTGCAACTCCTGCTTTTTTTTGCTTTCCATTTGCTTGGTAAATCTTCCTCCATCCCTTTATTTTGAGCCTTTGTGTATCCCTGCATGTGAGATGGGTTTCCTGGATACAGCACACTGATGGGTTTTGGCTTTTTATCCGATTTGCCAGTCTGTGTCTTTTGATTGGTGCATTTAGTCCATTTACATTTAGGGTTAATATTGTTATGTGTGAATTTGATACTGCCATTTTGATGCTAAGTGGCTGTTTTGCCTGTTAGTTGTTGTAGATTCTTCATTATGTTGATGCTCTTTAGCATTCAGTGTGATTTTGGAATGGCTGGTACTGGTTGATCCTTTCTATGTGTAGTGCCTCTTTTAGGAGCTCTTGTAAAGCAGGCCTGGTGGTGACAAAATCTCTGAGTACTTGCTTGTTCGCAAAGGATTTTATTTTTCCTTCACTTCTGAAGCTCAGTTTGGCTGGATATGAAATTCTGGGTTGAAAGTTCTTTTCTTTAAGAATGTTGAATATTGGCCCCCACTCTCTTCTGGCTTGTAGTGTTTCTGCCGAGAGATCTGCTGTGAGTCTGATGGGCTTCCCTTTGTGGGTGACCCGACCTTTCTCTCTGGCTGCCCTTAGTATTCTCTCCTTTATTTCAACCCTGTTGAATCTGACGATTATGTGCCTTGGGGTTGCTCTTCTTGCAGAATATCTTTGTGGTGTTCTCTGAATTTCCTGCAATTGAGTGTTGGCCTGTCTTGCTAGGTGGGGGAAATTTTCCTGGATGATGTCCTGAAGAGTATTTTCCAGCTTGGATTCATTCTCTTCGTCCCCTTCTGGTACACCTATCAAACGTAGGTTAGGTCTTTTCACATAGTCCCACATTTCTTGGAGACTTTGTTCATTCCTTTTTGCGCTTTTTTCTCTGATCTTGGTTTCTCGTTTTATTTCATTGAGTTGGTCTTCGACTTCAGATATTCTTTCTTCTGCTTGGTCAATTCGGCTATTGAAACTTGTGCATGCTTCGCGAAGTTCTCGTATTGTGTTTCTCAGCTCCTTTAATTCATTCATATTCCTCTCTAAGTTATCCATTCTTGTTATCATTTCCTCAAATCTTTTTTCAAATCTTTTCTCAAGGTTCTTAGTTTCTTTGCATTGATTTAATACATGATCTTTTAGCTCACCAAAGTTTCTCATTATCCATCTTCTGAAGTCTAATTCCGTCATTTCGTCACAGTCATTCTCCATCCAGCTTTGTTCCCTTGCTGGTGAGGAGTTTTGGTCCTTTCTAGGAGGCGAGGTGTTCTGGTTTCGGGTGTTTTCCTCCGTTTTGCGCTGGTTTCTTCCCATCTTTGCGGATTTGTCCGCTGGTCGTCTGCGTAGTTGCTGACTTTTCGATTGGTTCTCTGAGTGGACACCCTGAATGTTGATGATGAAGTATTTCTGTTGCTTGGTTTTCCTTCTACCAGTCTAGCCCCTTCGCTGTACGACTGCTGAGGTCCGCTCCAGACCCTGCTTGCCTGGGGTGCACCTCTAGCAGCTGTGGCACAGCGAGGGATGCTACCAGTTTCTTTTTCTGCTATCTTTGTCCCTGGATGGTGCCTGCCTAATGTCAGTCTTTTGGATATAGAGGGGTCAGGGAGCTGCTTGAGGAGACAGTTTGTACTTTATAGGGGTTTAATTGCTGAGCTGTGAGCTGTGTTGTTCATTCAGGGCTATTAGGCTGCTATGTTTCATTCTGCTGCAACAGAGCTCATTAAAAAAACCCTTTTTTTTCTCAAATGCTGTGTTGAGGGGTTTGGGCTTTATTTTTGGATGTCCGTTGAGGTCCTGCCCAGCTAGGATGCAGACTAGCCACTGTTTGCCTGCCGAGGCTCCGCCCTGCTGTTGTGAGGCTCGCCCTGGCTCCGCTGTTCTGCTGTTCTCCGCCACGCCCTGCGGCGGAGTCTCTCTGTTGTAGCGGGTTGCCTCGGCAACGGCAGGCTGCGTCAGCAGTGGGCGTGTATCTCAGTAGGGATGGGTTGCCTCGGCAACGGCTGGCTGCGTCAGCAATGGGTGTGTATCTCAGTTGGGGCGGGTTACCTCGGTAATGGTGGCCGCCCCTCCCCCTCAGAGCATCTCGGGCCGTCTGCACGGGGCTTGTTTGAAATCGCGGTTTTGTTCGTCCCACTGGGCCAATCCTAACGCTCTGTTCCTGCAATCCCCTGGGCTGACCCACTGCTCAAGTCTAGCTCAGTCTCAAGTCCAGCCCTCTCACGTCTCCGGTTGCCGGTTCAACGGGGCACCCGGACAAGTGCGCCCTGTGGGGAGCGCTGGGTAGGGCCGGCCGCCGCCACCCCGGCTGCCGGCTTCGCCAGGCGGAATATCTGCCTGGCGTCCCGCATCTCCTCTTCACTTGGGAATTTCCCCGTTCCGTGAGCAACAAAGATCAGTCTGGAAATGCAGCTCAGACTCACCTCTCTGCAGACACAACGAGAACTCCAATCCTGGGTTGTTCTCACAGCGCCATCTTGAGTCCCTCCCTCAACATGTTTCATTTCTAGATAACAAAAATTATAAGACATGTAAAGAAATGAATAATATAAGAAATAGATGCATCTTAATTCCTCATAGTCTTCTCAGCACAGAAAAAGGAAAAGCTGTATCCTCCATGTTTAAGAAACATAGTTTTCTGTATCGCAAAAACAAAAACAACAAAGGTTTTTAGTATTTGAAAACTTAGAAGAGTTTTTAAAAGCTATTTTACAATTAGCTGTTTTTCATGGGTTGAGTAATCTTTTAAATCTAGAAACAGACTTTCATATTGGAATTAAATAAGTTTTTCTTCCTAAAAACAAGACAAATGCCTCTTTGCCCTCTATTGACAAGATGAAAAGGAGTGAGAAAGGAAAACTTGACTGGATTTTTCTGCACCCGAGAGCTTCAGCATTAAAAAGTCATACAGTGTAATAGTATTTTTGTGGGGAACAGGGCATGTGAAAGGGTAAGAAGTATAGCTTTGATTTTACAATCACGGAGCACAACTAAAAAAATCCTATGTGTTTTTGGCTTATTTTCCTCTCTCAATCATTGTATTGGATATTTAAAATATCCCACACTCTACTCAAAACTCTTCTACCATTATTAACCATTCTTATTTCTCAGGAAAAATGACTTAGAAGAAAGAAAAGCCCTCGGTCTTTTACTCATTTGAGAAAATTCATTTAAGATAGCAGTATATGAATACTAGTAAAATATAATTAATATCACCATCATTATTAGAATTCGGGTATTTCTACAGGTCTCTTTGTACTCATCTAATGATTATGAAATTCCTCCTTTTGTCATGATTTTTCTCAATGACATTATGAGCAGAAAAAATTAAAAGTCACAATTTTAATGGTTTAATTAAATAAAAAAGTTTTGAAGATCGTAATGCTTTATTTTGCTTTTGTATGATCCTTCTGCTTTCATTTTTTGTCCATTTTTATTATTTTAGCCATTTTTAGCATGGATAAATAACTGATACGTGATAAGCTGAAATAAGTTTTAGGATGATAAAATCAAAATTATTTTAAATTTATTCTTTGTTTTTTGGAGGTGTCTAATAAATGACAAAAGTCACAAAATATCAGTTATTATAACTCATTAGGATTGCTCCAATAAAAATATACCAAATAAAAATGAATCCAAAAGACTCTGATTGCAAGAATTAAAGGTGAAAGTTTGATGTCACCCTATTTGGAAAAGAAATATACTAACTGAGGATATGGTCAAATCTTAGAGATGAAGAAATATGTATGGCAGAGGAATGAGCTATAAATACTAGATCTGCATTACTGACTATTGCAGAAAGTATAACTCTAGTTTCTCCCGCCATTTTTTGGCTTATTGAATGATTTGTATTTGTAACTTTTTTTCTTCATTTATCAAAAAGGTCTATAGGTTATTTTGGGGTTGTTACATTTATCATTTTATTCACAAGATTCATATGAACATAGTCGATCCTTAGAACTGAGAAGAATAGGCATCAACTCTAACTCTAGTTTTGCGGCTTATTCAGTAACTGAATACACATATGATTGTCTTCCTTGGAGATAAGAACAAACGTTATAGCCAACTGTTTGTGAGAGAGAAAGAAGAAACAAGGGTAATATCTGAGACGTTACCTCAAGTATTGGCAGATTAGAAGTCCGGAGGACTCATCACCCTCACAAAGATAGTCGAGACAATTTAAAAACCTACAGTAAAGAAAAAATAACTGATATAAAATGCTGGAGTGCATAAGAGGAGTAACAGACAACCTGGAGAGCGTGGAAACTCAGGATGGCCACATAGAGAATGGAAGGAAACACTGGGCCTCCACCATCTCGCCAAACCAGAATTAGCTGGGAACCAGGAGGACCTTCTCCCCACAGTGAGGAGACAAGCAAGAGAGTCCCAGCAGCCCACACTGACACCTTGGACAGACACAGGGCTCTCCACTGGGGTCCTCTGCAGTCCTCACGGACGCTAAGTCCAGCTGAGATTGCCGCCTGGAATCCACATGGCGTGCTCCCCAGGGAAGGGAGCAATACTGAATCCCCACCCCACTATGGCCAGACTTGCTACTGTACTGTGCTGTTTTGCAACTGAAACTACCACTGGTGTGTGCCTTGCTCTGGGGGTAATTACCCATGGCTCTCCTTCATCCCTGAGTCTAAGCCCTGCTGAATCACCCCAGCCCAGAGGCTCAACACCCCAAACTAAGCTGTTACACCATTCCCATGGGGCCAAACATGGATGGAGCTGTTTTTCCTACCCCTTCCCATCGCTTCCTCAGGCCAAAGCTGAAGCAGTTCTCTACCTTCTGGGAAAACAGTACCTTATCTGTTCATAGGAGTCATGCCTCCTGGTGCCTGGGATGAAGCCCTGTCCTGCATCTCAGGAAACACATCTTGGCCACTCAGAGTGGTAACACACCCCAATACCTAAGCTGAGGCACTGTCTTGCATCCCAAGGAAAGGGCACATAGACTGCCCAGAATAGCCATGTCCCCTTCATCTAAGCTGAAGAAGCACGTCGCCTCCTGCGGAATCAGTGCCCTAGTCTAGCTGAGCAGCTGCACATCCTAGGGCTGAGCTGATGTGGTATCCTCTGTCAAGGGAAACACCACAGTAGCTGAGCTGAGACACTCCACTCCACAGCCAAACAACTCTTTTATTCTGCTTTCCTGGAGGTGGACTAGTCCCCTACATTCTGAGCTGTTGAGACACATTTTCCATGGAAGTAGAGTATTGATGGTGCTGTTCTCTGCTCCCAAAGGCTCGAACAACAGCTGTGCTCTGACAGTCTGGGGTCCTGCCTGATGTTGCATCTGGCTTTTACAGATTCTAGGACACTGCTGAGCCCAATCAATTCAGATCTAGAGTCATGACTACATGGACTTTCATTTCATGCAACCCAAGTTGCCACTGAGCCCTATTAGCTCTGTTTCTTGAATTACAGCTGTGTCCTGTACCCTGTGCCCAAACCTGCAGAGCACCTCCTCTTCCCTGGATTTAGGCCAATGCTGTGCCCTGCCACCCCGGAGTAGAATCACAGCTACAACCCAGGCCCCTGGGTTCGAGCTTCTTGGAGTTGCCTCAGAGGCACACATCCTGACTGTGGGCAACCTACATCCAATCCTGAAACAGAGAGTGTGTCTGCACCCCAAGGCCCAGGTGCCCAATAGGTTTGTGAAACTCTGAGTCTATTGCTCTAGGCACCTGCCCCTGGAACCAAGTGTTGCTGCAGCTGTTTGTAAGTGTTGTCAGACCTGACACCAAGTGGGACCTCTCAATATAGTCTCCCCATTGGGAGGAAAATGAGACTAGCAGGACCTCAAAAGCCTGTGGCACTGAGGACATTAACAACCCACGTGGGATACAGACAGGTAATTTTCTAGAAGTTGGAATGTGTGGGAAGTCACATGACAATATGATAGCTAGGAGGAGAGCCAGTTTCTGTGAGGGCTCAAGGTTATACAATTGATCATCTAGATATGTATGTATTACAACAAAACATAAACATTGAAATATAAAATCAGGCACAAGGCTCTCTCTATAAGGGGCCTGTGCATATGAAGGGCCTGAACTTAATGGCTTCATAGTAATTCAGCCTGTGGTAAGGGTTACATGAGGCAAGGAACAGAGGAGGAATTTATTAGATTCCAGATATTTAAATCTGTTTGCCAGAATCTGCAGAAAGAAAAGAAATTTATACCTGAATTTCCCAGAAAGCAGATCCTGAGGCAAAAGTAATATGCCATTACTTTACTAGGGAGTTAAAGTACCAGGGACGCAAAACGAGAGAAAATGGAAGTGAATCAGAGGAGGAGGAAAAATCAATAAAATATCCATTGCTGAGCTGACTATTGCTTAATATGAAGTGTGACTGGTTGCTCACACTCAGGGGTCCAACCCAGTCCATCTCAGGAAGTCCTTCTGAGACCTATGCAAATAAACTCCAGTGCAGTTCCAGATATCTATTGCAAACAAACCCCAATCCAGTTCCAGATATCTCCTAAAACCTTTATCTCCCAAGCAAAGAAAGCAGAAGTGTTCCACTAGTCCCTTCAGCTAAAAGTTCACCCCATATATTGGACTTCTAGGTTGTGTACAAATGGTACCTCTGATAACCAAAGCTTTAGCATCAGTAGGAAGTCCTGGGCACGATGTAAGACATGTACCTTCTCAAGAATGGTTGTATTCATAGAGGTTGGTCATTTAAACGTATTTGATTAACATGTTGTGCACTTGGCTTGGAACAAAAAGCCTGAAGACTGAGATCTAGAGGATCTGAAACTGTATAAGAGGAATCATACACTGGGACTAAACTTACAGAAGAGATTAAGCATAATCAATAAAACATAGTACCTTAGAAATCTAAGTTCGTAATCTAGAACAGAAGGGAAAGAAGATATTCTAGACTACTATTCACATGTCAAATCGAAGAGGAAGAGTATAAGTATGAAATCATAAAATTTCAATTCATATAATTGAATAATTGCATTCATCTAGCTTAGGAGATATCCGAAACTGCATTGGGGTTTATTTGCATAGGTCTATATTTAGAATTGAAAAGGAGAGAAGAGTCATGGGCACAGGCATCTTCTTGATAATATGTCCCGATGTGTAGCAGAGTGCCTGAAATATAATAGGTACCCAGTAAATGGTTCTGAAAATAATAAAGGCAAACACAACAGAAATAACATATCATTTACTTTTATATTTATTTTGAATTGCAACATGAAGAGAAATAATAAAACCTTCCATCTCTTTTTCCTACAACAGATCAAGTTTATCTTGTAGGCTCAATATGCTACTGATTGATATAATCATTCAAGGGCAGTGATGAAGAAATGTCTATTCATTCACTATGACATCTGCTTCATATTGGTAAAATTTAAAATTTTATTCTTCCAAACGTCTGCTTTAGAAAAATGTCTTTATATTATGATGGAACATCTTCCAAAACCATAAAAATACTTTCAACTGAGAAAATGAGAACTGTTTATGGCATTTTTCATTTGCAAATAAAAGAAACCACCAACTACTATTATGACAATTGGTATTGTATTGTTACTGAAAATAAAATTCATGATTCAAGACATTTTCTTTAAACCTTGTATAGTATCTACTTCCTGGTTGGAATGCCTCCTTTTCTAATATTTAGAAAGCAGTTGTACTAAAACATAAGTATATTAAAACATCAGAATAATAATGAAAGTGATGGTTAGTTCTCTGGTCTGCATAAGAAATTAAGAACATCACAAAAACAACAGAAGTGTGGTCTTATCTGTTGACTTGCATAAAGCTGTAACTGTTTTCAGGGACAGATGGTCCTCATTAAGCTTTATCTATTAGAAAATAAGCTTCATAGAGATAGTTTTCTATCACATGGCACCATTAGATAAGATGTTTGAAGCATTACTGCAATTTAAATAGATTCTTAAAAGGGTCAGCTTTTCTTAACAACAAATATAGGAGTTTCCATTTGTGTCGTATCCTTCAGATCAACTGCATATTTTCTATTAGTTACTTGACACATTCTTAAATGGGGCCACAGCTGATCACCTATGGCCAACAAAGGTCAGCTATTTCACACAATGAAAATATTCAATTTTAATAGATATTATTATTTAGAGCACTTTTAGGTTAACATAAAAAATGAATAAAAAGAGATTTTTCCATTCACGCCTTTCCCCTACATGCATGTGACTCCTCACATAGCAATATGTCATGCAAGAGTGATACATTTTTTAAAATGGCTGAACCTACACTGACATATTGTCCTTACCCAGAATCCACTTTCTTACCCAGAATCTATAGTTTATTGATGTTGTACATTCTATGTTAATGGGCAAATTTGTTTATTTACTTATATTTATATTTTATTTTTAATTTATTTTTTTGAGATGGAGTTTCATGCTTGTTGCCCAGGCTGGAGTGCAATGGCACAATCTCCACTCCCTGCAACCTTCACCTCCCAGGCTATTCTCCTGCCTCAGCCTCCTGAGTAGCTGGGATTACAGGCATATGCCACCACACCCAGCTATTTTTTTATATTTTTACTACAGATAGGGTTTCTCCATGATGGTCAGGCTGGTCTGAAACTCTCAACCTCAGGTGATCTGCCCACCTCAGCCTCCCAAAGTGCTGGGATTACAGGTGTCAGCTACTGCACCCAGCTGGAAGTTTATAATTACACACATCCACAATTATGGTATTATACAGAGTAGTTTGAGTACTTTCACTGCCCTAAAATTCCTTAGCGCTCCACCTATTTATTCCTCCCTCCTCTCAACCTCTGAAAACTGGTCTTTTTACTGTCTCCATAGTTTCAACTTTCCCAACCTGCTATATATTTGGAAACCTATAGAATGTAGTATTTTCAAATTGGCTTCTTTCACTTAATAATATGCATTTATCTTTCCCCTATGTTTTTTTTCATGGTTTAATAACCAGTATTTTTAGTGCTAAATAGTATTCTATTATCTCGATATACCACAGTTGTATTTATCTATTTACCTGCTCCAGAGCATCTTGGTTGCTTCCAAGTTTTAGCAACTATGAATAAAGCTGTTATAACCAATTATTTGCAGGTTTTTCTATAGACACACTTTCAATTCCTTTGAGTATCAACTAGAGTGATTTCTGGATCATATAATAAGAATATGTTTATCTTTGTAAAAGTCTGCTAAATTGTATACCAAATTAGCTATACCATGTTGAATTCTCACCATCAATGAATGAAAGTTACTTTTGTTCTACATCCTTGCCAGCATTTGGTGTTGTCAGTGTTCTGAATTTTGGTCATTCTAATTGGTGTAAAGTAAATATCACTTTTTTTTTTTTTTTTTTAGATGAAGCTTCTCTCTGTCACCCAGGCTGGAGTGCAGTGGCATGATCTTGGCTCAGTGCAACCTCTGCCTCCCAAGTTCAAGCAATTCTCCTGCCTCAGCCTCCTGAGTAGCTGGGACTAAAGGTGTGCAACACCATGCCTGACTATTTTTGGATTTTAAGTAGAGATGGAATTTCACTGTGTTAGCCAGGATGGTCTCAATCTCCTGACCTCGTGATCCCCCTGCCTCAGCCTCCCAAAGTGCTGGGATTACAGGTGTCAGCCACCATGCCCAGCACACATATTTTTTAGTATTCATTTTTCTGCTGAGGGAATTTGTTACTATGATACCTGCCTTACAAGAGTTCCTGAAATCAGCATTAAATATGGAAAGGATAGATGATTACCAGCCACTACAAAAACACACTCAAGTACACAGACCAGTGACACAATTGAGTAACCACATAAACAAGTCTACATAATAACTATCTTATAGCATGATGGCAGAATAAATTCATGTGTATCAATATTAACTTTGAATGTAAATAGGCTAAATGCCCCCAATTAAAAGGCATGGAGTGTCAAGCTGAATAAAGAAGCATGATCCTATGTTATGCTGTCTTTAAGAGACCCATGTCAAATGCAATGATTCAAAATAAAGGGACGGATAAAAATCTACAAACAAATGGAGAACGTAAAAAAAAGCAGAGTTGCAATCCTAATTTCAGACAAAACAGACTGGACCCAACATATAAAAACAGACAAAGATAATTACATAATGGAAAGGGTTCAATGCAACAAGGAGACCTAACTATCTTGAATATTTATGCACCTACCAAAAGAGCACCCATATTTATAAATCAAGTTCTTAGAGACCTAAAAAGAGACTTATATTCCCACACAATAATAGGGGGAAACTTCAACACCCGCACTGATAATATTAGATCATCAAGGCAGAAAATTAACAAAGATATTCAAGACCTGAACTCAGCACTGGATCAAATGGACCTGATAGACATCTACAGAACTCAACATTCAAAAACAACAGAATATATATTATTCTCATGTTACATGATACACACTGTAAAATCAAACACACCATCAAACATAAAACAAAGTCTGGCAAATTAAAAAAAAACTGAAATCATACCAACCACACTTGATCACAGTGCAATAAAAATAAAAATCAATACTAAGGAATTGCTCAAAATCATACAATCACATGAAAATTAAACAACCTGCTCTTGAATAACTTTAGGGTAAACAATAAAATAAAGAAAGAAATCAAGACATTCTTTGAAGACAAAAAAATGAAAGAAAATTCAAATAAATACAATTAGAAATGACAAAGGGAATGTTACCACTGACCCCACAGAAATCATCAGAGACAACAAGGAACACCTCTTTACACACAAACTAGAAGAGCTAAATGAATAAATTCCTGGACCTATGCATTCTACCAAGACTGAACGAGGAAGAAATTTAATCCCTGATCAGATCAATAATGAGCTTCAAAACGGAATCAGTAATAAATAGCCTACCAACCAAAAATCAAGCAGAACAATACAGATTCTCAGTCAAATTTTACCAGATGTACAAAAAACAGCTGGTACTATTTCTACTGAAACTATTTCAAAAAGGTGAGGAGGAATGACTCCTCC
The DNA here is from genome assembly GCF_049354715.1 of Callithrix jacchus. Lineage (NCBI taxonomy): Eukaryota > Metazoa > Chordata > Mammalia > Primates > Cebidae > Callithrix > Callithrix jacchus. Next base: position 54,127,344 of record NC_133502.1, read on the forward strand.
CAATCTATTCTATGATGCCAGTAACATCCTGATACCAAAACCTGCCAGACAACAGCAACAAAATCATCCAGCCAATGTCCTTGATGAATATAGATGCAAAAAGTTCTGAACAAAATGCTAGCAAACTAAATCCAGTAGCACATCAAAAAGCTAATCCACTGCAATCAAGTAGGCTTTATCTCTAGGATGGAAGGTTGGTTCAACATACACAAGTCAATAAATGTGATTCCTCACGTAAACAGAACTAAAGACAAAGACTACATGATTATCTCAGTATAATCTCAGATGCAGAAGAGGCTTTCAATAAAATGTAACATACCTTTATGTTTAAAATACTCAAAAACCTAAGCATTGAAGGAACATATCTCAAAATAATAAGAGCCATCTATGACAAACCCACAACCAACATCATACTGAATGGGCAAAAGCTGGTAGCATTTGTCTTGAAAATCAGCAAAAAACTAGGATGCCCTCTCTCACCACTCCTATTCAACATAGTATTGGACATCCTGGCCACAGCAAGAGAAAGAAATAAAAGGCATCCACATAGAAGAGAGAAAGTCAAACTATCCCTGTTTGCAGGTGACATTATTCTATATCTAGAACATACCATCACCTCTGTTCAAATGTTCCTTGAGCTGATAAACTTTAGCAAAGTTTCAGAATACACTAACAACATCTGAGCAAATGGCCAAAACAAGAACGCAATCTCATTCACGATTCCTACAAAAAGAATAAAATACTTAGGCATACAACTAACCAGGGAGGTGAAATATCTCTGCAATGAAAATTCCATGGCTACAATAACCAACACAAAGACCAATGGAGCAGAATAGAGAGTCCAGGAATAATGCTGCACATCTACAATTATTTGATCTTTGATAAAGTTTTAAACTTTGTTTCTGACAAAGTTCTAATATCCAGAATCTATAAAGAACTTAAATTTATAAGCAACAAACAACTCCATTAAAAAGTGTGAAAAGTATCACTTTTTAATGGTTATACTCCAAGCATAATCATTCTTCATAGCCAAAATCTAGAAACAATCCAAAGTTCTCACTGGTATAGAGTCTTTGATAGTTTCTTAGGGAAACCATCTCAAATTTCAATGTGCATCAGAATAACCTGATAGTTTCTTAAAACATATATTACTGAACCCTAATTCCCAGACTGCATTGCAGCTTAAATTCTCCTTCTATTCAATCTTGCTTCTCTCCCTTTCATTCCCTTCTAGAGGTGTTGATTTTTTGGTTTCAGTCTGTTTTCTGGGAAATGCAACTTGAAAATCAAGTTTGTTACTTTTCTGTAGTTGCTTTATTCTAAACACATTCATTTTTACTTCTAAATTTGAGATTGTTGTGTTTCTCTTTTGATGTAACATTCTAATTTCACTATTACAACAAAATAATGTGTCCTTCACACTTTTACATTCTACCAGATTTTCTATCAGATTTTTGACCTACCACATGGAAATGGATAGACAGAGAGAATAATTAGAAAATTTTATACTCTCTATATAATGTGTATGACCTAAAATAAATCCACTAAGTTAACCTTATGTAACAAATTATACTTATTTTTCTTTCTCTACTTGTTAAATAAAACTGCAAAAAGTGTCTAGTGTCTTTAACTATTATGAATATTTGTTTCTTCTCGATCATACAGGTGTATATTTTGTGTGTTTGATATCACATTGTTTGTTGTATAATTTTTTATTTATTGTGTATATTTTTACTGGAGATTTTGCCTTTCACCTATAAGCAATAAGTTTTTGTTTTTTCTTTTATTTATATTTTGGGATATGTTTCTAATGGGAAGTTTAGTTTCATGCAGGTGTTTCAGTTTCGTATTTATAGCTCTCTTCTTTCTGGCATTTCACTACCTCAGTTTCTAACTTGGCATCTGTAACCATCATCATCTGACACTTCAGTTTACCATAATCAACTACTTGCCTTCCAGCACTCAGCATCCAAAGGTTGCAAAATACTCTGAGTATTAGAGCCACACATATGTGAACCTTACCCAGTGAAATTTCTTTTCAAAAGTCAGCTCTCCAGTTTCTTCCTGCTTTGGATCATTTTTCGCTGCCTTCCAACAGGTTTTTGTTTTGGGGTGTTCTTTTCATTGGGAGTAGGAGAGCTAGGTCCAAAGATTATCTCAGGGGTCTTACCTGCTTACGAATGCTACAACAGAAATTCCCTTGTATTAGTATAGTTTTTAATAACTGAAGATACACTTTTTTTGGTCTAAGTGTACCTATATTTTCAGATGTATATGTAGACTTTCCTACAGAAGTGCCGAAATAGTGACACTTAAATTATAATCGCTTCCACAGTTCTGACTAAAATGTGCCATTTAGTTTTTCAAGCAGCCCACAGGTTCCCCTTCCATAGGATTCAGATATGAGCATAGAGATTTTTGGAAGAACAATCAGGCAATATGGCAAAAGCAAATAGTCCTCCTACCCCTGCATCAAGGATGTGTTAGCTGGATAAATCTATCCTTATCACTCTGTGTGGGACTGAAGTCAATTACTAATACGAACTTAAAGAATGTGAGTATGCCATAAGACAATCCCATTAACTTATTTTTGTAGTTAATGACTATATTTTTGATTGTTCAAATACAGGAGTAACTGAATTTTTTTAAAGTCTATGTGCATGAGTTTCTTTTTTTTTAAATTTTAATCATAAAGTTTTAAAGTATGGAAAGCAAAAATGATGATAGACAGTTATAAACTCATCAACCCGATTTAACAAATGCTATTTGCCTCATAATACTGACATAATTTTAAATAACAAGATGTTATAGGTACAGTCAAATATTTTTATTTCTCAGACTGTCCTCTTCTTAATGCTGAAATTGACTTGTTTTACCTAAATGAAATATTTATATTTTTAGTATATACAGACAACCAGCACAATAAAATTACTTGAATCTTTTGTTATCTCAATATTTTCTTTTCTCTTGTTCTTTTGTGACTTGTTTAAAAAAATATTTCTTGCAGGGCCCGGTGGCTCACGCCTATAATCCCAGCACTTTGGGAGGCCAAGGTGGGTGGATCATGAGGTCAGGAGTTTAAGACCAGCCTGGCCAATATGGCGAATCCCCATCTCTACTAAAAATATAAAAATCAGCCAGGTGTGGTGGTGAGCACCTGTAGTTCTAGCTACTTGGGAGGCTGAGGCAGAAGAATTGCTTGAACCCAGGAGATGAAGGAAGGTTGCAGTGAGTTGAGATCGGACCACTGCACTCCAGCCTGGGTGACAGAGCAAGACTCTGTCTCAAAAAAAAAGAAAGAAAAGAAAAGAAGAGAAAAGAAAAGAAAAGAAAAAGATTTCCATAGTACCCAATTATAAACTTTGATATCTAGTTACAAATATTTTAAAATATTTATTTTCATATCTTTATCAAAGTAAGAAAGCTTCCATGTATTCATCGTTTTATAAGAAGTGTTTTGTCAGGAATGTATGCTGAAATTTATTAATTTTTGTGCATATATTGAGATACTATATATATATATATACTCAATGTTTTAATTATTTAATTTGTTAATGGGATAAATCTCATTTATAGACTATTACCATTACAATATTAAATATATGATAATTTATAAGTATTTGTTCATTTATATATTAATAGTTAATTTATAATTCAAACTTCTGTAATTGTAATTTCTTTATACATTATTTGATTCTAGTTTAAAAGCATCAGTGGCTTCATGAAATGTTTTTTGGGAAGTCTGCATATTTCTATATTAGCAGAAATCATTTAGAGATTTAAATTTTCTATCTTAGAAATTTAAAAATTGTTAAGCATCAACTTTAAAGCCATCTTGAACCTGTTGCATTTTTGTATATAGATTTGTCGTTAGTGATTCAATGTCTTTATTATGATAGGTCTTTCTTATGAAATATTTTGTCATTTAAAGTTTCTAGAATATCTTGCATTTTGTCTAGGTTTTCAATATATCGAACTAAAAAATTTAGATCATATTTTAAAAATTTCAAATGTGTACCCTATTTCCTATTTATTTCTCTTATTATGTATTGATGCTTTATTTTTTTCCTTTCTTTAATAATTAATCATGCCAGATGGACTCTGTTTCATAAGTTTTTTCAAAGAAATGTGGGACTTATTGTTACAGACCTACTCTTTTATTGCTGTTTCTTGAACTTATTCTCCTAGTTGAATCTCCTTTTTCTATTTTCCTTGAGTTTGAGTTCCTAGATAACCAGTAAAACAAACAAGCAGCAAGCAAACACACTGCACCAAACCTTGGTGGCTTAACACCATACACGTTTACTTCTGGCACACTTCACAGTGTGGTGTGTATTGGTATGGCTCTTCACTGGCAGCCATTCAGGCATCCTGACTCTTTTCTTATTTAATGGCACTGTCATCTTCCAGAAACTCGGAGCACTCTGAGGCCTGTTAACATTGAGCCAGTTGAAAGGAAAGGAGAAGACCTGAAAAGGCAATGCCTGCTCTAACCTACCTTGTCCTAGCTATAATAAGTCTGTTTGTGTAGTCACCAATATCTCTTTACTCTCTTCTCACACATAGATCATATTTATCTTTCTCCAAGGGGAAAAAAAATCTAAAGTTTCATCCAGCCACTGAATCCAGCTTAATATTTATACTCTCTGTGTGAAAGGCCGTCGTTTCCATCAGATTTATAGTGAGTTCTCATTTTCTCATGATCTATAAGCTAAATAATAAGTTACATATCATCTGTTTAATGGTGTCCTAGAGACAAGATAACAGTAACAGACACTTCCATTTGGTAGAGGGAAGATTGAACACACACACACACACACTCTCTCACACACTGATAACAATGTTGGAATCCTGCTGGGAGGATGAAATAGAGACCCACTGCCATGAACGCGAAAGAACACTGATTCTGCTTTCTAGGAAAAGCATCCTTGTGTAGGCTTTGGTAACTTATGTGGTTTTTAGTTTCAAAATCTTAAAGGGTTTTCTTTATCCATATCCTCAATGTAATATCTGAAGTGGGTTTTGTTGAACATGATGACCTTCCGGCTACATGGCTTTTGCAGTTTCTCATACAAGTTTGACAGCTCATTTGAGTTTAGACTTGAACCATAAAGGCTTTTTATTCCAAATCTATGGCTTCTTTACCAATACAATTTCCTCTAACATAATAGGTTTCTGAATTATTCATTTCTAAACATTTTTTTGTGCTGGCATTGCAAAAAACAGTTTTAAATTTTTTTCTAACCTTTAAGTGATAAGAACTATGTACAGAGGTCTGCTGTGTACATGGTTACAGGAAGGGCCATATAAGCCATTTTTCCCACTTCATAGACAGTATGCCTCAGAATAAAGTCATCACAGATGAAGACACAGATAAATCTTCTGATTCTAGAGACAAGAAAGACAAACAGCACTGAAGAAATTATTTTATCCACTGGACTAAACTTTTGTCTGAAGCCATAATAAACCATGTGACTATCATTCTGAAAGGTAATTCCTTGATTATATGTTATTTCAAGTGAATTTCTGGTACTTATAAAATAAAACAAAACAAAAAACAAGAAAAGGGAAAAAGCTCTTAACCATGGAATAAGAAAAATTATTGTTTATATAGTCTCCATTTTAAATAGAAACTCAGTAAAAAACACTAATTAAGGTGGCTTTGATAGAAAATAACAAAAACAAAATGTATTGACTAATGAAACTTTTATTCTTCCTTTTTCAGCTTTCCAGGACGTATTCAGACAATAGCAGCCACAAACTCAATTTTGTGAATTATTGAATAGAAGAAGCACTAACCAAAACAGAGAGAATTTAAATTCCTGTTTATTTTAAATTCAACCTGCTATGGAGTTTTAATGTTTTATTTATTGATTAGTTATACATAATTATGTACAGGCAATTATATATCTGTTTATACATACATGATATACACATCTATATATCTAGATGTGAAAGAGATGGAGACGTGCAGAGACAGAAACAGAGAGACATACACACAGGGAGAGAGAGACCCCTAACACAGGACCACAAAATGCTAGTATTGCTATTTTATAGTTAGAGACAATTTAACTGGTAATTAAAATTCAAGACCATAAAAACCCAGCTAATGTCAGATCACTAGAGGATATAAACATACTATGCCCACATTTCTACCAGTTTCTCTCCGTATATTAAAATACCTTTAATAGATTTGAATTAATGATAGGCATTTAGTGCACTGTAAATATTGCATTCCAGTTCTTTGACGTTCAAAGGAAAAATAAAACAGCAAAATTACCTTACTAAGGATTAAAAATATTTTCTCTGAATGTATAAGTTATGATGAGCATTTTATCTATCACCATACATTATAGGTAGGTCACTACACATAAATAAAAGACCAATTAAAAAGGAGCCAAGAAAGCAGATGCTAAGTTTCATTCAGTGCTAAATCCACTTTGCCATTACTTTCAAAAGCAATCCAAATGTCAAATTTTGACACCAAAATTGGTACCAAGTAAACCGCAAAGCACTAAACTGCAAAGTGGCATGCAAAATTTAGAACAGTAGGTTGTATATAATTAGGAGAGAGTTTGTGCTACTATATATAAAAGTCCTACTTTCAGCATGAGGAAACAAAACCGTTTGGAAGACAGCAGTCTGGCTGCATTCTTCAAAGACTTAAGAAAAAAACATAAGGGCAAGAAATAAAACATGAATGCTCAGTTAGGAGAAACAGGCTTTTCACAGGCAAATGTGAGAGCTCATTAGTAGAATTAATCAGAGACTGCTGTTAGATTTTGTCTTTATAAATACTTTGTCTACGTTTCTCTCAATAGAATTTATAGGTTTAAGGTAGAGTCATGTAAATTATAAAAGACTTGCATTTCTAAATCATTTGAACATTCTATTTATTCATTCATTCATATATTCATTCAACTAATAATCCTGAGCATTTATAGTTAAGTAGTAGCTTATGTTCTTAGGATACAGAAATGGAGAAGGAAAACTCCCTGTTCTCTTAAATACTAGTGAAGGAGGCAGATGATAAACAAATAAAAATATAAATGCATACTAAAATGTCAATACTGCGATTAAACAGTAAAGAAGAAAAACATAATTATTGCAAAGGGTAATCATTCAAGCCTTTTCTCAGGTGGGTCATTTGAGCAGAAGCCTGGATTAAATAAGGGTGTGAGCCACACAAAGATGTGAGAGAAACTAATGCAGGAGGTAGAACAGTGAATCCAAACACCCTGAAGAAGAAATGAACAGAGTCGTGTTGCTTAGAGGCAAGTAGTGGAGAGATGAAATTATATACATTAAAAGGCTGTTAATTTTTTGCAAGTGATGAAGGAGAATTGGGTTAGCATTGCAGCAGTGGAAATGGTAATAATTTATTAGATTTAGAGTGTAGTTTGAAACTTGAGGCAATAGTAAAGGCAGATCAGTTCCATGTGGCCTGAGAGGAAAAGAGACAAGTCAAGGATGCTGCCAGTATAATGGCTAGACCTACAAGATAGATAGTGGGGCCATTATTGATACTGGGAAAATAAGTGTGGGGCAGAATAAAAAGTATTGAATATGTTCAGTTTGAGATGCCTACTAGATATTTAAGTGGTGATAAAAAGAAAGCAGTTGGATATGAGTGTCAAGAACTTGGAGGAGTAGAGTGTGTTGAAGGGCCGTGGTGCAGGCTTGGTATATATATTTGGAAGTCATTACCATACAAGGGCTGTTTAAAACCAGGGGTATACTCCAAATATTGCATATCAAGAGAGTACAGATAGAAAGGAAGAAGACAGAGAATGGGAACACATTTGGAAATGTGAAGTGGAATCAGCAGTTACCGAGATGGGGCATCCCATGAGGTCAATGAGGGATAGAAGCTGGGGATGCTCTGAGTGGAGTAAAAGGAACAGTGAATAACAGTATAATAGCAAGCATCTACTACAACAGTATTCACTGTCTCTATCACAATTTTGCAATTGGTAAAGCAAGAATGTTTCTTGACACTTGGCAGAGCAGGTTACGTTGCATAGCTCAAGAGCAAGATTCCATCATAGTATAATTTGAGAGTTGTTACCAGGAGCCACGAGCAGAATTATTCTTTCTGTGTCTACTCCAGGGAATAAAATCTCCAAACTTTGGTGAATAATAACTGCAGGAAAACTTTTTTGTTATTTGGGAAGGGTCACATAAAGTAGCACACAATTTTGTAAAAGAAACTAGTTAAAAAAAAAAAAAAACTAGTAAAGGAAGCCCCATATTATCTTCTGTGACTTTGGGGGACATGGGAAGTATGCACTTGTGAATGGAAGATAGGAGATGAATCAGTTAGTGCCAGAAAAGCAATATAATGTTGACCTTGAGCGTCCTGGTAGAGAATGTGTGCCTGGCAAGGAATAACCAGAACAGATTGGCAGGAAAATATTCTGATGACTTGCAGTATTTAGGATTCTCAACCAGGCTCTCCTCTTCTCCTACCAAACATTTTTCCCCTGTATTCACATATATTCCTGCCACATCAAATGTCACCTGTGTGCTCATTATGCGTACCTCTATATTCCAAGCCCAGATATTCTCGATGAACTTGAATAATTATGTGTTTACTAACTGTCCAGAGAGATATCTCACCCTCAACATGTGAAAAATAGAACTCAGTATTCTGCCTCTTTCCTGCTGTATTCCACTATCTTTGGAAGGAGCCCAGCTTCAATCTCCAGTTTCCAAAACTGAAAACCAGGTGTCATCCTTCACTTTTGGTTTTCTATTTCTCTATATTCATACAATCACAACTTTATTTTTCTATACTTCCTTTGCATACTCGATCCAAATATCTCCGTCTTAGTTTATATCACTCCCCCTTCTCCTACCTACCAGCATTATCCCATTTTGTCTTCCTGTTCCAGACATGACCCACCTTCTCTCAGCATTAAATCTAGTTTTTTAAATATAACTCTGCATGATCTGACCTTTATCTGCCATATACATGTATACAAAGAGCCTGGGAAGACTATGTTACTGTGCTCAGAGATCATACAGAGACTAAGAAGGATAAATTAATTTACTAACAATACTAAAGCATAAAATATATGCTTATAATATGGAAAATGAAAATTGAAAGTTTGTTTTTGAAATTATTATAATTATCATTACTTTACTATCAACAACTTATCTAGATAAATAAATGGTATATATTCTAAAAACTAAAATGTAGGAGCTATGATAATTTATCTGAATTTACCCCCATATAATATGATCAGAATATTTATGACAAACTGGGATCTCATATTTTTATTAAAAGTCATGGAAAACAAAATATATTCTCAGAAGATAAATTTAATTGACTATAAGAAAGAATAAGTTGACAGAAACTGCATGCTGATAACTTTATTTTTGGAAATCTGCCTAATTCTTCAAAACCTAGCTTGAAAGCTATCCCTTTATTGATGTCTGCTTTAAAACACAATAAGAAATAATCACTTCATTTTCTTACTGTATTTTACTTCTAACTCAATTATAAGATCTACTTTATTCAGCCTTGTATTAAAATAATTTTGTTGACAATATATTACAACATATATGTTGTCCTTGAAAGCAGCTACTAGAAATTAAAAATATTTGTTTCCACTAAAATACAATCTCCTATTTAATGAATATTAAATTATTATAGTAGTGTCATCATAAGGTAATCGCTGTATTTTTTGTTAAATCTCTATAGTAGTATTATAAGATAATCTCTATATTTTTTAATTAAGAAGTATGTATTAACAAATGAACACTTAGCTCAATATACATTGCGAGGCTTACTTCTGTGCTTATTCAGATCATGGCTTCACTTGAGGGAATGAATGATTGCAGCACAAGTGCTCAGCATCACCTATTGTATCCTTATTCTTTATATAGATTAAAGTTTCTAACAATTTGTAGTCATTTTAAGTGGATATATATGTACAAAACATATATATGTACACATATATAAATTTACACATACATACATATATATGTACACGTATATAAATCAGAGGCTATTTGTGAAATTCTTCACAGAACTCTATCTCAGATGGAATTAAAATTGTGGCTAGTGGCCAGTTAATAAATTAATTAAAAAGTTAATGATAAATGTACTGAGAGTGAGACATAAAATATATTTTTATTTCCATTTTTTTTAGAACAACTTTTAATGGACCTCAGTAGAGCAACTTTTTCTGAGTTTACTCATAATAGTTTAGTCTCATGGTGACAAACCATTTAGTTTAATACCTTTCATCCCATACCTTATTTCAAGAACAAATTAAGGATGTCGGCCTTCCTGGCTGACTTTGCACTTAGACACTCAATTATCTCAATCAAGTTGAACTGGATACCGAAGAAGGTTGAAAATGCCTTTTTTCTAAGTATATCTTTAGATTCCTTTTGTCTGTGTGGGATAATTTAGTCAGAATGTTATCTAAAGAGAACATGAAAGCTAAATTATCTGCTCAAGTCCTATTCTTCTCATTTTACAATATGATTTTCAGGAAAGAGTGAAAAACTCTACAATTCGTGGGCGCTGGATCCTCTGTGGAAATCTATCCTCCTGAACAGAGGCATACCTAATTTGTTGCATCTATCACCATCCCCATGAAAGGACCTGATGTAATGTAAAGAATCACTAAATTTAAATAATTATTAAAATATCATTAGATACCAAAAGTCAGTACCTTCAGAAATAAATGGAAAATATTATTACCTACATGGATGCTTTGAAAGTTATTTTCAATGATTTTGATGTACAAAATGATGACAAAGTTTTAGTCTTCTTAATCGTCATGTGGGAATTTGAGCAATTTCTTTGAATGACTAAATGATTCTCTCTATACAGGGACTGGACATAAGTAGAACAATTTGCTTGAAGCAAGAGTTCTTTACTATTGGTATTTTGGGTCAAATAATTTGTTGTGGGAGCTTCATTGTTGTATATTTAGCAGCACCCTTGGCCTCTACCCACTAGATGTCAGTAACACTCCCTTCCCAGCTGTGCCCAGAACAGCCAGACATTGTCAAATGACTCCTTGAAGATAAAACCATCTCCATTTGAAAATCACTAATTTAAATAAAATTGGGGATGTTTTACATGATTATCTCCAAGTAACTTTACTACTATCAATCAAGACACATGTTACTTATGTTGACTTTCAAAATATGAATCTAAGAGAAATGCCTAGATATTGAAGAGGAATATTTAAATTAAAATAACTAAACAGATTGTATCATTTCAATACAGTAAATTTTAATATGTGAAAAGTATGAAAAAGTGTTATATTTATGAACAACTCTCTATGTGTTATATTCATTAATCTATCTGTTTCTATCTTCAAAATCTACTTGGTACCACCTCCATTATGGTTAAATCATCTGATCAATTTCTACATTTACAGTCTCTATAAAATTATACTATGAATATTAGTTTTTGTAGCTTATTCATTTGAAGATAGCTAGCCCTCACAGGTTTATTGGAAAGACAAATATAAGAATATATACCTATATAATAAACATACACATATATATGTATGAATATTTGATATGTGGAATATATACATACATATCATATCATCCTGTAGCTCCTCTCAGTGAATTTAAGCCCAAATACAAAATTGTTAGAAAATACCATGAGGAATATTTAATAATTAAAAATGTATAAACTTGAAAACATAAATGTGAAGCTCTAGGGCAAGTCTAAAGAGCATCTTATTACAACTAAGAGATTTAAAAGTAGTGTGAACAAACATCACATATTCTAAATTAATCATGCTCAAACTTGCCAGTGGTAATCATGATAATGCTTTGCTCATTTACTCCAGACATTCTATCTTTCTAAACTGGCTGAGTGCAGCATTGTTCTAAGGAGCAACAGTTACAAAGATGCAGAGGAATTCTCAGTTAAGTATAAATCAGATATATCACTGTTAATAAAATAAAGGTAGGTAGATGCCAACTGACCTATACACACAGGGAGTTGGAAGAACATTAAAAAAAAAATAAGATTTTGAATTGAATCTTGAAGAGTATAAGAGTTTTCTAAGATTACAAGAGGCAAGCATAGAAATGTGAAATTGCACTGCTTAATGGGACCCACAAGTAGCCCAGTGTGACTGAAGTACAAAGTACACACTGAACAAACTTTTGGAGATAAGGCTAGAAAGACAGGCAGGACTAGACTGAAAAGAGCCTTTCATCCAATGCAAGGAAATAGAGTTGGTATCCTGTAGGCCCTGAGGAAACGCTGAAAGATTTTGAGCAGCGGGTGATGTGGTTTTATTTGTATTTTTAAAAAATAGATTACAATAAAATGTGACAGCATGCAGAGACTGGGCAGTTTTACATGGAAAAGAATGTGAAAAAAAAAGAAAAGAAAATTATAAACAATGGTAGGGACTCCCAAAGAATACTAATATGTTAGAAGACAGAAAAGCCTAAAAGAAGGGAAAAAAGCTTCTCTTTTGAATAAATATCTGTACTGAGCTGTGTTCTTGCTGATAACTCTTTAAGAAATACATTGTTTTAAGATTAAATAAAATACATGTTTATAACTCTAGTCACAGATTGCAAACTATGTGCAAAATGACACGATACATAGGCATTGCCACAAAATTATTGCTTTAAAAATATGGGCATAAGCACTATAGTATCTGTGGTTATAAGTAATTCCTTATTTTTAAAACGTAACTAGGTAATAAAAAAAATAATTATATTTCATAAATATCCGACTTTATTGTCATGGGTATTTGGATGGTGATTAATAATATATATACAATTTATGAGAACATGGAGATCTACTATAAATTATAAAAAAGAAAAAAGAGAAGAAGACAAAATATAAACTGTATGAATCGTTTCTGCAAATATAAAAATTTTTAAGTGCTTGTCTGTAAATCTGTTAAAGCTTGTTCATTATTGGTGTTTGGAGTTGCCTCTGCACTAACAATTTAAAAATATATATACAATATGTGTATATGTGTTCATATGTGTGTGTCTAGAATCTTTCTTGATTTACCTCCATGTATCTATGTGAGTTTATAAAACCTTCTGTCCTATATTTATAAAATATTTTTAATTTTTGGAAATGTCTATTTAATTGGAAATAAATTTTCCTATTGCAAAAAGTCACGTTATTTTATATTAAAGAATATCTCTAGAGATTTTATAAAAGAATAAACTCTCTTGCATTTCTTTTTTTTTTTTTTTTGAGACCGAGTTTTCGCTCTTGTTACCCAGGTTGGAGTGCCATGGCGCGATCTCGGCTCACCGCAACCTCCGCCTCCTGGGTTCAGGCAATTTTCCTGCCTCAGTCTCCTGAGTAGCGGGGATTACAGGCACGCGCTACAGTGCCCAGCTAATTTTTTGTATTTTTAGTAGAGACGGGGTTTCACCATGTTGACCGGGATGGTCTCGATCTGTTCACCTCGTGATCCACCCGCCTCGGCCTCCCAAAGTGCTGGGATTACAGGCGTGAGCCACCGCGCCCGCCAACTCTCTTGCATTTCTAATTTAAAAAGTCCTGGTAGAAGAACAAAAAAGTGTTATAATTTTTTTGTTTTAGTATGTTATTTGATATTTTTCCAATCAATATAGTAGCTTACTGTTACTTCTTCACATAGTATCAGCATAACTAAGAGTGATTATACAAACATCTCTAACATGTATTGAAACAAACAAAAGGCAAAAGATAAATGAGTATATTAGATCTCTTATTTCTTTGATATCTTAATTAATCTTAAATTTCAAAATTTCATAGGCATTCTTTTAAAAAGAATATTGAGTTGGATATACAACCTAATATTTTTGCCGTTAATGTTACACATTAGTAGATTTTTATTAATGTCCTTTATTTTCACTAACATTTGGTCATAAAAATCTAAGCACACTGTTAAAAGGAAACCTCCACATACAAAGTAGTCTGTTTGAATAGACAACAATAAGGAAATAATTTGTAACATCACTATTTATTCAAAAAAGATTTTGTAGAGTTTCTACTGTGCCCAAGAAACATAGTTGTGAAGATGAATAAAACAGCATATAAACTCTGTAGGAACTCACAGAGTAGTAGTGCTAACAAATACAAAAAATATCTCTAAATGAGTATAGATTTGTTATATTACTAGTGATCTTTGTAATGTGGTTTGGTATCACGGAGCAGAGAGTGATTAATTCACCTGGGTAGAAATCAGATGTATTTGTTCTGGGCCTTGAAAGCTGACAGGCAAATAAATAGTGTTTAGTCAGGCAAATGGTGCTTAGTTCAGAGTATGTGAGTGATCTAGTGCCCTAAGAAAGGTTTTACTGGTGATACAAAGAGCAAGATATTGAAAAGAAAACTGGAGCCACATTTAGAAATGTCTTAAGCAGTGAGAAACCACTGAAGCCTTTTAAATGGGACAACTGTATCATCAGACATAAATAACGTATTAACTTTCCTCTGACAGAAGATGTGGTAGGGAATGGCTAAGAGCAAAATAAAACTCTTCAGTTTTAATTTGTTTGATTACCCACCCCCTTGGTGATACTGATGTTAACATTAAAAATATGTATCAAAGTATTATTTTCTTTACTCTTTGCTTAAGACTGTTCATGTGAAATCGTCCCTAACCTAACAAATGTTTTCCCAGATCAGGAAAATCTAGATTTCCATCTTACTCAAATAAATAAACTATTTATATTTTAAATAAACTACCTAAATACTTTTGTCTTCTTTTTTAAAAGATTATATTTGTGTTTATTTCTTTTATGGATAACATCTTTTCATCTTCTCTTGTTCTTAAACACTGTAGTTTCTTTATGATAAAATTCAAATTAGAACAAAGAAAGGGTGATATTTAAAAGATTTAGATTTCCTTTTTCTATGGGGAGCTTTAATTTAATCTAAACTAGACTTACAATATGATGGATAAAGGGTGCTTCACCTTCATGCTATCCCTCTAGCAATAAATGTTTGACAATTGTCAAACAAAACAATGTTTTTAGGAAAAAGGTTAAAAATCAATGGAAAATATTATTTTCACTTCCAGTATTGAAAATAATTATCTCCATCTAAACTGGGAATATATGCATTTTCTGTATTTGCTATCGAGTAAAGATACATGAAACTTAGCTGTTCACATTTGCTCTCATACAATTCTTTGCATATCCTTGCCTTTTTCCAAAAAAGGTACTAAAACCATTTGCATCTTTCCATGAAAACATGAAGAATTTATTTAAGATTTAATCATTGCCATGTTAACTATAGAACAGGATCCCTGGTGCATACTGGAAATATTAATACTCTAGTACTCTGAGCATTGCCTAAACAGAGCTCATTCTGCCTTATTTTAGAAAAAACTTTTGTCCTACTATCTAAGCTCTGGAGAAACTGTGATCACCACCTGACAGAGCATAGAAGAGAAAATCTAAATGTATTTTTAAATAAACAATGACTGATTTCCACAGGTTAAAATCTTAATATTTTCCACTTCTATCCCACATATTGATTTGAAACTTTAACGAAACTCTAAAACATCTGTTATGCTAAGCACCATCGGATTAGGATGAAGTTATAGATGTATAGGAGATTTGAATTGTAAAACTGATAATATTTAGTACCTTAACATATCCATTTTTAGAAATATTTATTCAAACCTTTATGAAAGAGATAATTATTTTTCGCATAAACTTTAGATGACTGCATAAATTGTGTTAAAGTATTTTGCATGTTTAAGCAATGGCAGTTTTACAGTAATTAATATATAATCAATAAAATATTAGACATGTTATGAGTTGGTGTATCAATCAGTAAAATATTAGACATTGTATGAGTTAGTATGAATACAATGTAAGTGTTCATTTAGGTTATTCCCCACCCCCCAAAAAAAATCATGGTTGTGAAAGCATTCTGATTATTCAGTGAATACTGATACTTTTCCTTTTGTGAAAAGTCACTATTTACATTTAACAACATTAATTATAATTAATACATTAATACAATAATTAATACATTATTGACATTTAAATGAATAATTAGATTATTCTTACAGTAAGATATTATATAAAAACGCCTTCATGTGAACTCTGAGGCAAAATTTACCACTTTATTAGTTTAAAAATAATAAAGAATATTATAGCATGCTTCATTCTATAATACCTATAATAACTTTTAAGTATAGAGATCTGCTCATTTGTGTAAATATATGCACATAAATACAGCTATTGTTAAATGAATCAGGTATGTTGTAAACTGTTTCAATGCTTACATAAAAAATTGAATCTGATGCTTATAGGGCATGTATGGATAATGAATTAGAAGACTGTTATATACATTTTTAATAAAGTACATAAAATTACAGAATATGTGGTAAAACTGCAAGCTGCAGAAGAAAAGCATAGTCTTAATTTAAGCAAAACAAATAACTATAGCTTAATTCTGAGCAATTACAAGGAGGAACAGTAAAATGATCCCAAATTTTAATGGCCTCAGATCACATGTGCTTCACAATACTTTGTTCTAAGTTTAATCATACATGAGCGTAACTTGACAAAGGTGTTTACTGGTTTTTGTCTGTTAAACAACCATACTTCTCCATGAGACTACAAATAATATAAAATTTGATAATGTAAAAATGTCTCACAGAAAATGAAGCAAGAAGGAAAGAGGGTTAATCAGATAAAAATTATTTTAAGTGGATGAATCAAAGTTAAGTATTTAATTTTTTTAATTTAAGATTTAAGGTAAGAACTAAAATCACCAAACGCAACTAATGGAAGTATGGTTACAGAAGCTAAAAGGGAATTGGAAGTAATGTTTTCAAATTTCCTCATGAGTTTGTTTAAGTCTGTAAATAACTATATGTTTCTTACTTAAAGTTAGGGTAATATCTAACAAAAGCAGTTACGGACATTAAAAGCTCATTATACATGCCTTTAAGAAGTGGTAAAAGAGATGAGGATGGAGGTGAGTAAGATACTTTTATTTTTCATTTTAGATCCTACTGTACTGTTGATATTTTATGTACTACCATATAATAGTTAAATACATAGATCTGCACTCAGATTGCCTGGGTTCAAACCTCAGGTACACTACTTATAACCTGTGGCCTCAGTCAACTGAATAAACATCTCTTTATCTTAATTTCCTCTTCTGTGAAACAGAAAATTAAAATTACTTCTATCATAGGGCATTTAAAAAAATCAAGACTTAATAAGATAATAATTTAAAAAGTGGTTAAACAGTGCCTTTCCTTAAGTAAGCACTATGAAAAATGTTAAATTGCAAGAAAATAAATATATCATGTATAGGTATACTGGCAAATTCATATTCATAATTATACATAACTTAAATTTCAATATAACATTAGTTAATAGACGTTAGTGTAAACACATTCTTGGCATTAGAGATTGAATATATTTTTATAATTGTATCTGATGCATAACAATACTCTAAATTTACAGAGATTTTTCTGGTAGAAGTTATAAGTTATTTGGAATAAATAAATGTAGATTTTCAAAGAATCTACTACATGGGAAGAAAGTACTACATATGCTCAAATCTGACATCATATAATATGGAATATTGGGTATCAGAAGTCAAAGTGAATCAAAATTGCAAAAATTTTTTTCTCTTTCTCTTTCTCTTCTTTCTTTCTTTTCTTTTCTTTTCTTTTTTTTTTTTTTTTTTTTTTTTTGAGACAGGTCTACTCTGTTGCCCAGGCTGGAGGGCAGTGGCACATTTATGGCTCACTGCAGCCTTGGCCTCCCAGACTCAAATGATCGCACCTCAATTTCCCAAGTACCTGGGATCACAGGCATGTGTCACCACACCCAGATAATTCTTATTTTTTTTATAGAGACAGGGTTTCAACATGTTACCCAGGCTCATATCGAACTCTGCGGCTCAATCATTCCAACTGCCTTGGTCTCCCAAAGTGCTGGAATTATAGGCATGAGCCACTGTGTCCAGGCCAAAAATTGCAGAATTTTCTGAATGTAGTAGTTTCAATTTCACTAGGAAAACAATAAGTCTTTTACATCAGTGGTCCCCAACTTTTTGGCACCAGAGACTGGTTTCATGGAAAACAATTTTTCCATGAGGGTATGGAGGGATGGTTTTGGGATGAAAGTGTTCCACCTCAGATCAGCAGGAATTAGTTAGTTCTCATAAGTAGCAGGCAGCCTAGATCTCTCCCATGTGCAATTCACAGTAGGATTCGAGCTCCTGTGAGAATCTAATGCCATAGCTGATCTGACACGAGGTGGAGCTTAGGAATTAATGCTCACCCACTTCTCACCTCCTGCTGTGTGGCCCAGTTCCGAATAGGCCGTGGGATGGTACTGGTCTGTGGCTGGGGGTTGGTGACCCATGTTTTAGATTATTTTAGTTCTAATCATTCAGAATGTTAAGTAATATGTTACTCTTCTTGTGCTCTAAGAAACTGCAGAGTTGATAAACTCACTATTGTCAATGCAAAGGAGTCCTCTTGAATCTTGGGTTCTAAATTTTAATCTATCTCAAACTTACCATTTGGTACCTCACTGATGTAATGCAGGTCTTCAAATAAGTTTGTCTAGAAAATAAAAATTAAAATAAAAAAATAGTTTTTCAACCTCACTGTTTTACCCAGACATTACTAATAAATTTAATAGGTAGTAATCAGTGGGTCTCATCCTATGGTATTGTAGAATTATTGAGTTTGTTTGTAGAATACTGGCAGTTCTAACTTATAAGAAAGTTGTTTTATAAAGTTCATTGGTAAGTCACAGAATAAAAAGGTCAAAAAGAACCTTTGGGGCCTTCAACTTCCCTATTCAATATTTGTATAAACCCTTCTGGAACATCTCTATTACAAACAGATGGCCTTTCATCCTTTGGTTACAAATGTC
Organism: Callithrix jacchus; assembly: GCF_049354715.1. Taxonomy (NCBI): domain Eukaryota; kingdom Metazoa; phylum Chordata; class Mammalia; order Primates; family Cebidae; genus Callithrix; species Callithrix jacchus. Next base: position 54,146,217 of record NC_133502.1, read on the forward strand.
AAGTGATTGCAAACTCGGTAATTTAAAAAGATAAATTTTTATTGGTGGAGATAAAGTTTAATATTATATCATTTTGCATCTGGACAGCTGAATACTTTATTGCATTTTCTTTCTGTTAAACCATTTTCCGATATCCATATATTGCTGCTATAGGTTTGTATTTAATATATGATGTAGAAGAGATATTGAAATGCAACAATTGCTGTCTAACAAAAGAAGACATATGAAAACCTAAGTAATAATAAAAATATGTTATAATAAGTTAAGGTAAATGCAGAGGTTGCTATTAATATTTAGCTGGGAAATGTGATGCTCTCTAGAGTAACAAAAAATGTCAAAACAAAATATAAGAATAAGCTGAGAGAAATGAAATTAAATAGGAGATGGAGGAATAGGAATGGGTTATGCCAAGAGGAGGAAAAGAAAGAAAAGACAGTTTTACTTCAGAGGTCAGAGTAAGCAAAAGGGAATGCATAAATTTTAGAAGGGAGGCAGATTATTCCATTCAAAAAATCAAAAGAGGGACAAATTGACTGAAGAAAATTCCACAAGAGGAAAGATGTTGCAGAGAAAACTAGAGATAGAAAAGGCTAATCATCAATTATGGTCCTACCTTCTACATTTACTACTACTTCCTCTATAAAAAATGACACACAGTACATTTATGACCTCTTCTACATGACTATATTTGAGGGTAGTTATCATCTTCCACCTCTCAGCTGACCAAGTCTCTACAATTCTATCTACCATTCCTCACACTATCAAGAAACTTTTCTATTCCAATTGGTTTTGTTTGTTTTCAATGCTATAGGTTTTTGTTTGTAATTGCTTTTTATAAATATATTATGTAATTGAGGTCAGCAAGATGATGAAATTAAAAATACTGGACCTTTCTTCTCCCCACAAAAATTGCCAACACATAATACTATACCTAATAAAAACTGTCCTTCAAAAACAAAGGAGATGAAACTTTCTAGACAAACAAAAGCTGAATGAGTTTTTATAACAATCTACTTGTAATTGATACCTACTTACCTTCATTTGTTAATAATTTATATATCATTAATAATTAGTATTGTTCTACCTATACAGACTCTCATGTATAACTGATTTTTCAAAACACAGTAATTTTGCTCAATTATCTATTTATTTTTTATAGCTTTTCATTAATAATATAGTTTTTCTATATTTTGTATTTTAAGTTTATTTCTGACATTAACATTTTTTTAAATATATAGAGCTTCATACATTTTTAAAGACATTCTTTCCACGGTGGAGATAAAGCTTAATATTATATCAAGATTCTGAGAGTTATTATGCTATGTGTTAAGGCATAGCAGAATATTTTTATTTACATTCAAATTTTGTGCCTCCAAATTCCCTCTTTACTTTGGCCATACAAGGAATGGACCATGCTATCTAAATGTTTTAATGACACTAAAACTTGGGGCATATTTGCTTCACATTCCAAACTGCTCCAGCCCTAGGCTATATATTAAGTTAACGACATTATTAAGTATTCATTTTGCAATTAGAAGAGGAAAATATGCAATGCCTGGAAGCCAGCATCTGAAACTTTCATTAAAATCTCCTTCAAAGTAGTGATGGAGCCTTACATCAATTTCTGAGCCTATGCAATAGCCTTTGTGTCAGCCAATTATTACTGACTAAAACAAACACTCAATTCTAAGTGGCTGAGAACAACAAATATTTATTCTTAAGAATCTGTGAATAGGCAGGGAGAGCTTTGCTTCAAGCTAGAGTTCAGGGTCCAGGGCTGCTCCACGTTTTTCTTATCGTCCTTGGTCTTGTCTGAAAAGGACATCGTAAAATGAACCCCTTGAGCAACAGAGAAGCCTTCCTAACCTGCTTTCTGTGTGTAGAAATTTAGGGGCCCAGAAGTCATTTGTTTGTTTGTTTTGACTATTTAAAAGAGCATCAGTACCTTTTAGTTCAGAACTATGGCACTTTTTCCAAAGAGACCTATTGCCTTACTAATAGTCTCCACTAGAAATCACCTTATCACTTCTAAAGAACTTAATAAAAGGGCTGTTAGAGCCATATCCTTGGCTTCATCTTCACCTTGAAGTTATGTTATTGTCAGCACTCTGGTTTTGTCATTTTTCTGGCTTGACTGAAGATGAGAAAAAAATATTTATTTCCAAGCCAACAATCCTGCTGGCAAACTGGCTAACTCTTTCCTAAGCTCTTCTTTCTTGTGCTGCAGAACTTTATATGCAGCCAGCATCAAGCTCATGATTTCAATATTCACCTGGCTATCCATCCTTTTAAAGAACAAGTGGGACAAACCTTTAAGTACATTTGCTATATTGCATGTTATTGCAGGCAACAATTTTCCTCCAAATTTAATTTTTAAAACATTTTGTAGGGTGATTAGCTCATCCTGTAATGTATAGTATCATACATATTTTATATATAATTATTGGCAGTATCCCACTTAATTATCTAATATCTATATCGGTTTAGTGATACATCTCCAAACTTAGTGGCTTAAAATGGCAATAACTTATTATTGCTTACTTTTAAAACATGACATTATTGTGAGTTACACTATATTTGGTATCTATGACATTTAAGTTATATTAAAGATATAATTGAATACTCTCTAAAGAGGTTAAGCCACCCAGCCTTCAAGGTTTTGTTAAGCCAAAATATTATTAGTAAGTAAAAGGTGTGCAAAAAATTTACAAATTTAAAAACTTAGAAGTTTCCTTTTTAAACAGGAAAAGGGATTATATAGGGGACACCCAGGAGGCCTCAAAGCACATGTAAAGTTTTATTTCTTAAACTTGGCAGTAAGTAGGTAAATATCTATTTTGCTATTTTGTCTACCGTAAGTGTGATGACTGTTATTTATAGCTGTTTATTATTCAGTAAAAACTGTGTGTGTGTGTTCTTTCAACCAGAAATTTCTTTTTCTAAAATTATGGTTCATGAAAATAAAGCACTTGTACATAGGAAAAAAAAAAGAAAGAAAGAAGGAGAGACTCAACTATGTAAATCAGAAATAAAAAGAAAAATCTAGTTATAATCATTGTACTAAAGATTGCCAGGAGGATGAAAAGGAGAATCAAAGCAGCTGAAAAAAGAATCATTTTCTAGTTGCCTCTTTGTGCAAATGCTGAGCTTTCTTTTATTTTTGATACCAAAATGGAATCTTTCTAATAAGCTAGTTGTTTAGAAAAAGTTTCTTAGAGCTTCTTTCCCTATTTTTCTAGAATATTCACTATTCTATTTATATATTTTTTAATTAATATAGATCTTTCTTTCTTGTCCCCAAAATTAGTTTGGTCACTATAACAATATATGGAAAATACAAATAATTAGAGGGGTAGGGAGGAAATCCAGAACTCCACAGCCAAGATACAATCACAAGTTAACATGATACAGCATATTCTTATATTATTATTTTGCAGTGTATATTTGCTAGAAATGTGATAAAACTAGTGTGTAAAATTGAATATATCTTTTGTTAATTTAACTCTATGCAAAAATAGTTTCTACACAAACCTCTTTATCTTAGGGCTTGAAAACATGCTCATATGCATAACTTCCATCTCACAGCCCTGTATTACATAAGTTCTCTTTTACTATTGCTTTCTTGAATTGAAAGAGGATATCCCATAAATGGCTCTTATTATTTTGAGATATGTGACATCAAAACCTAGTTTATTGAGAGGTTTTAGCCTGAAGGGGTGTTGAATTTTATAAAAGGCCTTTTCTGCCCTCTATTGAGATAATCATGTGGTTTTTGTCATTGGTTCTGTTTATGTGATGGGTTATGTTTATTGATTTGCATATGTTCAACCAGCCTTGTATCCCAGGGATGAAGCTGACTTGATTGTGGTAGATAAGCTTTTTGATATGCTGCTGGATTTGGTTTGCCAGTATTTTATTCAGAATTTTTGCATTAATGTCCATCAGGGATATTGACCTGAAATTTTGTTTTGTTTTATTTTGTTTTTGTTGTTGTTGTTTCTCTGCCAGGTTTTGGTATCAAGATGATGCTGGCCTCATAAAATGAGTTAGGGAGCAGTCCCTCTTTTTTCATTGTTTAGTTAGAAGGAAAGGCATCGGCTACCATTTGCACCTCTGGTAGGATTTGTCTGTGAATACATCTGGGACTGAACTATGTTTGGTTGGTAGGCTATTAATCGCTGCCTAAACTTCAGACTCTGTTATTGGTCTATTCAGGATTTTAACTTCTTCCTGGTTTAGTCTTGGGAGGGTATATGTGTCCAGGAATTTATCCATTTTTTTCTAGATTTTCTAGTTAATTTGTGTAGATGTGTTTTTAGTATTCTCTGATGGTAGTTTGTACTTCTGTGAGATCAGTGGTGATATCCCCTTTATCATGTTTTATTGTGTCTATTTGATTTTTCTCTCTTTTCTTTGTTAGTCTGGCTAGTGGTCTGTTTTGTTAATTTTTTCAACAAACAGCTCCTGGATTCATTGATTTTTTGAAGGGTTTTTGTGTCTCTGTCTCCTTCAGTTCTGCTCTGGTCTTAGTTATTTCTTGTCTTCTGCTAGCTTTTGAATGTGTTTGCTCTTGCTTCTCTAGTTCTTTTAATTGTGATGTTAGGGTGTCGATTTTAGATCTTTCCTAATTTATCCTATGGGCATTTAGTGCCATAAATTTTCCTCTGAACATGGCTTAACTGTGTCCCAGAGATTCTGGTACTTTGTGTCTTTGTTCTCATTGGTTTCAGAGAACTTATTTATTTCAGCCTTAATTTCCTTATTTACACAGTAGTCATTCAAGTGAAGGTTGTTCAATTTCCATGTATTTGTGTGGTTTTGAGTGAGTTTCTTAATCCTGAGTTCGAATTTGATTGCATTGTGGTCTCAGAGACTGTTTGTTATGATTTCTGTTCTTTTGCATTTGCTGAGGATGTTTTACTTCCAATGAACAATATCACACTGAATGGGCAAAAGCTGGACGCATTCCCTTTGAAAACAAGCACAAGACAAGGATGCCCTCTCTCACCACACCTATTCAATATATTATTGGAAGTTCTTGCCAAGGCAATCAGGCAAGAGAAAGAAATAAAGAATATACAAATAGGAAGAGAGGAATTCAAATTGTCTCTGTTTGCACAAGACATAATTGTATATTTAGAAAAACCCATTGTCTCAGGCCAAAGTCTTCTAAGCTGAGAAGCAAATTCAGCAAAGTTTCAGGAAATAAAATCAATCTGCAAAAATCACAACCATTCCTATACACCAATAATAGACAAACAGTGAGTGAAATCCCTATAACAACTGCTGCAAAGAGAATAAAACACTTAGGAATACAACTTACAAAGGATGTGAAGGACTTCTTAAAGGAGAACTACAAACCATTGCTCAAACAAATAAGAGAGGACACAAACAAATGGAAAAACATCCCATGCTCATGGATACGATGAATCAACATTGTGAAAATGGCCATACTGCCCAAAGTAATTTATAGATTCAATGCTATTCCCATCAAGCTACCATTGGCTTTCTTCACAGAATTAGAAAAAAAACTACTTTAAATTTCACACTGAACCAAAAAAAGAGTCCATATAGACATAAATATCCTAAGCAAAAAGAAGAAAGCTGGAGGCATCAAGCTACCTGACTTCAAACTACACTACAATGCTACAGTAACTAAACAGCATGCTACTGGTACCAAAACAGATATATAGACCAATGGAACAGAACAGAAGCCTCAAAACTAACACTACACATCTACAACCATCTGATCTTTGACAAACTTGACAAAAACAAGCAATGGGGAAAGGATTCCCTATTTAATAAATGGTGTTGGGAAAATAAATGGTGATCAGAAAACAGGCTAGCCATATGCAGAAAACTGAAACTGGACCCCTTTCTTAAACCTTATATAAAAATTGACTCAAGATGTATTAAAGACTTAAATGTAAGACCTAAAACCATAAAAACTCTAGAAGAAAGCCTATGCAATACCATTCAGGACATAGGCATGGGCAAAGACTTCATTACTAAAACACCAAAAGCAATGGCAATGAAAGCCAAAATTGACAAATGAGATCTAATTAAACTGAAGAGCTTCTGCATAGCAAAAGAAATTATCATCATAGTGAACAGGCCACCTACAGAATAAGAGAAAATGTTTGCAATCTATTTATCTGACAAAGGGCTAATATCCAGAATCTACAAGGAACTTAAACAAATTTACAAGAAAAAATAACCCCATCAAAAAGTGAGCAAAGGATATGAACAGACACTTTTCAAAAGAAGATATTTATGCAGCCAAAAAACATGAAAAAAAGCTCTTATCACTGGTCATTAGAGAAATGCAAATCAAAACCACATTGAGATGCCATATCATGCCAGTTAGTTTCTCCATTTGCTATTTTGGTTTTTGTTTGTTTTACTTTTGTGGCTGATGGTTACAATGATAGTCCCAATGGCAGCATGCCTCTCTTTGTCCAACCCCTTTGCAATGTAACCTACTTTACTATTTATCCCATTAAAAAAGCTCAGTTTTCATACCTCGTTAATCTGGGCTGGCTTTAGACTTGTTTTGACCAACAGAACATGAAAGGAAATTATATTGTTTTACTTCCTAGCTGAGTCATTCACAATCATTACAGATTTTGCTTTTGTTCTCTGGGAACCATAAGACAATACAATGTGAAGAACCCAGATAAAGACCCAAGGAGAGAGACCCAACCACCCTTGGTGTTTTATGTCCAAAAGCAAAGACGTAAGTCATCATGGAAAATCAACAGAAGTGCCCCCAGAGTCATGAGATATAATAATTCATTGTTGCCTTATGTAAATTGTGTACACAGAGTCACCTTATAACATAGTTCTCCATTGGAAAGAAATAAGAATCAGAATAAGTTACATCATCCATTGGCATTTCCATTAATAAAATACATGCATACAAAATAATATCTATTTTTGCATAATAATTACAGATATGAACAATACATAACAAATATATTAACTAGTTTTTTGTGGTGGGACAAGAAGTGTGGCATAAAGGTGAAAGGATATTTAAAACAGTAGTGGGATCTTGCAAGGAAGAATAACCATGATGGCTGAAAACGAGGAGTATGATGAAATCAGCCCTCTGCTCCTACAGCCCACCCTCTCTTCAAACCTACCATGTCTACCCCAAGCCCATGCAGACTCATTCAATCAAATGCTCTTTAGTTATGTCCCAGCATTGAGCTTCCCAGGCTATAGAAATACAGTAGGAGGTCATAGCTGATAACTAGTGATCTGGTATAGTATGGTTATTTTCTAAATTGTAATGTATTCATTAATTTGCACATGTATTCATTAATTCACACATTTATTCATTCATTTATTCACTGACTTTGTTTTCTTGGATTTTTCCTGGAGTCTTCTAGCTCCAATTTGTTCTCATCTCTAGGACTCTTGGTTGCTACTCTATTGAGCCAACCATATCATTTCTTGAACCTCAGCTTTTTACCTTTACTGATTTCTTAACATATTTTTGTGTAGTACATTCTTCAGTATCTTAGTAAGAAAGAGGGCATGGAAGGTAAATTTTATGAACTTTTTCATGGTTAAAAATGCTTTCCTCTGCCTTTACATGCTCTTCAGATTCTTGCTGGAAATAAATTTATGAGTTAAAAATCAATCTATGCTTTCTTGTCTCTCATTTTTCTTTATGTGAAACTGAATCTTTTTTCCTTTCTTTTTTTTTTTTCAACCAAACTTACCTCTAAGTCTCTACCCAGCAAGATCGTTTAGAATTTAGTGGCTAGATTTTAGATGGATCATTTAAATTTATATATTGTGAAAGAAAAATAGAATCTTGAGACCCCAAACTCACTATGCCAAAAGGGAAGATAAGCTTGGGAGTAAGTCATGGAAAACTGCCTTCTTTTTGTTTCCAAACAGGTGTAATTACAGATGCTCAATTTATCTTAGGTAAAATGTAGATTTACACTGTGTAAATCTACACACAGTGGATATAGTGTGAGATGAATGCATAATTGACTTTTTCCTACTTCCTTATTTTCACTGGTAAAATGCAGATTCACTGAGCTCTAATTAGAGCTTCTTAAGAATGTAATCACTTGCCATATTGCCTACCATCTTCCTTTTTGTTACTCTTCCATTCCTGTTTGCTCTTTCCTTTTAAATACTGAAGTTCCAAAATCCTCTTTTGGAAAAAGAACAGATCACAGATCCTACTGTGACTTGTGTTTCTTTTTCCCAGCCATGTCCTTAATCTTGGCCAAATAAATCTTTAATCCATTGAGGTCTGCCTCAGTGACTTTCTGGTTTACAATATCTTAGCTCCCACACACAATGATGCTCTTTTGTTATTAATGTCTGTACTAATGTACTATGGTCAAAGAATGTGGTCTCTATGATTTGAATTGTTTGAAGTTTTATTGAGACTTCATTTACAGACTAACATATGGTTAATATTTGTAATTGTGTTCTGTGTTCCAAATAATGGATATTATGCAGTTGTTGGGTGAAATGTTCCACATAGGCCATAAAGTCAAAAATGTTTCTCAGATCTTCTATACATTTTTGTTGACTCTTTTCACTAATTATTAATAGAGATGAGTTAAAATCAATTACTATGATTGTGGATTTAATTATTTTTGTCTCTTAATGTAATTTAAGAACATTACTGAGATTAAAACACTACATTTTCCTGGTGAATTAAATCTTATCATGATGAAGTTTTTTTATTTTTAGTAGTGCTTTTTGCAATAAAGATTATTTTGAAACTCATGAATGTAATTTAAACTCCTTTTTGTTAATATTTACATGTTTATCTGACTGTAAATGCTAAATTTAAGCTTTTTACATTAGTAAATAATGGACAAAATGTAAATTAGTAAATAATGTAATAATGGAAATTTTGGGAATGATTTCTCAAACAGCACATAAATAGATTTTATTTTTGAATCAAATAACTATTATCTTTCTATTGGAGTGTGCTATACATTAACATTATATACAATTACAGCATATTTAATACAACTATTTAACTCTACCATCTTATTTTGTATATTTTGTCCCCTCTGTGCCTTTGCCTATTCTTGCCTTCTGTAGAATTGAGTAGATTTTTTTATCTTATTTTGTTCTTTCTATAAATATCAAATTTATGTATCTTGCTTTTATTTTTCTCTTGATAACCATAATGAAAATGAATGAGTTAAACAACTAACCTTTAATTCATTCTCTTCCAGATTCCTAAAAGGATTACTAAAAAGAAAACAAGACGGGTGACAGGTATAACATCCTGATTAACATGGTAACCAAAGCTCTAAGTAAGAATGATATTTGCGGGGAGTGGGGGAAGATGGCGCTGTAGAAGCAACTCAGGATTGCAGCTCTCAGTGAAGGCACAGAGGGTGAGTGCACGCTGCATTTCCATATGGATCTTTGTTGCCCACAGAATGGGAAAATTCCCAGGTGTAGGAGAGACACGGGATGCCAGCGCAACTGTCTTGGCTGGCGCGGCCATTTCAGCTGGCATCCCAGCACAGTGGTACTCTGCACAAAACACACTGGTCTGGGTGCCTGTTAAACTGGTAAATTGAGATTTGGGAGGGCAGATTAGCATATTCATCTGATTAAAGGGGACTTGGACAGTGAACCAGGCCAGGAGATTCCCAGGATGTGACGTGTGAGCCGGCGCAGTGGGTCGCTGCACGGGAAATCACACAGATCCCAGTGGCCCTTTCAGCAGGTGACTGAAACACCTAGGAGAGAGTCAACTGTTCAACTTAAAAAAAAAAAAACAAAAGGGCTCTGAGGCAGGGAGCCAGGTGATCAGGCTCGGCAGGTCCCACCCCCACAGGGACAAACCAAACAGTGATTCGAAATGCTAGGGGTTGAGAGTTTCACAGTGAGTGCCGCTGAACGCAGGACGGTGAAGCTCGGAGGGGGATGGGCGTCTGCCACTACTGAGACATTCCACCCCTACTGAGGTACTCTCCCATTGCTGACGCAGCCTGCTGTTGCCGAGGCAACCTGCCATAACAGAGAGAGTACCTCCAATACAGAGGCGGGCCACCATCACCACAGTAGTTCTAACCACACCCGTATAAGCAGGACTACAGGGAATTACACTTGGCAGCAGGGCGGAGTCCACAGCAACAGGGTGGAGCCTACGACAGCAGGGTGGAGCCCACGGCAACAGGGCAGAGCCCACAGCAGCAGGGCAGAGCCCACAGCAACAAAGCAGAGCCCACGGCAGCAGGGCGGAGCCTCGGCAGGCAAATAGTGACTAAACTGCCTCCTAGCTGGGCAGGACAGTGCAACGGATACTCATAAACAAGGCCCCCACTCCCCAAGACAGAGCATCTCAGGGAAAAAAGGGGTTTTATGAGTTCTGCTGCAGCAGACTTAAACGTACCTGCCGAGCAGCCCTGAATGAACAATGGAATTCAAAGCTCAGCACTTGAGCTCCTATAAAGTACAGACCATCTCCTCAAGCAGCTCCCTGACACCCGTATACACAAAGAGTCACCTCAAGAAGGACTGATCAGACTGACATTTGGCGGGCATCATTCTGGGCCAAAGATGGCAGAAGAAGAAAGTGGTAGCATCCCTCACTGTTCCACAGCTGCTACAGGTGTACCCCAGGCAAGCAGGGCCTGGAGTGGACCTCAGCAGTCCTACAGCAGAAGGGCCAGAAAGTTAGAAGGAAAACTAAGAAACAGAAATACTTCATCATCAACAATCTGGGCGTCCACTCAAATACCCATTGAAAAGTCAGCAACTACTCAGACGACGGGTGGATAAATCCACAAAGATGGGAAGAAACCAGAAAAAAAGGAGGAAAACACCCAAAACCAGAACACCTCACCTCCTGCAAAGGACCAAAACCCCTCACCAGCAAGGGAACAAAGCTGGACAGAGAATGAGTGTGATGAAATGACAGAATCAGACTTCAGAAGGTGGGTAATGAGAAACGTCCGTGAGCTAAAAGAACATGTTCTAAATCAATGCAAAGAAACTAATAACCTTGAAAAAAGATTTGAGGAAATGATAACAAGAATGGACAACTTACAGAGGAATATGAATGAATTGAAGGAGCTGAAAAACACAATACGAGAACTTTCCGAAGCATGCACAAGTTTCAACAGCCGAATTGACCAAGCAGAAGAAAGAATATCAGAAGTTGAAGATCAACTCAATGAAATAAAATGGGAAGCCAAGATTAGAGAAAAAAAAGCACAAAAAGGAATGAACAAAGTCTCCAAGAAATGTGGGACTATGTGAAGAGACCTAATCTACGTTTGATAGATGTACCAGAATGTGACGAAGAGAATGAATCCAAGCTGGAAAATACTCTTCAGGATATTATATAGGAAAATTTCCCCAACCTAGCAAGGCAGGCCAATATCCAAGTCCAGGAAATACAGAGAACACCACAAAGATATTCCGCAAGGAGAGCAACCCCAAGGCACATAATCATCAGATTTACTAGGGTTGAAATGAAAAAGAAAATGCTAAGGGTAGCCAGAGAGAAAGGTCAGGTCACCCACAAAGGGAAGCCCATCAGACTCACAGCAGATCTCTCGGCAGAAACTCTACAAGCCAGAAGAGAGTAGGGGCCAATATTCAACATTTTTAAAGAAAAGAACGTTCAACCCAGAATTTCATATCCAGCCAAACTGAGCTTCATAAGTGAAAGAAAAATAAAATACTTTTCAAACAAGCAAGGACTCAGAGATTTTATCACCACCAGGCCTGCTTTACAAGAGCTCCAGAAAGAGGCACTACACATAGAAAAAAACAAGCAGTACCAACCATTCCAAAAACATACCAAATGCTAAAGAGCATCAACAAAATGAAGAATCTGCATCAACTAAAGGGCAAAACAGCCAGTTAGCATCAAAATGGCAGTATCAAATTCACACATAAAAATATTAACCCTAAATGTAAATGGGCTAAATGCACCAATCAAAAGATACAGACTGGCAAATTGGAAAAAAGCCAAAACCCATCTGTGTGCTGTATCCAGGAAAACCATCTCACATGCAAGGATACACAAAGGGTCAAAATAAAGGGATGGAGGAAGATTTACCAAGCAAATGAAGAGAAAAAAAAAAAAAAACAGGAGTTGCAATTCTTGTCTCTGATAAAATAGACTTTAAAGCAACAAAGATCAAGAGAGACAAAGAAGGACATTACATAATGGTAAAAGGATCGATAATACAAGAGGAGCTAATGATCCTAAATATATATGGACCCAATACAGGACCACCCAGATATATAAGGCAAGTTCTTAATGACTTACAAAGAGACTTAGACTCCCACACAATAATAGTGGGAGACTTTAACACACCACTGTCAATATTATGCAGATCAATCAGACAGAAAATTAACAAGGATATCCAGGGCTTGAACTCAGACCTGGAACAAGCAAGCCTGATAGACATTAACAGAACTCTACACCCCAAATCCACAGAATATACATTCTTCTCAGCACCACGTCACACCTACTCTAAAATTGACCACATAATTGGAAGTAAAGCACTCTTGAGAAAATGAAAAACAACTGAAATCATAACAAACAGTCTCTTAGACCATAGTGCAATCAAGTTAGAACTCAGAATTCAGAAACTAACTCAGAACTGCACAGCTTCATGGAAACTGAACAACTGGCTTTTGAATGGTGATTGGACAAACAATGAAATGAAGGCAGAAATAAAGATGTTCTTCAAAACCAATGAGAACAAAGACACAACATACCAGAATCTCTGGGACACATTTAAAGCAGTATCTAGAGGAAAGTATATAGCAATAAGTGCCCATATGAGAAGAGTGGAGAGATCCGAAATTGACACCCTATCATCAAAATTGAAAGAGCTAGAGAAGCAAGATCAAAAAAACTCAAAACCTAGCAGAAGATAAGAAATAACTAAGAACAGAGCAGAACTAAAGGAGATAGAGACACGAAACCCCTTCAAAAAAATCAATAAATCCAAGACCTGGTTTTTTGAGAAGATCAACAAAATAGACAGACCACTAGCCAGATTGATAAAAAAGAAAAGAGAGAACAACCAAATAGATGCAATTAAAAATGATAAAGGGGAAATCACCACAGATTACACAGAAATTCAAACCATCATCAGAGAATATTACAAACAACTCCATGCACATAAACTAGTAAACCTGGAAGAAATGGATACATTCCTGGACACCTGTGTCCTCCCAGGCCTAAACCAGGAGGAAGCTGAAACTATGAAAAGACCAATAACAAAGTCTGAAGTTGAGGCAGCAATTAAGAGCCTGCTACACATAAAAAGCCCAGGTCCAGATGGGTTCACAGCCGAATTCTACCAGACACACAAAGAGGAGCTGGTACCATTACTTCTGAAACTATTCCAAATAATCAAAAAAGAGGGAATCCTTCCCAAATCATTTTATGAGACCAACATCATCCTGATACCAAAAGCCGGCAGAGACTCAACAAGAAAAGAAAACTTCAGGCCAATATCCATGATGAACATAGATGCAAAAATCTTCAATAAAATATTGGCAAGCCGATTGCAACAGCACATCAAAAAGCTTATCCACCATGATCAAGTAGGATACATCCTGGGGATGCAAGCCTGGTTCAACATACACAAGTCTATAAACGTAATTCACCACATAAACAGAACCAAAAACAAAAACCACATGATTATCTCAATTGATGCAGAGAAGGCCTTTGACAAAATTGAACAGCCCTTTATGCTAAAAACTCTCAATAAACTCGGTATTGATGGAACATATCTCAAAATAATAAAAGCTATTTATGACAAACCAACAGCCAATATCCTACTGAATGGGCAAAACTGGAAGCATTCCCTTTGAAATCCGGCACTAGACAAGGATGCCCTCTCTCACCACTCCTATTCAATATAGTACTGGAAGTTCTAGCCAGAGCAATCAGGCAAGAAAAAGAAATAAAGGGTATTCAAATAGAAAAGGAGGAAGCCAAATTGTCTCTATTTGCAGACGACATGATAGTATATCTAGAAGACCCCATCACCTCAGCCCAAAAACTCCTGAAACTGATAAGCAACTTCAGCAAAGTCTCAGGATATAAAATCAATGTGCAAAAAATCACAAGCGTTCCTATACACCAATAACAGACTTAAAGAGAGCCAAATCAAGGTTGAACTGCCATTCACAATTGCGACAAAGAGAATAAAATACCTAGGAATACAACTTACAAGGAACATAAGGAACTTCTTCAAGGAAAACTATAAACCACTGCTCAATGAAATAAGAGAGGACACAAACAGATGGAGAAACATTCCATGTTCATGGCTAGGAGAATCAATATTATGAAAATGGCTATACTGCCCAACGTAATTTACAGAATCAACACTATACCCATCAAACTACCATTTACTTTCTTCACAGAACTGGAAATAACCACCTTGAACTTTGTATGGAACCAAAAAAGAGCCTGCATAGCCAAGTCAATTCTAAGTAAAAATAACACAGCAGGAGGCATCACACTACCGGACTTCAAACTATACTACAAGGCTACAGTAATCAAAACAGCATGGTACTGGTACCAAAACAGAGATATAGACCAATGGAACAGAACCGAGGCATCGGAGGCAACACAACATATCTACAACCATACAATCTTGGATAAACCTGACAAAAGCAATGGGGAAAGGACTCCCTGTTTAATAAATGGTGTTGGGAAAACTGGCTAGCCATGTGCAGAAAGCAGAAACTGGACCCCTTTCCTGACACCTTACACTTAAATTAACTCCAGATGGATTAAAGACTTAAACATGAGACCTGGCATCATAAAAACCCTAGAAAAAAAATCTAGGCAAAACCATTCAGGACATAGGAGTAGGCAAGGACTTCATGACCAAAACACCAAAAGCATTGGCAACAAAAGCCAAAATAGACAAATGGGACCTAATCAACCTCCACAGCTTCTGCATGGCAAAAGAAACAGTCACTAGAGTGAATTGGCAACCAACAGAATGGGAAAAAATTTTTGCAATCTACCCATCTGACAAAGGGCTGATATCCAGAATTTACAAAGAACTCAAACAAATTTACAAGAAAAAAACAAACAAGCCCATTCAAAAATGGGCAAAGAATATGAACAGACACCTTACAAAAGAAGACATACATGAGGCCAACAAACATATGAAAAAATGCTCATCATCACTGCTCATTAGAAAGATGCAAATCAAAACCACATTGAGATACCATCTCACACCAGTTGGAATGGTGATCATTAAAAAATCTGGAGACAACAGATGCTGGAGAGGATGTGGAGAAATAGGAACACTTTTACACTGCTGGTGGGAGTGTAAATTAGTTCAACCATTGTGGAAGACAGTGTGGCGATTCCTCAAGGCCTTAGAAATAGAAATTCCATTTGACCCAGCAATCCCATTACTGGGTATATATCCAAAGGACTATAAATCGTTCTACTATAAGGACACATGCACACGAATGTTCATTGCAGCACTGTTTACAATAGCAAAGACCTGGAACCAACCCAAATGCCCATCAATGATAGACTGGACGGGGAAAATGTGGCACATATACACCATGGAATATTATGCAGCAATCAAAAATGATGAGTTCGTGTCCTTTGTAGGGACATGGATGAATCTGGAGAACATCATTCTCAGCAAACTGACACAAGAAAAGAAAATGAAATATCGCATATTCTCACTCATAGGCGGGTGATGAAGAATGAGAACACATGGACACAGGGAAGGGAGTACTACACACTGGGGTCTATTGGGGGAATGGGGAGGGACAGCGGGGTGGAGAGCTGGGAGGGATAGCCTGGGGAGAAATGCCAAATGTGGGTGAAGGGGAGGAAGGCAGCAAAACACAGTGCCATGTGTGTACCTATGCAACTATCTTGCATGTTCTGCACATGTACCCCAAAACCTAAAACGCAATTTAAATAAAAGAAAAATGAAGTGCTTTACACAAAACTAAAAAAAAAAAAAATGATATTTGCAAGGAATAAGTCTTTATCTGTGTAATGTTAAACAGGAATCCCAGGCTCAAGAACTACTTATAATAATAAACTTTTAGAATCTATAGATTTATAAAGAATTGTCCTCTAAGAAAATATAAGCTAGGCATATGAACAGATATTTTTTATAGAATGATCAATCCCAGCTGTGTGAGGTAATAATTCATACGCCACAATTAGAGAGCTCCTCCACTCTGAGCCAGAGGCTGGGCCATAAGAGAAGAAAAACACTTGTATAGCTACCTCTCTGCCCAGATGTCTCCCTGCATTGCCAAAGCATCTTCGATAAGGTGCATGAGCTTGATTTGAAAATCAGATCTTTTGGATTCGCTCCTCTGGATTTCATGTATTCACTACTTCACAAAATCTAACTTTAATAAAAATCTTTGCTCTCCTACTCATCAAAATAATTATTTCAAACTACTGAAAGTTTATTCCTGTCAATTTAGTCATTATTTCTGCACTTATGTCTCTTGTATAATAAAAATTACTGTTTCTTTGTTGAGTAGTTTAATATACTTAATGTTAATTTGTTGTGTTTCTTCCCATATACTTATCTTGTTGTTTTTGCTGTTCATTACTTCTTATTCCTCCATCCTTCTAATAGGGATCATTTTGCTTTAGCTTGACATATATCCTTTATAGCTCCCTTTAGCACAGTTCTCTGGCTGGTGAACTCTATGTTTCTTTCTGTTTAAAAAGGTATTTTTTGCTCTGATTTAAAATATATGCTTCACTGGGCACAGTATTCCAGGTTAGTTTTTTTTAAATTGAAGCCCTCATTCTACTGTCTTCCGTAATAGATATGACTTTTTGTTTTTCCACTTTCTCTTCTATATTTTCCTTAGTTTTCTGCTTGCATTCTTCAATAATGCTTCTGAATGAATTTTATTTAGTGGTATCTGATCTGCAGTTGGCCATTTTAGTTATTGTAATTTCCACTTCTAGAATATCTGTTTGATTGTTTTTCAAATTGGAATTCCACTTTTTATAGTTTCTTTCTCTCTGAAAGCCTTTTTATGATTTTCCCTATCTCTTGAAAATATTGTCTGCTAATTTCATAATCTTCGTATGATAATTTCAATGTCCCATAGTTGTGAAATAACACAAAACCTATTGTGTTATTGGTTTTCATTTAATGTGTTTAATTTTCTTGTATTTCTAGTTATTGGGAGATATAGCTTGGATACTTGGACAATGAGTGAAAATTTACTTATGGGCTAATTTGAGGTCTAGGCTAGCAGAACATTTTCCCAGAGAGAAATTTTGTTAGTTTTATTTAAGATCTTATAGGCACTACAATTCCAGGAAACATTTTAGTTCAATTATAACATATTTAGGTAGCTGGACCACTCAGGTGACAGAAACCAAGACTTACCTTATTGATCATGTCCTGATAATTCTAGTTTACCTATATCATGAAGTTGTAGCTGACCAGGGTCACAGCTTAAAATGGAGAAAGTTATCAAACTCTTTACCTTATGCAAATCCTGGCTTTGGGCTCTTACTTCCTTTTAGCTTGAAGCTGCCAAAAACAGCTCAGTTTCACAACTGTTTGCTTTAGATAGGAAAATTCCCACAGGGCAAAGGCAGTTGTAATGTTGGTGTTGAATATTTGTTTTTTTCTTTCCTAAAATTTGCACAGATATTTTAATCTGTAAGATTTTGTAAGCATTTCTGATGCTTTTAAGTTTTCTTTTTAAAATAATGGTTATGTAGCATACAGAATTTTAATATAGAAAGTGTAAAAAAACATTGATTTATATAATTTTTTTTGAGCTGGAGTCTCACTCTGTCTCTAGGCTGTAGTGCAATGGTGCAATCTTGGCTCACTGCAACCTCCACCTCCCGGTGCAAGCGATTCTCCTGCCTCAGCCTCCTGACTAGCTGTGACTACAGGCATGTGTCACCATGCCTAGCTAATATTTTTATTTTTAGTAGAGACAGGGTTTCACCATTTTGGCCAAAATGATCTCAATCTCTTGTCCTCACAATCCGCCCACCTTGTCCTCCCAAAGTGCTGGGATTACAGTAACATTTTTTTTAACAATAATAATATGCTTGGCAGTTCTTGTTGGATGAAACTATATTGCTGCTGCTTCATTAAAGTAAAACAAGAATATGCCAATGGCAAGAAATATTTATAAAATGCTTTATTACATTATTTTGTACATAGAAAAGACAATCCCTAAAGGACAATTCAATTCAGTTCTACAAATTATGAAAGTAAACTAATTCACAACTTGATTGCTAATAATTCTGTCTGAAACTACATAATAAAATGATTCCTAAACTTTTTTTACATAGCAAATATTATTTTTGTAATTATAAAAAAAAACTATGTTCTGGGATACATGTGCAGAAAGTGCAGGTTTGTTACATAGGTATACATGTGCCATGGTGGCTCGCATCACCTATTGACCCATCATCTAAGTTCCCTCTCCTCTCCCGCACACCCTCCAACAGGCTCAAGTGTCTGTTGTTGCCTTTCCTGTGCCCATGTGTTCTCATTCTTCATCTCCCGCTAATGAGTGAGAACATGCAGTGTTTGCTTGTCTGTTCCTCTGTTAGTTTGCTGAGGATAATGGTTTCTGGTTTCATTCATGTCCCTGCAAAGGACATGATCTCATTTGTTTTTATGATTGCATAGTTTTTCATGATGTATGAGTACTACATTTTCTTTATCCAGTCCATTATTGATGGGCATTTGTATTGGTTCCATGTCTTTGCAATTGTAAATAGTGCTGCATGTTTTTCCATTTGTCTGTGTCCTCTCTTATTTCCTTAAGCAATGGTTTATAGTTCTCCATGAAGCAAACCTTCCCATCCCTTGTTAGCTATATTCCTAGGTATTTTATTCTCTTTGTAGCAATTCTGAATGGGAGTTTATTCATGATTTGTCTCTCTGCTTGTCTATTCATGGCTTGAAAGAATGCTTGTGATTTTTACACATTGATTTTGTGTCCTGAGACTTTGCTGAAGCTGCTTATCAGCTTAAGGAGTTTTGGACTCCTTATGTCCAAAACTTATAGAATCATGTCATCATGATTCTACATTTAGAAACAAAGACCATTTGACTTACTCTCTTCCTACTCGAATACTCTAATTTCTTTCTCTTGCCTGATTTCCCTAGCCAGAACTTCCAATACTACATTGCATATCAGTGGTGAAAGAGAGCATCCTTGTCTTGTACCACTTCTCAAAGGGAATGCTTCCAGCCTTTTCCCTTTCAATATGACATTGGCTGAGGTTCTGTAGCAAATAGCTCTTGTTATTTTGAGATATGTTCCATTAATGCCTAGTTTATTGAAAGTTTTTAACATGAAGGGAGGTTGAATTTTATCAAATGCCTTTTCCGCATCTATTGAGATAATCATGTGGTTTTCGTCATTGGTACTGTTTATGTGATCCTTTACATTTATTGCTTTGCAGATGTTGAATCAACCTTGCATCCCAAGGGTGAAGCTGATTTGATCATGGTGGATAAGTTTTTTGATGTGCTGCTGGATTTGATTTGCCAGTATTTTATTAAGGATATTCACATTGATGTTCATCAGGGATATTGTCCTGAAGTTTTCTTTTTTTGTTGTGTGTCTTCCAGGTTTTGGTATCATGATAACACTGGTGCCCGACCTGATAATGGTCACGTTCCTCTTTTGTAGGGCTGCTGATGTTAGCTGAATGTTCAGGCCCTATTCATCCAGTTTGCTTCCATGCCTGGAGAGACCACTAAAGGAGGCTGGAGAAAAGCCAAGATGGGTGCCTGTTGTTTTTTCTGGGATCTCTGACTTCAAGAAGCACCACCCTGATGCCAGTAGGATCGCTCCTGTATGGAGTGTCTGACAAGCGCTGTTGGAGGATCTCCCCCATTTGGGTGGCATGGGGAACAGGACTCATTTAATAAAGAACTTTGTCCCTTGGTAGAGGGGATGTGCTTCAGTGGGGCAAAACCACTCATCTGGGCTGCCCAGATTCCTCAGAACTACCAGGAGGAAAGGCTAAGTCTGCTGGTCTGCCAAGACTATGGCCACCCCTCTCTCTACGGGCTCAGGCCCAAGGAGATTAGGGCTCTGTCCCTGAGCCCCTGGCTGGAGTTGCTGGAGTTCCTGCAGGGAAGCCCCACCCAGTGAGGAAGGACGGGTTAGTGTCAGTCCTGAAATGGTACTCTGGCCGCAGTCTGCCACAGTTCTGTGTGTTATGCTCTGGGAGGACCCCTCTTGGGACCAGGCCATCCAGCCTCCCTGACTCAAGCAGAGAAAAAGTGTGGCCTGGAGCCATAGAGATGGCTGCTGCTTTCCTCCCACCCTGGGCACTTACCATGTTAGGCAGTTTTTGGTCCCAGTGCTGGCTGCTGCCCCTCCTGCAAGGAGCTCAAAGGGTTGCCTGTTAAGCTGCAGCTGTGTGGCTGGTTGCCCCTCCCCACAGGAACTCAGCAGGCTTAAGCAGATCCAGCTGAGAGGCTGTTGAGACGCTGCACAGCTCAAGGGTTGGGACCCTAAGACCCGATGGCATGGGTTCACAAGTGGAAACTTCTGATCCGCGGGTTGAACACTTCCATGGAAAAAGCAGAGTTTCACCACCTGGGTGGCACACTCACTCACTTCCTTCCTTGGCTTGGGGGTGGAGGCTCCCCTGCCCCGTATGGCTTTCAGGTGGGCCGCCACACCACACTGCTCTTCCTTCCTCCCCGTGGAACACTCCAGCTGCCTAGTCAGTTCTGATGACAGAACCTGGGATACCTTGGTTGGCTGTGAAGGATTCACGTGCTATTATAATTACTTCAATGGGAGCCTCTGATTGCCACTGCTTCTAGTCAGCTGTCTTGGTTCCACGTCCTGCAAAAAATTATAATATCCATAGATGTATAACATCTTCCTTAAAATCAGTTATTGTTTTCCCTGAAAAGAAAAATACAAAGGATTAAGACCTAGATAACTTGACCAATTTACTAAATGAAATTAAAACATTATATCCCAGTGGCATTGAGTTCTCTCCCCGGCTCCCACGTTGTCTATTCCTTCAGTTTCAGATACTCAAAAGTATATAACCATTTGACTGATGTTGCTAGTTAAGTGTGATTCATAATATCTAACTAAACTTTCACTTTTTAAAATTCAAATTTAATATTTAGACAAATATTAAGTATGTGAAATAAATAATCCAGTTATACTGTCAAGCACTAATTTGTTACTGGTAAAATTATGCTTTTCATATTTGAATGAAGTTATATAGAATATGTCTGAATATTCTGAGTAGTCTTGAAATCACTTAAAAGTTTGTATTCTAGAAAAAGAAAATGAAAGCTAAAAATTATGATTATTATCTAATTTTATTAATTCTTAACCAGCTGCCATATGTCCTTCTTAATTCAAGAAGTAAATTAATGTGCTAATGACTCATAAATCAGAACTCATAAATTTTATCTTAATGGTGAAGCATTTCACATTTATTTTAGAAGATATATTATGATTAGAAAAGTTGCATACTTTGTTTTAAATAGCTTTCTCATGGGACATTAAACTCTGTCACTTTGTCTTTGGTATCATATGTACATAAGATATTGTTGTATAATAAAATTGTATCTCTTTTCATGTCATGCCCAATGTTGATCTCTTTCTTGTCACAACCTTGGTTTTTTTATGTTATAATTTTCAGCAGCAAAAGTCAGTTACTATTGTAGTATAAGAAAGATGCATGTTTATGATTGTGGAGTAAAAGGTGTAGAAAGGTGTTTTAGAAGTGTAAAGGGCGTAAATTTTCTGCTTTCTAATTGTGTGTTTAAAGTGTGTCACTGTAGTGCCTTAAATTCCTGCGTCTATTTTCTGCCTTTTGGTATGAAGATAAACTAATTAACTCCAATATTTTTCAAAAATCTACATAGTAAATATTTTCAGAGAAGTGTAAAACATATTCAGCATTGCAGTGTTTAAAATAATTTATATTATTCTGATAGAAAAATTAAAATTAAAATCTCCTTATGGGCAAAATGTAAATATACGAATTAAAAGACAACCTCACAAATAGAATGATGACAAAAATAGAAAGTGTTTAATTCATTCCAAATGACTTCGGTATTTTTGTATAGATTTTAATTTCTTTACTGAGGAAAAATGTATAACAAATGTATCATCTTAACAATGTCTAGTACCTTTCATTGTTGTTAAATAAATTTACATTGGGGTGCACAACGAATTTCACAACTTTTCCATTTGCGAAACTGAAACTTAATAGTCACTAAACAACTACCCATTTCTCCCTCCCACAGCCCCTATTTTCTGTTTCTGTGAATTTGGTTACTCTAAATACCTCCTATAAGTGGAATTGGAATCATGCAGTATGTGGATTTTTGTGACTAGCAATAGATGTTTTTTATAATGCTATCCTGGTGCTTTAAAATAGAATACATGTTCTACTAAAATTGATAGATAAATGAAAAACATCTTTCATATAAGGTACAGTGACAATGATTCTTGCCTACTAAGGATCCATTTCTCCCTTCTGTTTTTTAAAAAGGACCCCAAATATAATTCAAATACTCTTTCCGTTGTCAACTCCAAAGTAATACAAACCAGTAATGAAATTCCTATTTCCAACGATTGACTGAGGAACCCAGGCATAGGCCAGTCATCACATGACATTGTTCTGTTAATCTTTGTTCTCATTAAGAAGTGAGCATGTGGACTGGGTCTGCTAGATAGACTATAAGGAAGAATATATAATCTGTATGAAAGATAGTCTTTTTTTTTCTCCCTGCTATGAGACTTAAAGAAAAAAGCAAGCTGCCTAATTACTACTGTAAACCATGATACAACTGATCCAGATGGTCTTAGTGTTCCCCTCTGCTGGACCAAACTTTAGACATGCTCCTGCCCGACTCTAGGCCCTGACCTCCCTTTTCTTAGAACATTAATTTTAGTAAACATATCATTATAAATCCTTTTGAGATATACACCTTTTTGAAAGACTTTTAGCAGTTTTGTTACCAGGACTTTTGGCAGTCTTTGTAAAGGACTGTGAACCATCTCCTGGAAATATAGTCATCGAGGGAGATAATGTCCCTCTCTCCCAAAATCCATGGGAGAGGAGGAGGCTAACTCCTGTCGTCCCCTTGCTCTGAGTTGCAAAACTACCTTCTATCATTAAAATACAAGAAACTTTGTTTTACTTTGGGCAAGATCAGTTAGCAAAACTAGATGACCCACTCATCCTAGTTCTTAAAAATCCTCCTGCCTTGTGTTTTACCACAGTTAAGTTAGAACTCAGATCTGGTCTCTCTTTCCTTCTGCAATAGCTTTAAATAAAGGCTTTGTTGCCTGCTTAACTTTGTCTAGTGTAGGCCTTTTGCTTTGGCATAATCAGGAGGACGATCAGGATGGAGTTAAAAATGCTGATGTAAGGAGGAGGGTACAGATAAGAAAATCAAGGAGAAATTGAACCGGAGGTCCCAATCATGCTGTGTCTGAAATCCATCTTATCTCTAGGCTTTCTATTACATGAGGTAAGTGTTATAAATGTTTAAGTCAGCTTGACTGAAGGCTTTGTTATGGACAAAACATATTAATTCATGATAGTCTTATATTTTAAGATTATAAGTATTAAATTACCATTGACCCATGATGAATAATGACTATAACTAGAAGTTGAAGTAATTCTTACTTCTTAAATATTAAATTGAAATTGGCCAAAGACTAAATCTCTATAAGTTACAAGGAAAAAAATTTAACATTTTAATTGGTTTTATACTAAACATAGCATAGTTGAGTCTTTACATTTATCCAAGATGAAAGGATGCAAATTAATAAAGTTTAAATACCTTGATTTTATTGTGCTTAGTGTATTTAGGACAATGTGGAAAGCTTGTGATCCTTGAACAAGTGTGAATTGATTGAATAACCATTGCTATTCTGAATCCATCTAATACATAATTTTACCTAAGCCATATTTAAGTTAAACAAACAATTCAAACTAAAATGTATCTTTGTAAGATATTATATCTTCATTTTTAGAGGACTATGAGGCCCATTCTATATATATTGAATCAATATGTTGGCTGTCTGCTTCACAAAAAGAAAAAAAAATTACAAATTGAAAGGTATAATGGAACCCAGCTTCATTTAATACTATTTATTTTTTCTTTCCAGAAAAAGGAATCAGGAAATAATACAAAATCACATAGACAAACACACGAAATGAACTAGTGCCTATGCAAAGTATTTATGCAAAACTGTCAGCTTCAGCAGGATCAATAGTAAACTGTTAAATTGCTACATCCTCAATTGCAAGAAAATCAGCAGGAAGCTTGGCAATGAAGAAACAGAAAACTCTCTGAATATACATACCTCTTCTTCAGCTGCCAACATCGTGAAGTTGCAGCCTGCAGCTCATTGGCCCTCTGTAGTCAACTGGAGGAAACAAATCCATATCATAGAATCCTGCTCCAGTGTTCTGAGAAGCACCTGGCAAGGCCTAACCCTTTTCTCTCAGGTATTGTGCTCCACTGCGAGTGATAGAATCTTCCTTGAGAGAATCTAACTTCTGTAAGGAAAAAAAAAGGCAACCTCAACCTCAGCTCTTGAACCATAGCATAGAGTCAACAAGAGCTTATTTTCACAACTTTTAAATATTCATGAATCCCCAATAGTTTCAAGCATAGGCAATCTAAGCTGGCCAAGAGAGGAACACTGTTTCTGTGTTAAAGTGATAAATGATACGAAAGACTTACGGTATTAAAGACCTACTTTGCTCCAGTAAAATATAAATGGGGATTGGTAATGTCCCTCTCCTGAATACATGTAAAATTTGTACAAAAGTATCTTCTATGAAAATGATTTGTAATCTGTAGACTTATTACCTGGGAGATGTCTTGAGATGTAAAATCCCATCCTTTGGGTTGTGGATTCTTTTGTTTACTCCAAATAAATCTGATCTTTAAAGTTCATTGTAAAAAAAAAAAAAAGATTTCAGCTGTATCATATTAGCACACCACAGACTGAACTTTTCCTCGGCACAATACAGAAATCACTATGTGTTAAGACTTTCCTCCTAAGAAATAATTGAAAAAAGAGCTAATAGGATGGAAGACCTAAAATGCATTGTGATTTCCACTTTTTTTCTTTAAAAATAATACATCTTTAAAACTAGTTCCCAAATCAGCATATGTCTGAAAACATTTGGCTTACAATTTCTTCTGGAAAAGCACTAAAGCAATTTTGTAGAACATTTGTATTCTTCTTATTTTTCCACAAATGATTACCTCATAAACCAAAAAGTATCTGAAACAGATCTCAATCTACTTAGAAGTTTATTTTGCCGAGGATGAGGACCTGTACTCAGGAGATAGGTCTGTGCCTTTCTTCAAAGACGATTTGGAGGGCTTCAATATTTAAAGGGGAAATGGCAGATATTGGGGAAAGAGGAAGACATTTTACAAAGGTGTGGGTAGATAAGAGACAAAGCATTGGTTGCATTATTTTGAGTCTTTGATCAGTTGTCCCACGTGAGAATGGAATAGAGGAATTGTCATTTATGCATTCATAGTTCAGTGAATCTGCATTTTTACAATAGATAAAATAAACATAAGGCAGAATAAGCAACCAGATATGCATTTGTCTTGGGTGAGCAGAGGGATGACTTAAGTTCTGTCCTTTATCCCATAACTGTGAAGAAAAGCTCTCAATTTACATTGTCAGGGTGAAATTCACAGACTGGGTTAGGGTAAATACATTGGGGCCCAAGGGAATTTCCTAGTGGATGAATTGTGAGGGAGACAGGTTTGCATGATGTAATTCCCAGGTTGACTTCTCCCTTTGCCTTAGTGAGTTTGAGGTCCTTATGTTCATTTTCCTTTCACAATGTAAACTAGATGTTTGGGTATATGTGCATGTGGATGCATTTGTTCTATGTGTTTGTATGTGAGTGTGTGTGTAGATTACTGTGTATATGTGTAAAGGTGTGTACAGACTGTGAGTATAGAGGTCTAAGTACATGTGCTTATACAACAGGCAGTAATTATAGAATTAGATCTGGAATGATCTGTAAAATCATCTCAGATGTTGATCTCCAATTATCTGAATGACTTGAGAAGAAATACATATTTCAATATATTTATTGTAGAGTACTTATTCTGTTCTTTAAAAAAGATGGACAAATTTTAAAGTAAAAATTATTAAGTTGATATTTAATATCTATATGAGAAATTGCCTAAAGTGTTTCACCCATAAAATACTTCAGCTACCTCATTTGAATATACAGAATAAAAGTACTTTATTTACTTATTTCAGTTTGGAAGAAAATAATTTATATTTACTCTAAATTTGGAGACATAGGTGAAATTTTATGCCTTCTGTATGAAGACACTGTCGAAGACTCTGACTTCATTTAATTACTCATTGACTTAGTAAAGATTATAGAAGTTAGTGGTCTCCATCAGATTTTGTTTGATTCCTGGCTATTTTGACATCATTTTTGTGGGTTGTGTTTGTTTTGTTTTTGAGACAGAGTTTTGCTCTTGTTGCCCAGGCGTGAGTGCAATGACAGGATCTCAGTTCACAGCAACCTCTGCCCACCAGGTTCAAGAGAGATTCTTCTGCCTCAGCCTCCCAAGCAGCTGGGATTATAGGCATGCACCACCATGCCCAGCTAATTTTGTGTTTTTAGTAGAGATGAGGTTTCTCCATATTGGTCAGGCTGGTCTCTAATTCCCTACCTCAGCCTGCTAAAGTGCTGAGGTTACAAGCGTGAACCACCATGCCTGGCCCATTTTTGTTGTGTTTTTTGTTGTTTTTGTTTAAATCTTGCAACCTTGCTTGTGGCACACATAGCAGACAAAGGAAATGTTTGACTCATTAATCAGTCGCTGATCATCAAAAACTGAACTGAATGATAGTCTCCTGAAACTGAAACCTAAATAAGTTTAAACTTTATCCAAATTTTCTTGAAAATTATTATACACGTAGATTGGTAATATGTTTAGTCGATTTTTAAGAAAAATAATTCTGAGTTTAATGTTGGGTTTTAACGGGTAAATATTTGATTTTTAAAGGTGAAATATTAGGATGATTACATACTCATTTTCCTATCTTAGGTTTGTAAATTATCAAAACATTAAAGCAAATAATGTTACAGTGTTTAATGCTTTGCATTTATTAAACGAACTTCATTTAATATTGCTTACATTGCATATTTTCATTATTTCCTATATGAACATTTTTCTCTTATTTGAGTCTAAATGAACTTCTCACTTAGGCAGTGAGTAATAGGAATAGCAAGAGCATGTAAAGGAAATAGCTTGCCTTGCTGGTTTGGAAGAAAAAACAGGAAGAAGGAAAAAATGAAGGAAGGATGGTAGGAAAGAAGTGAGAGAGAAAGAAGAAAAGAGAATGAGAAAGGAGAGGGGGTCAGGGAATGAAGGAGAAAGAGAAAAAGGGGAGAGAGGGAGGGAGGAAAAAGCTCTGACATTTATACATATATTTATGTTATATTTGTATATATTTCTGTGTATATGTATTATAAGTAATTATGTATATCCATAATTAAGGCATAAACATCTAAGATCACCTAGGCAAAGGACTGGAAGTTTTCTTCTCTAACAACTTTCACCCATGACTTTTTCTTTCATCCCTCTAGCCATTATCCTTAGATGATTACAGTAAGTCCATGGTTTCACCTGCCACTTCTGTACGTTTAGAATTATCACGTCTGTAATTATAACCTCTCTTCAGAGTTTCACAATTATTTCTCAAATAAGACATATGAAATCCAACAAGAAATATATTACTTTTCACCTTCCCCCATTAAAAAATATTCTCCCAATTGTCAAAAAATAGACACAATAGGAACCATAGTCATCCAAAAATTTTCCAACACTTTACCAGTTATCATCCAAACATATCAAGAGGAAACACACTCCTCACAACTTGGTTTTCTTCTCTGCTGTTATCTTGTTCCTGTTAGTTCAGAATCCAATATTATTCTAGAACATGAGAGTAGCTTATTACAGACACAAAGAAAAAAATTAGAAATCTGTGAGCAGGTTGAGGTATATTTCAATATAATTTAATATTTAAATCTATTTTTAGCTATTGTGTTTTATTAATGGTTGACGTATAAGTAGAAAGTCTACTATAGGCCGGGCGCGTTGGCTTACACCTGTAACCCAGTACTTTGGGAGGCCGAGGCAGGTGAATCACGAGGTCAAGAGATCGGAACCATCCTAGTCAACATGGTGAAACCCCGTCTCTACTAAAAATACAAAAAATTAGCTGGGCATGGTGGCACGTGCCTGTAATCCCAGCTACTCAGGAGGCTGAGGCAGAAGAATTGCCTGAACCCAGGAGGCGGAGGTTGCAATCGCGCCATTGCACTCCAGCCTGGGTAACAAGAGCGAAACTTTGTCTCCAAAAAAAAAAAAGAAAAGAAAAGAAAAGAAAAAGAAAGTCTACTATAGTGCGTTGCTATGTAAACAATATTTTACTAGTTATTTCTCTGAAGAAATACAGTAGTAGAAGTACTGAAACAATATCAAGATTGCAGAACTCTAAGGCTCCTAAAAAATGCTGTTAGAAAAAAAGTACATCATTGTAATTACAATATATTTTTGCAACATAAGCTATTATGTGTAATTGTCCAAATGTCATAATCTCATAGATTCCACAAGAAAAAAGTATTTCTTCTCTGAGATGACTAAATGATATTATAACCTGTGGCATAACACAGTGAGAAGCGTATTAAGCTTTTTTTTTTTTTTTTTGAGACAGAGTTTTGCTCTTCTTACCCAGGCAGGAGTGGAATGGCGCGATCTCGGCTCACCGCAATCTCCGCCTCCCGGGTTCAGGCAATTCTCCTGCCTCAGCCTCCTGAGTAGCTGGGATTACAGGCACGCGCCACCGTACCCAGCTAATTATTTGTATTTTTAGTAGAGACGGGGTTTCACCATGTTGACCAGGATGGTCTCGATCTCTTGACCTCGTGATCCACCCGCCTCGGCCTCCCAAAGTGCTGGGATTACAGGCTTGAGCCACTGGTCCCGGCCGCGTATTAAGCTTTTTAAAGTCACAACTAAATTTGTTGTAATGTTAAATTAATAAATACCTTTGTTAGCTTATTTTGGCATAGCTTCAATCCTATTGTTGCTTATTCAGTAAAGTTTAAAGCATGTGTAATAAACATCTTCATATTTAATTATAAAAACTTCATAGGATCTTAAATTGAAATTTTATCAGAATGGTAATTCAGTAAAAAATTAAAGGTAAATATGTAATAGTTTTAACATTTTGCTGATGGTGTAATAAAATAATTGATGAAATGAGTTGAAATTTAATCCAAATCAAAAGAAAGACATCACTATGTAAGCACAAAACACAAGACTTTCATTATCTTGGTTTCTTTACTTCATTGCTGCGTCTACAATTTCTAGCAGGTCCATAGAAGTTTGTAAACCCATGTATACCTAAAATTTCTTTGGCAATAAAATGGTTTTCTTTTCATCAAGAACCCTTTGAAATGATTTAACACACCAGAGAGCACTTCTATCCATTCCCAGAAGAAATTCAGCATCTTCTTCAATATTTTATGATCCTCATATTATTTGCTATTGAGCAGACAATAACAACAAGCTATTCTGAAATCTAATGTAAGCTTTAGTTTTTTTCCTCCTCACTAGAGTAAGGTATGAATAGAAAGCTCAAAATTCTACATTTATAGTTTTTTTCAGAGTATATGTACATTTTATTACAGACAACCTGAAATCCATCTGCTATTTATTTAAGACACTATACAAAGAGTTCTTCTATGTTTAGAGTTACTGAAATATTAAATTTGCTTGCAGACTGAGGACATAGAATTTCTATCATCTCAGAACATGGGTAAAATATCCAAAATGCTTTCTCCTTTTTTGGCTAGTAGCCTTATAAGGTAACAGATGTAGTATGACATTTAAAAATCTGAAGAGAATGAGCAATTAAGACGATTCTTGAAAAAACAGCACTGAGTTTCAGCGTGGTTTATTGTAAATATCATGTCTATATGTTTGTGAAAATACGTATATCATATTATATATGTGTAATATATATCATATATAATACATATGTATGCAATTTATAATATGTGTATATATATTTGTACACAAATATCTGTTTACTGAGAACATGCTCAATAGCTGCACTCACTTATGGATGTGTATTAGATAAGGATAAAGCTGTTTCTTAAGAAGCCATTCATTTATTGGTTTTTAGTTCAATAGATATTTCGAATAAATTATTCTAAAATCAAATATTAAGCTCATAATTTGAAACAAGAAATAAAGGCCATAAAATGACATCAGATGTCTTATAAATAAATATGAATAATAAAAAGGTGTTTGCAATGCTGGCTCTGCAGTCAGTTTATCTGGATAAATCTCAGTTTCACCACTTACCAGCTG
This sequence comes from Callithrix jacchus, assembly GCF_049354715.1. Classification (NCBI taxonomy): domain Eukaryota; kingdom Metazoa; phylum Chordata; class Mammalia; order Primates; family Cebidae; genus Callithrix; species Callithrix jacchus. The sequence continues at coordinate 54,176,645 of NC_133502.1, forward strand.
TTGGGTTTTGGATGAGCTACTTAAACTTTCTTCTAAAATTATTCTGTGTTCAAATCTGATTCCCTTTTTCTTCCTGTGTATAAAAGAGGTCTACATGTTTTAATCTCTTACAGACTGTAGGAATGAAAGGGATATGATGAGTTCTGACCAGTGAGCTGAGTGGAAGCAAAGTGTGTCCAGTTTAGTTAAGCCATTTCATTGCTGCTATGAGCGCTCCATGTTTACTCCTTCCTCCCACAGTGACACTAAGAGCTAAGAACTGGACATGAGTCACATGCAATGGTCTTTCTTAATTTCTGAATAAATGAGGTTTACATGGCTTATTGTTGTGCAGGCTGTACAAGAAGAATGGCAGCAGCATCCAATTCTGGTAAGGGTTTCAGTTTACTTCCACTCCTGGTGGAAGGTGAAGAGCTGGTATGTACAGAGATTACATGGCGAAAGAGATCAGCCTGATCCTTGAGTGAAAATATATGGAGATAGCAATAGACATGCAATATGAGTAAGAAATAAACCTTGATTGTGTTAAGCTGCCGAAAGTTTGAAACTAATTTATAACTTTGCGTAGTACACGCACTGTGTACTATGTAGTTTGGGTATTTGTCACCCACATTGCCTGTTGAAATTTGATCCCCATGTTGGAGGTGGAACCTGAAGGGAGAAGTTTGGGTCCTAGCAGAAGATCCCTCATGAATGGCTTCTCAGGGAAGTGAGTGAGTTCTTGCTCTTGCTCACAAGAGCTGATTGTTAAAAAGAGCTTGACACCTCTTTGTTCTCTCTCTCTTGCTTCTTCTCTTACCATGTGATCGCTGCACACACTGATCCCCTTCACCTTCCACCATAGGTGGAAGCAGCCTGAAGCCTTCACCAGAAGCAGATGCTTGTGCCATGCTTCTTGTACAACCTGCAGAAACATAGCCAAATAAACCTCTTCTCTTTATAAAGTACCCAGTCTCAGGTATTCCTTTATAGCAATAAAAATAAATTAAGACACTGTGCCTCGATTTTCCCATCTATAACTGGGATGATAATAGTACCTAGTTATGTGGTTGGTTGCCAGCAAAATTTTATTGAACTAAGGGATTAATACAGCTTTGTAATTCTTATTAATAAAAGCAGTTTGTATATCATTTATTTAATTGATTTTAAGTTTGAGAACATTTCACGTGTCATAAAGTTCAAACAATATACACCTAGTTTACACTTTCTGCAATGCCTACCAACTCAAGTTTTAAAAAGTCTCGAATTTTACCTTAATACAAAATGGCTCAAATCAGATATATAATATTTTTTCATATAAAATATTTCATATTGACAGCAATAGCCCAGTTGCTGATTTATTGATAATATCTTTGATCTTTAGAAACTGTTTTTTCTATTATACATAAGAAAATATCAACTAGGTAACAGGAAGAAATGAGAAAAGGTAGAGAGAGACAATAGTGAAGACTGGTAGGTGTTGAAGAATAAAAGGTTACCGTGAAATTCTTCTAGAATGCTGATTACAGCTTGATCTTATCAAGCTCTGCATGGAAGACCACTTGAATTCATCTCCAACCCTGGGAGTGAAATAAGAACTTTCTTTTTTGCTAAAGCTTTTGACAGACACACTTTTTACTTAATCTGCATGACATCAGAGAAAGGTATTATTTTCTGTACTTTGCAGATAATGAAAATATACTGTAAGCCACAGAAAGAATAGAGAGTCACTGGTTACCCAAAAGCACTGACTCCATGGGGAAAGCAACTCTAAGGTCTTCATTTCCATTCAGTTGCCCATTTACTGCTAACTCATTGTAAGCTAGAGACAAATATGAAAAGAACAGTTTTTCAAAGCAGAAAAAAAGAAAACATTATCTCTGAAGGAGCAAATAATTTTTACATTATTTTCATTTTGCAATACTTTAGGGAACAATTTGACCAAAGAAAGAAGAAAAAGTGGACTAGCAGATCTCTGGTGCCAACAGTCTCTGGATGGTAGAAGGTCCATTCAGCAGAAATAAAAATGAGAATACAATATTTCTAATGTATTTAATTTGGACAAAAACATTTTTATGTTTTTTTTAATAAAATTAATCACATATTTTACCTCTGGTAAAAGAATATTAATTAAATTGATTATGCTCACATTAGAGAACAATATAACATATCATAGTCAAATAACATTTATGTTTATATTCATTATTACAAGCATTAAAAAGAGATAAATAGTGTTGTGGCAGATATTATTTTAACAGGCAGAGTCTCCTGTATCTGGAAATTTATCATCTATACTGCTAGAGAGACTCAAGGATATTTTAATAGTACTTAATTAACTAAAATTTAAGAGATTATTGCTTTCAGCCATTTAAAAATTATTAATTGAACATTGACTATCTGCCTGGTCTGTGTTTACCATTATCCATTAAGAGCTTGTTATTTAATTGGGGAAATCCAAGTTAAGATACAGTAAATACTCAAGAAACTTAGCAAACATTTGTATTAAAAAATGACACCCATATCGTATGTGTATTTATAGTATTGTTCATAAAACAATAAGAAAAACTATTAATATCCCCTTCCAAAGACACGTGGGAGACATTTTTCATTGTCAAAATTATTAATATTCCCATCAAATAAATGCTATTTGGACATATCATATTGGAAATAAATAAACTATCTTTTATCCAATAATGATATTTATTGAAGAAATGAGTACCCTCACATACTTCCAATGCTATTATAAATAACTAAAATATCTGGAGATATCTTTCTAAACATACCAGAAAGTCTTAAAATTTTACATTCCAGTTAAAACATATATTCAATATTTAGTGATTCATGCTAAATTATCATAAATATTTTCAAAGATGTGAACAAAATAAGCATCACTGAAAATATATTTATATAAAATATTGAAACAACTAAAATGCTCATGTCCATACTACAAAGTGATATGATGAAATTCCACTCTGTCCAAAAATGATACAGAACAATTTGTAAAGACATGCAAAATGATCATAACTTATATAAAACACAAATGAGATGGTTTAAAAAATCTTAGTTCAGTAAAAACTGAGAGAAATCAAAGTCAATGTGGATGAAGTCACCAAAAAGTGCAGTGAATAAAATAACATACACTGGACTGGGAAGAACATCGCATTTTAGAAAAGAAGCCCACACAATACAAGAATTTTTAATTGAAGAAAAATTCACTGTCATAGGTACAGAAATAGCAATAATTATATAGTGTATAGGAAATAAAAAGAATCATGGTTTAATTTGAATGAAAATGAATACTTGGAAGAAAGAAGGGAAAAGGAGAATATAATTAAGATTATTACAGCTAGCATTTACTGAACTGTACCAAGAATTGTGATAAACACTTTAAATACATTTACTTATTAAAATACGTACCACTACTCATTGAGGTAGGTAAGTACTCCTAATCCTGTTTTACAGGAGAAAGTGCAGAGAAATGGTTGACTGAGAGTTCTGGAGGCAACTGGCCTTGTTTCCTGTCTCAGCTCCTCCACTATTGGCTGTGAAAGCTGGGCAAGTTACATAGCTGCTTTATGAGTCTTATTAAAATAATGATAATAACAGTACCTAGCTCAATGATTACTATGAAAATTAAATAACTTAACACATATAATGTTATGATACTGTCTAGCAAATGGTGTTATAAACATTTAATTACTTTTATTTTTAAAATTTTATTACATATAATTATTATGAGTGCATAATAGTTGCATATATTTATGGAGTACATGTGATGTTTTGATACAGGCATACAATGTGCAATAATCAAATCAGGGTAATTGGGATATAAATTGATTCTTCAAAATTCTAAGTAGTGTTCAAGGTAACACCACTAGTAAGTAACTTTCAGAATGGGGACTTGAAGCAAGGTCCATGTGATCACAAAGCCTGGGCTCATGCTGTCCCCTTGGTCCATAACCATAGACTACAGTGAAATGCCTTCTCATACCTTGAAAATAAGGGAAAATGTCTTTTCCTCTGATTCAACAAACAATAAGAACAGAAGCATGAAAGAGCTCTTCAAAGAAGAGAGTGATTTTCAGACCTCAGGCTTCCCAAGCCCTGAGAAAGGTTTTGTGTTTTTAAAATCATGTGTTCATCAGCAGAGACTTACCAGCTTTCGAAACTGAAAGAAGAACATCCCAGAGGAAATATGCATGGAAGCACCGTGAAGCACAGAGGGAATCAAAGCCAAATGACTGTAAGTATCCCATTTCCATCGGCTGAGTCTTTCGAGGCTTCAGCCCGCTGTGAATAAACATTTCATTCATTCTACAGTCTGATTCACCAGGTTCTTTGGCTTCTCACTGTGATCTGTCTTCAGAAAAAAGTGCAGTGACCATGGTACATTAATATGAAAGTCTTTGTAACATATTTTCATTATATTTTCATGCACATTGATTTTCTGTACCAATCTTGTTAATATGAATAATTTAAGTTGACCACATATTTTATTGTCTAAACTTTAAGAATAAAAGGGAGCCCAATCAATTCCATGGGAAAACAGGCTGTAAACAAACTCTCAGGGGAAATTTGGGGTTTATTGTCAGATTAGGGCAGTATGACTTAATGCCTGAGATTCTAAAATATTCTCTCTATCCTCTCTCCTTCCCCAAATTCAATTTTTCAGCCTATAGACTGTATAGCCTAAGAGACTCAGGGTAATAGTGCTTGAATTAAGGTAATGCTTGATAGGATTTAAATGATGGCTGTGTGGTCTTGGATAAGGTACATAATGCTTTAAGCTATAATTTTCCCAGTTTTAAATTGCAAATAATGATACCTATCTGTAGAAATCTATATACAACACACATAGACACACACACACATATTTACATACATATACTACATATACGTACACATACACATACACATAAATATGTTAGTCCAGTGAATACTCAAAAACTAGCAGCTGTTATTGTATTTCATCACTCTAATGCCACTCTCTGAGGCCTCTTGTGAGTCAGGCAGTTGACTTTTCTCAGGCAACGGTGCTCTGTTTAACTATGTGCTTTTTTCCCAACTTCTACATCTGCTATGTTCCAAGAACAGTCAGTCCTCTATGTATTAATATGGTGAGAACAAAGCCATGTACCTCAGTTCTGCCTTCCACCAACAGTTGGCAGTGGTAGTTGATTTCATAATAGTTTGGATGTAGAAATAAATATACTTTTGCACTTCCTTTAAGTAGCGAATATGTTTGTTAGTATGGATGTTTCTGTTTTATGCTAGAAGCATTATCTTACGTAGATTGTCGATGGGGAACAGGTCATTTTGTGCAAGAGGAAATAAAAATCTTTAGGGATCAGATTTCACCTAGGGAGAAAAAAACTTTTCAACTCTAGAAAATGTTTCCTAATTACAGGAAAATTTGGGGATGCATAAAATTCGAGGGCATTGGAAGTGGAATTGGAAGGCCTAAATATAGAAGCGGATGACTAGAGTTACAATGAAAGGACTCCCCAGTGAGAGATTATAGAAAGAAAAAGAAACAACATTTGCAGACACTTAAACCTATAGTTAAAAGGTGATAAAAGGAGCAAGGAACCCTAGCAAGGACAAAAATAGGACAAAGATATAAGGTACAAAACACAATTAAGTGTAGCATCACCAAAGTCAGGGTAAGTGGACTATGAATGTGCAAAGGGCTTGTAAGAAAAGCAGTAACAAGAAGAGTGTGACACCTTCTCTGTTGATATGACCCTTCTTTAGTGTCTGATAACTTCTGAGAAATATGGCATTCACTTGCCAAAATCTGTTGGAGGGAAAATATAAAGTTGAGTCAAGATTTCTAGTATTTTTTGATAAATGGTTTTAAGTGATAAGTGAAAACCTGTCTGTTTTTGCTGAAAAGCTCACTGCTGCTTTGATTATGAAATTAAGGAGGTCTATTGTAGGCTGTGTAACACCTCAGAGAGCCTTTAGCAATGATGCAGATTTAAAGGATCCAGGCTAGCCTATTTGAGCTTTCCTTAAATAATATATGGCTGTGTGGAGATGGCATCTTGAATCAACCTGGATCCAGAAATCCCACAGACATGCTTCAATAGTCACACTCACAGCTATCAAGGATACCTGAGGTCTCTCAGCTTTATGACTGGTGTACATTGCGTGTAAAATGCCTTTTCTGATCATTACTGAATAGTTAACAAGCTCTGGCAGGACTCTAACAGATTTGGATTTTTTTGGAGAGGTACTGAAATACAAAGTGGCAGTAACTGTGCTTTATTTATTTATTTTTTTAAGAAAGCACACCATGTGTATCCACATTTAGAATAAGAATAGTTGTTCCTATAGAGAACATGTGCCATGCTGGCCAGGCACAGTGGCTCATGCCTGTAATCCCAGAACTTTGGGAGGCACAGTTAGGAGAATTATTTGAGGTCAGGAGTTTGAGAGAATATATGCCATGCTTATGGCACATTTTAAAAAGTTTTAATTATTTTTATTTAAAGAAAAATCCCATAAAAAATATTTTTTTCCCATGGAAAGCTCCCAATCTCTTTTTTCCATCTAGCTTTTTTGTGCTTTGTCTATGTGACTGTTAAATTGGACAAAATCTAAATTCTTATTTACATTTGTTTGGCATTTTGAGTTCTAAAAGAACATATGAATATTTAAAATAAAGCTATTAATAAAATTTTATTAAAAACCAATTACTATTCATATTTTGTTTAAATCTAGTTAATGCAGAATTTATCTATTCATAAAGAGAAGCAATCCACAAAAAATCTGTTATTATTGGATTCCAAACAAAGTTGATATCAACTTGACGAAATTTTAATATTATCTACAATTAATAAATGGTGGGCCTTTAGGATGTTTACAATTTCATTATCAAGAAGCACATTCTTTTCTCCAAGTAAATGTTTTATTGCCATTTAATTCTAAACCGTTAATAAAAATTCTGTTATAAAACCCACATTCTTTTCTTGATAATTTAAATAATTTGGAAAAAAAAGAATACTCATTGTTTCAGAAATATAGCTTATGTACATTTTTATTTAAATTTTTAATTGTTTAATTTTTCCAGATGTTTGGTATTTTTGAAATGGTTCTGTTACTATCAGATTATATGCATTATTTATAATGTGTACATATTCCATATTCATTATTCAACATATGTGCTTGCTTCAGTGAATATTAGAATATCCCCTATATTTGATTTTAAAAGACTCATCAACATGATAATAAACTAACTCAAATTTTCCTTGTTCCTCCTAACTTAGCCACTTTCAAAGCTGTGTGGCCACAACAACCTACTTCACCTCTAAAACCCTTCTATTCCTCATCTGTAAAATGGGGTCATCATTAACTTGCAGAGACTTTGTGAATATTCCATGCAATGCCCCCCATGCACTTGGTGAGAGTTAGGTGCCGAATATTGCTGGCTGTTAGCAGTAAATGAAATTGAGGTCAGCAACCTCTACTCTCCTTCTAAAAAGATATCAAGAAAGAAGCAGCTAGTGATCGTAGCTGTTCATATTTTCGCCATGATAATATTGACTACGTACATCATTGACAAAGTCTTTCACTGACCCTATGATACTCATTCAGTGCTTTTATATATACCACACACACTGAGATTAGAACAGTCATGCAGTTTTTAACAATCGCACTTTAGACTCACAGAGGCAGATAGAAAGAAATTTTTATCAAGCCAGTAAAAAGATCTGTTGATCTGTATAAAAACATTACTTGAGCATAAATTTTCATTAAACTTTCCCATATGTAACATTTAACTTTGTGAGAATGAGAAATAGGTATCTGAAGAAATACACAATCAATCTCCTAAAACAAAATTTAAAATTCTTCCTCTCCTTCAATAGATTTGTTTTGGCCCTGACCTAATTTCTATGCTAATTCATAGGGTTTATGATTGCTTTATTCTCAGCACAGCCTGTATTTTTTCCTTCTTTCAAATCTCCCAGGGACTGACTCCAGGAAGTAAGGCATATGCATCATCAATAAACTGCATTTAGTTCACTGTTCTTTATTCAGCAACTCCTGATCCACTTTGTGGATTTTCTGTGCCCTTCATTTCTTTTCCCCCTCAACCCCACCACCTTTCTTTTGATGATTTCACTGCTCATTATCACCTCTACCAGAAGTGAGAAGGAAGAATGTGAAATTAAAATGAGTTGAAAATGACTTTTATAATTTACTTTCAGGATAAGGAGGAAAAGTTGAAAATGTTAGCTAAAATTAGGCCTGGGGTTTTCTAATGACTTCACACAGTTATTTTTATCCCTGTTAAAGTGATGCTAATTGAGTTCTGAAATGAAAGGACCCTTCCACCCTATCATATTCTTTCCTATTGGAATATATAGGGAAAGAGGAGAAATGTAAAACCCATTTATATAAAGTTTTCCAAAACATAAAGGAAGCAATCATTAAGACAGAATAATGCTCACAAAGGTCCCATTTAGCAGTTGCACAGTAGAGTAGTAAATGCTTAGAATACAAGTTTTATAGTAAATTAGCTCATTTGCACCCTCTTAGTGCAAGTATGTAAACGTATATTTATTTACTAAATTAATTGTTCAAGTTTTTCAGCAAAGGCCTCATCGCTGATTTCCTATTAGTCTCACTATTAATGTTAGAATCTTGTAGGGAAATGAAGTAGGATTTTTTTAAGTTAGTCTGATATACTTAAAAAGTAATTACATCAGTGGTTACTTAAAAATATTTGCAAATTTATTTATTTATTTATTTAATTTTTTTTAGAAAGGAGAGAAGGAAAGAAAGAAAAAAGGAGTGAAGAAGAGGAAGACAGAAAGAAAAAGAGGGAGAGAGAACGGGAATGCTGCTTTATTCTAAAAATGGGTATTGAAAATCTCTTTTATGCCAATAATTGTGCTTAATAACGACCGATCAAGATTTCATTTAAACCTATGAGTAGGTGTGATGTGGCACTGACAAGAATGTACACCTTATGTATTTAAATTGGAGAGCTCTATAAATGCCTATCAAGTTTACTTGTTCCAGATCTGAGACAGATCGACGAGACAGAAGATTGATGAGAATGTCCAGGACTTGAACTCAGATCCGGAACAAATATTTGTAAATTTAAACAACGAATAAAATAAATAAACATCAAAGTAACTCTAAGACAACACTTTTTATCTTAACCATAGATGATTTTAAAAATATACTGTTTTTATAAGTTATCCTCTAATATCAGGGCAATCATGAGGCTAAAATCTAATACTATTATAAGAAATAGAAGTGTTTTCCTAATTTGAATCTGCTATAAGTCATCTCTGTTACCATCAACTAAGATGTAAGATGAGGGCTAACTAGGTGATCCCTAAAATTACCCAAGGCTTTTTGGTACCTTCAAGTATACACACAGCTATACACACATTATATATTTTATGTGTATACATTAGGAGAGGATCTACGTTAGCCAAACAGCTTAGACAAGTGGTATTCTTGTGTATGTATCTATTTAGGAAGTAGTAAAGGACCAAAGAATCCTTTCTTTCAAAAAGGTGTCATAAAACACATCTTTCCCTTTGATTTTTTTTATTTTAAAAAAGTGATAAATATTTGCTGAATAGAAATACATTTAAATGTATGCAGACCCTGTATTTTCCCATTCAGATGAGAAGGGCATATGAGAGTAGAAAGATCACATATTTTGAAGGTCACAGATCAGGCTCTGGACAAGCATGTTATGTATGGCTATAAAGCTGGCGTAATAATAACTATATTATAAAACTGGGATGAGGATTAACTAAATTACATATGTCAAGCTCCTAGTAACATGTTTAAAACATAATTGACACTAAATAATCAATTTATTATTTCTTGAATATTATATTGGTTTTTCAAATGTAATCATCCCTAAACCTTGGTAATTGAATCAAAAAAAGAATACAGATATAATATTTCATTGTATATATATTATATATTCCATTTATAGGTGGTATATTTTATACTTTTAAAGGGGACTTCTAATATTAAATATTCTATTAACAAGACAAAAAAATGAAAGGGTCTTAAGGTAATATTCTACATTTACATTTATTTGCAATTATGAATTATAGAACATGTACATGGTTATGGTTCAGGGTAGGTTTATATATCTGTGTATATATTGATTACATGAAATTCTGTGTATACCACAATATTATTAAACTAATCTAAATAGTAGAAGTAGAATTAATTGAAAAAATACAAATAAAACTACCTGTAAAACACAGTGCTTCAATTTTTTTAAAAGATTTAAAACAGAAAGTTTAAAGATGGTCTCTTGATAGATACTTACAATAATGCTCACATTTTTATAGTGGAGATAATCAAATTACAAAGAGAAGGCTTGTAGTACCTGAAAAATAGTAACTTTTAGTGACAGAATGCAATAAGTAGTAACCAAGTCAACCTGTGTATCAGCATGCAGTATCTGTTAATGCCGGTTATGAAGTAAGCCATTTCATGCATATACGTGCATGAAGTGTGTAGGGGTGTTTTTCTAGGAAATTGAAACAAGGAACGGTGATGACTTGTTTAGTCACACAAGAACTTAGCAACAACCCAGGGAATGCAATCCACTTCTCTGGTTCAGCTCAGTGCATCATCTATTGTATCCTGTTGTTTTCCTTGTCTACAGAAAAAAATAGGCTTGGAAGGCATATAATCTAACCATTCCTCTAGATCGATTTTTACAAAACACCTGGGAAGCAGGCCCAGAGCAATTGAGAAGTCTAAGAAATTCATAAGCATTATTTTCAAGGGATTAATAGCACAGAAGCTCTCTGAGTCATCATTCGAAATGTGTGACACCAGAAGGTAGGTCACAGGCAGGCATCATAAGGAATAGGAGTTTAGGAATGTTTTCACAATTCCCAGAGAAGGGATACATGAGAAGAAAGAAGTCTATTTAGTCCTTTTTATTTGTTTTAAGCCCAATCCGGTGTAAACCTGTGTAAAACCTTCGGATTTTCAGAGAGGAAAGATAACACCAAGTAGTTCAGTGAATGGTTTGAAATGTGATATGTAAGATATTGCTCAATATTATACCAAGATCTCCCAGTCTTGATGACAAACTTCCATGCAGGGACTTTGCAATCACCATAGTCACTTAAAGAGAAAATGTGGTTGTTACTGTCATTCCAAACATGATTTCCAAGATGTGTTCGATTCTCGTGTTTCAACTTACATGAAGAATTTTTGCTGTAATTCATGTTTATGCTTTTTAGAAACATTCTAGAAAACTTATGGGCAAATGGGTAAATTTAATTTCAACTTTACAAAGGGAGGTATGATAGGAACCCTCAGCTGGGTGATAGAGTCAGAAGACCAAGATTCTGCTGGCTTGGGATGGGGAAATACTTTAAAAAGGAAGTGCATCTATACTATAATCATCCATTGCGAAGTAGGGAAAAGGGAAAGTAATGGTCCAGGGAAAATTAAAGACTTGGGGAAATAATTACAAACAGACAATATCACTTCACTTGGACTACCATCATAAACAATAGCTCCCGTACTATGAAGGAAAAATAAAGAAAATAACTTCCTACATTTCCACCAAAAATGTGGATGATCTTAACTTGTTGGAGAGGGCATGAGCTGTGAGTGGATGAACAGCCCACCCTGTCGCTCTGTCTCGATGGAGAATTGTTTCAGATTGCAAGTCCTCTGACCACTGACAGATTGCCTAACTGTGGTCATGTGCCTCCAACTTTGGGAAGCTGTGGGTATTGTGTAAAGAAAAGAAGTTAAACACATTTCAGAAGCAACTTGGTACTGATTTGGGGAGTCAAGTAAATTTCAACTACAGACCTCAAAGTAAATATTTACCAGTTATGGTAAAAGTTCAGCTTTAGGGCAGAAGCAGCAGCTAAAAAGCTAAAGGAGGCAGATCATGCTTCCCTGACTGCAGTTTGTTCACCAGCCTTAAACTCAGATGTGCACATTCCTCTGAGTGTGTGTGTGTGTGTGTGTGGTGGGGTGGGGGGAGGGCGGTGGTTGGAAGCCAAGGTTTGCCACTTCATCAGCACTCCAATTTCACTGTAGAGTTTGAAGGAACTGATTTTACCAGGCAGATTTATATTATATGACAAATTTGTCTTATAGAGAGACTTGTGAAGTCCACATACAACCCCATTTGCACAATAACAAGCTGTTACCTGCCAGGTGTTTTGAGGTAGTGTGTTATCCATATTTAGGATTCTGTCTTTAGGATTAGTCAAAATGAGAAAATAGGAAGGATCAGAAGCAAAACAGCTCAGCTAAGCAATTTATATTCTAGTTAGTATTTCATGGAAGAGGAAAATTGAAGTAGTTCCTACAGAAAACATATGGAATTCAGAATCAAAGGCCTTTTTTCCATTCTAGGCTCAGTCATTGGTCATTCAGTATGTGGTGTTTTAGGTTTAAGGCAGTGCAGAGGATACCTGGGAGCCTAGAGATGAAGAGAAATGTCTTCTTATGGAAAGGCTAAATGGGCTTTTCCATTACTTATAGGGCACCCTGCACATCAAAAAGTGTTTTACAGGCTTAATGCACTGAGTATTCCACTGGCCCTGACTTCATAAATGAGAAAAGAGAAGCCAGGAGTTAGGTGACTCCACCTGGCGTAGCCTATTCAGTGTCAAAGCCATAGAGGATATGCAAGCATTTGACACCACACTCTTCCACAATTCCTTTATCAAGGACCAATCTCCCAGTAGGCAATCCAGGAGAAAGAGAGCGATCAAGAGCCGAAGGAAGGAAGGAAGGAAGGAGGGAGGGAGGGAAGGAAGGAAGGAAGGAAGGAAGGAAGGAAGGAAGGAAGGAAGGAAGGAAGGAAGGAAGGAAGGAAGGATCAATTTGAAAAATATTTTTTTTTAACCTAGGCTTCAGTGAATTCCTCCCCCTTCCCACACCAATTTACCTCTTGGATAAATATGTTAAAGATTACTTGCAGGCAGAACTACTTGTGTTACAGGACAATTATTTCTACTTTCCTCTTGGCTCTTCCCTGTGTCCAGAAGCCACTACTGCCTCTAAAAGAAGACCACAAGACAGGCACCCAGAGACAACTGTGTCTCCAACTAGGAAACAAGCAGAAGGTCTATCACCGCCCACAGCAAAGATTCAAAATTGGGGTTATGTGCAAACCTTCACTGAATTCGTGTATTTACTTTTCCAGTTTACCCTATGTTACACAGAAGTTGAGATTCCTTCCCAAAGCTGAGAAAAGTGCATTTTCTTTCTCTGCCAACACTGCTGGATCCGAGGCTCCAGGAGGAACTGGTAGCAAAGCAGGCGTTTTGGGACAGCGCCTGTGATTGCTCTGTGGCGCTGACTTCCTCTCTTCGTTTCGTCCAGAAATACAAGCTTATTTATTTATTTTAATTCTCCCTCTCTTGCTAGCAACCTGTGGACTTGGCATCTGACTGGTGCCACAAGGAAGGAGGCTGGTAGGCAAGCGCTACTGTGCCCTACCCGGAGGTGCCTCTTCGCAGTCATCAGGACCAAGTCCCCCATTCCAGCTCCTCTGGCAGAGTCAGGAGGTACCTGCGTCTGGGGCAGGAAACCAAGAATGTGCCCTTCTGCCCCCTCGCCTTTCTGCCCCTCTTTGAGTTCCAGTCCTTAATTGAAGAGCCGGTGACTATTGGCTGAAGTTCCCCCAGCGATTTGCATGAACCGAGAGGGAGTGTCTTCTGCCGCCCTCCCTTTCAGAGCGCTCTGACTGCAGCCTCCCAGGGAATGCGCGGCCGAGGGAATGCGCGCAGCTCGCGGGCCCTGGCAGTGAGCTGGTGCCCGGCGACCTGGCACCCGCGCCTGGATATGGGGCGTCTACCTCGTCCCAGGAGCAGCACCAGCCACAGGAACCTGCCGGTAAGGGTTAGGGTCCAGTAGCCCCGCGACCCCGACAAGTTGCAGTATCGTAATGCAATTTCCACTCATATGGTTTTTCAAACCTTCCACCTTCATCTAAACTTCAGAAGAGGGATGGCGCGGGGAGGGAAAGGGAGTTTGAGATATTGTGTCTTCCTTTTAACAAGGAACAGGCAAGTCCTTGGGTCAGGAGAGGAAGTTTCTGAAGCAAGAAATGTATCCAGATGAGGTGGAGGGGGACAGGGGTTCGCTCAATCCGCTTTAGATAAGGGGTTCCGGGATCGTTTCCTGCTGCCGGCGTCTGGTTGTGACTGAAACTGACAAATTGTTTTTTGCGTAACAATTTTCCGCGTTTACAATGCTTCCCCCTAACGGAGGGGGTTTAGCGACGGCTTCGTAAGGAGTGGAAATCCAGATCCCTTCGGTCTGATTTCAAATGTGTCCTAAAATAAAAATCACTCTTTCTGACCTGAGACCTAAAGTGTTGGAGGTGGAGGAGGGAGTGTTAGTATTTTTTCCGTGTTATTATTATTGCGATTGTGGTTGTTTTACGGTTCTCCTAGTAAGGGATGTCAAGCACTGCGTGTTCCGGCACTCTAATGGCAGAATCACTTCAAGGAGAAATAAATCGCCCACCTTTCAGTGTTCTCTACTACCAGCCCCCTCCCTCCCCGTCACCTACCCTGGAGGTTTCCCTGTCGCGTTGCGCAGTCTCTGAGTTGGAATCCTCTCCCCTCCTGCGTGTGTTTCCAGGGATGTTTTATGGTCTGGGGTCCTGAATGTTAGCTGGATGGCGGTGGCGATGGGAAGACTAAAGGGGAAGGCGGGGGAGGGGAGAATAAGAAAGTGAACAGCAAAATTAAGTTTTGGATCCGATATTGCCCCACAGATCTCTCCTTTGCAACGGGGATCTTCTTCGCCCCGTTCTAACTAGAGATTTTGCTTCTAGGAGTGGGGATGGGGGACAGCAAGGATCACAAGGGCACTGGTTTCTCTATCGGACCCCTATTTCCCTGGTTGTGTAATGAGCTTTCTTCCCTCCCCCCACTCCAGCATCTGTTTCTGTTTGTCCTCTTCGTGGGACCCTTCAGCTGCCTCGCGAGTTACAGCCGGGCCACCGAGCTTCTGTACAGCCTAAACGAGGGACTGCCCGCCGGGGTGCTCATCGGCAGCCTGGCCGAGGACCTGCGGCTGCTGCCCGGGGCTGCAGGGAGGCGGGACGCGCAGTCGCAGCTGCCAGAGCACACCGGTGCTGAGTGGAACCCCCCTCTCTCCTTCAGCCTGGCCTCCCGGGGACTGAGTGGCCAGTACGTGACCCTAGACAACCGCTCTGGGGAGCTGCACACTTCAGCTCAGGAGATCGACAGGGAGGCCTTGTGTCTTGAAGGGGGCGGAGGGTCCTCGTGGGGCGGCAGCGTTTCCATCTCCTCCTCTCCTTCTTCTGACTCTTGCCTTTTGCTGCTGGATGTGCTTGTCCTGCCTCAGGAATACTTCAGGTTCGTGAAGGTGAAGATCGCCATCAGAGACATCAATGACAACGCTCCGCAGTTCCCTGTTTCCCAGATCTCGGTGTGGGTCCCGGAAAATGCACCTGTAAACACCCGATTGGCCATAGAGCATCCTGCTGTGGACCCAGATGTAGGCATTAATGGGGTGCAGACCTATCGCTTACTGGACTACCATGGTATGTTCACCCTTGACGTGGAGGAGAATGAGAATGGAGAGCGCACCCCCTACCTAATTGTCATGGGTGCTTTGGACAGGGAAACCCAGGACCAGTATGTGAGCATCATCATAGCTGAGGATGGTGGGTCTCCACCACTGCTGGGCAGTGCCACCCTCACCATTGGCATAAGTGACATTAATGACAATTGCCCTCTGTTCACAGACTCACAAATCAATGTCACTGTGTATGGAAATGCTACAGTGGGTACCCCAATTGCAGCTGTCCAGGCTGTGGATAGAGACTTGGGGACCAATGCTCAAATTACCTATTCTTACAGTCAGAAAGTTCCACAAGCATCTAAGGATTTATTTCACCTGGATGAAAACACCGGCATTATTAAACTTTTCAGTAAGATTGGAGGAAATGTTCTGCAATCCCACAAGCTCACCATCCTTGCTAATGGACCAGGCTGCATCCCTGCTGTAATCACCGCTCTTGTGTCCATTATCAAAGTTGTTTTCAGACCCCCTGAAATTGTCCCTCGTTACATAGCAAACGAGATAGATGGTGTTGTTTATCTGAAAGAACTGGAACCCATTAACACTCCCATTGCGTTTTTTACCATAAGAGATCCAGAAGGTAAATACAAGGTTAACTGCTACCTGGATGGTGAAGGGCCATTTAGGTTATCACCCTATAAACCATACAATAATGAATATTTACTAGAGACCACAAAACCTATGGACTATGAGCTACAGCAATTCTATGAAATAGCTGTGGTGGCTTGGAACTCTGAGGGATTTCATGTCAAAAGAGTTATTAAAGTACAACTTTTAGATGATAATGATAATGCTCCAATTTTCCTTCAACCCTTAATAGAACTAACCATCGAAGAAAACAACACACCCAATGCCTTTTTGACTAAGCTACATGCTACAGATGCCGACAGTGGAGAGAGAGGCCAAGTTTCATATTTTCTGGGACCTGATGCTCCGTCATATTTTTCCTTAGACAGTGTCACAGGAATTCTGACAGTTTCTACTCAGCTGGACCGAGAAGAGAAAGAAAAGTACAGATACACTGTCCGAGCTGTTGACTGTGGGAAGCCACCCAGGGAATCAGTAGCCACTGTGGCCCTCACAGTGTTGGATAAAAATGACAACAGTCCTAGGTTTATCAACAAGGACTTCAGCTTTTTTGTTCCTGAAAACTTTCCAGGCTATGGTGAGATAGGAGTAATTAGTGTAACAGATGCTGATGCTGGGCGAAATGGCTGGGTCGCCCTCTCGGTGGTGAACCAGAGTGATATTTTTGTCATAGATACAGGAAAGGGCATGCTGAGGGCTAAAGTCTCTTTGGACAGAGAGCAGCAAAGCTCCTATACTTTGTGGGTTGAAGCTGTTGATGGGGGTGAGCCCGCCCTCTCCTCTACTGCAAAAATCACAATTCTCCTTCTAGATATCAATGACAACCCTCCTCTTGTTTTATTTCCTCAGTCTAACATGTCTTATCTGTTAGTACTGCCTTCTACTCTCCCTGGCTCCCCAGTTACAGAAGTCTATGCTGTCGACAAAGACACAGGCATGAATGCTGTCATAGCTTATAGCATCATAGGGAGAAGAGGTCCCAGGCCTGAATCCTTTAGGATTGACCCTAAAACTGGCAACATTACTTTGGAAGAGGCATTAATGCAAACAGATTATGGGCTCCATCGCTTACTGGTGAAAGTCAGTGACCATGGTTATCCCGAGCCTCTCCACTCCACGGTCATGGTGAACCTATTTGTCAATGACACTGTCAGTAATGAGAGTTACATTGAGAGTCTTTTAAGAAAGGAACCAGAGATTAGCATAGAGGAGAAAGAACCACAGATCTCAATAGAACCAACTCATAGAAAGGTAGAATCTCTGTCCTGTATGCCCACCTTAGTAGCTCTGTCTGTAATAAGCTTGGGTTCCATCACACTGGTCACAGGAATGGGTATATACATCTGTTTAAGGAAAGGGAAAAAACACCCCAGGGAAGATGAAAATTTGGAAGTACAGATTCCACTGAAAGGAAAAATTGACTTCCATATGCAAGAGAGAAAGCCAATGGATATTTCTAATATTTGATATTTCATGGTGGAATAACACAGAGAGATGTTTTACCTGACTTTGGATCTTCATCACCTAAAAAGAGTGTGTTGATGGCAGTTCCAATGAAGGACGACTAATTTATAACTTGTTCTATATTGTAAATAGCTGTTTACAGGTTTTTAAATTCAGAGGTTATAAAATGTGTACAGCATTTTTAAGTGAAAATTAGTACTAACAGCTATAAGACTGTTATTGAAAAAAAAAAAAGCTTGGACATGGTTTGCAGCTTTCATACACCAAGCAGATGATTGATAAAACCTGGGAGTAAGGTAAGAAAATGGTACAATTTTTTTTAATCTAAAAAGTCCTGTCACCACAAGAGGGCATCAGCTGCTCCTTTGCCGGGAACTGAGGCTGTACTTGACAGTTGTACATGAAATTAATGAAAGAGTATATTTTAAATATATTGTTTTTAACATTGAACAAATATGAAATTAAATTAAATTTCACCCTATTTAAATATATGATAAGAAAAAAAGAAATGCACTTGTAAACAGAATGTTTATTACCTCATAAGTGCATATATAGTTTGAAAGAGAAGGCATTAAAAAGAAGTGCAATTCCTTTTTAGTAAGGATAAAACTATTATCTTGTGTTACAAATTCGACCTGCTTAAGCGTATTCCACTTTCTGTGTGCTCGAACTGCTTTCTGTTTGCTTTACACTGCTCTTGCTATTATTAAAGGGGAAGAGTATATATATACATTCTTTGTTACAGAAAATGCAACTAGATACTGTGCCCAAGAAAAACAGCCAGAAGCAAAGCAATGCTTCAGTCCTTAGTTGCTTCACAGGCATTCATGACATTTTAGTGCTTTCACAACTTGTCGGTTGTACTTTATACTTGGGTTACATGTTAGATTTTTATAGGCTTAAAATTACCCATCACATAAGAAAATAGAAATCATATTAAAACTGAATTATTCCAGAGGCTTGTGTACACTATTGGTTGTTTTCGTTGGGCATTTCATAGGAAAGTTATACTGTACTTATCTTTTCATTGTTGTTCAGGTTTGTTGGCTCCCATTTCTGGTTTCCTTTCTTTGGTTTTGGATTAAGTCCAACAGTTTATTTGTAAGCTCGGCAGCAGATTTCTTTGATAACTTAGCTTTTACTGAATCTCTTGCAATGAAGGAAACTACTTCATCAGTGATGTATCACTTTCACTTCATTGTGTGAGCTGGAAATATTATTTTATATGAGAGCTATAGCAAAATAATCTGTATAAACAAGGAATGTGTTAGCTCAAACTGGATGATTTTACTTTTTGGCATCATGCATCTGTACTGTACCAAAAGTGTTTATATGTCTGCAAATTAAAGGTATATATTTTCATAATTTCTTTCTCATTTTTAAGCATTTTATATTTGAACATGGGCTTGTTCTTTCACTGAAGTGCCTGTCATTTGTTTGTTTTTAGGGTTAAATTGGTAAACTGTAGTATTCTGCTATACTAAAGTTTATATTAAACTAATTCATTACTCAATTAAACATTGGGTAAATTATTAAATTTGTGTGTAGTTATAGACATATATATAGATTTCAGAGTATGCCTAAATGTTTGATGTAAGTTTATATGAAAATTTGCACCCATGTATGTGCACATGCATATTAATTTATTATAGATTTAATATCATTATACATTTTAATTTTAGCACATGTTTATAGCAAATCCTCTGTTACCTGTGTTGCAATAGCTTGCGATAATTTTTAAAACAAAAATACTCTGCTCGAATAGAAATTAAATGCAAACAGCCAAGTTCTTTTAGATTTGTATTAATTAACTCATTTATTTTCTTCAATTTGATAATTTCAATAAATAAAATAATAAGTATAGGAGACAGCAAGATTTGTTACAAAAAATATATTTTTATTGGAAATTCCTTTTGTATGAGAGGCACCTGAGCTAAGAGACTAAGATCATTTAACCCCCAAAACTTTTCATTTATAACTTATTTGTAGCAATGGAGGAAAGATCTCTTGCTAGTCATATTTTATTTCTTATTTCTCCTTTTTAGAGAAAGAAACTACATGAGATAAAAGTAACGCTGTTTATTTTTAAAGAATCTTCCATTAGTACAATAATTTTACCATCAGTATAAATAACACAATTTTCAATTTGTTTTCCAATTTGAAGAAGGTTCATGTGTTTTGGGGAATGGACTTTATCACCAGCATGAGAAATACCTGTAACATTAATAAAAAGATGTATTTCTGAATAACTTCTTGTGGCAGGATTTCCTTTACAAAAACATCTCATTCACATTAAAACATTAATAACAAGGAAAGCTAAAGTAAATTAAGCTCAAAGATAAAAGCCCCTTTTTACAGACACCTTGTGCTAGAATAGTTGCCAAAATGTATGCTAATCATGTCAATGTTGTTAGTTGAGCTGGCACAAAAATAAATGTTCCATTCATTAAAAACCCTAATATCCATTTAACAGTTTGAGAACCAGTGAGTTCTCTTTGCCCAATTTAATGAAGAAGAGATTGCTGTGATCTTTGCACTGCCAAATCCACTCTTATACTGCAGAGAAAATTGTTCATTAATGTCAATAGGGAAATTTTAAACCAACAAGCAATTTCAGTTACAGGGGAAAAAACAATTTGACTACCTAGGGTAGATTTCCTGACCCTTAAAGAAAAAAAACGTTCTCCTGGCAGTTATGCTTTCATCAATGGTGATTGGAAAATAAAAGAAAAATACATTATTTTAAAAACAGTTTTGTAGTACTGATGCATTCAAAAAAATCTTTAGTGTTTTGGATGTTCTACATGTATTTTAGGAAAACGGGCATGATTTTACTGTGAAATAACATCACTAGAGCAATTTTTAAGAGTGGTGTATGAGGTTGATTTGATTGCAGTAAGATCTCTCCCAAGGATTCTAATTTGTGCTCTTACAAAATGTCTAAATTCACTACTACAAAGGGGGAGATTAAGCAAGCCTCTCTACTCTAGAGACTCAGCTTCCAATCTCATGACGTGAGGGCTCTCTGAGGTCCTGATCCCTGGCATACAATGGAGAATATAATGAAAGTGCAGCACCAACCACCTGGTGTTCTTGAACTCCTTGGGCAGCCTCAGTTCATGGAAGCCAGAGACATAAATACTTGAGCTTTTTCATCCCTCGATGTTAGATTTGCTCACTGATTAAAAACAGTCAAAATTGCCGCAAAATGCCATATTGCTGACTTAGGCAGTCTCTGCCTAGGACTGTGCCTTTCCATGCAAGTATTCAATAAATATTTATTGAAGAGAATTGATGGGCACGCAAGACTAACCGAAGCAGGAAAAAAAAATCAATTAATATAATTTGGATTCCTGAGCTAAAAAGTTCCAGCACAGTATCTTTTTTGAGTTATTTTTATTTCTAATAACAAATTATGCATATGTTTCAGATAATATATATATGAATACATAGTCTATAATCATTTTTAAATGTCACTTCCTGTATATTATTGTCCTTAGATAGTAGAATTTGTAAAATAGACTCCTAAAGTAGGAATATCTTCCTTTAAGGATATAAAACAAAATTGGGTAAACTTAAAATTTAACCCGCTAATGTCAAGAAGTAAGAATACCATGCTGACTTTTTAAAAATCAGTCATACAGACATTTATCCCATACATATTTTAGTGCCAATATTAGAAGTCTTTTAATGAATTTACATCATGCTGTGGAAAGCCAATAAGAAAACCAGTTTCAAAACATTATATGTGATAAATGCCTATTTTTTGGATGCTATGTGAGCTGGACCTAACCCAATTTTGGAAAGTCAGAGAAGGCTCCCTAAAGAAGGTGATTTCTATTTTGAACTCTTCTCCGAGGAAGTTATGAGCTTGAAAAAAGGAAAAGTTAGCCAAGAGAAAATGGCAGTGAGGAGGGAAGGGCATTTGAGGAGGAGGGAACCATGTGGCACAGCACACATGTGGGAGTGAGCATGTCATGGTTGAAGAGCCACAAATATTGCAGTTTTCCTTGGCTAAAGGGATGAAGAGAAAAAAGAAGATTGCTAACAATGAGCTTGGAGACATAGGGTATAGCAAATAATCAAGAAATTTGTGTGTCATGCTTGGAGGTTATAATTTTATCTGAAAGGCAATGGAACTTCTAAGAATTTAGCCAGTGAGTTTGTTTTTAAAAGATAACTTTGGCCCCGTGTAGAGATTGTGTTGAAGAAAATTCTGGATGCTAGTTAAAAGGATGAGTGACAATTTAAGTGAAAAATGGGGTCTTAAATCAGGGAATATAAAAAAACATCTATTATAGCAGGTAATATAGAATGTAAATAATGTATAGCTGATTCAACTTGTAATGCCATAGGAATTCATCTGCACAGGATGACCAGAAAGTAAATTGTTTTCATAATTTGCTTTTGAGCTGAATGTAAAAATTTGAAAAAGATACAGAGCTCATTTACTAAACATTTAGTCAGCAATGAAAGTATTGGAGCCATAACCCCTTCTCCAATGTTGGGTTTTATGACACAGATGGAATTTTAAAGGCACTAATTTACTCAGTTTATTTCATCTTTATGACAGTCAATTCTCTTCAATTTAACAAACATTACTCTGTGCCCACGTGACAGATATTTCAATATGAGGTTGACCTCATCAAGAACATTTCATCTGAGGCATTCGTGGTATTTTACTTGTAGTTGTACTAAAAATAGACATATGCAGAAGAGTCCTTCCTGTTGAAAACTTAAGACAATAAAATGTGAAGTGGATAATTTAAGGTATAAATATAACTTCAAGTGTTACGTGAATGCCAAGGAACAATGAAATGATGGTTGTAGGCAACTCTTAACAAGATCCAGGACATATGACCAGGTGAAATGGCTAGAGCCAAGAAGTATGCAGGCATTGAGGTGTAACGTCACTATTTTGAATATTTCACATAATTTTAAAAATAAGTTAAGTCACTTAGCATGTCTTATGCTTCAAGTATCATGTTGCTTAAAATGAAGAATTCAGTAAGAACCAATACCAAATTGCAGAATTTTCAAACTCAGGCTAAATAAACATTTAGCAGATGTAAAGCCAATATTATATACAGTCCCAACTTCTAGAAAACTCTCATTAATTTCCCCTCCTAAGACTCATTTATGTGTAAATTATGAACTTATTCCTTTTCTCATGTTGTGATGAAAATTAAATGAGATAATTCATGCAAAATATTTTGAACAGATCAAGTGTTCCACAAATATTATTGCTATTGTGATTAAATGGTGTGCCATGGGAAGTTGTCTTATCAATTTATTTGCACATTCTTTCACCAACTTCATTCAACCAATATTTTCATTACATAACAAAATTCCATAAAGTTGATAGTGTTTTAGATTAAAGGCCTGTATATACTCAATATGCTCTATTTATTTAAATTATGCATCTTACAGACACTTAAACTTTTTTTATTCCTATGACAAATTCATATATCCTTTCTCATCTGGAAAGGCCCCTTGGACCTTTTCTGTGGATGTACCATTGTATTCATGAGAGTTTAGCCCTTATGAGCAATCATCTCCCATTTCATATCCTTCAAGGTGATAATCCTAATATTGTCACCTTGAAGGATAGGATTTCAACATATAATTTTGCAAAGAACACTAACATTCAGACCCTACTGTGGGGTGTTTTCAAACATGTCAGAAACCTGTGTTGGAGAGCCTCTTTTCTAAATATTTCTAAGGTTTCCCTAGTCCTAGCATTTGACATGCTTTCATCATACTGAATGGGGTTTGAGGTACGCACCACTCAGAAAAGGTCTGGTGGCTAACTACAGAGTTCTTACAGTCCTGACGTGGGGAAAACTGTTGTTTAGAGCCCTGCTACTCAATGTCTGGTCTACAAAGCAGCAGCAACAGAGAATCTGGGGACCACTCTGGATCTATTAAACCAGAAACTGCATTTTATAAGATCCCCAGGTGATTTGCACGTACATTAAAGTTTTAAAACAATATGTTTGGTGCATTGGCTTTCAAGTTTGTTTGCATGTTGAAATAAACAAGTGAGTTATAAACAAAACAAAACAAAGCAAAAAGCATTTGACACCTGTGTTTCACCTCAGGCTATCTTATTTATTTGGTAGGGGGTATAAGATGAGAGTCAGGATGCTTAAAAACTCCCCAGGTGATTTGAAAGTGAAGCAAAGATTAAGAATCATCAGTATGGGTCCCATTATTTCTGTAATTTGCTGTCCTTACTTGGTACTCTAGCATCCAGTCTATTTTGGTTATTTTTCTTCTTCTGCATCTACTCCCAATCTTCTATAAATTAGGACACCATTAAAAAATCTAAATATGAAACTCATAAGTGAGCATGAAATCAGATCTTCTTTTATTCCCATCATCATCACCTAAATGTTGTCATCATCATTATCAATAGTAGATTAATAAAGTAACTAGAATCGTAGCTAACATGCCTATTTCTGCATTTTGGAAATTTTAATCTTGAACAGTACTCAATTGTAAGCCTGATAAGCCCAGCAATGTTGTTGTCTTCTTTGTCTTCTCTTCCTTCTTCTTTCTCTTCTTCCCCATCCTTCTTCTCCTTCCTCTTTCTCTCTTCTTATTTCTTTTTTTCTTCTCTTGTTTTATAGTTGTAATCCAAGAACCTAGAATCATGTTTAGTACATCTGAGAGATGCCATAAAACATCTATAGAATGTAGGCAACCTATAGAATGGGAGAAAATCTGTGCAATCTACACATCTGACAAAGGTCTAATATCCAGTATCCACAAGAAACTTAAACAACCATACATGAAAAAAAAAAACAACCTCATCAAAAAGTGGGCAAAGGATATGAACAGGCATTTCTCAAAAGACATTTACGAGGCCAACAAACATATGAAAAGAAGTTCAACATCACTGATCATGAGAGAAATGCAAATCAAAACCACAATGAGATAACATCTCAATTGAGATAACATCTCAGAATGATTATTATTTTAAAGTCAAGGAACAACAGATGCTGGCAAGGCTGTGGAGAAATAGGAATGCTTTTACACCATTGGTGGGAATGTAAATTTGTTCAAACATTGTGGAGAACAGTGTGGCAATTCCTCAAGGATCTGGAACTAGAAATATCATTTGACCCAGCAATCCCATTACTGGGTATATACTCAAAGGAATATAAATAATTTTACTATAAAGACACATGCACATGCACATGCACATGTATGTTTATTGCAGCACTATTTAAAATAGCAAACATATGAAATCAATTCAAATGCCCATCAATAATAGAGTGAATAAAGAAAATTTGGTACATATATACCATGGAATATTATGCAACTATAAAAACGAATGAGATCATGTCCTTTGCAGGGGCATAAATGAAGTTGGAAACCATCATCCTTAGCAAATTAACACAGGAACAGAAAAGCAAGCACTGCATGTTCTCACTTGTAAGTGAGAGTTGAATGACAAGAACACATGAACACAGGGAAGGGAACATCACACCAGGGTCAGCTGGGGGGGGTAGGGGATGAGTAAAGCATTAGGACAAATAGTCAATGCATGCAGGGCTTAAAATCTAGATGACAGGTTCATAAGTGCAGCAATCCACCAAGGTACAGGTATGCCTATGTAACAAACTTACACATTCTGCACTTATATCCCAGAACTTAACGTAGAATAAAAAATAAAAATAAAAACAACGATAAATAAATACAAATCAAAACTATTGAATTCACGGAGTTAAAGAGTAAAGGATGGTTACCAGTGGCTGGGAAAGGCAGTGGGCAGCTGGGTGGTGTGGGGAAGGTAGGGATGGTTAATGGGCATAAAAAATAGAAAGAATAAATAAAAACTATTAATAATATTTGATAACAGGATGATTACATCAGTAGCAACTTAATTGTACATTTTAAAATAACTAAAGGAGTGTAATTGGATTGTCTGCAACACAAGAATAAAGGTGTGAGGAGATAGATACCCTATTTTCCATAATATGATTATTGCACATTGCCTGTCTGTATCAAAACATCACATGTACCCCATATACATATACATCGACTAAAACAGAAAGTTAAAAACAAACAACAACAACAAATCCATAGAATGTATTAATGAATGTATAAATGGCAGGAAATTCTAAATATAAATTACAGTAGTTATGTACTTGTATTCTTCTGTTATCATACTCCTGATAAAGACATACCTGAGACTGGGTAATTTTTAAAGAAAAAGATGTTTAATAGACTCACAGTTCCATATGGCTGCGGAGGCCTCACAATCATGGCAGAAGGTGAAACGCATTTCTTACGTGTGGTGGTGGAAAGACAGAATGAGAGCCAAGTGAAAGGGATTACCTCCTATAAAACCATCAGATTTCATGAGACTGATTCACTACCAGGAGAAAAATATGAGGTAAACCTCCCCATTATCTTCCCCAGGGTCCCTGCCACAACACCTGGGAATATGGAAGCTACAATTCAAAAACCAGATTTGGGTGGGGACACAGTCAAACCATATCAGTACTTCAGAAGAAAAACATTATCTATTTTGACCTTAGAAGGCCATGTAACAGAAGCTTGGAGATGGGTCTAAAAGTCTTGCTTTGCGAAGAGACTGCAGCAACAAGAGGTATGCTCTGCCCCATTTCCTTTGCTTACCCTTAGCAGTCTGATAGAGAGTAGGACATGCCCAGTGGGGAAAAAGTGAAGGAAATAAGGTGGCAGAATTTTCATCTATGGCTACTGGGGCAAGAGATGTAACTATTCAGGAGGCATTCATTTCTAAGAGCTGTAAATGTTGTTTCAACTGTCCATCTGAGATTTGTCTGGTAAAGATGAAAAATGTAAAATATAGGAGGAAAACATAGAACAAAACTATAAAAAATCATATTCTAGGCAGAAAAGCCCGAAGTAAACAGAAATGGAATTACAGTCCTAGCAAGTTTTTAGGAATAAAATATACGCTGATTGAGGGTCTCAGTACTTATCCTTCTGTTTTTAATGGCTAAGGAAAAATATTACCTAGCTCAGTGAAATTAAAAAGGACTAGACATATCCAACAAGGTAAAGAAAATAAGGGGTCACATCCTGGATCTTCCAGCTACTAGTATTAAAACCTTGGGGGTTTTAATATGTGTTTTTGCCGAAAATGTGCATGAATAATAATCCCGGGGCAATTCTTAGACTGGAGAGAATGCATGTGAAGTGGTCAACACAATTCCTTGTACACAGTAGGCAGTCGTTCAAATGTTAGCTCCCTTCCTCCCTGTGGCCAGCCCCACACTATTTTATGTCATGTTTAAGGGTATCAGAGGCATAGAAATTTCCAGGGCCAATTTTTGTTTCCTTAGGGGCTAGTACTTAGTGCTTTTTGAATAAACAAATAGTAAAGGTGGTAGGCATTATTTTGGGCTTCAGTTGTTTTGAATGGAGATGAGAGGGAAACTCACAAAAGACTTGTGAAAATTGATTCATGATCTAATTTATTTAAAATTCAAATTAAGCACCTAGTATGTGGCATACACAGAGCTCCTTTAAAACTTTAACTGGAAATATTCTTTGGAACAGAGTGTAGATAAGGGCACTGCAAATAAAACTGTAATTTAATGATATAAATGTGTTAATAGAGGATAAATAAAGCCAAGAATCAACTTAAACATTTAGTTTACAGTATTTTGGTATGCAGCTGGTTTCAATTTTAAAATTGTTAATAATCTCAGAGCTGAGTATATTTCAGTGAGTGTCCACATATTTTGTTACAGCAGAACAAGGAGGAAAAGCAGGCTGGAAATTTTGGGGCCTTTGGACTACAGAGGCCTCATCTGTTCCTTATTTTACAGACTTTTTCTTTCTTTTCCCTGCCTCCTGCTCTCTAATTACATCCAAATGGTTCTCTCATTTGTTTTTCTGGCCATTCCATCTGAGACATGTTGCCAGTAATACATGCCATCTTTGTTTGGCTCCTTTCTTCCTTATCTGCACTGCTAACCTATTGTGTTTGTGAAAAATGGAGAATTTGTCAACTCTCTTTCATACCAGTCATACTGCTTTGCATAGACGCACTGATGCATTTTATGACTAGAAATTAAGTCACAACATGGTAAACATGCTGAGGCAACCATCTCTGCCACCCAAACCGTGAATGGACAAAGGAAACACCTACACATAGACCCTGGTTTGTGAAAACTTACACAATGAAATTTTCTTCCAATAGAATTTTATCATCACATTGACAATTATAAAGACACATGATTTCAGGGAGACCATAATGCTGGAAAATTGAAACACGTAGATCGCTGTTGCAAGTGAAAACCAGGATAATTTTTCCTGGAGGGGTATTGGCCAATGGGCATACATTTTAAAAATGTGCATTTTTCTTTTATTTTATACTTCCAATTCTAATCTAAAACCAAAGAGAATAATTTCAAGCCCCTCTGTATAAGCATACTTACTGCAGAGTTTGAAAGTAATAAAAACATTTTCATTAATATATAATTGTTGAATTAAATTGTCACACATAGTATAGACTATACAGAATCTTCTCTGCCTTTGTCAAAACCTGTCTGAATGCTCACAAACCCCATAGCAATTTACCACCTCATTGTATCATTCATATAATTATCTTAAAGGAACAATCATTCCTAGAGTTGTCTCATTTTTCTTACATATCAATTTATTACACTCCTGATAAAAAGTCCCCATCCATCTAAAGCAGAGTTCCTTAACCTATCATGAGTGTAACTGAAAGATGGACAGAAAACAGAAAATGAGCTAATACAGGACAATAGGTTACATGTTATCAAGAACTTTGCATCCCATTAAAAAAAAGATAAGTCATAAAATGCATACACACTGCATAATCAATTAATACGGGGATGATTTTAGTGTAGTGTGCTGCTGGTGGATATTGTGGTTTTTCTTTTTTTTTTTTTTGAGACGGAGTTTTGCTCTTGTTACCCAGGCTGGAGTGCAATGGCGCAATCTCGGCTCACCGCAACCTCCGCCTCCTGGGTTCAGGCAATTCTCCCGCCTCAGCCTCCCGAGTAGCTGGGATTACAGGCACGCGCCACCATGCCCAGCTAATTTTTTGTATCTTTGGTAGAGATGGGGTCTCACCATGTTGACCAAGATGGTCTCGATCTCTTGACCTCGTGATCCGCCCGCCTCGGCCTCCCAAAGTGCTGGGATTACAGGCATGAGCCACCGCGCCCGGCCTGTGGTTTTTCTGTTGTAGGAGTCTAGCTAAGAATCAGGCTACACGGAAGAAAAAGAGAAAAGAAGGAAATGAGGAAGAAGAAGGAAAGAGGAGAAGGAAATGAGGAAGAAGAAGGAAAGAGGAGAAAGAAAAGGAGAAAGAGAGAGGGAGAAGAACCAAAACAGAAAAATTATCAGTTCTAACTGTGCCTGAAACCAGCCACTCTAGTGATTTATCCGTTGTGTGAACAATAAATCCACCCTGCTATTTTATTCCTTCAAATTATTTTGAATTGTATCCCTGTTGTATCCCTGTTTAAAGAGTCTCAACTAGCACTTCATTGGAACAACTGGGCTTTGTAGTTCTCCAAACATCTCATGATATCCATGTCTCTGGATTTTGCATGCACTGGCCCCTCTGCTCAGATGCCTTTCCTCCATCATCTACCTGAAAACTGTCTACAATCCATCAAGCCTTAGCTCAAGTGCTATCTCTTCTGAAAAGCCTGCCCTTGCGAATCTATTTTCTTTTACTTTCAGTGTATTGTATACATTCCCTGGCTATAGCAATAAACTCAAAATTTTTGTCAATTACAACTATTCTTCTGCATAATTTTCTCATCACAAAGCATAAATTTTTCAATTGAAAAAGAGTAACTAAAAATGAATAAACCTTGGAAAATGTTTCCAAATCAAATCTAAGATACGTCAAAGATCTTTCACTTAATGCTTGAATTTTTAAAGCAATGAAGTTAGGTCCTAACAACAGGTAAGATTTTACTCTCTCTATTTATATTTTGGCTGGAGTCACTTCATGAGACTTAGGAGGAACAGTCTGTCTTTAACATGTTTAATGTACTTTCCTCTACTTGAATATTCACAAGGCAAACTTTTCTCATTAGCTTCTCCTGTTTCCAAGATTGCCTTTAATTATTAATAACTTTAGATACAATGGCCTCTGCTATTAATGTAAGCCATGAAAGTGTATGATCCTGAGTAAAAAATAAAGTGTAAATATTCATGAAATAATTAACATGAGAATGTAATTGATTATTTTATTTTACTTTAACAAGGTATAGGATCCTGACCCAGAGCTCTCCATTCAAGACCAACTTTTTTTTTCAGAATATCAGTTTCATGTTCAGAAAATATGAATATTACTACAAGGCAGAAATAATACTGAATACTAAGCACTAAAATAAAATAAGGTAAGTGACTTGTAATCCCAGCACTTTGGGAGGCTGAGCCAGGTGATTCACAAGGTGAGAAGTTCAAAACCAGTCTGGCCAACATGGTGAAACCCCATCTCTACTAAAGATACAAAAATTATCCAGGCATGGTAGTGCACACCTGTGATCCCAGCTACCTGGAAGGCTGGGGCAGGAGAATCGTTTGAACCCAGGTTGCAGTGAGCTGAGATTGTGCCATGCACTCCAGCCTGGGCGACAGGGTGAGACTCCATCTCAAAAAAAAAAAGAAAGAAAGAAAGAAAAATAAATAATAGGGTAAATGAATATTATTTCTATATTCTAAGATGTCAGATTGACCTAGCAGGAAATAAGTCACTCTGGCTTAGACAAGAGAAGTTTCAGTAGAATGCAGTCGAATTTTGAAGTAATAGAAAGTGATTGAGGACAGATAAATCACTTCCAAAAATTTGACTTTGAGAAAGCGAAAATATACAAGGCAAAGTAGAAGAAAAATGTACAGTTGAAGGAAACTTTTTTCCTCCTGCCTTCCATTTAAAAAATGCAAATACAATAACATCAATAGGGAGGGAAAGTTAAAGAAAGAAAATAGGGAAGAATCAGTAGCTCAAGTCCAAGATATTTCAGGAGAGAGTGTTTTCCAGAGAAGAGGTAGAGATACTGACTATTGACAGAATGAAAGGTGTCTTACAAAGAAGAGGAAGCCTAAGATGAGTGGAAGTGAAATTGTAGAGCTGGACAAAGGAAGTTAAGGGGATAATTACCTACTTTCTCTGTGATGTAGGGAGATGAAATCATCTGTAGAGAATTAATAGGAGATGGGAGAGTTTAGAAATTTGTGGACAGTGGAAGATAATTGCAATAAATGCTTTAGTGTAAAGGGAAAGAAGCCAGCAGGGCACATGAATGCTTTGACCACAAATATGCATTAGTTTGTGATCTTCTAAATCACTGCTCATATGCACAGGTGCAGGCACAGAGAAATAGATAACTGAGCCCCAGCCAAGACTGGAATTCTGCTAGACAAAATTAAAGAAAAGAAAACAGGGCAAAGGAGGCAAAGATACTCAAAGGAGGGTGTTTGAAATGAATCAAACATTAAAACTTAGGGAGAAAGTAAGAAAAAACAATATGTCCAGAGAGATCAACTATAAAAAAATTAGAGGATTCTGTAGGTTAAAATATATATGTGTATTATAAAGAGCATTAATTTGTTTTTTAACATCGAAAGAGAAGGACAGAAGTTTGTAATAAGACAGTCTATTCGTAATTTTAGAAATGGAGAAGTTCTAGGTGAGCACTAGGGTTTAAGGTGTGACCATGAGGGAGGGGATTTAAAGGATGGAGAAGAGGGGGTCACTTTAGTTAAGGTACTGAAGTACTGCAGTACTGGCTGGATTACCTACATGGAGGGTAGGTAACCTGTAAAGATGGTAGGATTTGAGGACGTAAGGAAGTCTCTGAGTATTATGCCAGATCGTCAGTGAATGAGTCGAAGAATGAGGAAATTTGAGTTTGACTGAGACAAAGAAGATGTAGCAGAGTATAAATATTTATTTCAAAACATCGCTTGTGGTTTGAAAATGTAAAGCTTTGTGTTTCTTTCCCTCACCATTCCTTGACGTTTGCTCACAAAGCTAATTCCACTGTCTCGCAAATGAAAAACCACATAGGCCTCATGACTTTTCTGATGAATCTTAAATTAGTTTTTTTTAAAAAAACACCTATTGTCAACTCAAAATTTTATATTAAAACACTGTTTCAAGCCAAAATCTTTATTAATCAGCTTCATTCTCAACTTTTCTATCCTTAAACTGAGTGGGTATTTAAAGTCATACAACTGGTTTTAGGTAGTTTTAAAATGTCTGCCTTTGTTACTTAATTGAAAAAGTGACATTAATTGTGTCTCATTACCTCAGAGTCCACTTGAAAATTGTATTACATGAATGTCCTGAATATTAAGTAGCAGGAACTTCCACATCAAGGTAGAGAAGTAATAACTATTCCCAGCATGACAGAAAGAACAGGATACCTTTCGCTTTGGGATCCTGAGCCACATGAGATATGGAAAAATACAGGCAGTTATTAAAAGTTATTCACAAGTTTGGCTTAGGGCAGCAGTGCTCTCTGGAAATGACCATGTTTCTGGTTAGTTTACAAAATTAGAGACTCACAGAAGCATATGAAGATGTCAACTGGGTGTGGCAGATTGATATCGAAACACTAATTATAGAATCTTTTTTCTGCTACTCTATGACCACTGAAATTCTGAGTACAGATCCCAGGGGCACCATTTACTATAGAGAGAAATGGTCAGATTAGAGTTGAAGAGAAAAAATTCACATTCTCTGCTGTTTCTACGTTCAAAAGACTAGATTTCAGATGTGAGATTGAAAGTCCACATGTGCTACTTGGCCAAAGAAGTTCTCTGCAATCTCTGAACTCAGAAAACTCTTAGAATCAGTAAAGGGAGAGAGAGAGAGTTTTGGAAAGAAAAGCTGCTGTGTCAGAGCTAATTTGTCTGCATCAAGGGAGTGGGGCAAAGCTGTAAATGTACGGCCTCCACCTTCCCATCTGGAATCCCTCTTTCAGTTTAAAGTTTAGCAGTAGGGATAATCTGCACTTCTATACCTGAGCTCAGCTGAGGCCAAAATAAAAAGCCTGGTGTTGAAGAATAGAAATATCACTGTGAAGATGTGTGCCATTTGAAGTTGTGATGCCTCGAACTCAACCACATTGTGTGGGTCTGCAGAGTGGAGTGATCTCTGGAACTTCTTGTCATCTCCAAATGATGACTTACAGAAGCTAACTGAGGAAAGCTATTGTGCCTTCCAGGAGAGTATTGACCTAATACAGCCTTGACCTCCCTCACTGGAGATCTTGTGGAGACATAAGTCATGTATTAGTGGGTCATTGGCACAAGAAGGCAAAGTGGAAAGGGAATGATACACTTTAATACCACTCAGCTCTCATTCTTTTGCCTGTGCATAAGACTTTAGATGGTTCTATATTTGAAGGATGTAGAGATTTCTGGCTCCACAATGACACTCTAGCAACAGGTGTGCTTAGAAGAACTTATAATTTAATTAACTTCATTATTTAGGGGCAAAGAGAAAATCCCAGAAGTATACTTAAATCTTAACCTAATTGAATTATAAAACCACATTAAACAGAAATAACAAAATTCACTGAATTTACTTTAAATTGGCAAGATTAGGTTTTCTATTACAGAGTTGAAGGAGGGTTACATTAAAAGTTAAATTGAGTTGTAGGAAAATAAAGTTACACTTTTGCACACGTGAGTATGTGAACAGTAAAATATATACCTACTAAAAACAGAATAGAGTTTTGGTCATACAAGTTAAAGGACCAGGAAAAGGATGAATAATGGGAACCTGGCCCAAGAGAAAGGACAATTTGGGGAAAAGAGATAACTGAAGAGCGTACATCTTAAATATAAGCCAGGAAAATATGAATTGGTGGGATTAAAGTTTAACAGAACAATTCCTGATGGTTCCTAGAGGATAGGAGGTGGGAATTGGGGAGGAGATACTGAGGACACTTAGTTTATCTGCGGGTTGTTACTCTAGGGATTAAAATCTATAAACAACATTACTCAAGTCTCTCTGAAAGGTATTAACTATGGTTTGGCTGAATTCAAGAATTTAAGAATGAGGATAAAGGCTCAACACCATACATTTAATTTTTTAAAGCTTCATGGAAGATACAGGGATCGATTATATGTCATCAATTCTAAGATGCAAAACTCTGCAAATGTACCATCTCTGAAAAAAAGATGGATTTTACCCTTGGAATTGGCATTGGTTTTGCTGTCTTAGTGATAAGCATTATTATCAATGACATCTATGTTTCAATAAAAATACAATATGCAGCACACAGATTTTCATTTGAAAAACACAGTTTCACATCTGATTTATTTTCTATTCAAATGCAAATTGAATAAGTATCGGCTTTTCTGTTCAAATCATCTATAACCTAGTATGTTAGATGCCGTTGTACAGAATCTATTTGCAAAAGCTATCTGTGGCTTGGAACGCAACTATACGTTGGAATTAACTGACTTATGTACAAACCTAGACTTAGTTAAAATCTTGTTTATAATAAATAGAATAATATATTCCTTAAACTTGATTTTTATATAAGCACAATATTTCAATCAAAATATTCTAGAATTTGATTTTAAAAATTAGCATAAAATAATAAAAAATGTCATTTACACATTTGACAACAACAACTCTAATACAAACTGTAAAATAGTGGGTCAATTGAACAACTTGTCCCTCCAATTGTTTAATTGATTTTTTTAACCTGAAAATTAACCAGAGTGTTGTTTTGAAATTAGAAACTGAAATGTTTAATACAAGTACATCAGAAACTAAAAAAATTTTTCTTTCAGTTTTTATGTTAATTTTACAAATTTTATATTTATAAGACTGGCAATTGTAACAGTCATTTCTAAAGGATCTTTGAAATATGGTTGGATTTTCTTTAGTTACGTTAGGAAATTAACCTCGCATTTTCAATTTAATGTCTGTTTCAAAAAATAGATTTTGAATATTAACAAATATGTTTGACACCATAGTTTTATGTCTATTGATATGCATTTCTGATTTTTCTTTAGTGTAGCGTTGAATTATTTTTCAGTCATATTAATTAGAATTTTCCATTTATATTCATAAGTGAAAATAAACACAATAGAGATTAATTTCTTTTTTGTTCTTATATTTATTTATTGTATTCTTAAAATTCATAATATTAAGGACATGCTAAAATCATGAAATAAAATATTATATATGTATATTATGCCTTGAATAAGATAAGATTGAATTTAGGGAAGGTTGAGTGAAAGATGAGTGGATGCATCTTATACTGCCATTCAAAATGCAGTCTAAGAAAAGTTTGCAAAGCTGTTGGGAAATCCTGGGCAAAAGGGAGTCATCCGAGGAGTTACATGTCTCCCAGATCTGTGTTCGTATCTTGTCAACTAAGTCATGGTCCTAGAGCGGCCTCTGTGAGGTACAGCCTCAGTACAAATGTAGTGATGGATTTCACAGCATAACACCAGGAACCCTTGTTCAATTACATTCTTGGCAGCAGTAGAACATCCAGTGCATTCTCATGACCACCATAATAATCAGGACTGCAAAAAAGGGCTTGACACAAAATAAGAGCTATAAAAGTTATATTAAAATAAAATAAAATAAATCTGGGCAAACTATTCCTGGGACTACTCCTTAGATATTCCATTTATAAATACAATGTCTTCATTCACTTGGAGAACAGAATTTACAGTGTTTTCTGTTTGTTACCTGAAATCTTTTTTGAAAGGAAAGCAGTGTCTTGAATCTCCAGAGAGCTGGCTGCCACCTGTGTTTTAACAGTAGCATCTTTTTGTAGGAAGATGCTTTCTGTTGCTCATTTACTGAAGGATATCTGTGCTTGTTCTGTATTAAAGCAATGTTGCAGGTAGGCTGTATCCTGTGAAAGACTGATGTGATTTGCTAGCAAATTTTTCTCAGTAGGCTTCCAGTCTGGAATTAAAAAGATTGTTATATAGAAGATTCACATCTACACACTTTTCCTCACACACAAATGGATGTACCAGCAGTGACAGGTGAGCAATGAGGAGATCCGGCATTCCATTTGAACTGGGAACAGAGACAGGACTGACTCATATTTATGGAGAGTCCCAATACCTCTTTGACACTGGTGGGTCTCAGAGACAGATCTCTAAGCAGACCCAGACTGGCTCCTACCTCCATGACAGTCTACAAGACTTGTCACTCTCTGCAATTCCATTTAGAACAGAATAAGGTAATTAGGCATTTCCTTACCTTTCTTTTAAATAGTGTATCATGCACACACTCTATGATCATTCATTCAAGTTTCTGTCTTTTCATGGGCATTAATATTTCTTTTACAAAAAGATCACTAGACGTGATCCTATAATATCATAATTGGCATAAATTAAATGACATGAGGTCTAGATTAAAATATCACTCCTTCTTGCCTTTTTATTCATCAAAAATAAATTATTGTTCTAATTTTACATCAAAGAGAACTGGTGTCTTTTTATTAAAGTATTATTATAATTAAGCTTAATATTTAATAACACTTTAGAAATCTGGCTTTTAGTTATTGTATGTCAGTCATCATCACTCCTCAAGATAACCGGTCATTTACTTTAACCTTTACTAGAAGGACTTGCTATTGTACTTAGGAAGAGGGATAGGAGGTTGAAGATTTAAACAGTAAATATAGGCCGGGCGCGGTGGCTCAAGCCTGTAATCCCAGCACTTTGGGAGGCTGAGGCGAGTGGATCACGAGGTCAGGAGATCGAGACCATCCTGGTCAACATGGTGAAACCCCGTCTCTACTAAAAAATATACAAAAAATTAGCTGGGCATGGTGGCGTGTGCCTGTAATCCCAGCTACTCAGGAGGCTGAGGCAGGAGAATTGCCTGAACCCAGGAGGGGGAGGTTGCCGTGACCCGAGATCGCGCCATTGCACTCCAGCCTGGGTAACAAGTGCGAAACTCCGTCTCAAAAAATTAAAAAAAAAAATAAATAAACAGTAAATATAAATCTCAGGTAACTGTTTATCTGACATCTTTTAATGTAAAAGTGTGAACTTACACTTAAAAAAATTTACGTAAAAAAATTTTTTACCCTAAAAAATTTTTTTCAAAGAACCGGTAGTTTCTTTCCAAGTTAAGGAATTATTCATCTCCTTTGAGAAGCCTCTTCTGTATGTGATGCTCCCACAATAAAATATTGGGCTACTTTTCAATATCTTGACTGTTTAAAATATATTTATTTTCTGAAACTTTTTTTATTCATGTATTTGTGCTCATCCTGAATAAGAAATATTGAAAGTAAATATACTTGAAATACAGTTGTCCCTTGGCATCCATGGGGGATTGGTTCCAGGTCCTTTTCAGGTATTAAAATATATGGATACCCAACTTCTTTATAAAAAATGGCATAGCATTATATGTAACCTATGAACATCCTCCTGTATACTTTAAGTCATCTCTAGATTACTTATAATGCCTAATACAATGAAAATGCTATATAAATAGTTGTTACACTGTATTTTAAAATTTGTACTATTTTATTGTTGTAGTCTATTGTTTTCTGTTTGGGGAATAGTTTCTGTCTGTGGTTGGTTGAATTCATTGATGTGAAATTTGCAGGTAAGGAGTGTTGCTTGTATTATCTCTGAGGATTTACGTTTTATGGTCTTTTAGCAGGTATTTGTATCATGGAGCGAGGATCCCTTTAATGACCTAGAATATTTAGAATAATCTCTCATCTAGACCTTTAAATCAGTTTTCTACATTTTACTCTTTGAGCTGTATCATTTTTGTATTAATTTTCATAATTGGTGATTGGTTTGTTTCTTCCCTTAATACTGTGATTGATAGACTTGCAGCTTATTTCCTCATCCTTATGACTGCTTTAAAAAAAATCCTAGTAAATTTCAGAAAGAACACACAGTATTTAATAAGACATCTTTGAAGTATTATTTTCCCATTTACTTAGAATACCTACTAATGTATATGTGTGTGTGTATATATATATATATATGTGTGTGTGTATATATATATATATATACTTAGAATACATACTAATGTATATGTGTGTGTGTGTGTGTGTGTGTATATATATATATATATCTTATCAGTAGCTCAAATTTTATTGGCCAACACTGAGGTACATTTCCATTCCTAAACCATTTGTTAGCCAGGGAAGAGATTGCATAGTTAGTTTATCTTAACTAGCCCTGACATTGTGAGCTGAGGAGCCTGTTAGTTTTCCCTAATCCCAAAGGTTGGATAAGGATGGATACCAGAACAAAATTGGGGATCTATGAGAAGGAAGGGGTGGGAAATTGATTACAGGTAGGCACCAAAATATCCACTATCTATATTTTCTAACTTCCTTAATTCTCACGTTATTATTCTTTTGCTTTTTGTGGTCCAACTGTACTGACTTTCTTTTGGATCATCAGACATGCTTTGCTTCTTGTCACCCTAAGATCTTTGTTCAGACTATTTTCCTAGCCTGGAATTCTCTTCTCCCACTCTCTTTCCTGGGAAAATGCTACTCATTTGTTGTTTTGCCACTTAAAAGCCATTTCTTTCGTAAAACCTCCCCTCAGCCCCTTACTACCTTATGTCCTTCTTCTTCCAACTCAAACTAACTTAAGCCAAAGTAGAATAGAGTCAATTCTCATTATTCACAGTAGTTATGTTCTATCAAGTTGCCATAAACACTGCATTAATGAACACTGAATCATTGCTCCTAGAGGATATAAAAAGTTAAGTTCCACGAAGCCTCTGGTCACAATTTTTTTCATTAATGTATCAATAAATAACCTTGTTTTATGTGTGTTTTGGTTTAAATACATTTCATTTAATACCTATTGTTGATTCATTAACATTGAACTACTAACATGCTAACTCATGCCTGAACAAAACTTATCTAATACATATATTTTCTCTATAAGGAACATCCCAGTCTTGTACTCAGGAACTCTAAACAAAACATCACTATAGCACTAAGCTTGAGGGCCATTTTAAACAGTGAAATTACCAAAAAGCACAAAATGTGACAAACTTGGCACTAAATAGATTGCAAAAAGGACACTTGTTTACAGTGTGAGAGGTGAAGCAAGACAGCAGTGGTCTTGTTGAATCTCAGCTGGAAACATGCACATCAGGTGACTCAAATTTTTCACTACTCTGCACATGTCAATGAATGATTGTAAAAGTGCTATTGGAGCTCAGAAAGCAATATCCCATAGTATGGCACTGTGGCATGCTGAGTGCTTTGAACTGAAGGAGAATCAAGGTCTCACTGACTTTCTTCTGCGCTCTGTAAATTTCCCTAATCTGTCTAAAAATGGATCATCCAAAAGGGACTCATTTGTCCTGTCTCTGCAATCTTATTAGCTAGGGAAGATTAACTATATCACAGGAGAAGAGACTAAAGGTTGGTACTTGCCCAGATAGACTTTGTCAAAAGTTGCCAGACATTCTTCTTCTTTACTTTTTTTTTAATTGTATTTTATGCTCTGCAGTACCTGTGCATATCATGTGGGGTTGTTGCATAGGTACATACATGGCAAGATGGTTTGCTGCCTCCATTCCCCCATCATCTATATTTGGCATTTTTCCCCACATTATCCCTTCCAACCCTCCCCATCCCCTACTGCCCCTTCCCCACCCCTACCAACTGAACCCAGTGTGTGATGCTCTCCTCACTGTGTCTGTGTGTTCTCATTGTTCAACACCCACCTATAAGTGAGAACATGCGGTGTTTGATTTTCTGTTCTGTTTCAGTTTGCTGAGAATGATGGTTTTCAGATTCATCCAAGTCCGTACAAAGGACATTAATTCATTGTTTATTATTGCTATATAGTATTCCATGGTGTATATGTGCCACAGTTTCTTTGTCCAGTCTATAACTGATGGGCTTTAGGGTTGGTTCCAGGTCTTTGCTGTTGTAAACAGTGCCACAATGAACATGTATGTGCATGTGTCTTTATAGTAGAACAATTTATAATTCTTTGGAT
Source organism: Callithrix jacchus (assembly GCF_049354715.1). Lineage (NCBI taxonomy): Eukaryota > Metazoa > Chordata > Mammalia > Primates > Cebidae > Callithrix > Callithrix jacchus. The sequence goes on from NC_133502.1 coordinate 54,216,266, forward strand.
ATATACCCAGTAATAGGATTATTGGGTCAAATAGAATTTCTATTTCTAGATCCTTGAGGAATCACCACACTGTCTTCCACAATTATTGAACTAAGTTACACTCCCACCATCAGTATTAAAGTGTTCCTATTTCTCAACATCCTCTACAGCATCTGTTTTCTCCAGATTTTATAATGATCACCATTCTAACTGGCGTGAGATGACATCTCAATGTGGTTTTGATTTGCATTTCTCTGATGACCAGGGATGATGAGCATTTTATCATATATTTGTTGGCCTCATATATGTCTTCATTTGAGAAGTGTCTGTTCATATCCTTGCCCACTTTTGAATAGGGTTGTTTGTTTTTTTGCTTGTAAATCCGTTTTAGTTCTAGGTAGATTCTGGATATTAGCCCTTTGTCAGATGGGTAGATTGCAAAAATTTTTTCCCATTCTGTTGGTTACCGATTCACTCTAATGATTGTTTCTTTTGCTGTACAGAAGCTCCGAAGCTTAACTAGATCCCATTTGTCTATTTTGGCTTTTGTTACCATTGCTTTTGGTGTTTTAGACATGAAGTCCTTGCCTATGCCTATGTCCTAAATGGTTTTGCCTAAGTTTTCTTCTAGGGTTTTTATGGTGTTAGGTCATATGTTTAAATCTTTAATCCACCTGGAGTTAATTTTAGTGTTAGGTGACAGAAAGGGGTGCAGTTTTTCTTTCTGCACATTGCTAGCCAGTTTTTTCAACACCATTTTTTAACAGGGAATCCTTTTCCCATTGCTTGTTTTTGTCAGGGTTGTCAAAGATCAGATGGTTGTAGATGAGTGGTGTTGCCTCCAAGGCCTTTATTCTGTTCCGTTGGTCTATGTCTGTTTTGGTACTAGTACCATGCTGTTTTGATTACTGTAGCCTTGTTAATCTGCCCTCCCAAATCTCAGATTGCTGGTTTAACAGGGCATCCAGACCAGTGCGCTCTGTGAGGAGTGCCGCTGCACTGCGGCACCAGCTGAAACAGGCTGCGCAAGCCTTAACAGCTGCACTGGCGTCCTGTGTCTCTCCTACATCTGGGAATTTCCCCATTCTGTGGGCAACAAAGATCCATCTGGAAATGCGGATTGAACTCACCCTCTGCATCTTCACTGAGAGCTGCAATCCTGATTTGCTCCTACCGTGCCATCTTGGCAGTCCCCCACTCTGTTGTTTTACCTGTAGCCTTATTGTATAGTTTGAAGTCGGGCAGGGTGATGCCTCCTGTTTATTCTTTTTGCTTAGGATTGTTTTAGCTATATGGGCTCTCTTTTGGTTCCACATGAAGTTTAAAGTGGGTTTCTCCAGTTCTGTGAAGAGGGTCAATGGTAGCTTGATGAGTATAGCATTGAATCTATAAATTACTTTGGGCAGTATGGCCATTTTCACAATATTGATTCTTCCTAACCATAAGCATAGAATGTTTTTCCCTCTGTTTGTCTCCTCTTTTATTTTGTTGAGCAGTGGTTTGTAGCTCTCCTTGAAGAGATCCTTTATATTCTTTGTTAGTTGTATTCCTAGATATTTTATTCTCTTTGTAGCTATTGTGAATGGGAGTTCACTCTTGATTTGTCTCTCTGTTAGTCTGTTATTGGTGTATAGGAATGCTTGTGATTTCTGCACATTGATTTTGTATCCTGAGACTTCGCTGAAGTTGCTTATCAGTTTAAAATTTGGGCTGAGACAATGGGGTCTCCTAAATATACGATCATGTAGTCTGCAAATAGAGACAATTTGACTTCCTCCTTTGCTAATTGAATATCCTTTATTTCTTTTTCTTGCCTGATTGCTCTGGCTGGAACTACCAATACTATATTGAATAGCAGTGGCGAGAGAGGGCATCCTTGTCTAGTGCCAGATTTCAAAGGGAATGCTTCCAGTTTTTGACCATTCAGTGTGATATTGGCTGTGGGTTTGTCATAAACAGCTTTTGTTATTTTGTGATACGTTCAATTGATACCTAGTTTATTGAGAGTTTGTAGCATGAATGGCTATTGAATTTTGTCAAAGGCCTCCTCTGCATCTATTGAGATAATCATGTGGTTTTGGTCTTTGGTTCTGTTTATGTGATGGATACGTTTATGGACTTGTGTATGTTGAACTAGCCTTGCATCTCTGGGATGAAGCCTACTTGATCATGATGAATAAGCTTTTCGATGTGCTGTTGTGTTCCGTTTGCCAGTATTTTATTAAAGATTTTTGCATCTAGGTTCATTATGGATATTGACCTGAAGTTATTTTTTTTAGTTGAGTCTCTGCCAGGTTTTGGTATCAGCATGATGTTGGTCTCATAAAATGAGTTGGGGAGGATTCTCTCTTTTTATATTGTTTGGATAGTTTCAGAATAATTGGTACCAGCTTCTCTTTGTACATCTGATAGAATTTAGCTGTAAACCTGTCTGGACCTGAAATTTTTTTTGGTTGGTTGGCTATTAATTGCTGCCTCAACTTCAGCCCTTGTAATTGGTCTATTTAACCTCTTCCTGGTTTAGTCTTAGAAAAGTGCAAGTGTCCAGGAATTTATCCATTTCTTCCAGGTTTACCGGTTTGTGTGCATAGAGTTATTTGCAGTAATCTCTGATGGTAGTTTGTATTTCTGTGGAATTGGTGACATCCCCTTTATCATTTTTTATTGCATCTATTTGATTCTTCTCTGTTTTCCTTTATTAGTCTGGCTAGCAGTCTGTCTATTTTGTTGATCTTTTCAAAAAACCAGCTCCTGAATTTATTGATTTTTTTTGAAGGAGTTTTTGTGTCTCTATCTCCTTCAGTTCTGCTCTTATCTTAGTTATTTCTTTTCTTCTGCTAGCTTTTGAGGTTTTTTTTATCCTGCTCCTCTAGCTCTTTCAATTTTGGTGATAGGGTGTTGATTTTAGATCTTTCCTCATTTCTCATGTGGGCATTTATTTCTATAAATTTCCTTCTTAGACACTGCTTTAAATGTGTCCCAGAGATTCTGGTACATTTTGTCTTCATTCTCGTTGGTTTCAAATAACATCTTTATTTCTGCCTTCATTTCATTGTTTATCTAGTCAACACTCAGAAGCAAGTTGTTCAGTTTCCATGGAATTGTGTGGTTTTGAGTGAGTTTCTGAATCCTGAGTTCTAATTTGGTTATGCTGTGGCCTGATAGACTGTTCATTATAATTTCTGTTTTTTGCATTTGTTGAGGAGTGATTTACTTCCAATTATGTGGTCAATTTTAGAGTAAGTGTGATATGGTGCTGAGAAGAATGTATATTCTGTGAATTTGGGATGGAGCATTCTGTAAATGTCTATTAGGTCCACTTGGCCCAGATCTACATTCAAGTCCTATATGTCCTTGTTAATTTTCTGTCTTGTTGATATGTCTAATATTGACAGTGGAGTGTTGAAGTGTCCCGCTATTATTGTGTCAGATAGTGGGATGAGAGCTAACTGTCCTAAATCTCCTTTCAGGACCTTAAGAATTTGCTTTATGTATCGCAGTGTTCCTGTGTTTGGTGCATATATATTTAGGACAGTTAGCTCATCTTGTTCGATTGTTCCTTTTACCATTATGTAATGCCCTTCTTTGTCGCTTTTGATCTTTGCTGGTTTGAAGTCTATTTTATCAGAGCCTAGGATTGCAACCCCTGCTTTCTTTTATTCTCCATTTGCTTGGTAAATCTTCTTCCATCCCTTTATTTCAAGTCTATGTGTGTCTTTGCACATGAGTAGCTTTTCCTAAATACAGCACACCAATTGGTCTTGACTTTTTATCCAGTTTGCTAGTCTGTGTCTTTTGATTGGGGCATTTAGGCCATTTACATTCAAAGTTAATATTGTTATGTGTGAATTTGATCCTGCCATTTTGTTACTGGCTGGTTTTTTTTTTTTTTTTTTTTTTTTTTTTGCCCGTTAGTTGACTCGGTTTCTTCATTGCATTATTGTACTTTGCCATTTGGTATGTTTTTGCAGTGGCTGGTAGTTATTGTTCCTTTCTGTGTTTAGTGTCTCTTTCAGTAGTTCTTGTAATGCCAGTCTGGTGGTGACAAAATCTCTAAATAATTGCTTGTCCATAAAGGATTTTATTTCTTCTTCACTTATTAAGCTTAGTTTGGCTGGATGTGAGATTCTGGGTTGAAAGTTCTTTTCTTTAAGGATGTTGAATATTGGCTGCTATTCTCTTCTAGCTTGTAGGATTTCTGCTGAGATCTCCTATGGGTCTGATGGGCTTCCCTTTCTGGGTGACCTGACCTTTCTCTCTGGCTGCCCTTAGCATTTTTTCCTTCACTTCAACCCTCATAAATCTGACGATTATGTGCCTTGGGGTTACTATTTTGAGGAATATCTTTGCAGAGTTCTCTGTATATCTTGAATTTGAATGTTGGCCTGCCTTGCTAGGCTGGGGAAGTTCTCCTGGATAATATCCTGAACAGTGTTTTCCAGCTTGGATTCATTCTCCCTATCACATTCTGGTACACTGATCAAGTGTAGATTAGGTCTTTCAAATAATCCCATATTTCTTGGAGGCTTTGTTCATTTCTTTTCGCTCTTTTTTCTCTAGTCTTGCCTTCTTATTTCAATTCATTGATTTGATCTTCAATGTCTGATATACCTTCTTCTGGTTTATCAATTTTGTTATTGAAACTTGTGTTTGCTTTGCATACTTCCTGTGCTGTGTTTTTCAGCTCCATCAAGTCATTCATATTCTTCTCTAGGCTTGTTATTCTAGTTAGCATTTCATCTAACCTTTCTTCAAGATTTTTAGTTTTCTTGTATTGGGTTAGAATGTGTTCCTTTAGCTCAGAGGAGTTTGTTATTACCCACCTTCTGAAGTCTGTTGCTGTCAATTCATCAAACTCATTCTCTGACGTGTTTTGACCCCTTGTTGGTGAGGAGTTGTGATCTCTTTAAGGAGAAGAGGCATTCTATTTCTTTGCTGGTTTCATCCTTTTTGCCCTGGTTTCTTCCCATCTTCATGGATTTATCTAGCTTTGATCTTAGGGAGATGCTTGAGGAGATCTCTTGTCTGCCTGTCCAGGTGCTGCTGGGTTTTCAGAAACTTCATCAGGTTGCTACATATGCTTCCTGTGTCTTTTTTTTTATTTACACTGGGAGGTTAGGCCTGCCTTTTTGATGGCAGGTGCCCCTCTCCACTAACCTGGAGGCCTGCTGGGTGGTCAAGGACTCCTTGATGTTGCTATGTAGACTTCATGTGTCTTTTGTTTATATATGAAGACTAGGCCCTCCTCTTTAATGACGGGTGCCATTTTCACCATGGAGCTGGATCATTCGGGGTTCAGCTCAGACTGAGGCACTGGCTGTGAAAGCTTCATGCATTAGTGCTTCAGCCACTGGGGTTTTTGGAGGAGGGACCTGCCCAGTCACACCATCTGTCTCCCCGCTTTCAGCTCCCTCTCTCTCCCAGCAGCAGGAAGGGGCAGTAGCTTGGTCTGCAGGCTCTCCTATTCGGTTTATGGGCTTATGCATTTGCTTAGATCTATGCCAGGACAATCCACAGCATCAGCCCAGATTATTATTCAACTCTGTGAACTCTGTGCTTGTAACTCCCGGTGCTTGACTGGCGAAGATCCCCTGTTCTGTGTATTGTTTAGGCTTCGGGGGAAGTGCTGTATCTGGACCAGGGTACTGGGGTGCCCCCAATTCTCCAGTCAGATGTAGTTTCTGGGTGAAGCAGCACCCCTCCTCACCTCAGTCTGCCCTGCCTGGGCTTTGCTCACTGTCTGACCAGACCCATTGAAATGAACCTGGTACCTCAGTTGGAGCTAGGAGATCTTTTGCCTTCTGTGTCTCTCTCACTGGGTGTTGTGCACCAGAGCTGTCTCTATTCAGCCATCTTGAATTGTCCTCCCCAAAATATTTTTTAAATTGTTAATTCTGTTTGTCTCTGCTTAGGGGTAAAGTTTATTATTTTTCTATGAAAAATGTGTTTCTATATATTTAAAATGTATGGCTAGACAATTTTTTAGAGTACCAAGTGACCTACAAATTAAGTAAATATGAATCAGAAAATTGAAATTGCAAGTAATAAAAAAACAATTAAATAACAGAGAAATTGTTGTTACTAGGCATCTGGCATTTTGTAAACACAATTAAGCTCTGGGCTTATCCAAGTTTCCTGGTAATGAAACACAAAGAGCACATGTCAAAATTTTAAAAACGTCATATGAAAGGAAGCACAGCTTTCCTGACAATAGAAATAAATTATGTGCATTAATTTTTAAGAAGAAATTTATGTAAATTGGCCATCAAACAAATATTGGGTAAAGCTTTCATAATAAAAAAGCATTGAAAGACTTCATTCTGTGAGGTTCACATGTTTTGTCTCTGCTAGGTACCAGATTATATTAACAATTTTCCTTACCTATTAACAGATATATAAAACAGATATCTAAAAGTAGCTGGCAAAGATATTAAAATAGTGATCAAAATGTATTAATAAGAAATTATTAAAGCCAGAATGCTGAATGGGAATTATAGGCATTATCTAAGAAACACATATGTTGCTAAATATATAAGATTCTGATGTGTGCTTCTATCCCCCAAAGGAAGTGAGATAGGTCACTCAACATGACTAAGATAAATAGCTCCATGAAATCTTTCTTCAATTTATACCATGTCTACATAGCTCAGAATTCTTCATAGCAATACACAGTAGCTGGATAAATAACTTCTTTAAATCAATGTTGAAAAGGATCACTCCTGAGGGCCTATTTAATATCCTTTCTCCTGGTGCAATAGCTTCCTTACATGTCTTAAACTTTAGTATACAATAGATTACCTCATATTTGCCGATGAATTTATTAAATACTTTGCAGAAACCACAAATAATTTTATTTAACAAATATCATTAATACTCTACAAGTAGGGAAAATAAAATGTCATTTCTGAAAGAAGAAAAGCCAATAAAGTGCATACATAAAAATTTTGTTATAATCAGACTTAAATAGGAATAACTTTAGGAATGGATAACACAAGACACCTGAAGAAAAAGATTCCTTATAGACTTCTGCATTAATATGATTATAACTGTATATAATCACCTATACAGCCTTCCTACCAGATGCCTATACATTTATAGAAAAATTATCAAAAGACATATCAAAAACTAGATATAAAATATACAATCTAATACCAACATAGAAAGAAGATATAAATGGATTTAAAAACAAAAAGTTTCCATTATGGAAAAGTCAGTCTTGGACCTGAAGCTTACATGGAAGTTGAGTGAGAAGACATTGCATGGTTCCTTAATGTTTTCCTCTGAACCCAAAGACCAAAGTTTAATCCACTGAAGAAACTGGACAGCTATTTCTCTATCCCAAATATCCCAAATGATGCCAGTTTCAAATACATTGGCCAGAGTACCACTCCCTTTCTGCCAACATATAACCATTTTTCTACTTTTTGTTTTCAAAAATAAAAACTCCCACAAAATAAAGTTAATTCTTCTCTTAACATTTTCGAGAAGACCCTTCTACTTCTGTATCTGACTTGACATTTTAGTATAACCCAACACTTTTAAAATACATTAAAAAAAAACTCTACTTCTGACTTCTATCACACCACACTTTCAGATTTACTACTAACTCCTTGATCATTCTTTATTAACTAATATTTACCAATGTTTCCTTTTCAATAGGCTCTGTTTTAAATTATAAAAAGCAGTACATAGGTTAAATAACTCGTTGAGTATGAATGCCAGGTTGTTCTGATAACTCAATGTCAAAACCCATCCCCTTAATCACTGTGTTTCTCCTCCTTTATGCTATGATATATTCATTAATTTCTTTCTTTTATTTGATCATATCTCATAGAAAAAAAGAGAATTTTTAAGGAAAACAAACAAGACAATGAAGAAAATTATCTTGGGATGGATAATAGGTATGAGATCAGATGGAAATGAGACATAACAGGATGAAAATAAATACCAGTTTAAAGAGGGAGTGACTGGGAATAAAGACAGTTGCCAAGTACATGATTGTTCTGCTCAAAATGAGTCAAAATAACAAGTTGGCAATGAGCAGATTATTTGAGCTCTATGCCTAAGGAAAGAACTGGAAAGTCACTAAGGCCTTGGATTCTTTGAATGCTGAAGTCAGTGTCTCTGAGGAAATCATGAAGGTGAGGTGACAGATGATAGAATGGCATGAAATGAAAAAGGCATGCAGTAGCTGGATGACCAAGGACCACACAGGCCGAGGTAATAGTTCAGATTTTATTAGGAGCATGGTGACAAGCAATAAAAGAGTTTAAGCAGAGGATTAAAGAATATGATGCCATTAACTGTTCTAGGACGAGAACCTGTGGGATGTTTGGGGAATTGAAGCAAGGCTTACGTTTCAAATATATTAAAATGAGAATGCCTTTCAGACAACCAAGCTGAGCTGTCAGATCTAAGTATATAATCAGATCTGAATTTCAAAGGAAAGCTCAGGGATGTATATAAGTCTGGATGTTAACCATTTAACTGATGTCTATTTATTATTTATTTATTAAGTTTTAAAAAATGGTTTTTAAGAGACAGGGTCTCACTCGGTTAACCAGGCTGGAGTGTAGTGGTGCAATCATAACTCATTGCAGTCTCAAACTCCTGGACTCAAGTGATCCTCCTGACTCAGCCTCCACAGTAGCTGGGACTATAAGCATGTGTCACCATGCCCAGCTAATTTCATTTAGCACATTTAAAAAAATCTATGGAGTAAATAAACTTATCAAAATAAAATAGAGATTAAAAAAATTAGTAGTCTAAGATTGGAACCCTTGGTTTCACTAGTCTTTCAAGGCCTAGAAGAAAAGTAAGAGCCAGCAAAGAAGACTGACGTGAATGGAGTGTCTAGGAAAGTGGAACTAGAATAAAAACCAGAATTAAGTGGAGTAAGTGGTATCCTAAAAACTAAGTGTTAAAACTGTTTTAATATTAGATGGATAGCAATTTTGTTAATATACTGGCCACTGAATTGGTAATACTGAATTATTTTTAGCCATGAGAAGAGCAATTTAAGTAGTGTCATAAAAATAAAAGCTAAATTGGGTCAGGTTAAAAGATAATTGGGAATATAAATAAATTTAAGATTGAAAAACTGTTTATTGCTGGTTCTTGAGAGACCCCACTCCAGTGACAAGTAAGGTCTATCTTTTTTAAAGGGAAAAAAACAAAGGACAAAGAGAGAAAATAATAGATGCAAATGTTAGATACAGAATGAAGTTGAATAAGCAGATCTGTGAAAGCTGAAAAGTCAGCTGTCCATTGGGAAAACTTTGCATATGTGAAATAGTACTAGGTATTTCTGAAAAGAACTGGAGCAGGTTGGATTAACTACAGAAATATTGGTTGGAATGATATGTAAAAAGCAAGTAGATCCACAAATTTCCTCCCCCATTCTACCCAGCTAGAAGAGTGCTACTCCACAACGGAAAATAAGAGTGAATGAGAGGGATTATGAAATGGAGCATATATGTTACACTACGAACGAAAGTGGTATACTGAAACAGGGCAAATAAAGTGAAACATACATCCTGAATGCTAAATTCCCAAGCTTCCTTCCCCCACTTGACACCTAGAGCACCAGAATGAGGCTGTGACCTGCAGCTATTGCAATAATGCAAGTCAGAGTGATGGTTTCAATGAGGAAATAACAGTAGAGGAAAAAATAAGTGATCAGTAAAATCTAGTAAAAGAAAGAAGTCAGAAAGGATTTCATGGGTTTCAAACTAAACAAACAGAAGAATAAAGTTGCCATTTGCTGAGATAGGGAAGATCATGTTGGAAGAAAGAGACTTTGGAAGCATGTGAATGAGGAGTCAAGCACTGAACATGAAGTTTTAGGTACTGAGTAGGCAGTTATACATATAGGTCTGGAGATTAAGATGAGTACTAAGCTAGAAATGTATGTGAAATTGATTAGTATGCAGATATATTAAAGTCCATGAGACAGGTTGTGATTACCCAGGAATTTGGCATAGATCTAGTTCTATGGGTTGAACCTGGGATACTTCATTGTATAGAAGTCAGGTAGAAGTTAGAAAGCAACAAAGGACACTGAGGAGGCAATAGTAGATGGGATTGAGGATAGGATAAAGGGCTACATTTCCCCCTCTGTGTTGAGGGCTTTTTTTCCTGAATGAAAGAAAAGGCCAGGCTGAAAATGATGACTGCAAAGGTGGTGTTGTGAGGAAAGATGATAAGCAATAGCACTGTAAGGGAATTTTTAATAGCATTATTAAAATATAATTCACACACCATTCAGTTCCACCCTTTTACATGTCCAATAGTTTTTGGTATATTAACAGATTTGTGCAACCATCAACACAATTATTATGGAACATTTTCATCACCTCAGAAAGAAAATTATGCCCTTCTTTCACCTCCAGCTTTGGGCAAACACTAATCTACTTTCTGTCTTTGTTAATTTATCTATTTGGGATGATTCATATAAATGGAATTCTATAGTATGTGTCCTAAAATTGGCTTTTTTGACTTAGCATAGGTTTTCAAGTTTCGTCCATGCTGTAGTATGTATAGGTATTTCACTTTTTAAATTGCTGAATTATATTTCATTGCCTGAGTATACATTTTACGTGTTCATTCTCAATTGATGGGCATTTGGTTTGTTTTTGCTTGTGGCTGTAAGATTTATTTATTGCCGAGGTTAAATGAGGAAACTGAGGCAAGTCTAAGAAAGTGAGAAATTAATTTATTCAGCTCCCGGGTGAGCTTCAGTGATCCAAGAGGGGACCAGAGAAGTCACACCTGGCTGTTCAGGGCGTGGGGTTTTATGGGGAAGGCAGGCAATTGATTGGCTACCAGGGAAACAAAGAGAAGGCATTTCTATTGGCTATTGAGGAGCAGGAAGTACATGGAGTTAAAGTAGGAAGTACAAGAAACTAGTTGCCATGGGTAGGTGGGTGGGACCTTGGGTACGCGGGGCCTATGGAGGGTGTAAGGGGCAGGCTGTTGCTGGGCAGGGTACAGTGGGGCTTCTTTAAAAAATTTTTCTGTAGGGTTTTTTAACAGCAGGCGGGAGGTTGGATGCATAATTTAGTACTGAGTGTGGGCTTGGGCATGGTATGTAGAGGCCGGTGCGGGGAAGCTATCTGGGAAAGCCAGATAATGAGCTCGGGTGATGACGCAGTTATCAGGCGCGGAGAGTGATAAATGTGGCCGTTTGACTCCCAGCAAGGCAACCGGCCTTACAGTGGGCATTGTGAATAATGCCACTATGAACATTCATGTACACGTTTTTATGTGTGTGTGTGTGTTATTAGTACCCTTGGAAATAGACCTTGGAGAGGATGACTGAATCTTATGGTAACTCTGTGTTTAACTTATTTAGAAACTGCCAGATTGTTTTGCACAAAGGCTACACATTTTACATTCCCACCAGCAATGCACGAGGGTAGCAATTTATCTACCATCCTCCTTAACACTTTTTAGTCTCTGGTGTGATTTTTAAAAATTTCATTTATGTTTTGATTCTCATTTTCCTAATAACTAATGATGCTGAACATCTTTTTATGTGCTTATTGACCAACTGTATATCTTTGGAGAAATGTCGATGCAAGTCCTTTCTCCATTAAAAAACTAGGTTGTTTGTCTTTTTGTTTATGAGTTGTAGGAGTTCTTTATACATTCTGCATATAAGTCCTTTATCAAATACATGCTATGTAAATACTTTTTTTCTATTTTGTTGGCTGTCCTTTCACTTTTAATAGATTTCTTTAAAATACACAAGTTTTTACATTGGAAAAGTGCAAATTTTTCTTTTGTCATTGGTGATTTTGGTGTCATATCTAAAAACGCTTCACATAACTTAAGGTCACAGATATTTATTTCTATATTTTATTGCAAGAGTTACATAATTTTAGCTCTGACATTTTGGTATATCATTCATATTGAGTGAATTTTCACATATAGTGTGAGGAAGAAGTTTAATTGTATTATGTTACATGTGCCTATCCAGTTACCCTGACACCATTTATTGAAAAGACTATTGTTTCCCTCTGGAAGTCTCTTGACCCTATTGTCAAAATCAATTGATCTTAAATATGAGAATTTCCTTCTGGACTCTCAGTATTATTTTATTAATCTATATATAGAAGTCTATGCAAGATCCACATTGTCTTTAGTACTATGACTTTGCAGCATGTTTTAAATTAGGAAGTGTGAGTCCTCCAACTTTGTTCTTTATTCAAGATCATTTGGCTATTCTGGATTTCTTTAAATTTCCATTCTAATTTTAGGATCCATTTGTCAATTTCTGCAAGTAATTCACTGGGAAGTTGATTAGAGGAGCACTGAATACATAGATCAGTACTAAGTCTTCTGATCCATAAATGAGGAGTATTTTCTTGTATTTGGACCTTGTTTAATTTCATAAACTCGTTGTAGTTTTCAATATATAAGTTTTGTACTTCCTTGTTAAATTTAGTCTTCAGTGGTTTATTTTTTATGCAACTTGAAATGGAACCATTTTGTTAATTGCATTTTATATTGTTCATTGACAGTGTATAGAAATAAAATTAAGTTTTCTATATGAGCTTGGATCTTGCAACATGGCTAAACTCACTAGTTCTAATCTGTGAGATAACATTAAAAGCTAATCTATTAGGAAAATATAGTAGGATTGCTGAACATTACTGAGTGCTCAAATAATATTTTAGAGTCATGCATTTAGAGAAAAAACAGTGAACAAGTAAAGCGTTTTATTTCACTTGAGTCCAGTTGCCCCTGTAGGAAGTCTTGTAAAAGTGTGCCAAATGTATGACAGTTGAATGAAATGAAAAGTAAATTATGAAAAAAGAGGCTTAAGACCGTTTAAAAACACTGAATATATTAAAACGACAAAGAATTACAAAGAAATTGCTTTTCTCTTATAACCACTTGAGCAGCTTTCTATGAATGCCAATTCTAGCCCAAATAGAATAATTATTTTACTGTTTTGCCTGTAATGTCTTTTAGGATAAGCCAAACATTTATCACTAATTGTCAACATCTTACCTGTCAGTGGGCATTCTATAAAGGCATATTTTATGAATAATGAATGAATGAACTGTGAGTTTCTCAGAATAAATTAAATAAAATTGTACTTAAATGCAGTTACTGCTTGAATGATATAATTAGGTATTGTTCGTTTAAATAGTTGAGCAGTAGTTGTCAATACTCTCTGCACAATAGAATCACCTGAGGAGATTTTTAAAGACATGAATGCTCAGCCCCCACCACCCCTCACACCTGCCTTTGGAGATTTCTATTCAAGTGATTTGGGATGAGACTGATGCTCTGCAGTGCTTCAAAATCTTTTAGGATGATTATAATATGCAGCAAAGTTTGGGGACCACAGATCTTTAGCTTCTGCCAAATCTGTTGATTTTTATTATAATACTGTGTTTATTTTTGATATTAAAAACTTTTTTTTACCCAATAGTCATTGTGTTTAGTTACATTCGTTTATATATAACTCATTCTGCAAAAAATGAGATATGTATGATGGACATGACAGACTGTCTGACATAGCATGGAAATTCTATGCATTTTGTTTACTTAGAAACTTTCCTTCCTGTTTGATGTACTTTAAAAATATTCATTTAAATGTTCTAATAATAGTACAAGACCTTTTTTGGATAAGTTGAAAGTAAGTGGTCCTAGATATGGCTCTTCACACTCTTACTTTTAAAAATAATTCTACATAGTAATGCGTGGACTACACTCCTAAAGAAGTATAAGTCAGCTTTGAGAGGGTGATAGATCTCTTTGAGAATTCAAGAAGCCATGAACTCTAGAAAACTGTGTTTATGGTTCCTGAGGCCTATCCATTTATACATCACCTCAAATTCCATGAACAATGATTAAGGAATTCTATAATCATAGGAAGTGTGAGTGTAAATTATAAGATTTTTATAAGGCAATAAGCTCATCTCTTAAATTCTCAACAACATGTTGCATAAACAGCAATAGTAAAATGTTTTAAGAGTGATATTTAATCTTAATTGCAAAAAGATACAAAGTGATTATTATTTGATAATTTTATTACTCTTTTGGGCAAAGTTCTTACCTAGGTAGTCAGGGTTAGATAGCAGTACTCTCATTAAAGAGGCATGACAGGTAAAAAATATTTAGGTAATTCCCAGAGCAATTCAGATGCCCCTAATTGTTGCTTTCCTTCCATAACATCTTTAACATACTGCCTTGGGAATCCAAACTGCAGCATGAACAATAAAAGCCACCATCTATCAGATTATTCAGAAAAAACTCCATAAAATTTGAAAAATATCTAATTTTAGTAGGTTCCTTTTGTGAATTATTGTTTAGTCACTAAACTGAGAATAACACAAATGTTTTTTTATACTGCTCAGTTTTAGAAGAATTCTGCTTGATTAACACACTAAATGTCTATTTTTTGGCTTGTTTTTAAACCTTTTATACTCTTGCTGGATCCAATTTAAGTTTAAAGCCCATGTTCTATGTAGAATCTTAAAACCATACTGACATTTCTGCAATAGCACAACACAGGGAACTGGCGATTACCCACCTTTATGGAATTAGATCAAAAAGTAGCAATACCCCTTGTTTCATTCATAGTCCATAAATAGTAGGTTCCATTCTCCTCCCTCCCTCCGAGCAGAATTACCCCTTGTAATTTTTGTAGTATCACTTTGACAACCTTGTCAGACACCCTTTAAGAAAAGGAAGGATAGATATGAGAGTAAGGGAAACAAATGACAAGATAATGTCTCTTTTCTCCCACAGGAGATGTCTTTTCTAGACTGTTTTATTAGAGAATTTTCTCAAATTTAATATGACAGGATCAATTCATGTGAACTGATGTCACCAATTACATTACCAGTAACTTGTAATGCCTTGGAAGATGGATGACCCTCAAGGAGAAATAGAGCACAATTTATTTTTTTAATATGCAGTTTCCTCCTGATAGTTAGAAGCATATGTAATAATGTTTTCATTTCATTATTGTAGGTTTCAATTTCATTCTACCAAACCTAATGAAGGAGGTAAATTTGCTGTATACACAGAAGTTGTGAGTTTTCTCACATTAAATTTAGTCACGAGGTAATTTTCAAGAAACACATTTCTCTCTTGATTTTATCCATATGAACACTGTCTATAAATACAAGCAGTGTCCACCGTTCAGGTCTGAGAGCGCATGCTGTAAAGAGGAAAGATCTACAGTGAGTAACATGTATCATATGGGATCCCAGAAGTAGGTTATAACATTGTGAAATGCTTTTTTCTTGCTCTTCCAAAATAATTCTTAACCTCAACCATCTTAAAATATTATTCCCTTTCATATACTTTCAAGCAAAAGATGTTACCACAGATAAATGGACATGTGGATGATGTCAGATTTCTATCTTCACATGGAAAGCATTACATTTTACGTAAGCAGAAATCCAACTGCCCTTATAATATATGATATTGTGAAATATGAGTGTGTAAAAAAAGCCCAAAATATGTTAAACCATTCCCATTTCAACTGAACAATGCTAGAAAAGATATAAGGCATTTGTGCTTTATTTAATAATAATGCCATTGCAACTCAACCACATTCATATTAACGAAAATGTGTTGAATATGTACCATGTGCCAAGTACGTTTCACGTAAGTAAGACCCATGTCTTTGGAATTTATATTAGTCTTAAGGTCCACCATTTGGTGTTTAGATTAAAAAATAGATCTCTTAATATAGCCATTTCTCCCACTTCAGTTACAGGCAGGATCTTGCAGTATTTGTCGTGCTACTGAAAATGAATGAAGAGAAATAGTCACTTAAATTGTTGTTTCTAAATTTTGAGGCAACATAGATTCATATTCACCTCACATTCAGCACCACTCTCCCTTTTGCCCTTATCACTTTCCCTCCAGTTCAGTATCTTCAATTTATGTTACATACCTATGTTCTCCACTGGATTATAACTGTTCAAAAACAGGAGTAGTTTCTTAAATACATAGTTGGATCTTTTTGAAAACTTAATCCTGTGCTCTTGTCCATAGTTTTTTCTTTTAAAAATAATTTACAAAACTTGTCAAATAATATTTGTAGAAAAATAATGACTTTTTTATTTGTAGAAAAATTTTAAAAAGGTCATTTACTGTCTTTAATTATATTATGAAAAGATATTAAATGTTTGTTCTGATACTCTATTTGTGTAAATAGTTATTAAAAATGTAAAAGCAAAGTGAAAATATTGCCAAAATAAACATACTGAGATGCAAAATCTAAATAGTTGTTAGTAAGTTAGTAGGAACAGACACAATTTTGTGAAAGTTCCCATGTATTCAACTTTAATTGTACATTTCACTTGGCTATACAATAAACACCAGAAATCTAAAAACTAATCAGTTAGAATCATTTCAAAATTTACAACATCGATGTGTCCTGAGCAGGAATACAATTTAGAAAAAAGTTAAATACTCAAATTATATTCCCAGTTTTTCACATCAGTGAAATGTGAGTAAAAAAGAAAAACATTCTATGCCTCAGATCCTGTCTTAATTATTTCCGGGGTAAAATGATGATAATTCTTTTTCCCACTCCACTACTCAAAAGTGGTTTCATAAAGATGAAGACCAAAGCAGCTTCTTTGAATGAAAAAGAGGCATTTAAAGATTATCTATGTCATTATGTAATTAAAATAAATTTCTGTAATACTAAGGGCTCACTTTTCAGTAGTGATAGATTACTTAAATTGGACCAACTACTATGCTGGAAAAATGTTGGGTTTTATTTTTAAATTTTCAAAAGCATAAAGTTTAAAAATCATGACCAAGAATTTGTAGGAATTGACAAGAAAAAAGACAAAATCGCGAGAAATGTAAACCATGAAGTTGGATCTCCATTACCTCTGTAAACTGAAGAGAGGGACAGCAGAGAAGCCGCAATGCTGAAAGACTGAGGGGTAATTTAACAGTTTAACATACTGAGGGGTGAAGGGCTAGGAGTCTTTAAAAGGTTCTTGATGAACTTTCTTGTTTTAAGTTGAACTGCAATAGGGCTACAATTTAGGCATAAACCTGAACAAGAATTGATAGGCTGCCACCAGGCGTTTTAGCTCAGCCTCAAATCAGCTCAATAATTGAAACAGATGTGATTCTGCATGGTTGCTGCCTGTGGCTGACTGGCAGAAGCAGAGGCAAATCCTCTTTAAAGGAGTAATATGACATTAATAAAAATATCTGTTCAAACAATATTACAAATTCCATGACCAATGGACTATTCAAATATTAGAAATCCAGGTAGATAAAAAAATTAACAACACTCAGAGAAACAACAGAAAATAGAAATAACTACAGGTAGTAAAGAGAGTAGAGTTCTTAGTTACAGACTTTAAAACAATAAACAATAAAGCCTGTAGTAGACAGAATATAATTGAGGTTTTCTCTTTTAACCAATCTAACAATCTTGTCTTACAAATGGGATATTTAGTTTATCTACAAATCATATCATTACTTAAATGTTTCAGCTTAAGTGTTCTGTTTTGTTAAGCAATTTCTCTTTGCTCCGTCTATGCTGTCTTTTTATCTTCATTTTTTCTGCCTTTTCTGAAAATTATTATGTACATTTTACCGTTTTATTTTTAAATTAGCTGGACAATTAAAATTTTCTTAAATATTATAATACCCCCTCCTTTCTCTGTGTGTGTGTGTGTCTATCTACATCAGTTTACATATATACAGTATTCTCTCAATTTTGTTTGTCTGTGTATATATGTGTGTGTGTGTGTGTGTGTGTATATATATATACATGTATAATATATTCACTTTTAAGAAAGTGAATTTTAAACAATTATAGGTTGGAAGACAGTAAAAATAAAACTATACAACATAACAACTCTCAAAAGAGAAAATAGCACAGATGAAGCAAAAGGAAATCACTTAATAAAGTGGAAAATTTAAACTGAAATGGGTAATACTAAGTTTAAATAAACTAAATGTTCCAATTCTATCTATAACATAGAATTGCCAGAATGCATAAAAAATGGAGCTTCTATTATATTTTGTTTACCAGAGACACACTGAAGGATACAGAGAGTGAAAAGCAAAAGATGAAAATATCTATTTCATGGAAAATCTAACCATAAAACCCTGGATATTGCTATCCTGATGTCAAAATAGACTTTAAGGAAAACATATTTCTAAAGATAAAGAGATACAGTTCAATTGTTATGAATCATTCAATTTAGCTATAAGCTGTAACAGTTCTAAGCTTAGAATGGCATAACTTCAAAATATATAATATGGAAATTGACATATCTATCAGGAAAATAGAAATATACATGATCTTGGTAGTAATACAGCTGTTCTCAGTGATTAGTAATGTGGCTGCACCTATACACATTTTTTATAATGTAAATTCTCCCACAATGGCTGATTTCAAGCTACCAACATGGCCTCACTGATTGATTCAGAGTTGGGGAAAAAAATAGGTACAATAATCTCAGAGAAGCCAGTTTGAGATTTTTTTACACTACTGGATATATTAGATGGGACCAAAAATATCACCAAATTAACCTAATAAGCACATAAAAGACATTGCCCTTCTAACTATCATACACCTTTTTGTAAGTAAAGAGTATTTATAACAACTTACCTATGTTTGGCAATAGAATTTAAGGAATGAAAATCATACAAAGTATTTCTATGATCATAATTAAGCTAAAAATTAGTAAGAAAAGATAATTAGGAAATCTCACACTGGGCACAGTGGCTCACACCTGAAACTCTCGAACTTTGGGAGGCTAATGAGGGCGGTTCACTTGAGGTCAGGAGTTTGAATCCACCTGGCCAACATGGTAAAACATTGTCTCTGCTAAAAATACAAAAATTAGTGGGGCATGATGCCAGGTTGCCTGTAATTCCAGCTACTCAGGAGGCTGAGATACCAGAATCACTTGAACCAGGGAGGTGAAGGTTGCAGTGAGCCAAGATCTCATCACTGCACTCCAACCTGGGCAACAGAGAGAGACTCGGTAAAAAAAAAAAAAAACAAACTAATTATGAAATCCCAATGTGTTTGGAAAATAGCAACTAACTCATTAATTAAATAAAAAATTATGAAATAATCTTTCAAAAGGTATTGGAAATTAATGTTAATGAGAATAGTACATATTAAAATCAGTGGGCCACAATGTAAATTGTGTTCAGAAGGAAATATATACCATTACATATATACATTAAGAATCAGAATGTTGATAGTGAGCTAAGAATTTATTTTAAGGAATTAGAATAAAAAAAATAAAATTTTAAATAATTTATTACACTTTAAATAAAAGATTATAATAGGCAAATAAAGATAAAAAGGGAAATTGATGAAATAGAAAAGAAAGGAAATTGAGGAAGACTAACAAAACCAAATTAAAGCACTAACAAGTTGGGAGGCGGAGCTAATCAAGGAGAAAAATGAATAGGTAATTTTAATTGGCACTTCATAAAAGAGGATTTGACATATTGTATTATTGTACAAAATTTTCATCACTTCCCAATGCTGATTGATAGAAGGCTTACATATGCAAATTGCTTTGGCCAGTGCAATGTGAGTGAAAGTAACTTGCGCCTCTTCTGAGGAAAAGCTTTATCCCATTGGGTGTATCTGCTCTGTTCTCTTCCTTTTGGCGTGAGAGAAGCAATGTTCAGAAAGGGATCTCTGAATCTACTGAGGTCGCAGAGTGTAGAAACTGTGAGGAAGAGCCGCGGCTGTACCAAGTGTGAAAAATCAATCTGCCACAGCATACTTTTTTCCTACTATTTTATTTTCTTTGCCCTATTTCCTTTTCTTTTCCATTTATTTCATTTTTCTTGCTCTCTTCTCTCCCCTCCATGTACTGCTTTTTGACTTCCTTTTTTGTTCTTTCCTTTTTTATTATTTTTTGTTTGTTTGTTTGAGACAGGGTCTTGCTCTGCTGCTCAGTCTTGAGTGCAGTGGCGTGGTCGTGGCTCACTGCAGCATGGACCCATGGACTTCCCGGGCTCAAGCGATCCTCTCACCTCAGCTTCATGAGTAGCTGGGACCACAGGCGTGCACTGGCATGCCTGGCTAATTATTATAATATTTTTTTGTAGAGACAGAGTCTTGTGATTTTACCTAGGCTGGTCTCAACTCTTGAGCTGAAGTGATCCTGCAGCCTAAGCCTCCCAAAATGCTAAGATTCTTTCTCAAGAGCTCAGAATAAACTGATTGATATAAATATTCAAATGAAAATAATTCAGGGAGATGATAGGTAGAATCCTGCAATACTACTCAGCATTCCCCTAAAGGCAGGTATTTAAACTCTATGGAATAATCTCACAAATATGACGTTAAACCAGATGCAAAATAATATACGCCAAATGATCCTATTTACGTAAAACAGGCAGGAGGTTGAACTCAAGTGTTTAGAGACACATCCTTAGTTACTTAAACTGCAAATATAAGCAAGGAAATGAATATGGATCCCAACATTCACCCATTTAGAATTGTCCTCAAAGTCTGTGAATCCAGATTGAAAAACCATGGAGAAAATAATGAGATTATTATAAAGCAATAAATTCATTTTCTAAAGCAAATCCTCAGAAAGTTGTATAAATAGAATTAAGAGATTTTAATAGTAATAATGAATATCAATTATAAAAAATACAGTGACTAACACTTTGCCATGTTATTACTGTTCTTGACAAAGTTCTTACCTAGACAGTCAAGGTTACAGGTTATTATTCTCATTAAAGAGAGGAAAACAAATTTTAAAATGGGTCATATTCAGAGCAATCCCGATGACTCTCCTGTTCCTCCCTCCTTCACACAGTCTCAAAATAGTGTCTTGGGAGTATGAACGGCATCAAGAATTGTTAAAACTTCTATTTAGGGCCGGGCGCGGTGGCTCAAGTCTGTAATCCCAGCACTTTGGGAGTCCGAGGCGGGTGGATCAAGAGGTCAAGAGATCGAGACCATCCTGGTCAACAAGGTGAAACCCCGTCTCTACTAAAAATACAAAAAATTAGGTGGGCATGGTAGCATGTGCCTGTAATCCCAGCTACTCAGGAAGCTGGGGCAGGAGAATTGCCTGAACCCAGGAGGCAGATGTTGCGGTGAGCCAAGATCGCGCCATTGCACTCCAGCCTGGGTAACAAGAGCGAAACTCCGTCTCGGGGAGCTAGGGGCGGGGGGGCGGGAAACACTTCTATTTATCTTAGTAATGAGGAAAATCCTTCCTAATACTTGAAAATATATTGTTTTAGTGGCTTCTTGTATAAATCATTAGTTGATCACTAATTTAAAAATGATACAAATATAATGCCTGACACAGCTAAGTAATCAACACATTTTATTTATTGAATCTGTCTTTTCCCCTTTGCTGCATTTTTACGGTATGAAGTACAAAGTACTATACATGAAATTAAAATTAAGGGATCCTGGAGCGTGGCCCTTTCCTATATGCCTTTCGTTCAACTTTTTCATGTGGTGTCATAAACATTACACTTCCATAGAAACATTAGTTAACTTTTGGTAAATTCAGATCGCTTTGAGAATATGAAGAAGCCAGGACCTCTCTTTTCCCAGATAATTTTGCAAGGAAGCTTTTGTAATAAAGTCAAGATGTCATTTACTTTTGAAAACAGTGATTAGAGGGCATGAAGTGGGTTTTGTGGTTCTGCCAAAAATAGATAAATAGGAAGAGAGAAAAACAAAGTAATAAGGAAAGAAAAAAAGCAGAAAAATAAAAATTAAAAATGTCTAGATTCTCAAAGACAGGAGAATTTCTATTATTTCCTGTATGTTAAGAAAATAGCATAAAGTGTGAGTTACCTTGGATAACAGAAAGACAAAATGTGTATCTTGTACTCCTGTGAGTCATCAGGCCCCAAGAAACCTCAGAATAAACCACATATCTTTAGTTTGTTTATCCTCATAGACTTTCTCTGAAGCAGAGACCTATAATTAACTTCACAGCATCCTACCATGGTAGACCATCACCAGTTCTGGAGAGATTAAATCTCAAATAAAATATACAAGTTGCAAGTTTGTAAGAACTATACAACTACAACATATATCTGCACACCAGAAAAAAACTTGGAATTTGTGCATTAGATCCAGGCAATCTGGGCTACCATTGTGCCCCAATTCTCACATGCTAGTATCAGATAGCAACTTCCTTCAAATTATTCTTGAATCTGCAATCATGGCTAAAACCAAATTTTAGAGTATCTGCAAAAGGCAAAAGGAAGGCACTAGGCCAGTGCATCCGTCAAGTATCTTTATACTCATTTGTTTCCCTTGAAAATATCTGGACAATTTGCAATGCTTATTTATAAATGTATTGAAAGATGCCTGGGCTGAGTCTAAGTAATCTTACCAGTCCTCAAAAGTGGACTGCCCTGTGGTCTGTCCTAGCTCATCCCCACTTACAAATCATCTAAGAACTCTGAAAGAAACTGAAAAGCCTAGTTAATTAAAGGGGATGAGCAAGCAGGCAAATACATCTCAAAAATAACAACATCAATAATGAAAATAAAAACAAGCAAGAGATATGAAAGAACGTAATATGTATGGAAAATACTATATACAAATTTTTGAAAATACATTTGAAAGCTTGGAAAATAGATTTTTCTGCATAGAGAAAAAGACGGAAAATACAATTAAAACATAACTACAAACTGGAAACATATATAAGATACTATGATAAAACATTCATGGTACTAGTAGTAGTATAAAAAAGGATATCTATAGTCAGAAGGCCCCAGGTTAAAAAAAAAAAAAGGTAACATGATCCTTTTGATATTAAGCTAATCTAAACAAATAGTATTTCTTTTAAAACTCTCAACATCATCAGGAAGGGAATAGTGTGAAGTGCTGAACCACGGGGCAGGAAGGGCTTGTTGGAAAATTACAGTGTAGTCTATCTTTTATTACAAAAGGGTTGTGCTGTTCTGGGAAAATAACTACACATTTTTGAGCTTTGCTTTCTTTCCAAATAGAAATTATATATTTCAAATGGTGAAAAATGTGTCAGTATTACCTGGACCCCTCAGAAAATACAGCCACTTTATTTTCAAGATGCCATGAAGTATAAAATTCATGATTATTTCAGAGATAATAAAAAGTTTAAATTGTAAAATCAATAAAATATAGCAATACAGATAACGCAAGGATACAAAATAAGGCAATACATACTGAAAGGGCTTATAAACGAAATCTATAGGTTATTAATTTTATACCCATAATCTTACATTTTAATATATACCTCCATAGGTTGTTCTCCAATATGCTTCATATATGAACTTTATGTCTCCCCAAAGAAATGATAAACCATTTCAGGGAACATAATTTTTTTGATACTGTCATAATGCCTAGCATAACAATGCAACTACATACCATTTGTTCACATTTCAGATTTTGTGGAAAAAGGTAAAAGAACTGTAATGCTTACCTCAATCTTACTACTTGGATCTCTTGTATTATTAAAAAACAAAAAAGTTGCTACCCAATTTGATGTTCAATTGAAGCATTATGAATGAACATTAAAATGTTATGTCCCTAATGTTTACTTCTGTCTTAAATTTGTTCTGGGGAATCTATATTGTGCATTTTACTGTTGAGATGCACTTTGCTGTTTGTTTTGTATCTTCCTGCTAAGCTAACAAAATGAGATACTGACTGCTCTTTGCTCTGCATTATCTTTTTAAGGTTGTTTATACAGCAAAGAAGATTGGAAGACAGAAATATTGTCTCTCTCCTGAGGAGAAGACAGGTTTGCTTCAAGCCTTGGAAGATAGAGATAATGACTTCTTTTCTCTGGAACAAAGGAAAGGCATGCTTACTGTTGAGGGTAGTAAGGGTAATATCTCTGTGATGGTTAATTTTATGTCAGTTTAATTAGATTAAGGGATGCTCAGATAGCTTGTAGAACATTATTTCTGGGTGTGTCTATGAAGGTGTTTCTGAAAGAGATTACCGTTTGAATTGCTAAACTGAGTATAGAAGATTCATCTTCACAAACATAGCCAGGCATTATATAATTCCTTGATGGGTTGAATATAACAAAAAGGCAGATGAGGGGCTAATTCTCTTTCTTCGTTAGTTGAAACATCCATCTTCTCCTACTCATGAACATCAGAGTTTCTAGTTCTTGGGCCTTCAGATTCCAGGACTTATACTAGTGGCCCTGAAGTTGTCCAGCCTTTGCACTTGTACCACAGACTTCTGTATTCTCCAGCCTGCAGACAGATTATATTAGCACTTCTTGGCCTCTATGATTATGTGAGTCTATTCCAATAATAAATCTCAGCTTGTTTACCTATGTATGTCCTATTGGTTCTGTTTCTCTGAATAACACTGATTAGTACAGTCTCTCTCCAGAGGACACAGTAGCAAGCTTCAGGTTCCGTAAGGTCAGGATTTCCTTCCTATATGCAGCTGTTATGTGTGCATTTGTCACCTGGCTCTGTGTTGCCCTACGTAAACTGGAGATTTGGAAAATGGTGCAAAATGCTAAGACTCTGTCTCTTCCATTGCTGTAAGTAATAAACTGTCCTCAACCTCAGATCCCATAGTCTTGTGTTTTCTATCACAATCCATGAAACTATGGCAGGTTAATTTGTTAGATTGCTAATATGCTAAAAATCTTTTATTCTTGCAGCTGTTAAAATTTTAATTCTCCAATTTTTGAAATGAATTTAATGTGATTTATGGTATAATATCTCAGAAACAAAGAAATTTGCACCTAACTTAGGCAACTAAAATTGTAGTTAGGGAAGATATAACTCCAGAAAAAAAAAAAACGGTTGGAAGGTTTCATCTCTAAGGCTTTTTAAAACAATAATAATTATTACATTAAAAATCCATTTATAATGTAGTGTTGTTTCCATTGGTGAAGTATATGGAGTACATGGTAGACAAAACTGTTCCCTTTCTCTTTGTAGCAAACAATATATTTGTCTACTGTCACTTCTATCCTTGGATAAAAACTCCCAATCTCCCTCCATGACAAATATTAATGCCTTTTGAGGATTTGGTAATCATAATTATCCTGTGTTTTCTAGAGGGCTTTGTTTTGGTTTTTTCCCTAAAAACAAATGAATATTTAGTGGATAGAAATTAACCTGAAATATATTGCTGCAGAAATGTTATTGTTATTATTAATTTGCTTTTTATTTTAGCTATGAGCAGAGTCCAGGTTGCCAATCATACATTTATTCATTTTCCTGAAGCTGAGCAGTGAGCTACCAGGATTCTACAAAGTTCCTGTTACCCTTATAAACTATCAATTTAAAAGGAACCAAATGATGCAAAGTCTAAGTAACACATATCCTTGATCAACCAAAAAAAATATGATATGAAAACAAGCAATATGAATCAAAATACCTATTGATACTAAAATTCTCATCTCAGCCAAGGAACACTTTGTAAATTGATTTTATGTGATGTAAAATTGCACCTCGATCAAATAATATCTCTTCCACAAAAGAGATTCTATGACTTTTCACATAGGTAAATATATGCATTGTATCCCCATCTCATCTGGCATGATGTTATATACATAGTTTTAAACCATAAGAATAGACATCTTCAATTAACCTTCATCTTTAATGGGCTACCTATTTGCTTTTCACTGTGCCTCTCTTCTGCTAGAGAACTTTCCCATCATTATCTCACCCTTTTGTCTCCAAAGGGATTATCTCTTCCTGTTTTTAATTTCTATGCCTCTAAAGTCCCCACTATATTTAATCTCTCTAAGTTCCATTCACTTCTTGATACAGCTCCAAAAGAAGACTCGTTTACGGAGCTTAGTATTCCCGATTCAAAGATGCTTTGAACTTACTGTTACCAAACTAACTTTTATATGTACTTGGGATCCAAAGCTGTCACTAAAAGGTCTTCTATCTGTGGCATGAAATAGGCTTTTGCTTGTAAATTATAAAACCTTCTGTGCAAAAGAAAAATATGCTGTGGGATAAAATTCATAATTAAAATGGGGGCTCTGATGAATGGCAGAAAGTTTGACAAAATATCTTTTCATCCTGGAGTTTAATTTGTCTTAACAGTTTGATTCAAGGTACATATCAAAATTATACGGTTTCATAAAAATATATAACTGTTATTTGCATAACATTGTCTTTTCCTCAACATTAGTAGAAAAATACCTGTTAAGGGTACTTTCTACAATGTCTTGCATAACAAGATTTAAAGTAGACTTATTGACTAAATACCTACTGTGTGCCAGATACTTTACATATTTTATCTCCAACTCTCGATACATTTTGCAGATGGAAACACAGAGAACTAGAAAGAGTAAACATCTCTCACAATTTGAATGGAATTTTAATCTAACATCAAAAGTGGAGGCTTTGAAATATAACACTGTACTTCACTTTTATGTTCTCACTACAAACCAATGAACTGTAATTTATTAACTGAACTTTACAGATGAAAAAGTTAAAATAGGTACAGTGATGTGCATATGGTCACGCAGTATGTTAAAAGCAAACACTGCATTTCAATAAGTGTTTAAAAAACATTAGGCTACTGAATTTCGATCTTTCCACATAACCTGTTTTCATATAAATTTATATTCTGGGAATTTGTATTGTTTCTGGTTTTAAATTCTGCCTTTCTAGGTATAATTCTTTTCACTCTTCTGAGTTATATGTACGTGAGTTATTTTTTTTCTTACAGTCAGGTAAATGTGATATTCTAGATATGAAAAGTAAAATAAAGAATAATTTTAAAACAAATATAAAAATGAGCATTCAACTTTTAAAAATAATAAATTTAATTTGTTTTAAAAATTCTGATAAATGACCTCCAGGTGAATGCTTATGGAAGAAAAGCTAATAAATTTTAGGAGACCTGCACCTAAATCAAATGACCCCTTAATGTCTTCATATGCTGTACGTATAATCAGGGATTTATTATGAGAAAATGTCAAAAAAAAATACACAAAGCTCACAAACTAATCATGCCCGTTTTCTCAGGATGTGATCCAGAGCTTTTCTTTTGTTTCCTGGAGTTAGGTGCAACTTTTATATGCACGTTTTATAGGTATTTGCAGTGCCACCAACGTGCCAATTTGTGCTGTTGTCCTTGTTTTCCTGCACGTTAAATTATTAATGTCATATAAGAGTTCATAAAATTTAAATCATTAATAATTGGCATGCCACAATGCAGTCCATATGTAGACTTTCAAAGTAGGATGAATTAATTGATATGCGTTCTATTCTTTTCAGATTGTCCCCAGGCAGATGGATTGATATTACCTTATCTCATAGCAAACCATTCTGAAAACTAGTATAGATAAAATGTCATTTAATTATTAATTGTATAGATAGCCTGAGTTTAATAATGATTCTAGCTGCTCACATTTCTGAAAGTACTTTATTCTTCCAGCCATGGCATTGCCACAAACAATGACGAAGTCAATAAATGAGAAGGTAAAGTTACCGGCCACTGAAATCATAATTAGTCTCTGACCGGGTTTTGATAGCAGTTAAGTTCTAGTCTTCTATTTTCTTCTTCTAAATAATGCAGACATGCCTTTCTCTCCTTTTCATAAATATTCTTTAATATTTACTATTAAATGACGTCCTATACCACCTGGCTCAAATCCAGGGTATCACTAATGAGAATTTAATAGTTCTTAACAATTTTCTATTAGCCAGTTCCAATGTCAACAGACTGGCCTGCCAGGTTAAACTGAATACAAACAAAATGACCCTTGCCTTCTCTTTCCAAATAATGCACTGAAGCTGTTCATTTTACCCTGGGGGGTTGAGGGGCAGGAAAATGTTAATTTGTTTCTTCACTAACAGCCCCTAAGGTTACATTACAGCAAAAGCTGTCAAATGCACAGGATCCTGTGATCTTGATAAATAACAGGGATTAGCCAGAATTTGAGGTTCAACGGGGAAAATAACTGAAGCTATTCTTAGAAAAAAATTGGGTGTAGAGTTAAGAAATAGACTACAATACAATTCCTAGCCAATAAAACCAACCATTTTTTAATATCAGTGTGGCACCTTACAAAAACTCTGCTGGCCTATAGTTAGTTCATAGTTCTGGCTGTGCTCCTGATGTAGCTCTGTGGCCTGAACCTTAAACATGGGTCAGTGGAGGTCCCGGGTTCCTCTCGGTGACTGAGGAGTTTTTTTCCACTTCTACAGTGTGCATTATTTTAATTATTCTTTCTCCATAAGAAAGAATGACAGATTTAATAATTTCACAAAGTGGAGTGGGATAGAGGTGTTGGAAGAGAACAATATTAAATGTACCTAAATCTCACACTTATTAACTACCAAAGTCAAAGGCAAAGATTAAAGAAACTTGTTCCTCCGTGGCTTGAGAAAGTATAAAATTCAGCCTATCCAAGGCTAAATTCAGAGAAACAGGTGCCGTAATATATTCTGAAGTAAAAGTCAACATAATTTATTAATTGTTCATGGCATATGGAGTACAATGTTGAGGCAGAATTTTAAGGAGATACAAACTAGTTAGCAGAAAATGAGTTCTGTGTTCTCAAAGCATATGGGAGGGGAAAACAAACAAACAAATAAAAGGACATGAAGTAACACATTATCAAGTGTAATTGTGGGTGGACAGTGCCCACATGTGTATCATCATAGCAGCCATCATTTCACCCTAGTACCTCTTGTATTAATCTGTGCCAAGAGGAGTATATGATATGAATAGCTTTTATTTATATCAATGAAGTAGAACATGTATGTGAATCCACTGGTTTATACTTTTCCCTGTGTACACACATGGGGCTTTGCAAGTGAAAGTAATCTCAAACGAGATGTCAAGGGTCTAGAAAAATGAAGAAGTAACTAATGAACATTTCAACTGATAAAAGAGAGGCACCTGGCCTCGTGATGAAGAGAGTGGCTAAATAATTGGCTTCTCAGCTAAAAAAAAAAAAACACTGACATCATTATATCAACAACATAACAGTGTTTATTAGTTGTTACCATAATTTGAGTAGCTTTATGTTTAAAAACAAAAAAGAGCTTTTAAATGCATCTGCTTTTAAAACAAGGAACATTGCTGAAGGGAAGAAAAATATAACAGCTAAAATCCTCCTATTCAATGTTTAAAAAGAATTTCTCTATTCAGCTTTCTCAAAGGTTACTTAGTTATAAGATGACAGAGAG
The DNA here is from genome assembly GCF_049354715.1 of Callithrix jacchus. NCBI lineage: Eukaryota > Metazoa > Chordata > Mammalia > Primates > Cebidae > Callithrix > Callithrix jacchus. The sequence continues at coordinate 54,245,393 of NC_133502.1, forward strand.
TATAAAATATCACAGCCAAAATCAAGGTGGCATAAACTGCTATGGGATACCACCGATTTGTAATTTTACTGGCACACAAAGACATCAATAGGGTCTGATTGAACAGCATATAGGGACAATAGCAATCATACATAAACCAATAGATTTTATGTTTCTACAGGTAAGTCATTTAAAGCCCCATCTTGCGGTGCATTCAATATTCATATACTTCTGTCTTGACCCAGAGCTGGCTCTTGGAGGCTTTCTCCCTCCCTCTCTTTGCTCTTTGTGAACAGGCTTCTGCTGTGACCCACATCTCTTCTTTCTGGTCAGTTACTGACCCAAGACTCTACACTAGAATCACTACTGTTGTTGGAAATGTGACTTCATATCTCTGTTCTATTGTTTTTGAATCCACAAAATGATAAGCATGAACATAATTATCTCTGGGAGTCTCATGTTACTCAAAAACATTGTTCCCCCATGTCATGAAGGTAAACATAAATGACGTGGTATGTTAGCCTGTTTTCACGCTACTGTAAAGAAATACCCAAGACTGGGTAATTTATAAAGGAAATAGGTGTAATTGAATTCTCACCATTCTGGATGACTTGGGAAGCCTCAGGAAACACAATCATGGCAGAAGCTGAAGAGGAAGCAAGCAGCTTCTTCACAAAGCAGTAGGAGAGAGAAGAATGAAGGAGAACATTCAAACCCTTATAAAACCATCAGATCTCCTGAGAACTCACTCACTATCAAGAGAATAGCATGGGGAAATTAATCACCTCCATGATCTAATCACCTCCCTCTCTTGACACATGAAGATTACAGGTCCCTCCCTTGAAACGTGGGGATTACAATTCCAGATGAGATTTGGGTGGGGACACAGAAACAAACCATATCAAGTGGCATTTTTTAAATTTAATCTTGTTACCTTTGCTTTAATTTTAGGTCTTAGAAAACATTGATTTTTGTTGATATTCAGTTATATTATGAGTTTAATAAGACCAAGATGGCACCTGACAGACATGTCAAATGACATTAGATTTTCTGTTTTTAACCCCACTGCCTAAGATATTCATTCTACATTTCTGACACCCAACTCATTAAACTTAATTTTGGTTCACAACTGAGTTTTAAAGCTATGTTTTTTTTAAATTTTGCTTACACATACATTGCCATTCTGCTTTGGTTACCTTTTTATCAGATTCCCTCAAAAGGCGTATAGAGTAAGACAAACATTACTCACCAATTCCCAGAGTAAAATCAGTTTTCTCAGTGAGAAGGGCTTCAAAGCAATTCAGCTCTGCGGAATCAGGCAAGTGCAAATGATTGATTGTAGTCAGTTATCAAAACAGCTGTTCTGTCATGCCATGAAGGATGGCAGCCCATGCTGATCACATTAACGATAAAGGTCAGATTTTGTATTTTCAGACCCACTTGTGTATCTAGTAATAATGCCATTGTCAGTATCATTCATGAAAATGTAGAAAAGCAGAAATTGTATTGAGTTGCTAATTTCATAGAAGTAGCATTATCACAGTAAACAAAAAAAACCATACATTTAAGAAATAATTCTTTATATGTATTTAAAACAAATGGATATATTATGAAACAGGACGTCCAATAAATATAGAAAAAAAACAAACTTTATAATTTTCAATGAGTATGTTTGCTTGTTATAAGCCTAGCATTTAACATCAGTGAACATGTTCATTTAAAGCAAAGCCATGCAAAACAAAGAACTCTCAGAGTCACGAGACATAATGTAGCCCCTGATTAATCTTTGAAAGTAAAGCTGGATTGCCCTTTCACTGTTACTGTCTTTAGCTTTAACATCCTTAAAACAATGGTAAAGTGTATCTGTAATCATCTTAGTACAGAGGTATAAAACTTTGTGTTCATACCAGTTTACAAACAACTTTTCATCATAATAACGGCTGTACAAACAAGATTCATATTTGGCATTCTTTATGTTAGATAACTTTTTTCTATTTAAGAACAGTAGCATTAATATATAAATAATAAAATATTCCAGGTAAGATTTTTTTCCCTTATATCCTAAGTGTACTATTCTGAAGTCTGCATGCTTAAACTGGTAGACTTGAATGATTTATGCTCTACTGGTGTTGGAATAAATACAATAAATTTACCACGGTTCTATCAAGTTTTCATAGGTCTTGTAAGCAAGTCATTGACTGTTCTTTGCTCTGGACAATCTTTTAAAGCATGCTTGTATTGATAATTATCTTTAAAAAGAGAGTTAGATAGTGCCTACCTCTAGAGCCTATGCCAAGTATGCTAATTGCCCACAGAACATTCAGATTTCTAAGGCCCATATTTTGTCATGCGTCTCACTAAATGTGCATGAGTCATCTGGCTTTCTTTATATAGCCATGTAGAAATGGGACTCAGGAAATGAATACAAAAATATTTAGTAGTCTGGCTGCTGCTATTCCTGTGAGCAGTAAGCTGCCCTATTGATGTGAGTGATAAACTGTCCTTTGACTCTGATCCGCAAGTCTTGTGTCTTCTTCTAGCATCTATAAAATTGTGGCAGGCTAACTTGTCTAACAGGAGGTAAAATTTTAAAATCTACAAAGATATTTGCAGAGAAGACCCCAAATTGACTGTTAATTGATATTCCTAAGTTTAATGGTAATCTTTATCCATTTAATAATTTATCAATTGGTTTATTTAAATTGAAGAAATTTACAGCCCCAGATTTTTGGCTTAGATGTGCTCCACCTCCTACATATATTCATGAAAAATTTTTAAAAATTAGAATGGATTTAGATATTGGGTAGCCACAAGCAAATTAATTAGAACATTTATATAGGAAGGAAGGAAGGAAGGAAGGAAGGAAGGAAGGAAGGAAGGAAGGAAGGAGCAAGACAGGGAGGGAGGGGGAGTGAGAGAGAAAGAGAAAAAAAGGAAGGGAGGGAAAAAGAGGGAAGGAGGGAGGGAGGAAGGTGACAAAGAAAAGAAAGAAAGAGAAAGAAAGAAAGAAAAAGAAAGAAAGAAAAGAAAAACTAAGAAAGAGCACTAAAGTAAAAAATTTCCACTAAAATGATTTTGTAAACAATTCAGCCGATACAGAAGGCAGGAGTTTTACCACTTCTTAATTGTTTAAATTGCTTTTGTGGTATAATACATCCAACATTTTTGTCCATATTCTTGCTTGTTTATATTGTCACTCTCTTTACTACATCTAGTTTTTCCTCCTTGGGCTTAATTATTTGTATTTCATTTTCAAGCCTCCACTGCCACTACAAGAATAAATATATATTTTTCTCTAATTTCCTCAAAGATGAATATATAAATGTTCAAAGATGTAATAGCCCAAGATATCTATTCACCAAATCAGATATTCATTCAGCAAACTGATTTTTAAAAGCAGACCTCAAAATCAAATATCAAATTTAATCAAATTATATATATATATATATATTTTTTTTTCCTGAGATAAAGTCTCACTGTGTCAATCACACTGGAGGGCACTGGCAGGATCTCAGCAAACTGAAACCTCCACCTCCCAGGTTTAAGCGATTCGTCTGTCTCAGCCTCTTGAGTAGCTGGATTACAGGTGCATGCCACCATGCCTAGCTAATTTTTTGTATTTTGGGGAGAGATGAGGTTTCACCATATTGGTCAGGCTGGTCTTGAACTCCTGATTTCAAGTGATCTGCCCACCTCAGCCTCCCAAAATGCTGGGATTACAGGCATGAGCCACTACTGCTGGCCTCCAATAATAATTTATTGAGCTTTCTGAAGAGCTGACTTAAAATAAATTAGCTAGACAATGAACTATCTCAAGGAAAATATCTATGTTACTGCTGCCTTCTACCTTGTTTCAGCCTATAACTTGGATGGTATGTTATAATTCTATACCTCATTAGATTGACACTCGTGGTACAGCATTCTTTCCACTGGGGATTACCCACATCCCTTACATAATTCCCATTGTGTATTTATTTAACATTTGTAACACGAAATTTGGATTCCTTACAGGTCATGAAATCTCTTCTGTGAGTCATCTTTTGCTGGTATTATAGTTAAAATAAGACCTGAGTCTACACTCTAGGAAACACCATTGGGAAATATTATTCATATTTATATTGTATAATTAGAGAATATAGGTTTCATTACAATTTGTAAGGACTATGTTCTCAAAGTTTTATCATTAACCAAGTTATCAGTTGTATTGCTTATGCTTAAAGTGGTTGTAATAATAAATTACTTTTTCACAAATGAGAAAATGAATGGGCTTCCCTTAATTTTCCTGCTGTCACCTCTAAGTTCATAAAGGAATTTGATTACTTTCTTGACAGAGAAGACTTGGACTATAATAACCACTCAAACTGTCACCATGTAAGACAGAGTTTATGACTCCTTGCCCTTATTTTTTTAGGCACTGGCAATTTCCCAACATTACTTCTATTTTTCTCAATTACCTCTACCTGAATGGTATGATACCACACCTGAAAACCAGTAGATCGATGATGGAATGGCTAAGTCTCAGCACAACAGTAGAAGGAAAGTCTTTAAAAAGTGAGGGACACAATTTACTCATTAAATCATATACTGTGTGAATTTATCCTATATGCAAGACTCCTACAGAGACTAGTAGTTTGATGACTAGTGGAAATACAAAAACACACAAAAAAATGACGAATGAAAGTTCAATGCCAAAACTATGTATACAGGTTAATGAAGCACAGAGAATGGAGTGATTAACTGTTGGCACAATGAACAGAGAAGAGCATAGGCAGGAACAAAAAGGCATGGTGGCTTAGAAAACAATATTCAAAGTTCAGTGTGCCTGGAACAGTGAGTGAAGATTTAAAGACGAATGAAGAGGAGACTGCTGTACAAACTGTGAAAATGAACTCAGGATGAGTTAAAAGTGGATGAATGCAGTATGTTACATCTCTGGTTTTAAATCCCAAGTTTTGTTACTACATTAATAACAGATTCAATCAATCCCTCCTTTATATGTAAAACTTTCTTTACTTTTACTTTATTCATCTTGATTGGCCCTCCGTGAGCCCCTTTATTAAATCTGTAGACTCAACATTCTTTATTTCTAAAAACTGCCCTCCATTTTATCTTTCAAATTTCAGGCCATTATTAGGTTCATTGCAGATGCTGAATATAATCTATATAACTCTCTTAAAGATTTGTCTCACATTTTATATTTGTTTGTTACTGCACTCAATGTCAGTACTTCATCTGACACGTACAGATTATTAATTCATTATTTTAATGTAAAAGATGTCAAATATGCAATTATTTAAAACACATACAATTAACAAATATGAATGGTAAAATGAATACCTATTCTGGTATATTGACTAATATTTTCCCTCATAGTCACTCTCCCATCCTAAAAGAAAACCATATATCTTTTGCTCTTTGTGTTGTGTCTTGTCGAATCTCCTATTAGAAGAGCATATATTTCCCTGTCCAATCAACACAAGTGCTTAGCCATGGGACTTGCTTTGGCAAATGGAATGAGTGGAAGTGATGTGCTTCACATTCAGGCAGAGGCTTTGAGAGCCAGTAGGTGAGTTATCAACTCTCTTCCTCGTTTTTCTGTACCATGTGAATGACACTTCTCAGAAGGGAGCTTCTCTCTATTTAGCTGGGACTCGTATGAAAAGACATATGGAATAGAAACAGAAGCAACTGATGAGCAGTCACCATGAACATATGTGACAAAGCTTTTGTTTCTAAAATCAAAAAGAAAAAGAAGTCGTTTATTATTATAGCAAACCTAATTCACATAGCAATGTACTTAGTCAGTATCCAGGTTAAGATACAGCAGATCATCAGATATTTAATGTTTGTAAAATTAAGATTGTAGTATGAACTGCAGTTGAGGAGTTAGAAACAGGAAATTGTGTTTTAAATAGAAATCCAGAAACTTCCAAGTTATAATGGCAGGCTGTGAGAAGAAGAAAATGAGTGAGGAAACCATTGAAAATGCAGTATATGAAATTAAAACAATTGTTATCCATATGGAAAATAAAATAAAATTGGATCTCTGCCTTATAATACATTGAAAGTTTCAAGTGGATTAAAGACTTACATGAGAAAAACTTTTATAAGTATAAAAAAAGGCAGTATCTTTTAACTTCAGATTAGGAATAATTTCTTAAATGAGAAAAAAATGTATAAACCATGAAAGATTAGTAAATTCTTCTGCATTAAAATTTTAATTCTCATACAAAAATCAGGTAAGTGCATTTTTAAGAAGGACTGCTATCTGGGAGAACCCACTTAACCTACCAAGAATTAATATAAAGAATACATAAATGACTTCTAAAACTAATGTAAAAAAAGAAAACAATGCAGCTAGAAAAATAACAATAGATATGAAGTTTTCAAAAAGGAAACCGAAATAATCAATGAACACATTATAAGAAGTTCAATTTACTTGAGAAATTCAAACTAAAATTCTGATAAGAAAAGAAAAATTATATTAACAATAGAAGATTACAAATTGTCAAAAATGTAAATACTAAATGTTGACCAGATGTAAAGAAAAAAGAAAGCTCATACACTACTTGTAGGGGTATAACTGGTACAAACATTTTAGAGAGCTACTAGGCAATACTGGGTGAAGTTGACATGACCTGCTCCCCCAAAGATGTCAATGTCCTAATCCTCAGAACCTCTGACTCTGTTGGGTTACATGGCAAAGGAAGATTAAGTTTGAATATAGAATTAATGTTTTTAATTAGCTGGCCTTAAAATAGGGAGCTTTTCTGGATTATCTGGCTGGACCCAATGTAATACCATGAGTCATTGAAATAGATAACCTTTCCCAGTCATAGACAGAGGGAGATATAACAATGGTCAGAGTGATATGAGAAGGACTTGGCCCATTATTGCTAACATTGGAGATGAAGGAAGGGTTTCATCACCAAGGATTATGAATAACCTGTAAGGACCAGGAAAACAAATTCTCTCCTTCAGTCTCCAGACAGAAATACAGCCCTGAGAACATGCCGGTTTAGCTTAGTGAGACCTGTATTGCAGTTGTGATCTAGTAGATAGATCTATATATCTACAGTACGAAGGTAAATATTTGTCATTTCAAGCCACTAAATGTATGACAATTTGTTCCAGCATCAATAGGAAACTAATAGTTGGAGTGACGCACATCCTATCAGCCAGAAATGCTGCTTCTAAACAGAGCTCTTGAGGAACTTTTGCAGAATTTGATATAAATAACATTGCTGTGCTTTTCTGTAGTAGAAAAAAAAAAATGGAAGCAACCTAAATGTTGTTTAGGTGAATGGATATAGTCATATAGGTTATATTTTAGAACTAATAAAAATATACAGACTATATCTTCATTAATCACCATACATAAATCTCAAAAATATAATACTGAAGTCAAAAGCAATTTGAAGAATGATACAAATGACATGCTACCATTTATACAAAGTTTAAAAGCACATAAAACAACACCACTACATTATTTTTAAATACACACATGATGAATTTCAAATCATGACTGAGAAAGATCCTTACAAGCTTTAGGGTAGTGGTTTATTCCAGAATGCAAAGGAAGGAATGGGGCAGACTGTAAATGTCTCTGAAGAAAGAGAGAATAAAGACTTCAGCAATTGCATTCAAAGAATGATAAAATTATCATAAAATATTCAGAATGAGACATGTTAACACTCATTAAATATTGACAGCAGTTGCACCAGATTCCATCATATTATCTTTTTTTAATTTCAATTTGTTTTGAAATATTACATACTCTCAAATATATAATAAAAAAGACAAAAATGAAATAGAAACTTCTGGACTGAATTCTACTTCTGGCAACTACTATAATATTATTTTGGACACGGTATTACAGAAATGATATATTTGAGCACTTCCTAATTAGTAGTTCCTTCTAATAAGAATATAGGATTTTATGTGCCAGGCCAGGAAATACACTTAGTGCTTTCCTTATATTTACCTATAATTTCTACCTATATTTGCAGAAGATATATTTATACTTCAGCAAGTATGATACCAGAGGATGTGCACTGAACCACCAGGTGATACCACCAGGCATCTTACTAAGAAAAATAATAACTTTTCTGTGTGTCAGAAAACTCTTCCCTATAAATTAAGATGCACCTCATTACATTATTTACAGATGAAGCAGATAAGACTTTCAAAAGAGTTTATTCAAACCTTTAATGTACAATACATGTGAATATAAAACACCAAGAAAAGTTCCTGGCCCATAAGAGTCAGGCTGTCTTGCATTCCCTACTACCTTCTTGTTTTGTTCTTTTAATTGGAATGCTTTATTAGCAAGACTCATAAACTTCTACCCAACTAATTGAAAGAGGTTTTCTATCCTAGCCTCTTCTTTAATTTCAAGAACTCCACTTACTGTCATAATTTCTAAATAGGAATAAAGAAACAAAGTGTAGTTAACAGTAAACTTGCTAAGTATACATGAAAATTTCTAAACCGAGCAGTTTGCCTCTCTGAAATGCTAAAGCTTTTTATGTATCTCATAATTGCCAGTAATTGCTCTCCTATCAGGGAAAAAATGGCGGGTTGTTACTAAATTGAAAATTTATAATGAAGAAAAATATGGCTATTGATAGTTTCTACATCAATACACTCATATTATATATGCATTAATTGATTCATAATATATTAGTGCGGTTTTTCTTGGTAACTAGAATTTAAGTTTCATACTAAGCTTTATAAAACGAGAAGGTAGATTTTACTATAGCTTTGATTACTGGAACAGGCTAGAAGATTAAACTTCCAAAAAAATTTATGTACACAAAATATTTGTATGAATAATTCTACAAATTCAATATGAGGGCTAAATTGATCTCCTCTTATATAGAATGCTATAACTGAACTGCCTTTGAAGAGTTCATCAATTGAGACAATCTGTGCTATTCCAGCTAAAGTAAAAACACTGAGGATTGCACTGTAAAATATTTAGTTATTACTACCATCATCTAACTTATGGCTAACAGAAGGAAGCTACATTTTCTGTTAGTTTAGTCTCAGAAGTCTTTTATATTATATTCTATGTGAAGAAGTCTTCAGAAATATATAAACAAAAAAGTTGCCTAATTTCAATAAGAACTTCTCTTACAAATATTTTTTTTAAAAAAGAATGCCTTTGATATAATTTATTCATATCTCAAAATCAAATTTATTTTGGCAGATATCGTTACTTTTTTCATAGTTGGTTTCTTTAAGGAGGATTTTTAAAAAAGCTTAATCATGACTGAATATGTAACATTTTTTCAACAGAAAAAAAACATAGCTGAGATAATATAGGTAGAACTGATTCCAAATTAGAGACATAGCATTCAAATGATACAAACTGACGGTTTCTCATTTGGATACAATTGTACTGTGCTTTGACTTTCCTACACCATCACCTTCTCTTTCTTATCTTAGTATAAATAAAATCACATGGCAAGGTACATACTAAAACAAATATACAGAGATAAAGAGCCACCAGAACAGACCAGGGAAGGCGAGAAAGAAACTAGCAAACTTCCTTTTTTGTCTCTGAATCACATTAAATACTCATATTTTCTTCAGATCTATCTTTCAAAGGAATATCTAGCTTAACCTGTTTGTATGTTATGATTGCATTTAATCCTGAGCAATGATGTATTTTACTTTGTGAAGTTCTTGCTTAGCAGCTAAATCTACTCATTCTTTCATAGCAGCTACATCTGCTGAGAAGAAATAGCACATAAATGTTCACTATAAGCCCATCTAAACAAGTGAAAAATACTCTACCTCATCCACTGCATTATTTAATGCCTGAGATGATGATACAGTGAATATTCAATTCGCCACTGCAAACTGTTCAAAGAATCTTTCAATTCTTTCTATGTATTACCACCATCATATAGAGTAGGGGCACAGTGAAAATACTGGCATTGCAATAAAAAATATGAAGAAGGGTGGGATTAAGCCGAAGATGAAAGAAAATCTAAGGCTTAGATCCATTTATATATCAAATTCTTAATCTGCTTAATCTGGTATTTTTATAACACTACTATATAGTTTAGAAGAATATAATTTGTGATAACTAAACTTCATGAGTCCATGATCCATCCAACTTCCAAAACATTTAGCTCAGCCTCTGATGCTATATCTCAAAGAAAGAACATTACTCTTTCGGCATTAGCTTATAATCATTAGAAATATAAGCATAATCACTGATAACCTCTATAATTTTTACTAGAGACAGATTAACTGCAAGTGATATTCTTATTCAGATATAGTATCTAATTTCTTGTTAAATCTTGCTAAGTTATTTGCCATCATAAAATATTGTGGCAGGGTTCCAAGGGTTAATTATGAGTTGCATAAAAGGCACTTCCTTCCACTCATTTTAATTTATTATTTCTCGCTAAGCATTTCCCAGGAACTTGGCTCAGTGAAGTCCCAAGGAAGAGTTACTTTCCCTTGTCCCCCTCCCATTCTACTTTCATCCGATATATACAGTCAACAACAACTAATTTCACAGATCAGTTTTTTAATCCTTGAAAAAGAGACATTTCTTCAAAATCAGATGATAAAAAGGAGTTGGTGAAGCTGTACTTAAAAAAATTAATAGCTTTAAAAATGATATTTATGTAAGCTGTGTTTATGAATTTCATCAATTTAGTGAGACATATTTTAATAAATTTTCTCTAAACTCTGCAAGAGTGGATAACTTACAGATTCATATTTTTAATAATATAGCACCAATGTATTATTTCAATTATGCACTCAAAGCCTAGAAATGGAAGATTATGACATATAGGGTAAAAGATGATCATCAAATGACTGTAATACCATAAATCGGAAGACGCCCACAGCACTTGAGTAGTTTATGACCTGCAACAGTAGTTCCCAAGTGCATTCATATCTTCAATGGGACGTCACTACTGTTACAGAAAGTAAAACGTTTAAGGTTTAACAAATGTCACCCCATGTCTAAAATCTCAACACTACGCATTTTAGCATGCTTCATGACTTGAAAAACTTTTCATTTAAATAATAATTCACTGTAGGGTCTTTAGAGCACTAGATTTCAAAAACTTGATCGAGGTAATTTTTTAATTAACATCTACTCAGAATGATTACTGAGGATGAAGGTAGGGAGAATGACAAGAAGAAAAATTACCTTGAGTTTTTGGTTTAAATAATGTTAATGTTTGTGCAAACCATACTGAGTTTTGGGCAAAATATTTTATTATATTTATAAAAACATAAAAAGACATAAAGCTTGATATTTTCTCTTCTAAATGGTACTACAAAAGAAATATTCTCCAAAACACCATAACATGGTCATTAATATTTAAGCATGAACACATATGTGGAATCTTTTCCTTTTATTCCATTTTGATTCCATAATGAACCTCTTCTCTGTGAACCTATTCAATCTTGGAGAACTACATTTTAAGCTTATTCCACCTATTATGAGAAATATCATTTATGCACATTTGTTTTTAAACTTGCATGTTTCAGTCTTTCTAAAGTATTGTTTAGTTTTAATAAATTGGGAAAATATATTTATAGAACATGTCACATTAATGATTTCCATTATTTAGTGAGCATTCACTAGTTGGTGCATTTAATATACATTACAATATCTACTTATAAAAAGCATCTATGTCTGGTATTATACAAGCCTACTTTTTAGGTGAGAAAATTTAGCTATTTCGCTTAAGAAAGATGAAACAACCTGTCCATGATAACAAAAGGAAAACAAAACCCAACTTTGCCCAGTATTAAAGAATATTTTCTCGCTTTACTTCGGGAATCTTTAGGTATCCTGGGATCACATGGAATAATTTCAAGAAGACACAATAAGAGAAAATAAAGACTAATGTTACAGAAGATATGGTGTCAGGTTTTCCTTGAGACATATATACATAATAATCACTTCTACTTGAGCTGTCTGTCATGCAACCACTCCCGCCCACCACGGGCAGGTCATTTGATACCATTGGGAACAGAGATAAATCTGGTAGAGGATTGCCATATTAAATACAAATTCGGTTCAATTTGTATTTCGGGTAACTTATTTTTTTTCATATGTGTGTCCCAGACATTGGCAGATATATTCAGATAATTTATTATTTTTTATCTGAAATTTCAGTGTAAATGAGAATCTTTTTTAAAAAAATTTACTAAATCTGGAGGATTATTTCCTTCTGCATTTGGATAGTTTAGATAAAACTTGGCTGACCAGGTCTGAGTTAGCTCAGTCTAAGGTGGGACTGGCCTATCTGGAGATACTCCTTTCCAAAATGTGACTTTCCAGACCAGATAGAAGTTTTTGTCTTCTGACCCTATAAATGCATAGATTTTATAAATGACCTCCTCTACTGGCCATGCACCCATGGTGCAAGAGCTCATGTCTGTCCTATTGAAGGTATCCAATAAGGAAAACTCAGGGAATTGGGTGTGCTCTGCTACTTCTTTGCCAGTAAATCACTTTCCAAGGAACTCAGTTTTATACCTGCACCACATGGTCCTCAAGACATGTGTCTATAAGCATTTGCATGGCAAGATTTTGCATAACTATAATTCTCTTTATCCATTTCAATATTCATTTTAACTAGTGTTTACATGTAAAATGCCACAAAGGGGCTTATTCATAATGGGATTTGGTGGAGAATGCTTTTCTTGTTCTCTTGTTTTTAGCAAGAGCATTCTAACTGCCCTCATTTCCTCTTTACACTTCCAGTCCAAAAGTTTCTAAACTATTTAATCTCTCTTAATATTGATACACTGCCATCATCTTAAACATTCTATTTTTGCTTCTTTGTATTTCTTAAGTTTCATAGAGGTTTTCTTTAAAGACAACTTTAAGAATCATACTTCTCTTTATAAAGACGGCCAATAATTTGGTTCCAAAGGCAAGTAATATTCTACCTTTCATTTATACTGCTCTTTCCAAAAGAAGCCCACATTTTATTGTCCTTGTTTAGCGTGAACATCGAAACATTTAAATTTTATGTTTTTCTCAAATATTTATAGTTGAGAATCTATAAATACAGTATAGATTTTAAAATAAAATATATATACTGTATTTTTGCAAAATAAAAATACCAAAACCTTATAAAATTATATCTTCTCTTATGTTAGCCCCCAGATGACATTTTACTTTTAACAGCTTTAGTACAAACCATTTTTATTCAAAAACTTTATATTTTTATTTTAAAATATCTTCTTAAGCTCTTGCTTTTGTCATTCCTGTATTTACCAAATTCGAATTTCATACTATTCTATTCTTCCTTTCTAAAGACCTCATATTTTCACTCCTCTGGCACTCTCATCAAGCTGTTCTTGGCTTCTCTGTTTAAAAAAACAAATTCTTAAGAGACCTTGATAATTCCCTTGCTATGTGAAAACATGCCAGATCCTTCCGGTTAAAATTTATAACGTTGATTTATATCAATTATCCTTATTTTATTATGCATTGAAGTTTAATTATTATCCTACAAAAAAAAGTGGAAAATCTCACTAAGATTGGAAACGTCATACACATCTTCTCCTCAACCAAAAGGCCAGGAAGGATTCTTTTCATATGACTAATTTTCAACATATTTTTGTAGGTTAATTGTTAGAATAAATTGCAAGAATTTGGAACTATAAAACAACTATAAAATATTATATATATATATATGAAAATTCAATATTTTTGTTTTCCCTTATTGTAACCAGGGGACAGGAGCAAAAGCAGCTCGAAGACGCTTTCAGTTGCCTGATCTGATGGGCCCAGCAGCTCAGCTCCCTCCCCGTTCAGATGTGTTCTGGAATTGCCCAGGTCCTTGCCTCTCTTGCCACAGGAATGCGGGAAGTGGCCCTGGGGGCACGGTGAGCTTACCATTCTAATAAATATCAAGGACCCAAAGAGTTTAGCAGAGAGCGATTTATTAGGCAGAGAGAGAGAGAGAGAGAGAGAAAGAGAGAAAGAGCAAGAGAGTTCCCACACTGCCGTGGGAGGGGATCCAAGGGAGGAAGAGACACAGGTAAGGGGGCAGTGGGTTTTTAACCTTGGAGTTATTCCCACCCCATTCATGTGCTTGTCCAGTGAGAGAAGTTCTTTCAGGCTTCCCGCTGGAGTGATTGATATTTGACCTCTATACCGGATTGGCTGCTAGGTCCCCAGCAGAGGCCCTTCCTCCCACAGCTTTTGGTGGGCTTTTTGAACAGAGTCTCACCTGGAATTTCTACCTAGCCCCCATTGCAGGAAAGTCAGACAAAGAACTTTAGGTTCCTGGCTGGGGACTTGGATGGAGGCATGGATGGAAAATTCCCGCCTTTGAAACCACGCCCCCTGTGGATTCGATTTTCCTTAGCACAGTCTCTCATTACGACGTATTTGAACCCACTCTGTAAGGTTACATTTTTTTCCCTTTGCAGTAGCTTGAAATCCAGAGTAAATCTAGTCTTGTCAGTCTCTGAAACAATCTAACTTAAGTAACAAAAACATGTGTTTCCATGTAATAATCAAAATTTCTGACTTTATTCGGAAGTAAGGCTTCTCCCCTTCTCTGGTCAAGGACTAAGGCTTTAGATTGGTACCTGCGGTGGGATGAGGGATGTAAGCCTTTCTTCTGTTCTCCCATCCCATGCTACCTCTGGTTTCTCCCAAGTTGAAGAGGTGAAAAGAACCAGGTAAATCTTACTGTGTCCTATTTTAACGATTGAACTCTATGACTTTGGTTTGTGAGAGGTTTAAAGCTGATGTGTTTTTCTTGTAGTGAATCACTGTTCTACCTCCAACTTCTTCCTGCTAAAGAATCTTTACACCTCTGGGTGATCTACTTAGGCAGAAGCTTCCACAATTCATGTGGAAACCCTTGGGCATTTTTTTTCTGTGTGTGTGTGTATTTGAGACAAGGTCTCACTCTGTTGCCCAGACTGGAGTGTAGTAGCATGATTATGACTCTTTCTAGCCTCAATGTCATTGCCAAGAGATCTTTCCACCTCAGCCCCACAAGTAGGCTTGGGATCACAGCTGTGTGCCACCATGCTCAACTAATTTTGCCTAAGGTTTGTAGAGATGAGTTCTCACTATGTAGCACAGGTCTCAAACTCCTGGGCTCAAGCAATCTTCCTGCCTTGATCTTCCAAAGTACTGGGATTGTAGGCATGAGCCACTGTGCCCTACCCTTTACTATAATTTCAAATGTGCAAGTAAGCCACAACACAGCAATGTCTGTTTGATGCTTTTTAAGCCAGCTTCTCTTACTTTTTAGGTATCTTATCCATGAGTCTAATACAAGTTTCTGAGTTTTCCCAACTCCAGAAAAAACATCAGGGGACACAGGGTTTTATTTGTCACCACTGGCCTAGGAGTTGTGGCTACCTCAGAACTGAGGTAGCTCTTGTTTTATTTGAAGATAAATCTACCCCTTCTCTCTGGAACCAGGAGTATTAGAACTAGAAGATGCATTAAAATAATATAGTCCAGAATAGCTTAGGTCATAGAAAAAAATGAGATTTAAATATTAAGTTATTTAACCAACGTTTGATTAATTTAGCTGAACAAACATTACTGAACGTTATTTGCAGACAATACATTGGAAGAACAAAGACAAACATGGCATAGAATTTGCCAAGCAATTTAGCTAATGGATGAATTCATAATATAATCCAGATCTCCTCGTTTCTGTTCCAAAGTTGTATCTGCCACCCCAAACTAGGAGAATGGTTTTCAAGTTTAATATACGGAAGAATCCCTGATGAGAGCTGTTAAAATGCAGATTCCATAGCTCTGCTAGCAGAGATTCTAATTCAATGTGTAGGGCCCATGAATTTTCATGTTAGCAAGCACTTAGGTGATTCAAATACAGGTTGTTCTCTTCCAAAATTTGTGAACATAGTTCTTTTTTGTTTTAGAGATAGTCCTGCCTCCTGACATTAATGTCAAAGAAAAGTGGTGCTTGTGTGTTAACTCACCACCTATTCTATCACCCCACAATTTGTAGATCTCAAAAAATGTGTACCATTCTACTGAAGATAGTTGGGGGTATACATCAAGTGTCTCTGCTTTCCTGAAACGGATAATTTTCTGGGGTTATTTTGAAGTTTTCTACTGAATCCTACAGATCAGCCCCTTGCTCTGAGATTTTTCTGAGTGATAGTATTGCCTGAGGGCTGCATTTCATTTTATCTTTTACCTCTCAGTAAATAATGGAGCCTTACACACAATGGGCTTATAAGGAGTGTGTAGTATATTGGATTGATTACATGTTTTCTTCCATTTTGCACCATATATTTCTAAAATATGAAATGACAAAATAAATCTTTATAGCAGTATCTATTTCTTTTGATACTTTTTTCTCATGGCATGTTAGGGGCAGGAAGGCCTAATGTTTTGAAACTTGAGCAGGTCTGAGGGAACCGTAAGAAATATCTTGTCAAAGCAGGTAACTTCGGTATGGCAAGAAATTCCTCATGTGATAAAAGGCTGAGGTTTGATTACTGATGTCACCCATTCCTCAGGCATTTCCAGGAACCACTCTGTTCCTCATTCCAATTTGTCTGACCAATGAGAGTCCTCCTCCAGCCGAGTAAGAACACTATGCTTGGGTCATACTTTCACGAGAGGCTCGGGAGAGACTTGTCCACTCAGGATCATGAGTATATGTATCTTCCAAATTTTCTAATATGTGCACAAACTATTTCTATCTTTGCTGTAAGATGCTGTTGACTTATAATTAGATTGCATTTTTCTTTGGCACAGATAAGTTTAAACCTTATCAGCTCATTGCCTAATAATATTAACTTTTCAATAATAGCAGTTAGTTGAGAAGGAAAAACTAACAAGCAGCTAAATGCATGTTAGTTCATCCTTTAGTAAGAAAAAATATTTGATTTATTGATATACTCTCTTTATTTATTCTATAACACAAATAAACCTGAAGGTCAATGTCTTTATTTCTCTATGACAAATTGGAGTAAGTTAAAAAGCGAAAGCATCGAAAGAGATATAGTCAAGTGTACCTAAAACTATCTTCTCTTAAATTATTGTCTATAATAATAATAGCTGAAGATTTGCAACAATCTTTATAAATTCCCTCTCATGCACATCCACACATCACATTCCTTGATCCTCATTCAGTGAGGTGCCATAATATTCCAGACACACTCTGGTGAATGCTGGATACCCAGTAGAGAGTTAATTTGGTTTTTACTTTGAGACATTCCCAGATTCAGATGGAGGAGACTGATGCATAAATAGACACATTACAATACTGGATGGAAATGCTATTGGAATTATGAATAGATCTGTGATACACCCGAAGGATAAAGCAACTCACCAATTCTGAAAAAGCTAAAAGAAGCTTTGGAAAACTGGGTCTCAATTCCCATTCCACATTAACACCACATGAGGAGCTCTTGAAACAGACAATGTTCAAGCTCTAGCCTAGCCAATTAAAGCAGAAGTCTTTGCATGTGAATCCATGGTATTAGTACACTTAAAAATAATGGTGTTAGTACATTTTAAAAACTACTTTTAATAAAGTCAAGTTACTATAATCTATATATAGTGTTAAGAATCATGATTTTAAAGGAAAGGACAAATAAACTTCTTAAAATGAAGGATGAGTAGCAAATCTACGTGTTAGACAGAGCCCCAGCTAAATTACCCATTGGTAAATGGGAATGTTTTGTCAGTTTTTCTCTCCAAGTTCTTTTCACTATTTAAATAACACTTGATTAGTTCATTTTAAATGGAGAAGAATTTTAATAGTTCTTGAATTTGAACAATTAGTTATGTAGTAGGTGATCAAGTTTAGCTAAGAATACTTTCTACAAAAAGAAAGTTATCAGGCATAAGTTTTATTATACTATTCAGTATAATTGATTACAGAGATTTTACTAATCATTGTGAATACGAGAGAATATACCTAAAACTAAGGTGATTGGCTTAGTGAAATGAAAAAAAGATGGAGAAGATTAATTTTTCAAATGCCACAGCAGATACTTCTACTGTTATGCATGTATGCAGGGGCCTACATTGTTAGTCAAAAACTTCCAAAACAAACTACCAACATCCCTGAATTTCAGAAATATAACAGACTAGAAAGAGGTAGCATAGCTTATATAATTATTATTTGTTATAAGTTAGAGGCTAATGATTATCAATCGTTATCTGCCATATTAAAACAAATTTGTGCCAACATTCTCACTCTGAGAATTCCATGGCCCCTCACCGTCTGGCTTCTAGGCTAATTATCCTCCACTGCTAGCTAATGACTAATTTACTTAAATGAAAGTTGTTGCCCTCCTAAGTCAGACCATTGTCTAGATTTCTTCCCTTCCAAAATCTGAGCCTAAGAAAAACGCTATCTGCTCTTCAGATTCCACATGAATACTAATGGTCCTCATGAGAAGCTACATCCTATATTCTTACAGTGCTTATGTTTGGATTCATATGCTCTTATGTGACTTGCTTTCCTGTGCTATAGAAATAATCTACTTCAGATGCCAATTCTTGGGGGAAGGGGAAAAAAGAGAAGGAAAGGAACTACAAAGTTTTGAGAGGCATCTATGTATGGGCATTTGAACATGCCCGTTCTTCATCTAATCCTAATCTGAAGTAAATTTCAGTATACCAGTTCATAGATTAAAAACAACTGTGAGTGACTTTCCTAAGGCCTCACAGCTAATGATGGGAAGAGTAATGATTCCAGGTGTCCAAGTCTGATGTCCTCGAGTATGAAATCCCTGACCTTTCTACTGCTTCATACTGAGAGAAGTGTATTTTATATAGAAGTTTATTTTCCACACCTCTTTTATTCAGATGAGCTGATTTATTGAACACTTCCAACTGGGTGGTAGGCAAGAAATAAAATGTAATTTACTATCTTTCCAATCGCTGTCTTCAATATGTTATTCCTAAGCTATCCCCACCCCACCCTGCTCCATAACACTGTCATGAGAAACATCTCATAGGTTTCAGGTCACTTTAAGGTTTTTAAAGTCCAAACCACTTCTAGTCCAGTGGAAAACTTCAATTACCCGTAGTTGCTGACTCTTTCCTTTTGCTTTACCTACTCAACTACTCAAGGAAATACAAATTAAGAGCAGTTAATCTATTCCATAAGAAAGCAAAAGATGTCCAACTGAAGAATATGTCAATTTGTTTTTATTGTCTGCACTCTATGCAATATGTGTGCCAAATTCCACAGAAGTGGGGTGAGGGATTAGCTCGCTACCAGGAACCCTGCACTTGCTAATACTCCTGCCCTCAACAATATCTTTGGTTTTATGAACTTGAAGAGAAGAAGGCTTCTATACACTTGAAAAAAAGAAAGACTGAGACCAAATTAGAAAGGAGCAGGACTTTAGAGCCCAGGAGAAGGTGCCCCTTCATATCAAAAAGCTTTTGAGTTATCAGCCTCCCTCTTTCATGTTAGTAGCCAGTTCGAGGCCTCTCAAGTTCTATACAAATATATCTGTTGAGGAACTATGATCTAGTTCTTTTGTTTTTTAATGTTTAATTACTGAAGATAACTGATACTGCAAATACACAAAAGAAAAAAAGAATCAGTCTTATTTCCCACCCTAGCAAAGTTAAAGTAAAGTGGGTTAAATTGGTGACTTATAAACTTTTTGGGAAACAGCTCAAAGCAAGAAATATACTTGGCATCACAGTTTCACAAGACAATATTTACCCTTATTGTTTCTCAAGCACATTCATGTTTTTATTTTTATTTTATCCCACTTTATTCTGCTCTGTTATTTCTATTTCTTTTTCTTTATTTTATTATTATTCAGTTGACAAATAAAAATAGTAGATATTTAATGTAGCATATGTTGCTTTGAAACACGTATACATTGGGGAAGGTGACATTGAGCTAATTAATGTACTGATAATTTTACACCTTTTGTGTGTGTCTAAGAACACTTAAAATCTACTCGACATTTTTTAAATTATAGTTTAAGTTCTGGGGTATATGTGCCTATCGTGCAGGTTTGTTACAGAGGTTTGCTGCATCCATCACCTGTCATCTACATTAGCTATGTGTCCTAATGTTATCCCTCCCCAATGTCCCCACCCCCTGCTATCCTTCCTCTAGTCCCCCCAACCCCTGACAGGCAACAGTGTGTGATGTTCCCCTCCGCCCATGTGCTCTCATTGTTCATTCCCTCTTATGAATTAGAACACGCAGTGTTTGGTTTTCTATTCTTGTTTCAGTTTGCTAAGGATGATGGTTTCCAGCTTCATCCATGTCCTTGCAAAGGAACTGAACTCATCCTTTTTTTATGGCTGCATAGTATTCCATGGTGTATATGTGCCACATTTTCTTTATCTAGTCTATCATTGACGGGCCTTTGGGTTGGTTCTAAGTCTTTGCTACTGTAAAAAGTGCTGCAATAAATATACATGTGCATGTTTCTTTATAATTGAATGTTTTATATCCTTGCAATACATTCTTATGAACTATAGTCACCGTGTTGTATAAAAGATAGCTTGAACTTACTTGTCTTAATTTAAACTTGAAAATTTTTGATCAACATATTTCATCTCCCTCCCTGAGCCCCTGGTAACCACCATTCTACTCTTTACTTTTATGAGTTCCATTTTTGAATTTCACATGTAAATGAGATCATGTGGTATTCGCCTTTCTGTGCCTAGCTTATTTCATTTAATGTAATTTCCTCCATTTTCATCCACGTCACAAAGAACAGAATTCTCTTATTTATTGCACTGGAATAATATCCCATTGTTTAAATATACCACATTTTCTATATTCATTTATTCCTGGAGGATACTTAGATTATTTGTGAATAATGTCACAATAAATATGGGAGTGCAGATATTTCCTCGAGATACGGTCTTACTTTTTTTGAATATGTAGCCAGTAATGGGATTGGTGGATTATATGGTAGTTCTATTTTTAACTTTTTGAGGAATCTTTATAGTGTTTTCTGTAGTGACTGTTCTAATTTATATTCCTGCTAGCACTGTACAAAAATCCCCTTTTCTCCACATTTCTGCCAGCACATGTTTTCTTTTATCTCTATTCAATTTCACAATTTCATTGTCCTCACTCTGAAGGTAAATCAGTAAATGGAATACTGAGTATGAAGTCTTGCACATGGTTGTTAATTAATAAATATATATTAAAAACAAGAGAAGAGTACATATAAGAAAGAAAGATGTAATTCAAACAATCACAAATTTGTTGAACTGAAGGATTCATTGTTTCACCATATACTTACGGTATTACAGGCAATAACAGAAAGCCAAAATTCTAAACCATGTGGTCTATGATCATTAGAGAGTAGAAGTAGGAAGAAGAAATAGAATAGGCACTGGATAGAGCCTCTGGATAAATCAAATAAAAATCAGACCAATGCAATCATAAGAAAACCAATGGAGAGAGATAAAGAAAGAGTTTGATGGACTTTGTAGAGTAATACTGAGAGAATGGGGATAAAAGATATTCAGTGAAGACAGTGAATCTGAAAATGTTGGACATTGAAGATAGGTGTGTCAGACAAAGTTCACTTTGTATTCAGAAATAAAACATATAATGTCTTCAGTTTATTTTTTTATGTGTCCCATGTGAGAGCACTGGGAGGCTAGGTCTCTGACCAGCTCTCACTTTCAAAATAGATGGGGAATTGAAAACAACTTACACGACACAGTTGGCAAACAAACCATTAAGAACAGCATGTAATGCAGGAATAGTTAAAAAGTCATAGACTGTACGTGCTTCGAGGGAGAGAAAGAGGGAGTGATCATTGAGGCCAGCATAATCAGTAGGATTCTTGGGGGCCTTAAATAGTTCCAGGAGGAGTGATGTACACAGCTCTTCATGATTTATCATTTCATTGGGACAGAGAACAGATTTTCTAGCAAAAAAAGAAAACAAGAATGATCTAGGGAAAGTGAGTTGGTGAGCTCACGTACAGAATTGTGTGATATGATATAAATTATGCAATGTGATAATACCTTCGTGTAGCTGAATAAAAATGTAAGTGAAGCTTAGAACTTTTAGAAAATATGGAACATAAAATCAAGAGTATAATGTATATTTTCAGTATACAATTTATATCTAAAGGAAAAGTAAACTTTTCTTTCCTTGTTTTCTTCCTTTCTTTCTTCTATCTTATTTACGCATTAAACATGTATGTTTTGTGCAGCCAGTAAATAAAATACCAGGTGATGGACATAAAGCAATAAAGAAACAGCTTGTATTCTACTGGGAAAATGCAGTGTGTGTGTGTGTGTGTGTGTGTGTGTGAAATAATTTTTGTCAGTGACGTGATATAAAGATAAAGCAGGATAACTGGATAGAATACAGTGAGAGGTGGAGGTGACAGAGAGCTGTTTTTGATAAGGTAGTCAGAAAAGAAATCCCTGCAGATCAAAGTTCTTAAGAACAGAGAAATAAGGGGAAAAGGTATGCCAGTATTAAGGAAAGAGCATCTCACGCAGTGAAACAACACATGCAAATGCCCTAAAGTTCATACTATATGTTCCAAGTACATTAAGGAAGCCAGGGGAGTAGCATACGTGAGCAGGCAGGCAGGAGAGTGATGGAAAATGGGGTTTGGCAGGAGGCAGGAGGAGGGGGTAAAATTGTTTTGGTGATTGTCAGGCAGTAGCTTTCCATATTTCCTCCTAGCATATTTCTCCAAATTTTTGACATACAACTACGAACTGTCATAAAAATATGGGCGATTTTTCAATGTGAGGCTTCCTAAAACCATTTAAAAAATTATTCTTAAATGTATTATTCACACTGAAATCTTTAACATATTCCTGCTGTTAGTTTAAATCTAATATGTTTTTGGTTTGAATGAATAAAGCAACAGGAAATTGTTGGCAAGCAATTGTCAGAAAGCAACAGATTTGAATCCAAGCTAAATAATTTGGTTTTAGGGTCCACAACAACCTTTTGTTCACTTCCGTTTCTTATAGAAATAGGAGTCTTACTATGTTGCCCAGGCTGGTCTTAAACTCCTGGGGACAAGAGATTCTCCTACCTCAGCCTCTTAAAGTGCTGGAATTACAGGCATGACCCACCTTACCCAGCTACCTTTTGTTAAATGTTGATGAAAGGGCTTCTCATATTACTCAGGATAAATGTTGAAGAAAATCTGAAATACTGACTTATGTCTGATATGTATTCTTTTTCTTCAGATATACTGTGTTTATTTGCTGGAAGAAAGTGAAGAACTTCTCACTGAAATCCAAGAGAGAATCATAGGTAAATAAATACACTGAGCAATTTGTGGTTAATATTATTAATTTAATAATTAATATTATTATTTTATTGTTGTTAAGAATAACAATGAAAATATAGAGATGTACCACTTAGTACATTAGTACTTCCCAATGTGATTTTTAAATCTTGAGTATTCCAAGATTAATGAATGAATAGTGCACTAACTCTTGCTGTAGGAGTATTTGCTGCAAGAAATGATGCTTTCAATATTCCTTACAGAGAGTTCCTTTATATTTGCTTTTAAGGACCTTTCCTTCCTTCCTTGATGATAGTTATGAGATTAAAATGGTTACCTAATCTAAATAAACTGGTCATCATTACCACAATCCCACTCTATAATATGTTTGCATTTGAATCCAATAGGAGCATAAGCGTGTGTTTGATGAAGCCGTGCTTTCCCTTTAAAAAAATGTATCTTGGAAAGAGGTCCATATTTTGTATCTTCAGTAAAAGAGCTTTGATTACATCCATATTTTGGATTTTAGTTTAGCTTGGTGCTCTTGGGGTTTTCATACCTAAAACCATGCACCATAAAAATATTCAGGAGGGGGTGAAAAACATCTTGTTTTTAATGTGGGAACAGAGTGGTCATGGTAGTGGAAGTAAAAACACAGGCTAATCTGCTCACAGAAATGCACAGGTCAGCCCTAGGAAAGTGAACATGTGTAACTTGAGGAGCTAGGATTGTATTCCCTTACCTCTTTCCAGTACAATATACCCCTTGGAAATATCTTGTGCAACCCAAGGAGCACACATACCTCATTTTTAAGACTATTTTATTATGGTGAAACACGCATAACAGAATTTATCATATTAAACATTTGAAGTGTCTGGTCAGTGGCATTAAATACATTCATATTGGTGTGCAGTCATTGCCACCACTCATCTCTGGAACGTTTTCATGCTCCGTGCCCATTAAACAGTAACTCCCCTTTTCTCCACCACATAGCCCCTTCTGCTTTCCTTCTCTATATATTTTACTACTCTAGGTATCTCATATAATTGAAATCATACCATATTTGTGTTCTAGTGACTAGCTTATTTTACTTAGTATAATGTCTTCAAGGTTCAACCATATTGTAGCATGCGTTAGAAATTCCTTCCTTTTTAAGGCTCAATCAAATTCCATGGTGTGTATATCGCACCTTTTGTTTACCCATTTATTTTTCAAGGGACATTTGGGTTGTTTGCACATTTTGGCAACTGTGAATAATGCTGTTGCAAACATGGGTGCACAAATATTTGTTTGAATTCCTGCTCTCAATTCTTTCAGGTATACCCGGAAGTGGAGTTGCTGGATCACCTGATGATCAATTTATAATGCTTTGAAGAAACTCCACAGTGTTTTTCATAGAAGCTTCACTGTACTACACTTCCAACAGCAGTGTACTAGTATTCCAATTTCCCCCCACCCTAGTCAACAATTATTACATGGGTTGTTTTCTTAAAATGGTCATTCTTATGGGCATGAAGTGCTTATCTCACTGTGGCTTTAATTTGCATTTCCTTACTATTTAGTGATTTTGAGCATCCTTTTATGTACTTATTGGACATTTGTGCATCTTCCTGAAAGAAATGTCCATTCAAAATTTTTGCCCATTGCTTATTTCTTCGTTGTTATTGTTGAATTGCAAGAGTTTTTTAAAATTTAGTTTGATTATTAACTCCTTATCAAGTATATGACTACCAAGCATATTCCCCTGTTTTGTATATTCCCTTTTTACTCTGTTTATAATGTCTTTTGATGCACAAAATTTTTAATTTTGACGTAGCCCAATTTGTCTATATTTTCTTTTGTGACTCGAGCTTTTAGTGCTGTATTCAGGAGATCTTTGTGAAATCTGATCTCCTGAATCAGATTTTATTATGAGGATTTTCTCCTAGTTCCATCTAACAGTTTTACAGTTTTAGTTTTTATGGTTAGGTCTTTGATCCAATTGGAGTGACTTTTTGCATATGGTCTAAGGTAAAGATCCAACAACATTCTTATGCATGTGAATATTCACTTTTCCTAATACTGTTTGTTGAAAAAAGTCTTTCCTTCTTGAATGATATGGGTACTCTTGTCAAAAACTACTTGACTATATAAGTGAGGATTTATTTTTGTGCTCGCTATTGTATTCCATTGGTATATATATCTGTCTTTATGCCAGTACCATATTGTTCTGTTAAATGTTAGTACCAAATTTTGTAGTAAGTTTTGATATCAGAAAGTGTGAGACCTCTAACTTTGCTCTTCTCTCTCAAAATTGTTTTCACCATGTGATGTTTGTTGAGAGTCCACACAAATTTCAGGGTAGACTTTCCTGTGTGTACAAAACACATCTGAATTTTGATAGGAATGGAACTGAATCTTTAGATTTGCTCTGGGTAGTGTTGATAACAATATTAAATCTTTCAATCTATGAGCACAGTTTTTTCCATTTATTTGTGTCTTTTTTGAATTCTTTCAGCAATGTTTTATAGTTTTCAGTATACAAGTCTTTATCTCTTGGTTCATATACCCATTTTATTTTTACTTAATTAATGTTAAATCTCAACTTTCATTTTAGATAAAGGGGTACATGTACAAGTTCGTTACATGGAAATATTGTCTGATGTTGAGGTTTGGGATATGGATCCCATCACCCAGGAAGTGAACATTGTACTCAATAGGTAGTTTTTTCCCTCCTGGTAGTCCACAGTGTCTACTGTTCCCATGTTTATGTTCATGTGTGCTCATCATTTGGCTCCCACTTATAAGTGGGAACATGCATATCGCGTTAAAAGGACCTCAGTTGTATGCTTTAGCAAGAACATCAGCTTTTACTCCACCTGCTTTGAAAAACTTCAGTATCATTAAAGGCAAAATGTGATAAGTGTTATTAAAGACATACTGAATGCTATGATAACACATATGCAATGTAAGGTCCAGTTCCTTTACTGAGTTAAAGATTGGCTTACACTTCAAAAACACTTATGAAAAATATAGATTGTGCCTTCATGCCATGGCTCTTTTTATGTGCTCACAAACACCAATTCATATTATCAAAACATAAGAAACATGTAAAAAAATATTTCCCCTTTTATGCTAACAAGTGATTTTATAATTACCTGAAAGATAATCTGTAATACCCATCTCTGACCCGAATTCTTACCTAGTGACTTTCCTCTTTTGTTTCAGTAGGCACGACGTGTCACTTAATACATCAAAGATGCTATGTTCACTCAATAATACTGAAACAGTCATTTATAAATTGTGAAGGAGGCTTTAAAAAGCATGTTTTGATAAAGGAGGGCTGTTTTTTCTATAAAAAATAAAACTAAAACAAAGAAAGATTGCTCCCCTGATACATTTTGTGTGAAAATACTGCTATTTTAGTATGATACAGTAAGGCTCAGTCACTTACTGCTGAATTCATGATACTGTAACTTTTTATCATTTATTATTTACAGACTGCCTCATGGTGCACAGAGTACAGAAAACAGAAGATGAATTGGCTACAGTTCTAAATAGCTCCTAAGGAATGAGGGAGACCCAAAAAACACTTGGCTACTTAGTTATATTAATAAACTGAAATTGCAGGTATAAAATTCAACAAAAATTATCTACTCTAGGTTTTTAAATAAATTTTAAATACCTGGAATAAAGTAAATAGGCACTACAAATAATGTATTTACTTAATTCTATGATCGTTAAAGGCTTGGTATGTCTTAAGAAATAACAGCTTCCCAAATGCTATGCTGTATGTGCACACACATACAAAATGTTTTTAATCCTTTTAATAATACACCGTTATACATAAAATTATATATCACTTTCTTCTGTATACTCACTATTACATGCTGAGTCAAAGCTTCCTTCACATACAAAATTCATGCACCTGAGCAACATTGCCATTAGCCAAAAGGCACATCATTCCAGGGATGCATTGCTATTCACAGTCCTTATTAGTTGTCTGAATTCCTCTACCATTTTTAGAATTCAGAATGTTGTTTTCAGATATTTTGAAATATACTTCAATTTAATATTAATTTTGTCTTTAGTTAAGCTCACAATATCCCTTTCTCTTATGCTCTTGTAAATAAATGTTGTTGGAATTATAACAGCTTTTGAGAAACTTTTGTAGATTTCATGTAAGACCTAATTAATACTTTCTTACCATATAAGCATTAATCACACCAGCTTCTCTTAAGCTTTAAACTTCTTGGTCTATTATCAGAGATTTTGGAAAAGTGCTTTAATAGTCGTGAAAATATGAAAATGTGTGCGAATTAGCTTTAACAAATATCTACAAAATGTAAACAGCCATTAGCTGAAATTCTAGATAAGCTAATCTACATATAATAAAATCCACATAATTTGCTTTCCATCATCTCGTTATCTTTCTTTATTGCAGCTGAATTTGTTTTGCACAAGTATGATCCCTCTTGTAGTGTACCAGCCACTTGATTTTTTTACTGTTTTTCTTTACCTTAATCAATCACTAAGATGAATATAGCCTTTCTTTCATCACATAATAGACAATTTAAAGGTATGATTTACTCTTTTGTTTTCTGGTAGACCTCTGCCATTTATTTTTACTGTTGGCATTTTTAACTCCTCAACTAAACTATGAAGTCCTGGGGTGGTAAGCTTCCCTTTATCACTAAAAATGGGAACAGTGTTTGGGAGACGAGAATGTTGACAGTAGATGGTGAACATAAGCTCCCTAAAATGGAGGTGTCTGTTTAAGTTTCTTTATGCTGTAGTATGCCAGGACGTAGAATTAAAAAAAAAGTACCTGCCATATATACTCTTCCCAATAAATATTTGTTAGAGGAATGGATATATAAATGCTTTAAATTAAATAAAGAACAATTTATCTAGTAGCTCAAGACTAAAGAAAAGAGGTCCATTCAACTTCGATTGACTAAACTAAATGTTGTATCTTTCAGGTGTTTTGTTTACACTTCAGGATGAGGTGTAAAATTGATTAAGAAAATTGTTCATAGGAATTCAAATTGATTGTAGTATCTGTCATTATGGTCTCCATGTCTTTATCATGTCTCACTGAGATTCTTCCAGTAGCTTCCATTCTCATGTCCCTGTACTAATAGTCTCTTTCTTTTTTTTGAGATGGAGTTTCACTCTTGTTGCCCAGGCTGGAATGCAATGGTGCAATCTTGGCTCACCGCAACCTCTACCTCCTGGGTTCAGGTGATTCTCCTGCCTCAGCCTCCTGAGTAGCTGGGATTACAGGCACGTGCCACCATGCCCATTTTTTTTTATTTTTAGTAGAGACGGGGTTTTGCCATGTTGACCAGGATGGTCTCGATCTCCTGACCTCGTGATCCACCTGCCAGGGCCTCCCAAAGTGCTGGAATTACAGGCTTGAGCCACCCCGCCTGGCCCTAATAGTCTCTTTCAATTCCAATTTACACTTGTCATTGAACAGACACTATAATACCCAAGATAAAAAAAATCTTATTATAATAATGGGAGAGTATATTGCATTAATGATTTCATTTTCATTTTCTTTTCTTTAATAATAATAAAGATGTTGGACTTCACTGGTTTTTGGTGCATGAATTGACACCAAACATGCTGCTTACTTATAGGTCAGATGGTCCCCTTGCACATAAGGTCAGGGAGATTTTTAGGAAGCATAAGAATTCTACATGGTCAAGTGGTTGACAGTAGCACCCTCTGTTCTTTTTTCAGGTTATATGTACCTGGCTAATGAGATTATGGAATATATGATGTGACTTTTAGCTAAATATTTTCAGGAAATGAACAAGTAGCTATAAAAGAACTTCACAAGGAAACCATAGGTTGAAGATAATACTAATTGTGCAAGTACAAATAAACAAAAAATGAATGACTTGCTTTGCCCATTCCTGCGGAATATTTTTCATCAGCCATACTATGAGGTAAAAATAACAATGATCTAATCAATGGTGACAAGAATTCAGTCATATACTGAAAAAAATTTAAATGTCACTTGAGGCCAGGAGTTCAAGACCAACTTGGTCAATATGGTGAAACCCCATCTCTACTGAAAATACAAAAGTTAAACAGGTCTGGTAGTGCACACCTGTAGTCACAGCTACTCAGGTGGCTGAGGCACAAGATGCACTTGAATCCAGGAGGCAGAAGTTGCTGTGGCTGATATCATGCCACTGCACTACAGCTGGGGTGACAAACAGACCCTATCTAAAAAAAAAAGAGCTATAAACTGAGATTTTAAAAAAGTCAACACCTGCAGAAGATTACAAAAAGTATAGAGCTTTTTAGTTTTTTCTTTTATTTCTGTCCTTTTCAATGTGATTGAAGGTAAGTTGTTATCTTCTTAAAATAACTTGTTATAAAATGCTTTTTGTATGAACAACAAAATAAAAACCTTTAATGGATATACTAAAAATAAAAATCAACAACCTAAAGCATACTACCAGAGAAAATAACAACTACAAAGGAAGATAGTAAGAAAGGAAGAAAAAAAAAGTGAAGAGTTACAAAACACCAAAAAACAAGTAAGAAAATGGCAGTAGTAAGTTTATATGTATCAATAATAACATTGAATGCAAATGGACTAAATTTTCCAATTAAAAGACAGGGAGTGGTTGAATGGCTGAAAAAAAAATGACCAATTATATGGTGTTTACAAGAAACCTGCTTCACCTATAGAGACACGTATAGACTGAAAGTGAAAAGAGGAAAAATATATTCCATGACAATGGAAACCAAAAAAAGCAGTAGTGGTTATATTTACTTCGGATTAAAAGACTGTTAAAAGCAACAAAAAATGTCACTATATAATGGTAAAGGAGTCAGTTTTGCGAGAATATATAACAATTATAGATATATGTGTACTCTATACGAGAACACTTAAATATAGAAAGCAAATATTAATATATCTAAAGCAAGAGAGAGACTGCAATGCAATAATAGTAAGGGACTTCTACGCCTTACCCTTAGTAATGGATCGAGACCAAAAATTTGAATGCAGACAGAAAATCAACAAAAAAATTACATGCTAGACCAAATACATTTAACTAATATTTATAGAACACTTTCCCCAACTTCTGCAGAATACTCACTTCTCTCATTAGCACTTAGAATATTTTCTTGAATAGACCATATGTTAGGCCACAAAACAAGTCTTGACAAATTTTATGAAGTTGAAATCATCTAAGGTATATTTTCTGAATATACAACAGAATAAAACCAGAAATCAATAATATGAGGTACTTTGGAAAGTTCATTAATACATGGACATTAAACAACTAGGAGGGAAGTTTGCAACAATAAACATTTATATCTAAAAAGTAGAGAGACTTTAAACCTAATGATGCATCTAAAGGTACTAAAAAGGGAAAAACAAACCAAACCCAAAATTAGTAGATAGAAGGAAATAATAACAATCACAGCAGAAATAAATTGATATGGAGACTAAAAAAATACCAAAAAATCAACAAAATAAAAAGCTAATGTTTTAAAAGACAGGCAAAACTGACAAATCTTTAAGCAAAGTAAGAAAAAAGAGAGAAGACCAAAATGAAAAATACAAAAGGGATAAAACAAATGATACTGCAGAAATAAAAGGCATCTTAGAAACTATTATGCCAAAAAATTAGAAAGCCTAAAATAAATTAAAAATTTCACAACATGTACAATCTACTAAGATTAAACAGTAAAGATACAGAAAATCGGCACCAACCAATAACAGGTAACAAGCTCAAGACCTGATGGTTTCTCTGCTTAATTCTACCAAACATACTATTTCTACTAAAATTATTTTTAAAAGTTGGAGGAGAGAGAATATTCCCAACTCATTCTATGAGTTTAGCATTATCTCAATACCAAAGCCAGACAAGGACACAACAACAACAACAACAAACTATAGGCCTATATCCCTGATGAACATATATGCCAAAAATCCTCAACAAAATACTCACAAACTAAATCCTCAACAAAGATCAAAAGAGACAAAGAAGGGCATTACATAATGGTAAAACGATCAATGCAACAAGAAGAGCTAACAATCCTAAATATATACACAGCCAATACAGGAGCACCAAGAGGTATAAAGCAAGTTGTTAACAACCTACAAAAACTTAGATTCCCATACAGTAACAGTGGGAGACTTTGACAGTCTGCTGTCAATATTAGACAGATCAACGAGTCAGAAAATTAACAAGGATATCCAGGACTTGACTCAGATCTGGACCAAGCAAACATTATAGACATCTACAGAACTCCACCCCAAATCCACAGAATATACATTCTTCTCAGCACCACATCTCACCTACTCTAAAATTGACCACATAATCATATTTCCTGATTTGAATATTGGCCTGCCTTGCTAGGTCGGGGAAGTTCTCCTGGATAATATCCTGAAGAGTGTTTTCCAGCTTGGATTTATCCTCTGGGTCACATTCAGGAACACCTATCAAATGTCTTTTCACATAATCCCATATGTCTTGGAGGCTTTGTTCATTTCTTTTCACTCTTTTTTTCTCTAATCTTGCCTTTTTGTTTTATTTCATTTAATGGATCTTCAGTCTGTAATATCCTTTCTTCTGCTTGATCAATTCAGCTATCGAAACTTGTGTATGCTTCGTGAAGTTCTCGTGGTGTGTTTTGCAGCTTCATCAAGTCGTTTATGTTCTTCTCTAAGCTGGTTATTCTAGTGAGCATTTTGTCTAATCTTTTTTTCAAGGTTCTTAGCTTCTTTGTATTGGGTTAGAACATGTTTCTTTAGCTCAGAGCAGTTTGTTATTACCCACCTTCTGAAGCCTGCTTCTGTCAATTGGTCAAACTCATTCTCCATCCAGTTTGGTTCCCTTTCTGGTGAGGAGTTGTGATCCCTTAGAGGAGGAGAGGCATTCTGGATTTTGGTGATTCCATCATTTTTTGTACTGGTTTCTTCCCATCTTCATGGATTTGTCTACCTTTGGTCTTTGAAGTTGATGATTTTCAGATGGAGTCTCTGAGTGGGCATCCTTTCTGTTGATGTTTAAGTTACTTCTTTCTGTTTTTTAGTTTTCCTTCTAACAGTCCCCTCTGCAGGACTGCTGGAGGTCCACTCCAGACCCTGCTTGCCTGGGAATCACCTTGGGGGCTGCAGAACAGCAAGCATTGCTTGAATGTGACCCAGAGGATAAATCCAAGCTGGAAAACACTCTTCAGACTATGATATTTTATACTAGTTGTATATTACTTTAAAATACTTTCTCTTTGTTACCTTATTTGATATTTTCTAAAATCTGAAATAACAAAAAATGAATTAAATCAACTTTTTAAGGGTTCACTAGTGTGAGGTCTTGCCCTATACATTCTCACATCCATTAACTCATTTAATCTTAATAAGAATCCTGCTGTGTGTGTATTTCTTACCCTTTTGTCAGATGAGAAAAATGACTTAGAAAATTTTGCTGATATACTCAAGAATGTATGACTAGATAGTGGCAAAGTCAAGATTCAAGCCCATGTTGTTTTACTTCAGAATTTGCTCTGTTACCTCTCCTTTGAAAAAAGCATGGTAGATGTCTGCATTTTATTAATGAGGGATTGAGCTCTAAGCAGATTAAATTACTTGGCCCAAATAAAAAAAATAGTATAGTCCTATTTGAAAACTTGAAATCAAATCTAAATGCAAAGGTCTTTTATTACATTCTGTTGACTACCTGTAAAGATGGTGGTATTATTATATGTATGTGGATTGTCTAAGCTATTGGTCTGATTGTGATGCTGCTGTTGCTACATAGTGGGTGGTAATAAAGAAAAACTAAGACTGAAAATGACAAAGGAAAGAAAATCTAAGTAGTTTATTGCCCATTCTGCATAAGTCTCTACAGCTGTCCTGCTGCCGTCCAGGAGTGCCCTGTATGTAAGTCCTAATAAACTCATCTACTCAGCAAGCCAGACTTGTTCAAGTCATTCTTTGGTCTTTCACCTCCTTCCCAGTTTGGGGTAAAGGTGACGTTACTGTCCTAAGTTTTCTCATAACAATTGGCATCATGAAGAGAATCCAGGAGACTAAATAATGGATCAGAAACTGACATCTATGGGAGGAATCCCAAGATGGTTGGCCACGTGCATGTGGGGTGGAGTTGCCTAACTGCTCAGCTTGCGTGAGCCACGCCATGAGTGTCATCTAGGCACTGCCTGTTGAGCCTTTGAAGAGAATGCATCACAGATGCTTCAAATTATTGCCAACTCAGATTCATGATGTAGCCCAATTAAGTTTCTTGGCCCCATTCTCAAATTGGTTACATGTCTTACCCACTGAATGGAGTTATGTTATGCTAATAGGCATCATAATTGTAGTTAGCTTCTGCTTTTATACCGTAGATGAGGACTGTATGCATAAGCCATGGCTAAATATAGGCTTGTATAGTTATTTCCTACTCAGGGACTCTAATGCAAAACTGGTGGAAAGAATGTAAGAGCTAGGGGACGGCATAGATTGTGGTGTGATGGGTCCCCAACCAGGTTCCTTAAGGGTGAATGTCTGCTGCCTGATCCTTGATGGCTAAGCAGTGAGCAAAGGTCATGGTGACCAGCCAAGTAGCAGGTGTTCCTGAGAACCCAAACATCCTGAGGAGTGTCTGAGAACCTACCAGAGTAAACAGTCTCATTGCCCAAACACAGTAGGCAAAGAGCTGGAAAGTTAGCTTAAAAGCAGTTTAGAGATGGGAGGTGGCATGGATCTCTACAGCTGTCCTGCTTCTGTCCAGGAGTGCCCCATATGTAAGTCCTAATAAACTTGTCTACTCACCCAGCAGGACTGTCCAAGAAACTCTTTGGTCTCTTAAATCTCAGCTTCTTTCCTGTTTGAGGGACAAGTTACAGTCCCAAGATTTTCTTGTAACACTCATACACATTTTTTCGCTAAATCTTTTGTCATTTGAAAGGAAATTGCAGATATTATGCACCTTTATCCTGAAATACTTTAATTTGTATTTTACAGGAAAAAATTATCTTATATAAGCACCATACTATTATAAAAATGAGGAAATCTAAGCTAGATACTCTATATAATAGATAATATGCTATTATATAATACACACTCTGCACTTGAAATTTGACAATTTTACCAATAATTTCCTCTACAGCTATTTCTCCCCAGAAAATGCATGTAGTTAATTGTAAGTAAATGTCTTATTTTTAAGCACTAGGTGCTCATTTATTGTTTCTGTATAAGAAAATGGCACAAATAGATATAAGTAAACTTGTACACAGTTATATTTTATGAACTAGACAAAGGAGTTCAAATAATGTCTATTTTGTATAGCTAAAGTGATTTTTACCAGATAAAAGGAAAACACAAGTGGCGACGAAGTTTGGCTTAAGTCAATGCAAAGTGACCGCTTTTGCAGAAGTGACTCTTATATGGAAGCAACACTAACCAGGATGACACAGACTGAGAATCATGTCTATATGGTTCCTGTTAGATGATTGTTTTTAAAAACTATACAACATGATCCATTATTAGGTTATGAAGTCAGTTTTATGGATCACAGCCAGTATTTTATTAGGAAATATAATGAAACAGAAACTAGTATAGAATATGACATGTGGCAAGAGAAACTTATCTCTTGAAACTTTTGTTCAGTTTCTGTGTATGTCTGTGCTTATGAGTCAAATCATAGTACAAAATATACTTTTGATTTTGCTTTCACTGTCAAAAAAGACTAGTCTAAGAAGCCAGCTTATATTATTGCAGACACAGTAATAAAGCACATGCTGATTCAAACCAATTTTACAACTGCAGGTTTTTTTTGTCCAAATAGTCCTTGAATATAGGGGTTTAAATCCATATAAAGGCCTAATTGTGCCCCAACAGTTATACAGACAGGTAGTGATTCTCATTTCTTCTTTTTATTTTGTTATTCTGCTAGGTCCCAAAGCAGATTCCCTGCATTTCTCCAATGTTGGAGGGTGCTGTCAGCTTTAATTTTGCACCATCCTTAATCCAAGGGAGGTGGCCCTTGGTGTTGCCAGCTGTATATGGAAGAGATTTTAGTTTAATGTAAAGACATGTCTCTCACATAGACAGAAGTCCACCTGCCCCAACTAGCTGAACACAAGCCCTGAAACCAAGTGTGCTATCTAAGCAAATGTGCTCAGGACACAAAGTGGATCATGCGCTGATGTTTTGCTTATCCTTCCATGCTTTGGAAATAGATTGCCACTGAAGGAAATGGAAAGAGGTAACATAAGCGTAATTCTCATAAGACATTTGCCCAAGAAATAAAGGAGCAAGATGGGTAAAAAGTATGTGACATAGTTTTGGGAAACTGGTCATTTTTAAGATTAGAGAGATTTAAACTTACTCTTTTTTGTATTTCTCTAAGTTTGGGTTTTTTTCTGCTCAGGTGGTATGGTTTGGTTTTTATTAAAATGGCAGACTGCAAAAACATGTTTATATAGTCATTCTAACGTATCTCAGCAAAAAACATTAAATTAGGGATTCACATTTTAATGCTATCTGTTTGCAATTAAGAATCTTTATTTTTAAAATTTACTTCCTAATAACGATAAAGATGAAAGACATACCAAATCTTAGTTGTGTTATTTACTCTACTAAAAAACATATAGAAAGTTTGTTCATATTTTAAGTGTCCCTTATACCTTACTATCTATCTAAATACCATGTATCTATTTGTCACCTATCAACTTACCTACTTATGCAACCATTATATTCATTTTTCATTAATAAATGATATCTACACATGGTAATTTTTTTCTTGTAAATATGGGCATATTTATTTCTGCAGGAACCACTATGAACCTTTCCCTTTACAGACATCCCAAACTCCCTCTGTGAATTCAACAAGTATTAAATGAGGGTTTATTGAAGTGTATTCAAGGCTGAGGACACAAAGATGAAGGAAAAAAAAAACCCATAAAATGAAGGGGAAAAAGTCTCAATAAAGACACAGTCTTGCCTGTAAAGATATGTTTTCCTGTGTAATTAATGATAAAAGGTATAAAAGGAAACAAAGGTTGAATTATTCAATGAACTTCAAAAATTAACGATTTAATTGATATGGACTTGGAGAGGAGGTGGGACATCAGCAAGTAGAAGAAATTTCAAATAGGGCATTCTGGGTCCCTTTTCTGAACAATCTTGTTACATAGATTTCAATGAAAAAATTTGGATAAACATTTATATTTTGATTAAACAGGGTAAAAAAGTATTTAATCTATTTAAACTATTTAATCTGTTGGACGTGAAAACAACATTTTATTTATTTATTTATTTATTATTATTATTTTTTAATGGATTGGAGGTTTCAGTGGGATGGGAGAATCACAAGGAATCAGGTGTTCGGAGGAATGTATTGAGTAGAGGTGAGGAACTAGGATGTTGAAAAGTAAAGAAAGGAGAGAAGGAGAGGAAGAAAGAGGAAGAAAAAGAGGGAGAGAGAACAGGAATATTGCTTCATTCTAAAAATGGGTATTAATAATGGCCGATCAATATTTTGTGTATTTAAAATGGAGAACTCTATAAATATTTATTGAGTTTACTTGTTCCGGATCTGAGTTGAAGTCCTGGATATCCTTATTAATTTTCTGTCTCGTTGAGTCTAAATCTCGTTATGGGTCTTATGTATCTGGGTATTAAGATCTCTTATTGTTGCATTGATCCTTTTACCACTGTATCTTTGTTGCTTTGAAATCTATTTTATCAAATGTGAGAATTGCAACTCCTGCTTTTTGTTTATTTATTTATTTTTGCTCTCCATTTGGTTGGTAAATTTTTCTCCAAACCTTTGTTTTGAGTCTTTGTGTATCTTTGGATATATCGTTAGGTTTTGGCTGTATCTTTTGATTGGGGGATTTAGTCGATTTAAATTTAGGGTTACTGCCATTTGATGTTAACTGGCTATTTTATCCATTTGTCGATGTAAATTCTTCTTTATGTTGATGCTCTTTACTTTTTAGTATATTTTTAGAAAGGCTCATACTGGTTGTTCCTTTCTATGTATAATGCTTCTTTCAGAAGTTCTTGTAAAGCAGACCTAGTGGTAATAAAATCTCTGAGTACTTGCTTGTTCATAAAAGATTTTATTTTTCCTTCAATTGTGAAGCTTAGTTTGGCAGGATATGAGATTCTAGCTGAAAGTTCTGTTCTTTAAGTATGTTGAATATTGACCCCCACTCTCTTCTGGCTTGTAGGGTTTCCGCTGAGAGATCTGCTGTAAGTCTAATAGGCTTCCCTTTTTGGGTAACCTGGCCTTTCTCTCTGGCTGCCCTTTGTATTTTCTCCTTCCTTTCGATCCTGGTGAATCTAACGATTATGTGCCTTGGGGTTGCTCTTCTTGAGGAATATCTTTCTGGTGTTCTTTGTATTACCTGGGGTTGAATAGTGTCCTGCTTTGCTAGATTGGGAAAATTTTCTAAACAGGGTAAAAAAGTATTTAATCTATTTAAACTATTTAATCTGTTGTACGTGAAAAAATATAATTTTATTTTTATCAAGTTTTAGTCATATGGATATTTTTAGTAAGTGCATACTAAGAATAGCTTGTGTCTATCAAACTGAAAGACTAAATGAAGTCACCTGTGTAGACTTGGATTGGCTCTAAGAGCCAATTGATTTCAGTAGCAGTTGCATGCACAAATCTCAGCACTGAAATTAGCTGATGGACAGAATGTTATTAGAAAGAGCAAATCTTTAAAATGTTTTAAATATCAGTAACAGCCAAAAGGGAAAAAAAAGGCAGTTAATCAAATGTCAAAGCAACATCGTGTAGAACCAGTTTTGTCTTTCTGCAAAAAAAAGTACATTTGGTTCTCTGTGACTGAATCAAACTTCATCATCTCAAGACTAAAATATGTGACTTTCTACATTTCAAAGTAGAGGCTTCTATTAAATAACAAATCATTATAATCTTTAAAAAAAGAATCAATGAGAAAAACACACACATTTATATGGTCTGGGAAAAATGAAATATATAAAATAGGAGAAAAAGTAGCAGTTAGCATTTAGATTCAAATAAATATTTATAGTTCAGAAATACAATGAGAATTATTTCTCAAACTGTGAATCTGATTATATTACTTCCAGTTGTGCAGCTCCTTAGTGGTCTGTCATTTCTTTCACAGTAGACGTAAGGTATCTTAGCATGAAACTCAAGATGATCCATTGCTTGGCTGCCACCTCACTCTCAACTTATCTCTACCATGCTTCTCCACACTCATATCCTTTCCTTCAGACCCACAAATTGTCTTCAATCCAGCGTGCTCCCCCACATCTAAGGCCCTTTATATAAAACATTCAACTCTACCAGAGGCCCTTTCTTGATGCTTATGATTCGCTGAGCACACTGCTGTGCTGCCCCGGGGGAGTTGCTTTTAGTGAATCCCAATTCTGGGAAGACTCAGGAGGCTACTGTAAAAAGTATTAGCATTATAATATTATTAAAAGCTTTTAAACCATGCCTTATGTAAATAAGTTGTCTAAAAATTGTAATGGTTAGGAAATATAAAGCAATCCATTATTAACATCAGGAATTTTGGGTATCACAAAAGCCTAAGCCTTGAAGTATAATTAACAGATCAGAATTAACTCTCATCATGTAAAAAGAAATACAACATATTAGAACTTAAAATGTCTAAAAACATCCAATAGCATTAGTGCCAGAGAACCCAGAGACACTTAAAAATGATGGCCACAGGCCAGGCGCGGTGGTTCAAGCCTGTAATCCCAGCACTTTGGGAGGCCGAGGCGGGTGGATCACGAGGTCAAGAGATCGAGACCATCCAGGTCAACATCATGAAACCCCATCTCTACTAAAAATACAAAAAATTAGCTGGGCATAGTGGCGCGTTCCTGTAATCCCAGCTACTCAGGACGCTGAGGCAGGAGAATTGCCTGAACCCAGGAGGCGGAGGTTGTGGTGAGCCAAGATCGTGCCATTGCACTCCAGCCTGGGTAACAAGAGCAAAAACTCCCTCTCAAAAAAAAAAAAATTAAAAAAAAAAAATGATGGCAACAGCCAGGCACTGTGTCTCGCGCCTATAATCCCAGCACTTTGGGAGGCTGAGGCAGGTGGATCACCCTGAGGTCAGGAGTTTGAGATGAGCCTGGCCAACATGGTGAAACCCCGTCTCTACTAAAAATACAAAAATTAGCCAGCTGTGGTTGCAGGCACCTATAATCCCAGCTACTTGGAGGCTGAGGCAGGAGAATCCCTTGAACTTGGAAGGCAGAGGTTGCAGTAAGTCAAGATACTGCCATTGAACTTCAGCTTGGCAGACAAGAGCAAGACTGAGTCTTTTTAAAAAAATGGTGACAACAATGCTATGAAACAATAGCAAACAAATTGTACCATCTTGTTTCCAGAAATTGAATTTATCCCAAAGTGTTCCAGGTCTTTGCAGAATCATCAGTGAATCAAGTACATAATCTCATGTATCTATTTGCAATTAGAAAATATATAAATTAGAAGATACATTTTGAAATAATCATGTCATCAAAATTTCTTGTTAATAATGCATCTCTGGCCAGGTGCAGTGGCTCAGGCCTGTAATCCCAGCACTTTGGGAGGCTGAGGTGGGTGGATCACGAGGTCAAGAGATCAAGACCATCCTGGTCAACATGGTGAAACCCCCATCTCTACTAAAAATACAAAAAATTAGCTGGGCATGGTGGTGCACGCCTGTAATCCCAGCTACTCAGGAAGCTGAGGCAGGAGAATTGCCTGAACCCAGCAGGTGGAGGTTGCAGTGAGCTGAGATCACGCCATTGCACTCCAGCCTGGGTAACAAGAGCGAAACTCTGTCTCAAAAATAGAATAAAATACTGCATCTCTGAAGGAGTTCTATTATCCTCAAATATCCAAGTGTCTCAGAACGAGATATTGTGAGAAATATTCCACAGTATGTCACAACTGTAAAAGGAATCTACAGTTATAATAAGATAATCCATAAAAGCAATAATATATTGTATTTATATTGTGACATGGTTTGGTTGGGTGTTCCCACCCAAATCTCATGTCAAATTTGTAATCTTCATGTGTCAAAGAAGAGGCCCGGTGGGAGGGGATTGGATCATGGTGGAAGATTTCCCCCTTGTTGTTTCATGCTAGTGAGTGAGATCTCATGAGATCTCATTTAAAAGTGTGGCACTTCCCATTTCACTCTCTCTGCCTCTTTTGCCAGCATGTAAGACATGCCTTGCTTCTCCTCTGCCTGTAGCTATGATTGTAAGTTTCCTGAGGTCTCCCCAGCCATGTGAAACTGAGTCAATTAAACCTTTTTTCTTTATAAATAATCCAGTCTCAATGAGTTCTTCATAGCAGTGTGGAAATGGAGTAATAAATATTACAAGTAGGTATTTTATAAGTATTTACCTAAGAGGAGGCTGAGAGGCTGTTACTTGACCACAGTGGCCAAGCTGTTAAGTGGTAGGTAGAATCAATTTTTGAATCTATATTATTTGACTTTAAAGCCCACATTTTAGTAAAATATTCTATAGATATTACTGAAGAAAAAACAAAACATTTATACAAATATATGTGCAAAAAATAATACTTGTGCAAGAAGAGAAATTATGTGGTTTTTCTAAGGTTCAAATGTTCTCATATCTTCAGTCATATTTGGGCAAACTGGCCCAATGGGAGATGACACAGTTGAATTCCTAGCATTTTCAGATGCCATTTCCTAGCTTTTAAAAATTCTGCACTTTTCTACTGGACTTAATTTATCTTTATTCTCTGGTTAGCCCATGTAGCGCCTTGTACAGACTCCGTCATACAGCCCCGGAACTTAAAATTAAGGTATAGCATAACAATTTTTCTTATAGCTAACTACTAAAGACTTCCTCTTGCCCAACCAAAATTTATTTTCCACTTTTTTCCTACTTTTGGGTCACTGGGTTTTCTCGACCGGACCATGGGGAAGACAGTAAGAGTGGGTGAATTCACCTATTCTCTGTGTAAGGAAATCTCTTAGCATGCTTAGCTCTAGGGAAATCCCACTACTTTTTCTTGTAATTATTTCAACAATTTAGATATTAGAGAAGTATTACGTGACCTAATGACTATTATTCGCCCATAGGAGACACAGTCAGATAATAACACATTTTCTCGCATATTTAAAAAATAGATCTTTTTCTAGGTATGAGCAAAGAAGGTTTTTTGCCCCTATGGCTGCTGGCTGCCCTCTTGTGGCCACAAAAGGAGTTGATCTAAGGCTAAGGCAACACAGTGGGCCAGAGTCAAGGGGCTTCACGAAGAAGCAGAGATGGAGGCCTGGACTAACCAGCTTATTGAGTCTATCCTACCTCTTGCTATGTATTAATATGTTTCCTTATTTGTAGGGTTGGTTTGCATCAGAAGATCTATTGCTTATATTTGAGAGCACCTAATTTATATGGGATATATAATTTGGTTAATGAAACAAAACCTGGATATCAGAATGTATATCTTATCTAAAATGTAGGTCTAACTCAGGTGTGCTGATTACTTTGAACTGAAGGCACTTAAGAAAATAGTGGATTCAGGCAGAGACTTTTTCTCAGCTTCCCTTATCTGCATAAAAATGGATCCTCCAAATGAATCTCACATGTCACAAATCCCCTACCCAGGAATTCTATCAACCACAGAAGATTGACTCAAACCACTGGAGAGGAGCCTGAGACTGCCACTAACCTAATAAGGCTGTCACCTCTTTTCAGGGCTGCTCTTTGACAACTTTAGTTACCTGAGAGACTTTTTCTGCATAACAAGACCACCTTTATTTACCATACATTTCCTTGCCTCACCTTCCCATAACTTGTGTTGCCACCAAGAAACCCC
Source organism: Callithrix jacchus (assembly GCF_049354715.1). Lineage (NCBI taxonomy): Eukaryota > Metazoa > Chordata > Mammalia > Primates > Cebidae > Callithrix > Callithrix jacchus. Next base: position 54,287,410 of record NC_133502.1, read on the forward strand.
AATTTCCTATTCCTTTCTTTAGCTCAGGATGCAATTAGATAAGATTCAATATTCTGACTCTTCTTTGAGTCTCATATTTTGTAGTACTCTTGTGTATACACATGTGATTAAATGTGGTTTATCTCCTTAATCTGTTTTATGTCAATTTAATTCATAGGCTGGCCAAGAACCTAGAAGAGTGGAGGAAAGTTATTCTTCACTTGCCTATACATTCAAGAAAAATACATTCAAATAAAAATTGTATTCTATCTATCAGTCCTGGTCCAATAGTTTCATATAAGCATAATGTTGAACTTAATTAAAATTATTTAGAAAAATAGGTATAATGATACTTTGAATAGCATCATACCAAAACAGTGTTTATTTTTTAATTTGTCAAAAGGACACATTGTGTTACTTTCAGCTTAAAATCATTCAATGGAATCACACTGCACTTCAAAATTCTCTTTTCTAATCAAGGCTCAGCCTAATCTTTCAATTAATTTGGCCTCCAGTGTAAGGACTCATAAGTCCATAAAATCTTACACTTCAGGCCTCAGTGCAAATGTCACCTCCTCTGAGAAGCTTTATCCTTCCACTGTATCTAAATTCATCTCCTCCTTTCCAGCATTTATCACCTCTTTTATTTCCTTAATTCTTATCATTAGCCTGAATGTATTTTACTCACTTGTTTATTTATTTATTTATCTCCATCTACTCTCATGAGATTATTGATTCCAGTCTGCTTGGATGGAATCCATTATGAGTATGACAGGGTTCCTACTTGTCACCCTCAGCATTAAATTCCCAGCAAATAGAACTGACTCACAATGGGTAATCAATGAATAGTTGTTTAATAAATGAGTGAATGACTAAATAAGTGAAAGTCCTCTAAAACACCGGGGTTATCTCAGTTTTGTTTCATAGTACTCTGAACAATATATGGAATATATTTTTCTATTCAAATCATATGAAAAGTAGTGGTCAGCAAGCCAGTCTTAAATACATTTGCATGAAATATCCTCCTTCATCTTAACACTTTACTAATTTCCCATTTTGTACATTGGTTAGATTTTCTCCTTTGAGTGATCAGGAAATCTTTAGGTTGCTGTGACTAGGGAGGGAAGGAGAATGAGATCTGAACTTTTACAGTGCAGGACTTCTAAATGGCCTACTCTATCTTTTATTTCAGTAGAAAAAATTGGGACACAAAAACGTTTCCCTGATGAATAGTATGGCAATTTCAAAGCTGTGAGTTTTTTCTCTGTTTGCATGACCTTAAATTACAGTGAAATCCACAAGCATTTAAAAGTACAAAGACTGCAAGGCCCTTTCTGACACTCGTTTCATATCTACAATTACCCAAACTCAAAACACATGTGAATAATACTGAATATAAACACTTCAATACCATTTTTCTTTTTAAATAAAATGAAAAGACCGAGGCAGTAATCTGTACCCTGTTTTTCCACAACTTAAATTTAGATTGACGGTATAAAATACCTTTTATCAACACACATTTAATAGAAACTATGTCTGATTTTTAAATTTTGATATTCCTGGGTTAAAAATATGTCTGTTTTCAAATCATAGGTAAGGAGAATTGTTTAATAAGCCACTTATATTGTTAGCATTATATTCAGCTATGATAACTATACTTACTTATATTAACACTATATTTTATTTTCTATATTCTAATGCTTTGACATTTGGTACCTTGCTGTCTTGAGAGGGGCTGTATCTCCTAGAGTTAGCCAGTTCTTAGGGATGGTAAACAACTCACCCAGGAACGTGCCTTCAAATGCAAATCAATGAATCCAGAGTCCACAGCAACCTCTCTCCCTTGTCAGGCTCTCACACTCTAGGTGACTATCCTGTCCTTATCACCCCTGGCCAAAGTACCAGACAACTAATCTCCAGAACTCACTAGAAGACCCCAGTGCTTCTCAGTGTGAAGCCCCATTTTATGGTATCTTCTTCCTCTTAGGAACTATGTTGTCCTGCTACATTGTGGCTGCTCTGGCAAAATACCATAAACTGAGTAGCTCAAACAACAGAAATTTATTTTTTACAGTTTTAGAGACTAGAGAGTCCAAAATCAAGATACTGGGTGACTCAGTGTCTGGCGAGAGCCTGATTCCTAGTTCACCAATAGTGACTTGTATCTGTGTCCTTATATGGGGCAAGAGGGTATTTCTCAGACCTCTTTTATAAGGACACTAAGTTCCAACCTCATTTTGACCTCACTTTCCCAAGGTACTCTTACAAGTAGTCAGACAGACATGAGCAGGGCAGGGAGGGCTCTCCCTCATCTACTAGGAATGTTGGGTGATTTGCGATTATCACATTGCCTCTCTAAAAGTGATAAACTGGTGGTGCCAGGGAAAGGCCATTTCCTGATGGTCTACACCTGTTGCAAAGTGTTAACTGAGTGAAGGTGCCTGAGGGAAGCATTTCCCAGGCATGTGTATCAAAATACAGAATGGAAGGGTGTCAGCTTCTGGGGGCCCACCACTGGAAAAGGGAAAAAAGCCTGAGACGGACTTGCATACAACTTCCTAAACACACTGTGCATGCTCACCTCCCAAGATTAATGAAGGCCCTGTGCATGCGGGCAGCCCACCCTAAGGGAAGAATCACTGGAAAGGGGCCAGTCTATAAGTCCTAGGCTCATGATTAAATATGGCATTTGGCCTCAGTGCCTGCTTAGGTCTCTTGAAGTGTACTTTCCTTTATTTTCTATTCTAAAGCTTTTTCAAAAAACTTCCATTCCTGCTCTAAAATTTGCCTCAGTCTATTTTTCTGCCTTATACCCCTCAGTCAAATTCCTTCTTCTAAGGAGGCAAGAATTAAGGTTGCTTCAGGCCTGTACAGATTCACCACCAGTAACTTGGATATCTGCCACTGGTAATGGTACCACCTCCTAATACCGTCACCCTGAGGGTTAGAATTTCAAGATATTAATTGAGGGGCACAAATATTCAGACCATAGTATATGACTAAGAAACTATTCAGTTGCAATTGTCATCTAATCTATTCACATTACCATACCTACATAATAAAACCTCTTAAATAAGTATGTAAGATATAATTATATGGCAAAAAGTTTATAAAATTAAGTTTCTTAAAATAAACATACTGAAAACTCCACTAATAAGTCTAAAGACTATGAAAGACCTTAAAAATAAAAAGTTAAGTAAAAAACATCAAATGTAGACTGTATATTAGAATTTTCATATTTAAAGTAGCATTCATAAGGTTTCATAATTTTGCTTTCAATTTGACCACATCATTCTATCATTTTCCCTATTGTCTTAAGTTCTATAACTACTTTTGATTTAAAAGAAATCTGCTGGGAGTGTTGGCTCAGGCCTGTATCCCAGCACTTCGAGAGGCCAAGGCAGGCAGATCACTTGAGGTCAGGAATTTGAGACCAGCCTGGACAACATATAGTGAAACACTGTCTCTCCTAAAAAAATACAAAAACTATCTGGGTGTGGTGGTGTATGACTGTAGTCTCAGCTACTTGGGAAACTGAGGCAGAAGAATTACTTGAACCTGGGAGGCAGAGGTTATAGTGAGCCGAGATCAGGCCACTGCACTCCAGCCTGGGCCATGGAGCAAGACTCCTTGTCTCAAACAAACAAACAAACAAAAAACAGATAAATAAAAAGAAATCTAACACATAATTCAAGAAGGACTTTTGAATTACTCTATTACATGTATTTTTTGGTACCCATTGCCCTCAGTGTTGTAGATTTGTTTCTGATTTGTCTCTCTGGAGATTGGGTAGGTATGACAGGTATCAAAGGCACATCTAGGTCTAGGTCAATTCTTGGAGTCTAAGAGTTCAAAATAAGTAAGAAGAATAAAGCAGAAATGTAAGTAAAATATTTGAGAAGGATGAGTTTAGTCACAGATGTCCAAGCTTTTGGCTTCCCTGGGCCACATTGGAAGAAGAATTGTCTTGGGCAACACATAAAATACACTAACACTAACAATAGCTGATGAGTTTTTTAAAAAAAGTTCTGTGCATAATTTTCATGATGTCTGCCACTACAGTTAACCCAAAAAGCCGTCACATTCAATGGGGCTGATAGTGAGAGAGTGAGATATCAAAAACCATCATCAGGCCAGGTGCAGTGCCTCATGCCTATAATCCCAGCACTTTTGGGAGGCTGAGGTGGGCAGATCACTTGAGATGAGGAGTTAAAGACCAGCCTGGCCAACATGGTGAAACTCCATCTCTACTAAAAATACAAAAATTGGCTGGGTGTGGTGACAGGTACCTGTAATCCCTACCACTTGGGAGGCTGAGGCATGAGAATCACTTGAACCTGGGAGGCAGAGGTTGCACTGAGCAAAGATCATGCCACTGCATGTTAGCCTGGGCAACAGAGTAAGACTCTGTCTCAACAAAAACAATAGAAAACCATTGAGCATTGAGTACCATTGGGGCTCAGAAAATAATATGCAAAAGTATGATGCTTTGCCATGCTGAGTGCTTTGAGGAGAAAGATATTGGAGGGCTTCAGAAACAAAGTATCCTTCTGAACTTCTCCTGTACTCGTGAAACTGCCTTTGCAAAATTATGATGGTGAGAAATCTAACATAGTTGACTTCATCTTGCTTCTGACTTCCAAGTCGTCCCTGGTCATTCTTGGGCTTCGGCAAGTTAACTTGAGAAGGAATTTAGTCTATAGTTTAGACTTAAAGCAAAGATGATGATAGCCCTTCCCCAAACTAAACCACATTTGTAAAAATAATGGAAGTTTATAAGGTTCAGATTATAAAAAGGGCCTGAATTCTGATAAAATGGGCTTAGTTTTTTTTCTGCTGCATGTCCAGGCTGCATAGTTTTCAAACTTTTATGCTCTGCTTCCCTTTTAAATATAAATTCCAGCTAGCACTTCTTAAATGCTTTCCTGCTTAGAACTTTCTTTTGCCAGGTGCCCTAGATCATCACTCTCAAGTTCAAACTTTCATAGATCCCTAGGGCATGAACAGATCCAGGCTCTTTATTAAAACATAACTCATGTGACCTTTGCTCCTGTTCCCAGTAAAGTCCTCACTTCCAGCTGAGACCTCGGCATCCTGGACTTCAATGTCAATATCACTATTAGCATTTTGGTCACAATTATTGAACCATCTCTAAGAAGTTCCAAGTATTCCCTCATCTTCCTTTCTTTTCCTGATCTCTCCAAACTTCCAAACTCTACCTGTTACCCAGTTCCAAAGTTTCTTTCACATTTTTAGTATCTTTATAGAAATTTCCCACTCCTTAGAGTCAATTTTCTGTATTGGGCCATTCTTGTATTGCTATAAAGAAAAACCTGGGACTGTGTAATTTATACAGAAAAGAGGTTCAATTGGTTCATGTTTCCACAGGCCACAACAACCATTTAGTTGAGTCACGAATCACAAGTCCAGGTGGAGTTAGCCATCCTCAGAAATGCAAAAGTCTAAAAAGACATCTCAAAAGGTCAACCTTATGTTCTACCATAGTGATGTTAACTACAGGTGTAACTGGGGAAATTATAAATCTGGTGATGCCCATAACAATGACTGGTTATGGTTAACTACACCTACATCTTAACAGAATTCAGGCTTCTCTCATACTCTTAACCTTGTGGTCTTTCATTAGTTTTACAAAGGCTGTTTAGTTTTGGAAAGGGCTTGTTATCATCTTTGCTTTAAGGCTAAATTATAAACTAAATTTCTCCCAAAGTTAGTTTTGTTTACACCCAGGAAAGATCAAAGACAGCTGGGAGGTTAAAAGCAAGATGGAGTCAACTATATTAGATTTCTCTTACTCCATAATTTTTTAAAGGTGGTTTTACAATGCCGTGGACTCTGTAAATTGATTTTGTCTGTGCAGTGGTCAGGAAGAACCCATTACATTATCTGTGTCAGAATTTGATCAGAGAAGCAGATCCCTATGAGTGACACAGTGAAAGGAAATTGTTATAGGGATTAGATATAGCACAATTGAGAGATATAGTACAGTTGTAATAAGTCTATTCAAGGCTGCTAACTTTATGTCTAATGGGACTCTGAAGTCATAATAGGTAAGCCTAGCCGTGGTCAGGAAAGGGAGCTGCATTTAAGATGGAGGAGAGCAAAGAAAAATTGGAATATACAAGGAAAAAATAAACCCTATCTCTTCCTTTTACCACATCTGAACTTGATGATATAAAGGAAATTTTTGTTTAATTCATTGTTTAACAGAGAATTAAACACACACCTGGATCACTGTATAGACAAGTTGTAAAGAAGATCTTGTGGGAGCTAGTAGAGATGTAGGTTGGTCTCATGCCAGTTTCTGAGTTAACAGAACAAGGACGCATGTGATATGCCATATTGTCAGGCACACAATACCAAACTCAGTGTATGAGAATGGCTTTTCACTCACTCCTACCTTCCAAATATTGCATGCAAAATTTTTGCATATCCAACTTTAATATCTTAAATATCTCCCAAAGTGCTGTGGACAGGGAATTAAAATCCACAAAGACAGTTAAGTGTTTATCCAATAATAGTAAAGTACTGTCCTTTTCTTGAGAGGTGAGTTCCAATGCAGTCAACCTGTGTCACAAGGTGGTGTGTTGAGCTCCAAAGAATGGTGCTATTTTAGAGTAGGTTGAATATTCATCAGTGGCTGTTGCTAGGTAAGGCTTGAGAATATAAGTTCATTTTTTCTCATCCCATGGATAATACTCTTGCGAACATAGCCATTTGGTTTGTAAGGACAAAGGCTGATGACATCCACAGAAATCATCAACTTATTTACAAAACTATGACAGTTCCCTTCATCTGAAATTGCTTTTTGGTGAGCATTCCCATAGAACACAAATATCTTTAAATTATCAACACTTTTAAAAGATCTCCTCGAATACCTTTACGCTAGACCCTCTTGCTCAATTTTTTCAGACTTGTTACTAGAGAGTTTCTGATCATTGTACAAAAACATTATTCATTATCAATCAGTTAGTGTACATCTACCTCTGAACATCTCTCACTTCAGGCAAAATGAACTGTTGTATGCATGGCTCAACATCCTCCCCACTAAAATAATTTTCCTTTGCTACTGTTCTTCAAGGACACCCTGGAGTGGGGCTGTATTTTTGCATTCACTTATGTTCATGTAGTTCCAGCATTAGCATAGAGAACCATCTGTAAACAAGTTCCATTTTTTTTATAGTCAAATTTTCATCGATGACTATGAAACTATTAGGATGATTGAGAGAAAGGAGGAAGTGGCAGAATTAAGAGACATGGGCATCTAAACAAAATATTCTTGTGAATTTCTTATGCCTTCAGGGAAAACTTGAATGACATTTCTTATACATAACATCATTTGATGAATGAGTATCACTCTGCAAACCACTGAACTTTATGATTTTATGAATAAGATACCTTCCACAATTTATAGTAGGTAGAGAAGGTCAAACAGTAACTTGTTACTTAATGGTCAAGTGTTATTGGTCTCTACTATAGCCCAGTGGCAAGCAAGATGCTGTTTCTTTTTCTTTCTTTCTTTCTTTTTTCTTTTGTCTTATACTTTAAGTTGTGGGGTACACGTGCAGATCATTCAGGATTGTTACATAGCTATATACATGCCATGGTGGTTTGCTGCATTTATCCCCTCATCACCTACATTAGGTATTTCTCCTAATGTTATCCTTCCCCAATTCCCCCACCCCCTACTATCTCTCCCCCTCCCTGCAACAGGCCCCAGTATGTGATGTTCCCCTCCTTGTGTCCATGTGCTCTCATTGTTCAACACCCACTTATGAGTGAGAACATGCAGTGTTTGGTTTTCTGTTCTGGTGTCAGTTTGCTGAGAATGATGGTTTCCAACTTCATCCATGTCCCTGCAAAGGACATGAACTCATCCCTTTTGACAGCTGCATAGTATTCCATGGTGTATATATGCCACATTTTCCTCATCCAGTCTATCATTGATGGGCATTTGGGTTGGTTCCAAGTCTTTACTATTGTAAACAGTGCCAGCATAAACATACATGTACATGTGTCTTTATAATAGAATGATTTATAAGCCTTTGGGTATATTCCCAGGAATGGGATTGCTGGGTCAAATAGTATTTCTATTTCTAGATCCTTGAGGAATCGCCACACTATCTTCCACAATGGTTGAACTAATTTACACTCCCACCAATGGTGTGAAAGCTTTTCTATTTCTCCACACCCTCTCCAGTGCTGATGCTATTTCCTTAAACAAGAAACATTGTCTATAGAGAATGACTAGCTTTGCTCTAAAATCATAACGATATGTCCCAAATCCCTGAGAATTTCACATAGGTGGTAAGCTCCTGAATTTTTTTTGAAAATTATTCCTTATCTCTGGTGAACATATGTTTCACCAAGGTGTTTAGAGTTGTTGTTTCTTCTTGATCACCAGATTTAATCAGTATTGAGAGAGGGAATCCAGCATGAGCCTTGACTGTGCCCCTATGCATTCTTGCATGTTAGGCCAAAAATGCATGTCCCTAATTGCCCCATTTCTCCAGGCCATTTTTTAGAATTGTATTTGCAGGGAACAACTTTGAGTGATGAGATAGCATCTCCTCCAATGCAAATAATAAGCATGCTTCCATTTGCTTTGCTCTCACTCGTTTTAAAAGTGGTGAATTTCCAAAGCTCAGCTTGAATTTGTTTTCTTGTCATACAGCCCACTGAATGTACACACATTCATCATGGCTCCTGTGTCATCCACATGGGATTTGAGAGAAGATGGGGAATTAACACAAACCAGCAAGAAATTTTGAATACTATTATTGATGTGAATAATAAAGTCCTTTGTCTTTGGTCCAAGAGTCTCATGTCTTCTTCTGGCACCCATGAAACAGTTACAGACTAACTTATATCAATTATATAGGGTAAAAGCTCAGATTCTGCACAGTTCTTGACAATAAACATAATCTCATTAATAAAATGATTCAACATGGTAATCTTTGAAATAGAGAGGCTATCAAGTTCCCTGAAGATTATTACAGTGCTAGAAAGTTGACATAACCCAGAGAAAAAAGCAAGGTACACTGCCATCCTTGTCAGCTGAAAACAAAATGCTTCTGATAATTGTTTCTAGCAGGTATAAATTAAAATAATTTACCAAACCAATAGTAGCATATAACATGTCAGAGGATGTATTGATTTGTTCTAGTTACATATATTCATCCTTGAAAAAATACCTGCAATTGTAGTCATGATTCAATTGGAATAGTCTACTATCATTCTACAAGATATATCTGAATGGGAATGTGATGAGTTATCACCCCCGCATTCTTCAAGTTCTTGGTGATGGTATTAATCACTGCAGTTCCCCAGGATTGTGGTATTGCTTTTGGTTTTTACATAGAGGGATTTCATTTGACTTTCATCTGGCCCTTCCTCTGACATATGTTTCCATCTCAAGAGAGAGTGAACCCTTTTTCCTAAACCCTCCACCATAAAAGGCAGTTTCAGATAAGATAAACCCCAATTAATTGATTTTGATTTTACAAAACTACAATTGTGAAGAATAGCCACTAGATTTGTGGTAAGATAGAATGGTATGGAAAATCTACCTGTGTCTTCAATAGAAATTATGCCAACTTTTAATGAGAAAATGAGGAGAAATTCCTTGGTTCTTCAATTCAATAAACAAGATCAAGAGATATTGTCACAATTATTTATTCATAATATATAGGAATATAATACTATAACATAATATTATAGTTGTTTTTATTATTTGTGTGCTTGATCAAGAACTATTATTTCTAGAAAATGGTCACCTGCCTTGTTAGGCAGTTAAGGTTTTAAGTTAAGTATACAAAGAAGTTTCTTTTTATGTACTTAACATATCTTTTCTGGCTAGACTGGTGCTTTTTTTTTTTTTTTTTTTTTTTTGAGATGGAGTTTTGCTGTTATTACCCAGGCTGGAGTGCAATGGCACGATCTCAGCTCACCGAAACCTCTGCTTTCTGGGTTCAAGCAATTCTCCTGCCTCAGCCTCCTGAGTAGCTGGGACTACAGGTGCGCACCACCATGCCCAGCTAATTTTTGCATTTTTAGTAGAGACGGGGTTTCACCTTGTTAACCAGGATGGTATCGATCTCTTGACCTCATGATCCACCCGCCTCAGCCTTCCAAAGTACTGGGATTATAGGCATTAGCCACCGCGCCCGGCCAGACTGGTGCTTTATACTGTGTGTAGAGATGTCCCTCACTCATACTACTTGTGTGTACATATTACTTGGTATGGTGCACTTATTTCCATCAAGGGCCACAAGAGAAGATTAGAAAGTAATGGAGGGAGTGGCTGGACACCAAAATTCTTCTCAGCATGTTTCTGGAACTAGGTTTGAATTCCTTTCTATGGAATTTAATCCTCTACTGTTAAGAGGTCCATACCAAAATATGACAATACATTATTTTTAATAAGGCACTGTCAGATTCTGAGTTGGGAGTATTATATCTAGACGCTAATGGAACATTTTGTTACAGAAAACTCTGTGAAACTCTGGGGACAAGCAGGTGACCAAATGGGAGGTCTATTCTTCCAGCCTAGCACAGTACACAGCAGCTCTGTTTCATGAAGAATCCGTGGTTGTGGGAACAGTGGAAGATGAGACCTGTGACAAAGACACTGACTTGATTGTGTTGAGAACCACTGTCGACAGTGACAAAGGCAAGTTTCCAGTAAGTGGTGTGCAGAAAGAGGTTTCTGGCAAGGCTAGTCTGAGCAGAAAATGAAGAAAATTCAGTTATTATATAGATACAGCAAATAGCACTGTTCACTACATATTTATGTAAGCTGTTCTCGTAGGGATGTCTCTGAAATACAGATTCTTTGTTGAGTTTCACTAACTTCTTACTTGTATGAGCAGATGTGGAGCCACTCTAATTTAATCACAAAAGCAAAGATGACTTTGTTTGTCTATACAGTCTTTAAGTCCAGGCGACATATATTAAAACAAACAAAACCACTCGAAGTAGTACAAAGTTTGTTTGAGGAGGTATAAAAATATAATATGGTAATTTTCATTCTTTTTTGACTTTAAAATAAGTAAGTTGTTGCATTTAAGAAAAAAAATCTTCAATTTAAAATGCTGCATTGGTGAAATTGAGTTCAAGAGTTTGTTATAAACAAATTCTTTACTACTATAAGTAGCTTCAATAGAAATAGGAAAGTAGATTATTTGAAAAATGTATTTTAAGAGCTCAGTGCTTTTATTTTAAGTAATTCCAATCAGTTTTGTATGTTGAATCCATTTTTCACTTGACTGTAGGATTGATTTCTATAAACTACATTACAGCTGAGAGGTTATGTACAGCATTTGGCACTGAGATTTAAAAAGTAATTATAGGTTGTATATTGTTTCTGAGAAATTAATGGTATCACATTGTTATTTATTTCAGATTTTTCCAATGACTTTCTTTAGTTTTCCTGTATATTTTCCAATTAAGAAACATGACAAAAATTTTCCCATTCTGTTGGTTGCCGGTTTGCTCTAATGATGATTTATTTTGCTGTACAGAAGCTCTGAATTTTAATTAGATACCACTTGTCTATCTTGGTTTTTGTTGCCATTGCTTTTGGTGTTTCAGTCATAAAGTCCTTGCCTATGCCTACGTCCTGGATGGTTTTACCTCCGTTTTCTTCTAGTGTTTTTATGGTGTTAAGTTTTATGTTTAAATCTTTAATCCATTTGGAGTTAATTTTAGTGTAAGATAACTGGAAGGGGTTCAGTTTTTGCTTTCTGCACATTGCTAGCCAGTTTTCCCAACACCATTTATTAAACATGGAGTCCTTTCCCCATTGCTTGTTTCTGTCAGGTTTGTCAAAGATCAGATGGTTGTAGATGTGTGGGGTAATATCCAAAATCTACAGAGAACTAAAACAGATGTACAAGAAAAAGCAAATAATCCCATTCAAAAGTGGGCAAAGGATATGAACAGACGCTTTTCAAAAAAAGACATACATGAGGCCAACAAACATGAAGAAATGCTCATCATCACTGGGTATTAGAGAAATGCAAATCAAAAACACATTGAGATACCATTTCATGCCAGTTAGAATGGCGATCATTAAAAAATCTGGAGACAACAGATGCTGGAGAGGATGTGGAGAAATAGGAACACTCCTACACAGTTGGTGGGAGTGTAAATTAGCTCAACCATTGTGGAAGATAATGTGGCGATTTCTCAAGGATCTAGAAATAGAAATTTCATTTGACCCAGCAATCCTATTACTGGGTATATACCCAAAGAACTATAAATTGTTCTACTGTAAAGACACATGCACACATATGTTCATTGCAGCCCTGTGTACAATAGCAAAGACCTGGAATCAACCCAAATGCCTATCAATGATAGACAGGACAAGGAAAATATGGTACATATACACCATGGAATACTACACAGCCATAAAAAACAATGAATTCTTGTCTTATGTAGGGACTTGGATGAATTTGGAAGTTATTATTCTCAGCAAACTGACAAGAACAGAAAACCAAACACTGCATGTTCTCACTCATAAGTGGGTGTTGTACAGTGAGAACACATGGATTCAGGGAGAGAAGCATCACACACTGCGGGCAGTTGGGGGGTAGGTTAGGGACAGCAAGGGGTGGGAGGGTGGGGAGAGATAACATGGGGAGAAATGCTGGATAAAGTATACACCTAAAGTAAAATAAAAATTAAAATAAAAAAAAAAGAAGTGACAAAAAAATCTGCCTTACAGTAGGCATATTTAATTTGGTTTTATATGTATTTGAATCATTTTGAAAGGGTAACTTGTTTATACCGGATAAAGTCAAGGGAGGTATAAAGGCAATAAACTCCTGCTTTTATGTAGTTTTAGAATTTGGATAACTAGGAGGTCAAACGTAGTACATCTGCACTGGGATCTGCCATACCAGCTCTTTTAAAATCCAGAGCATGGCTTCAAATTAGAACAGAATTTCTCACTGAAAAGACATCCTTCAAAATAAATAGTCCCTTACTATCACTATACTTTCATTAAATAGTAAAATATGCTGTTCATTTTTAAAAAGGTGTATTTTTTTCTCTAAATGTGTTTAGCTGATCAGAACATATACCTCTCATAAAAATTTATGTGTGTACATGGAAAACTAACTCCAAGATGTTGCTGTACTTATGCACATGAGCAGTCTGCTGGCAACCAATCTCCCTGATTATGCAAAGATGGAATTATAGCAAGAATTACTGACAGGCGGATAGGTTTGAATTTCCCACTTCAAAAGTGGTGAATTGTTTCCTTTATGTTCTGTGACAAATGACCTACCTAGCTGCTTGGCCATGCAGAGAAGCTTGGAACAAGCAGAGAAGCTGACAAGGCTGCTGATGCCATGAGAGTTGATTGTAAAAAGTAAACTTCTACTGGAAATGAATTCTTTCTGTATAATTGGGTAAACATTCTTTGAGCTAAATGTTCCATGAGCCGATTCTTGAAGTTGCTATCAGATCTAGTCCGAAGTAAGTTCTGATAACATTCAAATAAAGTATGTAATATTGGTTTAGAAATGATATGGTTAGCAAGAGTATATATACATATATATGTATGTATGTTTGTATATATAATGTGTGCATATGTGTATATATACACACACAGACACACACATATATTATGAGTAAGGACAGAGAAATGAAATGTAAATACCAACTGTGGAGCTTTTTTTCCCCTTATTTGATTTAGGAATAAATATAATATTTAGTAAATGTCAAGAGATGGCAATTATTTTCCCCAATTTTACACCACACTATTATATATGTTGTAAGCTGTTTGAGATCGATATTTCTGTTAGATTTCTTGATACTAGGGTAATATTTTCTCCTAGAAATTCATGTTTAAATCAGTGTTTGCATTTATTTGATGTTCTATAAAAACAAGAAATTGATGAAATATCTTGATAGGAAAAGAGTGTCAGGTGAAATATTTTAGGATAGCAGAATCATTCATTACTGATCTAGGATACGAACATCTGTTCTTGCAGAAAAATAAGACAAGTATTTTTTCCTTAAATATACAAAGACAAAATGCAAGACCAAAATGGTGAGGTCATAATTTTCTAGAAATAGAATATTAATTTACCCTTTCTAATTCCAAATATTCCTTCCGTTGACCCAGACTGACTTGTAACTGAAAGTCTTTTTCACATTCCCATCCTCATTTATCTCTTCTTTATTTCCTTGGTTTTCCAACACTCTTGTCAATTTTCAGTTCTTTTACTCTGTTTCTTCCTCATCTCTTTCAACATTTTTGTGCAAATGACTCTGATATTTTATGCTGTGTGCTAATTAGAACTTTAGCATGCGTGTTAATATAAGTATAGATGATATCCCTGAATCAGGAACTTTTGAAATTATACCTCCTTTACCTACACAATTGAATTGTGGTCAACTTTCAGAATTCATATATATCTTTCTTGAGTTTTGATTATTTAACACAATTCACCACCAAATACATAGAATTTTGAAGATTGCCATTATTGTGTAAAAATTAAAGATATGTAGTCTTCTTTAGCATCAGTTATCATATTACTTCCATCTCTAAAATAATTCTCTTATTTTCCTTCAATTAAAAAAATAATTTCTCTGGGATAAACTCTCTAGAAGCATCTATTTCTTAAAACTAATATACTCTTAGTGTAGTAGTGGAATATTAGCATTTACTGATTAATCCAATCACCTAGAAAATTGTGATAAACTTCTCATGTGCAAATATTTTATTGTTCAACTTGAGTAGTCTGTCCAACACACTTTTCCATCCTAATTAATTCCCTACTTGATTCAAATTAAAACTGAACAAAATACATAAAATGGTGTTTATTCAACCCCCCTCAGTTCTCATAACTGTAGATTTCAAATTAGAAAGAACTCAAACCATGAAAAAAGCTTTATTCAAAATTAAAATGTGTGTTTTCCTCTCTCACTTGCATGATGTATTCCCATTTGCCCTCACAGAGCAACTCAGGTCAATTTAACATGTGGATAAATTGTTTATTTTGTTTGCTACTTTTCAAAAACAAGATTATATTAGGAAAATTGAAGATATATGATATCTCTCTGCACTTTAGCTAATGAGCTGCTGAAAAAAGATTCACACAATTATGGAGAAGGTTAAAATTCAAAGGCTTCTGGTATTCCTATTGTACTACATCTTGTTCTATCTCAGTAAATGACCCCATACTTTACCTCAGAGAGAAACCTGAGGACATCAAATTCCCACTCCTCCCTCAACCAACTTACTACATTTATAATATCATTTCCTCCTTCTTAAGAGTGTAAACCAAAGTTTTCTCCCTTGCTTAAAGCTGTCACCTATTTCGCTTTTCTAGATCTAGTTTACTCTCTTCTCAGAAACTTGTTTTTGAATTATACCTTTGCTTTTATGATTTCACATTTCCTATCTCAGGTATTTCCCTTCAATATATAAATGATATAACTTCTCTATCATTTTAAAACAAAGCAAAAAATGCACAAGAATACATACATCCTTTTCATCGAGTGTGGTAGAAAGAAGTGGTTATCTCAAAATATCTTCCCCTTTTTAACCTGAACTTGTGAGAGCTTTGTCCTTCCATTTTCCAATGCAATGTTCTGTCTTAGTACTTTACCGATAATCAGAAATTTTCTTTCCACACATACTCGATTGGTTCCCAAATCCATGCATCAGGCAAAACATTTATCATGACAATATCTAATTATCTATTTGCTTATTAGAATATTCTATCTGGATATCCTAAATATGTACACAAATCACCATGTGTGCATTAAAATTCATTGTCTTTTCAAAACCAGCTCTTGAACTTGCTTTTAGTGACAGTGACATTTGCCAAACTACCTAAATTCTTCTAGACTGTGTATTCAGTTTATCTCCCAAAGAAGTTCACCAAGATTTACATTTGTACCTCTTCCATATGTCTCCAATTCATGTTTTCATTATTTACTTTTGTGACCTGAAGCATCTGGAGAATATACAGAATAAAACAGAATTAGACCTGTTTCTCTCTATTTCTCCTCCACAAAGAAAATATTTCAAACTCCTCCTTCCATGAAATTGCTGTATTTGCTTCATATTCCCTAATAATTAAGTTAACACAAAGATTACTAACTCTATTTATACAAGTAAATTTTATTGAATATATAATAAATTAGAGAAATTAAAAAAATATTTCTTTTTATTTATAGAAAAAAAATTAAATATATCTAGCTACTTCTCTCCAGAAATTTTAGAAGTTACAAAAGAAATATGGATGAATCGATATTCCACACATTCCTGAATTCTAAATAAGTAATTAGTCCAGAATTAGTGGCAAGATTATAAAAATAAAGTATTTCTATAAGAATATAAAATGCCCTTAACAATGAGTTACATAGAAACTGTTAATGGATAGATGTTTAATTGTTTTGATGATGCAAACAATACATTTAATAAATTTCCTGTGCTCTCTTCTTATAATGCTTAACCTTTAAGACTTTTGTTGGAAAATATAATCTAAGACATAGACTGATGTTCAATTGTATAATTGTAATACAAAGATATAAATTATTGCTGTCTATGTAGTAAACATTTGTTCTCTTGACGCAGTAAGATTCTTTTTATAGTTGAGAATAATGTAGTGTATTCACATTTCTTCACTGAGTTATTTACACATACTTTACATTTTATGATATATTAAGCAGGGTTTATTATTATATACATTTTTGTTATATGTATATGTAGTCTTTAATAAAAAATTAAATAAAGATATTTTATTTCAGGTAGTATGTTTGGCCAGATACCCAAAAAAACCCTTCCTGTTGAAAATAACTAAATGTGCTGTTAGCAGAGTTTTAAAATTATTATTTGTATGCATCGTTGATCTGGCAAGAAAATAAGAAAGCTTCAGGTTCCAAAAACTCAGTAAAACCAAAAACCTCAGGCAAAAACTAATAATTAGAGCCTGTTTATGCCCCGAATGCACTATGGTAAACCTTGGCTTACAGTTCTCCTACCTTGCATGATGTGGTGGAAAGGCGATGAAACCCGCTGGATGTATTTAATAAGAGGTATTTCACAGATCACTGTTACTCAAAAGGGTACACACTTAGTGACAAGAGTAAGCTAAAAATAAAATATCCTGTCACTGAGAGAGATGCAATAAAAGATTACATTTTCAATATTGTCACTTGCTGGTGGGAAAAGCATTCGTCCTTGTTTATTTGTAATTCCAAACTGATTTCCACGTAGATTTACGTCGTAAATAAATCCCATCTATATGGTTAATAAAAACTAACTCAGAATTTACTTTGGGATAGTTAGACAGGTAGATAGGTTTCCTGGTTTCTGATTGAAGCAATTGCAAATGATTTATGATAGATCACAACTACAAAACTCAATGAATTCTCACAGATTAAATATCAAGAAATATATGTTCATATTCACAAACAAGAAAATACACATGAAAACAGAGCACTATCAAGGGCAAAAGTCTTCATATAATAATTTGAGTGTTTTTGTAACTTTTATTTTAGATTCAAGGGGTACATGAGCAGTTTCTGTAAAGGGGTAAATTGTATGTCATGGGGGTTTGGTGTATAGCTAATTTTCTCACCCAAGTAATCAGCCTAATACCCAATAGATAGGTTTTCAATCCTCACACTTCACCCATCCTCCGTCTACAAATAGGCCCCAGTGTCTATCCTAAACAAATTAACACAGGAAGTAAAGATCAAATGCCACATGTTCTCATTTGTAAGTGGGAGCTAAACATTGAGAACATTGAGTACACATGATAGTTAATTTTATGTGTCAACTTGATTGGGCTGCAGTGTCAGATATTCTGAGTGTGTCTGTGCTGATGTTTCTTGGTGAGATTAACATTTGAGTGGGTAGACTGAGTAATGAAAATGGCCTTCCCCAATATGGGTAAGTCTCATTCAGTCTCTTGAAGGCCTGAATAGAATAAAAGGCTGAAAAATCATCATTCTCACAAGAACAGAAAACCAAACACTGCATGTTCTCATTCATAAGTGGGAGTTGTACAATGAGAACACATAGACACAGGGAGGGAAACATCACACACTGGGGCCTGTTGGCGGGGCAGGGGCTAGTGGCGTGATAGCATTAGGAGAAATACCTTATGTAGACGAAGGTGTGATGGATGCAGCAAACTACCATGGCATGTGTATACCTATGTAATACCTATGTAACAAACATATGCACACTCTGCACATGTACTCCAGAACTTAAAGTATAATAATAAAAGAAAAAAGGCTGAGTAAGGGAAAATTTACTCTCTGCCTGAATCTAAGACATTGTTTTTCTACCTTCTACCTATTGGTTCTCCTGGTTCTTCAGCCTTCAGGCTTGGAACAGAACTATCTCTTCAGCTAACCTAGATGTCCACTGTGCTGACTGCAGCTCTTCCTTCCATAATCAAGTGAGCCAATTCTTTATAATAGTCTCTCTCTCTCTCTCTCTCTCCTTCTCTCTCTCTCTCCACAACAACCTCCAACACCATTGGTTCTATTACTTCAGAGGACCCAGACTAATAATACACATCAGAATTAGACAGGCAAAGGCTTGATTTACTAGAATGATCAAACACAGCATATGAAATATCAACATTGAAAGGGCTTTCAATGAAAAAAAAGTTTGACAATAAAAGTAAGAAATATGAGGCTATTAAAATGAGCAAGTGCATTTTAAAAATAATCAAAATATTTAGAATATTTTAAACATTAATAAGTGAAATTAGAGATACAATGGCCATGTACAGCAGCAGATGGAGCATGATAAAATAGAGTATTAGTAAATTGGAAGATAGAGTCCAAGAAATTATCCAAAACATGGCACAAAGACACAGACTATAAAAGAGAGATGGAGACAAAAATCATATAAAAATTAGGTCTAAAAACTAATTAATTGAACTTGAATAAAGAGAGGGGTAAAAGAATAAAGTAGAAGTAATGTTGAGAAGATAATAGTTATGAATTTACCAGTAGAATAAGTAAATTATCTTCTATTCAGGGAATAAGATAAAATTGCATAAAAGCCAGAGTAGTGATTACTTTCAGAGTGGGTGTGGTGTAAGAGAGTTGTGCTTCTGAAGGCATCCTGGTGGCTTCTGTGGTGTTGGCAAAATCTATTCTTTGACCTGCATAGTAACAACTGCATATATACAACTTCATACATTAAAGTGACTCATTAAGCTATACCTAGGAGGTTTTTAAGAAAGGTGAATAAAAATAGAAATGGAAAATATTAATGACTACACATTTGTAATATACATATGAAAAAATAAATCTCATGCATAAAGTTATTTTCAGAATAAAAAAATCTAAGAGAATTTGTAAATGGTGCTAATTAAAAGAAATTTAAAGGATATATACTAAAGCAAATGGAAAACAATCTCAAATGGAAAGACTGAGGTGGAAGAAGAAAGTGTGAAGAGAAAGTGGTAAATATGATGAACATGTGAGTAACTCAACAACGATTGACTTTTATAAAAGTATTCTATTACAATTTTATAGTTATTTTTGAGAAAATGACAAACGCACATGAAACTTTACTTTTCCTCAATTAATTATACATTTTGAAAATAGGTAAAGTACAACCAAAATAATACAAATAGAATATAAACTGTCAAGCCAATGGAGAAAAGCTAAATGAGAAAAAACAATAGAAATAAATAGAAAAATTATGATATAAATAAAATGCACAAAATAAGTTTGTAGAAATAAAGCCAAATATATCAGTAAATGTTAATAAACATAAATAAAACATGTATGTTTAAAAGACAAAGGCTTGATTAAAAATTTAAAAAATGAGCAACACTGTATCTGGGTATACACTATTTATAAGAGGCATACAGAGGTCATAGAATTTTGTGTGAAGTTTGAAGGCAAATAAAAGAAAGAGAAAAATAAGAGGCCAGAAAAACATTAACAAAAGTATTGATATAATAATATTTATAATAAACAATTATATTTTAAAGAAGATACATGACCAAAAAAAGGGGGAGAGTTGAATATTTCAATTGACCAAAAAGATAAGGCAGTAACAAAATAAAGCAAGTAGTATAACAAGCCCTCCAGGGGATTCAGATGCCTTTTAGGTTGGTTTGGTGATCACTGGATTAGTTGTTTTAACTGAGCCCAAAATACTAGTAATTTAAACACCTTTTTCTCTCTTCCACGTGAAACTCAGATTGGAAAGCCCTAAGAAATTTTGTGTCATTTCAAGCCGTGAAATTATCTGGATAATCAAGTTTGATCTATATTGCTTATGATTAAAGATTAATCACCACCTAATTTGTGTTCTAGCTCACAGCAAGAAGAAATAAGATATTAAGAGCCAGGTGCTTTCTTGTAACAGCAGGACCTAGAAAATGTGAATATCACTTCTATTCACACTGCATTGACGGCAACCTAGCCACATGACTATATCAGCTGCAGTGCATACTAGGAAAATGTAGTATCCAGCAGTGGCCATGTACCTAATGAAAACTGAGAGCATTCTATTACAAAAAGGAAAGGGGGCATGAACAATATGAGGAACTGGCCATCTCTGCCTCAGGCTTATAACTACTATAGTAATTTAAACAACAGAACACTTTCAATTAAAAAAATATAAAACTAAGGGGCTTGTACATATAAATTGTACCAATCATTTAAAAAGAAATTCCGAAGTTGCCCAATCAAGACTTACTGTCTCATTTTATACCTAATAAAAAAATAGAAACTATGAGAGTGGAAAATGGCAAGCCGTTTTCACTCATGAGCTGGGATGCAAAAATGTGGAAGTCAATATTAGTAAATCAAAACTAGTGATGTATAATAAAGATGACATCATGCATACATACAATAATGAAGTAATACGTGAGTATGTTCATAACAAAAAGAAGAAAAATTTATAGCAGTTATGAACTTCATTAAAATATGTAAGGTAAAATATCATATGAATTTCCCAATAGATGCCAAAAAGAATTAGATAAAATTAGTAGAATTCAAAATAATTTGATAGAGGCATACAATATGTTATTTTTAAAAGGCAATCTTTCCTGGTGGACACTATACCTGAGGGTTCAGAAGAACTCCCACTTTTGTGTCCATTCAGCTGCTTAAGGATGTTAGAAAGAATACTAAGAACACTAAATTTTATTGGCTCTCTTCTTTCTCTGTTCAGTACACTCTGAGGTGAGAGGAATTCAGTGAGGATATTTGTTTCAGTAAATATAGGATTCAGTAAATCTATCTGTAGTAATTCTGGGAGAAGTATGTTAGGCAAATAGGGCAAATGTATAATCACAGTGTCTATTCTAGAGAGGATAAATCACTGGCTCTTCAATTGTAGAAGGACAACAAAATCAACCATTCACCAAGAAGTTTGGTGGTCTTCCTAGGATGTGATGCTCTAATGGAGGTTACATTTTGTCTCTTTCTTTTAGCAAATTTGAATATTTCAGCTATGGTAGTAGTCAGATCAGCCTCAGTGAGGGAAAACCCATATTGCTGAATTCATTCATCACATCCATTCTGCCACTACAGCCATTTTGCTTAAAAGAGTATTGAGCAAGCACTAGGGTGGTTGGGGAATGAGGTGCCTGACACTTTAGACACTTTGTTCCCTTGATAGAATTATTGTTCAGAGAACATGCCGTGAAAGGAGCGATGCATGGAGTTCATAACTTGCCACCATTTTAATGCATTTCAAGAGATCCGTGCACACACTTTCACTCTCAAGCACCTTGTATAATATCAATTTTCTAATATTTTTCCTGCTATTTTCCAGAAAATTTGAACAAATTGATGGCTAATGGTTCTTAATTTGTTGAGAGTTTTACCTCTGGTATCTCTCCTTCTAAGCAGCATTTACTTACAGTTGTAATACTAGCTGGCCTGCCCACTAGAAGGATTTTCCACCTAAACAGACATTAAATGAAGCTGCAGTGCTTCTTCTGGCTGTGCCAACAAATCTTAGATAAGCACCTGAAAATAAGATTTGATTATGTTCTCCTTTTGCCAACTTCATATGGATTAGTTAGGCTACAAGGTATAGGCTTAGTTACTGAGAAAATGAGAGCCCAATATTAGTACCTGAAACAGAGAAAAATATTTATCTCAATGTAACAGCAGAACCGATTAAGTAGTTCTGACAGCATCAACATGTGACTTCCATCTCCAACTCCAATGCATTTGCTCTAATTCTGATCCTTTTCCACAAGTGGATAATGGAAAAAAGCACAAAATTACAAAGGAATATATACTCAAAAATGTAAGGGCAAGATGAAGGAGGATATCTATTTTTTCTGTGACATTCCATAGGCAAGAACGAAGTCATATAGTTCTTACATAGCTGTAAAGAATAAGAAATGCTGCCTTCATGTAGACAATCATGTTCCCAGAAAAAATGGCATTACCATGGGTAGAGGAGTTAACAGATAATGGAAGATTACTCACAAGTGACCATAATGTAGTTAAGTTGCTTATATATTACAACCCAGCAATTCCGCTCCAAAGTATGCGTTCTTGTACATATGATCCAGAGCACATCATCTTTATTGTTGTCATCAATGCTTAAATAGCATTTAACAATAAACACTTTATGTATTACTCATTTAATCCCATAAATGTATGTAATTGTCATTAATAATTTAAAATTACTATAAAAAATGTCTGTAACAATGAATTTCTAGTTTTCTCAAACAGGTGAGCTGACAAGAAATAAGAAGTTAAAATAGCAAATAAGGATACATATGGAATGTACAGCCATGTATAAGACACATCACATAGGAGAATAATCCGAGCAGCATTGGTTGTAATAGCAGAATCAAAACAAAGTAAAAAACAATTTAAGTGACAATCACAATTGAATGGATAAATAACTTGTGAGACATTAATACAGTAAAATTTTTTATCACAATAAAAATCAGATCATTGACATGCAAATTTGTGAAGCATTCCATATTTTTAATAGCACGGTACTAGTACCAAACAGAGATATAGACCAATGGAGTAGAACAGAGGCCTCGGATGTAACACCACACTTCTACATCCATCTGATCTTTGACAAACCTGACAAAAACAAGCAATGGGGAAAGGATGTCCTGTTTAATAAATGGTGTCGGGAAAACTGGCTAGCAGTGTGCAGAAGCTGAAACTGGACCCCTTCCTTACACCTTATACAAAAATGAACTCTGGATGAATTAAAGATTTAAACATAAGACCTAACACCATAAAAACCCTAGAAGAAAACCTAGGCAACAACATTCAGGACATAGGCATAGGCAAGAACTTCATGATGAAAACACCAAAAGCAATGGAAACAAAAGCCAAAATAGACAAATGGGATCGAATTAAACTCCAGAACTTCTGTACAGCAAAGGAAACAATCATTAGAGTAAACTGGCAACCAACAGAATGGGAAAATGTTTTTGCAAGCTACCCATTTGACAAAGGGCTAATATCCAGAATCTACACAGAACTTAAACAAATTTACAAGAAAAAAAGAAAGCAACCCCATTAAAAAGTGGGCCAAAGATACGAGCAGACATTTTTTCAAATAAGACATTTATGTGGCCAACAAACATATGAAAAAATACTCATATCACTGGTCATTAGGGAAATGCAAATCAAAACCACGTTGAGAGACCATCTCATGCCAGTTAGCATGGTGATCATTAAAAAATTCTGGAGACAACAGGTGCTGGAGAGGACGTGGAAAAATAGAAACACTTCTACACTGTTGGTGAGAGTGTAGATTAGTGCAAACATTGTGGAAGACAGTGTGGCAATTCCTCAAGGATCTAGGAATAGAAATACCATTTGACCCAGCAATCCCATTACTGGTTATATACCCAAAGGATTATGAGTCATTCTGTTATAAAGGCACATGCACATGCGTGTTCATTGTGGCACTGTTCACAATAGCAAAGACTTGAAACAAACCCAAATGTCCATCAAGGATATACTGGATAAAGAAAACGTGGCACATATACACCATGGAATACTAGGCAGTCATAAAAAAGTATGCATTCATGTCCTTTGCAGGGACATGAATGAAGCTGGAAACCATCATTTTCAGCAAACTGACACAAGAACAGAACACCAAACACCGCATGTTCTCACTCATAAGTGAGTGTTGAACAATGAGAACACATGGACACAGGGAGGGGAACATCACACATTGGGGTCTGTTGGGTGTTTGGGGGCTGGAAGAGAGATAGTAGGGGGTGGGGAGATTAGGGAGGGATAACATTAGGAGAAATATCTAATGTAAGTGACGGGGGATGGAGGCAGCAAACCGCCATGGCATGTGTATACCTACGCAACAATCCTACAAGATTTGCACATGTACCTCAGAAATTAAAGTAAAATAAATAAATAAATTTTTAAAATGGCAATTGAACCAAAAAAAAAAAAAACAAAAATGAAAATCAAATCATTGTCTGATGAACGTTGCCTCTGGCGAGGGGAATGAAATAAACTACATGCAACAACATAAATAACACTTAAAAGAATATTATTGAACAAAGAAAAAGCAATTGTAGGGGTACAAGTAGTATGATTTCTTTAATGCAAAATTTAAATTCAGTGTAAACAAAATATATGGTAAATTAAAGATTTGGATTAAAATTATAAAGTTAGATATTTAATAAATGAAAGGCTCAGTATAGGTTCATATGGATCAGTAGAGGAAAAATAATAGAAAATATTTACAGGACACTTCAAGGCTAAACGTTGTACTTTGTTTCTTAAGTGGTGCCTATTCTCTCCGCCTTTACCATTTTGTCCAAAGGTTTTGTGTCCAAAATCTTTTATCTTGTTTGAAAAGTAAATAATTCATAGATTTCATAATGGAAAAACTTTAGAAATTAAACAAATCTTGATATTTGTGGCACTGAATTGCCTGTAAGAATAAAGAGTGAGAATTAATGATGACAGAAAATGTAAAGAACAGGTGAGAAATAAATGAAATAAAATATTTTAAATGAATAATTGAATGTCAAAGAACAGCATTATTTGCTAAGTTCATTAAAGAGAATTGTTTACCCATGCACAAATTAAAGTGTTATACAAACATGTCATACTGTCTTTGATACTAACAAGTCTCGTTGACATTTTTAGATATTCTGAAGAAAGAGTTGTATTTATGTCACTACAAATAAAGTGCAAATTTTTTTTTTTTTAATTTTTTATTGGATTATAGGTTTTGGGGTACATGAGCAGAGCATGCAAGACAGTTGCGTAGGTACACACATGGCAGTGTGCTTTGCTTTTCTTCTCCCCTTCACCCACATTTGGCATTTCTCCCCAGGCTATCCCTCCCCACCTCCCCCTCCCACTGGCCCTCCCCTTTTCACCCCAATAGACCCCAGTGTTTAGTACTCCCCTTTCTGTGTCCATGTGTTCTCATTTTTCATCACCCACCTATGAGTGAGAATATGCGGTGTTTCATTTTCTGTTCTTGTGTCAGTTTGCTGAGGATGATGTTCTCCAGATTCATCCATGTCCCTACAAACGACACGAACTCATCATTTCTGATTGCTGCATAATATTCCATGGTGTATATGTGCCACATTTTTCCAATCCAGTCTATTATCAATGGGCATTTGGGTTGATTCCAGGTCTTTGCTATTGTAAACAGTGCTGCAATGAACATTCGTGTACATGTGTCCTTATAGTAGAACGATTTATAGTCTTTTGGATATATACCCAGTAATGGGATTGCTGGATTTGAAACTTCTCTATTGTTATAAAATTTGCACTTTATCTCTAAGATAAAGTGCAAATTTTATAACAATAGAGAAGTTTCAAATCCATCACAGGAAGGTAATTTACTTTCTTTATAATTTTTTTGTTGGAGAACATACAATTGTAGCACTTGAATGTATTTAGAAGAAAAACATAATACTTTCTTTGGTCTAAATCTATGTCCATTTGTGAGAATAGACCTTTTTTCTGGACTTATTTGCTGAAATTGTAGAAACTTATGTGCAAGTGCCTTGGGATATATGATTGCCAACAGCAGGAAACCTGAAAAATTGAAAAGCATAAATTACTGTCAGTTAAAAAACTGTCGAATATTATTAGTAAAGAAAAGGCATAAAAGAATGAATTAGCATAAGGAACCTCAAGGCATTTATCTAAATAATGTAAACATCAGTTCTTCTAGAGAAAAACCTCGGCATCCTTGAGATAAATAAAGTCATATACCAGTAGAGGATTTAGATTAATGAAGAGAATGGAGGTACTACGGAGATCTTCTGTCACTTCCTCTTGCTAGAGGCATGATTCTGCCTAGAAGTCCTGAGTCTATGACATCTCAAGGCCTTTAAAAGACATGTTTATGTTATCTCATAATTCTATTCAATGAATTAGAAAAAGCTAATTATTAGAATACAGAGAACTTGGATACTGTGCAATAACTAAATGCCAGATAATTAAGAGTGTCTGACTTCCTCTCAACAGTCTTGCAAAGTAGGTGCAATCATCACTACTCTGAGTAGCAAAACTGAAGATTAGCAAAATTAAGCATGTCTTCCAATATCATACATCTAATAAGTGTGGAATGTGAACCTAGCTGTCTTGGACTACAAAGCTCACGTCTTCCACTGCACCAGCCTGCTTTGTAAAGTTGTACTAAGCTGCAAAAATGACTTTATGTTTTTGTAACATTACAGGATGCACATTTCTTTTACTAAAGAAAGCTCTTCAGCAGAAGGTGTAAAACTACATCTAATAATGAATGTTTTGTTCAATCACATGTCATGTTTGTATAACAGCACTTACCAGAAATGTGTAAAAGATGATGTCTACCTGTACCTGGATCATGGTGATACTATTATGAGTATGTGCATAAGTCCAAACTTATCGAATTGTGTACACTAAACATGTGCTTTTTCATGTGTATCAAATATAATTCAATAAGGCTGTTAATTAAGTAAAAACGTTGGTTTGGAAACTTTTGCACGTTCATGTATGATTCATTTTTAAATTAAGTAATTGAGGAAACGTTAAGAAATTAAGAATAGAAAAGATAGTAACTAAACAAAAAATTTGAAATGTGTGAAATTTAAAATCACACGTTCTAATGTCAATGTCTTGTTGGCCAGGACATTAAAAACAAACATATTGACCTTGCACAATAGATCTTCCAAAGAAGGCCTCCACTGAATGATCAAAGAAGTGTGCCGAAACAAACAGAGAAATTTTTTAAAGTAGAAATAAAATTGTGTTTAGACTAAGTCTAGGACTGTCACAGACTTACACTTATTTTTGAACTGAAAAAAATAGCAGGAAAATCCTCTCTTCTATATCTACATGCACAAGTAAACAGGTAAGTAGCTATCATAGAGCTATTTAGCATAGTACACTGTAGTAAACATTCCCATGGAAAAAAAAATGGACATTCACATTAAACATTAAGATGAAGTCATTTCCCAATGTCCTGAACAATGTAATTTTCCCAGGCCTTTTTTTTTTTTTCACTCTAATAGAGAACTGACTCTCTGATCAAAACAAACCAAGAAATTCTTAGGTATCTAAGAATTTACCCAGTGTTGTCTCATTGCTGTAGGGATAATCAGTCTCTCCTGTATAATAGAAGCTGCTTTAGAAGTAAACATTTGAAAATCTTTAATTAAAGATTAAAAATTTTATTAAAATATATGCAATACAGGGCAAATATGGTGGCTCATGCCTGTAATCCCAGCACTTTGGGGGACCAATGTGGGCAGATCACTTGAGAAAGGAGTTCAAGACCAGCCTGGGCAATATGATGAAATCTTGTCTCTACTAAAAATACACAAATTAGCAGGGAGTGGTGGTGCATGCCTGT
Source organism: Callithrix jacchus (assembly GCF_049354715.1). Classification (NCBI taxonomy): domain Eukaryota; kingdom Metazoa; phylum Chordata; class Mammalia; order Primates; family Cebidae; genus Callithrix; species Callithrix jacchus. Next base: position 54,315,239 of record NC_133502.1, read on the forward strand.
AATCCCAGCTATTTGGGTTTTTGAAGCATGAGAATTGCTTGAACCCAGGAGGTGCCCGCAGTGAGCTGAGATCGATCACACCACTGCACTCCAGCCTGGGCAACAGAGTGAGACTCTGTATCAAAAAATATACATATCTTATATATATGTATTATATAATATGTAATAATATATGTATTATACATATGATAGGTACTTTAATGAATATAAAAATTACAATTAGTTAAAACACACATATATTTTAACTCCAATTATTCCAGAATGAACAAGATTTTTATTCCAAAAAGCATGAAAACATTTATGACTCTATGCTACTAAGACAATCATTTTTCATCCCATTTACTTGTCCCATCTAAGTCTAACGTGCTCATTAAATGGCATTTGTTACAATGTATATGATAAACTGACTATAAGCATAAGCTTTGCATTTAGGCAGAACCTAGCTACAAACTTTGGTTTCACCAAATACCTAGTCTCTCAGGTTTCAAACCACAACAAGCAAGATATTTAAAAATTATAAAACAAATCTAAAATTGGTGACACGGGGAAAGTCCTATAATAACACACATTTTTCTACCTAAACCCTGAATCAGCAGAGAAATAAGTTATAATACGAAGACAAAAATATCTCCCTTATTATTCATAATAAATTCATGATTGTGCCTTATGTCTGTGAGCAAATGAATAAAGCCCCTCACATGAACCTTCAGCAGTAGATAGATCCATTCACCATGCATGCCTGATCTCATAAAGCGTGTGACAATGAGCACAATGAATGGCATGCTAGGACCTCATTCCTAAGAAAGCAGAACCCTTCAATCCAAGCATACCCAGCTTTACCAAACAAGGAAGTCACTCCATTCTCCCTGGCAACAAGAGAGTAAAAGGCAAGAGAAAGCAGAATGGCAGAAATAGATGTCCCCCTGCAAGACAGAAAATGTCAGAAGTAGGAAAGAAGTGGCTCTTATCCCATCACTTTTTAAAACTGGAGTTTTAAATTTGAAAATAAGTAAAATGCACTTAGAACATGAAAATTTTGCAACAAATATTAAGCATTATTAATTGGTATATGATCAGTGTCTTTTATTCTATATTTCTTCTTGTAATAAAACATTTACTTGCCAATATCTGTAATAACTAATACTATAAAATAACTGCTTGTTAAATGTGTGGAATATAAGATTATGCATGTTTTCTCTATTTCAAATTCTGGGATATATTTTTCTCATCAGCATCTCTAATCCCCGGTCCCCAGTAAAGGAAAAATCTATTAATACATACATTGTGGGATTTATACAGCAAAGTTTAAAATGCTTTTGAGAAATGATGAAATAGATACTATTATATCTGTCACACACACACTGTTTATGGGAGTTGTAATTAGTTCTCAAATGCAATTTTACAATATATATAAAGAGCTTTAAAAATGATTTCAAGTATTTTGACCTGATAATTGTACTTATAAGAAAATGTCTGAAGAACTAACAAAATATAAAAAACTCATTATAAACCATAATTTAAAACCCCGCAACATTTAAAACAGTAAAAACTGAAGAACAACTTGTTTGTCAATATGAGAAAGGATTAAACTATTCTAGTACACTTTTTATGTAGCGATAAAAAACACTTTAATGAATAATTTTATATCAGTAGGGGAAACATTTTCAAAGTAAAAAACAAGTTAATTAAAGTATATATTCAATCATTCAATAGAGTATATTCTATACTTACTAAGTACCAGATACTTTCTACTTTCTGGAAATATTATGATGCATAAAATAGACAAAGTTGCTAACCTTGCCACATGAGGTGGGCACAAAGACCAATAACAAGTAAAATAAAAATTAGACAATTTTATATTGTGATACCAGAAAGATAAACTCTGAGAGATTTCCATTTCTAGAAAGATGACTATTAAATCTCCCTAATAGCATCTATAACTGAAATAATCCAAATGGATTAGACGTTTAATCTTGCAGTTGAGCTGTCATGAAAAGAGTCTGTCGACCATCAAGCAAAGGGAAATCACACACAGGAAGGGAAGTGAAGGCAAAGTCAGATTTTTTTTTCAAGTGTCTTTCAACCCTGGAGCTCTTGGGCTTCCTTCTTTGGACCACAAAGGTGGAAGGTTTCGGAGTTAATGTCTGAGACCTCACCAAGGAGCGAAATTTTTAACAGCAAACAAATATTTAATGCAGATAATTAAAAGGCATATGTAGCCTCAGTTATAAAATTTTTTACACAGAAATATATAGATGAAAAATTTATATGGAAAAGGAGCAAAGACAACATAGTAGAATAAATGTAGTCTCAATAAATGATACTACAACAACTGGACACCCAGATGCAAAAAAATAAAAAAAAATTACACACAAACTTTACATTTTTCACAAAAATTAACTCTAAATGAATCATAAGCCTAAATGTAAGTGCAAATGATAAAAGACTTATAACAAAGGGGGAATCTACATGTCCTTGAGTTTGTGATGACTTTTCAGATACAACAACAAGGACATGATCCGTGAATGAAAGAAACTGATAAGTAGGTGAATGAATAAGCAGTGGTATATCTAGACAATGGAATCTCATTCAAAGCTGAAAAGAAACGGGCTATCAAGTCTTGAAAAGTCATGGAGGAACCTAAAATGTCTAATAACAAATGAAAACATATAGTCAACCTGAAAAGGCTAGATACCATATGATTCCAACTACAGTGTATATGACATTCTGGAAAAGGTAAAATATGGAGGCAGTAAAAATATCAGTGGTTGCTAATGGTTGAGGAGACTAAGGATGAATATGTGGAACACAGGGGTTTTAGGGCAGTGAAAGTATTCTGTATGATACCATAATGGAGAATACATTTTTCAAAACCAGTAAAATGTGCACCAAGAATGAACCCCAATGCAAACTATGGACTTTAGATGATAATTATGTGTTGATGTAGATTAATCAATTGTCACAAGTGTGCTATTCTGAGACAGTAAGTTGATAATGAGGGAGGATTTTTTTAATGTGGGACAGGGCCAGAGTATATAGGAGCTCTCTGTAGTTACTTTTCAATTTTTCTGTGAATTTAAGACTACTCTAAAAAGTGAAGTCTGTTTTAAAAACTAAATTGCCTAATTTAATTTGGTATGGCATTCCTACTGTTTTATAATCTCAAATACTTACAATAAGTACATGTATAATATGACCTAATCATGTTTTATTTATAATTATTTCCACTTATCTTGACTTCCAAGGGATATAAGTAACTTTAGACTCAGTCTCAAATTAAATATTCAATTTCTATAATATTTAATGCCAATTACTGTTTAGTGATTCAAATTAAGAAAAAAAAATTTCTGTTCTAAGAAGTTTTACCCTGTCATTTCCTTTTTCTATTTTCTACCGTTTATTTCGTCTACCTTCTGCTTAAAAAATGAAGTGATTCATGAGAGCTTTACTGTAAGGTTTCAATTTTAATATAACATTAAACCACTAAGATAAATACACACAGTATAATTTCCGTCTCTTCCTGATATTTTAAGAGGTAATGGTTCTCCCACTGTCTTTTTCTGTTTAAGTATTACAAGAAGTATTTCAGGAGTAAGTTCTCTCTCTCAACCCTGGAGCTCTTGGACTGAGAGACAGAGAGAGAGAGAGAGATTAGATAGATAGATAGATATGTACACATGTATTTATCTATAGAGATAGATAGGTAGATATGCTCAAAAAAGTAGTGCTTGTTGTTTATATGAAATTTAAATTTAACTGATCAAACCTGCCCTAAACACAGTCTTAGATGAGGTGCATGAAGTTGCTGCCATGGGGAATCCTAGAACTTTAATTTTTCTTCTCTCCAACTTAGTGGTTAAATGTTGATATTTCTGAGAAATAAAGGACGCCTACTAAGCATCTAAATACCTCAAATATAACTGCTTGGAGAAAGGCACAGATCTAGATATCTGGATATGTTTTCACTCTTCTGCAAGTAAATGCAAATACAAATGAGCCCTTGCAGAAGAGAATCTCTAGGCAGCTAGTAAATGCATGTTCCTGTATGAGGATCCCAGTCTTCACTATGTGTTTAGTATGTGGCTACCTAATAAATATAAAATGAATTTATTAAATTTATAAAATACAATAAAATGAATATTTTATTCACTTGACCCCAAAAGTTTCATTTGGCACAAAGAGGTATTTTATTTAACAAACTTACAAAATTTAATAAATAAACTAATAAATTGCCTAAAAGCAATGGTAAATTGCAAAATAGTCTAAGGTGATGTCATTAATATCTTAATGCTTGATTACTAATTTTTGTTGTTGAATAAAGAATAAAGTTGGTCAATTAATCATTCAATATCCATTTTTGAAATATAATGTATACTAATATTAATGATGTTAATATTTTTAATGGCTCCAAAATTAGTAATACAAATTTACTTTTTAAGGCTTTGTGTCTTAATCTTCACTAATACTTCATCTTGAATTATACCACACCTCCATGTGTGTATTTCACTGGCTTAGATAGTATTTTAGCTTAACTGTAACAAATGGTAATCACACAGGGTTTGAAAGAGCTGAAAAACCCGTTGTCAAAACATAGAACATGCAACAGGCTTGGCATCATCTTTCTCTTTTACTCATTAAAAATGTTCATTTAATCCCTTATATTTGTTTTCCATGAGAGTATACCTTCTTTGTAATAGTACAAGTTAGGGATGGGGTGCCAAGGGGGAGAATTGAGATAATGAGAAAGGATGTATTCCTGAAAGTAAAAAAAAAAGAAAAACTGTTTATTTTTTTCCTTTTCATAAACCTCATCTCATCTTAATATTAGGTTTATATTTGTAAGACTTATAAAATAAAACTCCTTTTTTATATTAAAATTCCTTACATTTTATATTTGTTTCACTTTGCTGCCCAAGTCCTCTAGATAATTGTAATTTTCTCCTACAAATTTTTCATCTTTACTGTAAGGCCCTTGAACAGCATGAGCTTCGTTGATTTATTCAGCTATAACCTTAACACTTTGGCATCCAACTTAATACATGAATGCTGCTGCTTTTCCTAACAAGGCCCTGGGAGGATGACCTTCTTTGGTGTGTGTTTTGTTAGATTCATCCCTTGAGCTTTTCTTCCAAATAGGAATAGAAAAATTTTTAAAAAATGGAATATCCCAACAGGGCTCATAAGTATGGTTCAACCCTTTCAATTTTCTCCCTAATGAAGAAATGTTAAGCTTAGTGAGTAGGCTGCCTCTACCACAACTTTACCCACACACAAAGTGTCTCTCTTACTATTAAACTAAATCTCCTTACTAAAACTGGTGCTACACTCAGATGAGCATTTTATGCTTTTGTTATTGCCTGAATAATTTTACATAGTTTTAAGTATAACAAAAATCTGTATAAAACCAGCAACAACTTTGAACATTTGAGGTCACATTTTGCAAATATGTTTCATAATCCTTTGCCCATTAGCATATATTTTTAGCAGTTTAAATGTTCACTCTGAGTTCTTAGTTTTCTCAAGATGCCTTATGCTTTTATACTGTTAATATTCTAAAAATGAAAATTTGAAAAAGTTATTAATGGTGGCATAAAAATAGTTTCTCAGAAATATATATTGACTTGCAGGTACTGTTGAGAAAAAGTTTTATCATAATCTTACATGTAGTTATTCAAGTAGGGTACTATATTCTGTATCGCTTTGATTAATCAGTCACTATCTTTATTTGTGGTAGATAAAAATGTCTGCATTTCTTAAATTTACAATTTCTATCTCTTCCTCCAAGTATCATAATATGTTGACTTTCTCTGTTGACTATATGATATTATTTCATCAGAAGTAGAGTAGTAGTTGTTACTGTAACTTGCTTTCAACAGCATTTGACATTTTTATATTTCCTTAATAATGTCCAAAAAAGGGATCATTATTGTATCTTTTAAAAAACATTGATACAGTAGTTCATCATGTATTAAGATAATTTGCTTGTACATTTTTATTCTTTTATGTTATTTTTATTTCAATTCACTTTTGTTTAAATGAAAACTGAAAACTAGTTAAAGCAGAACATCCACAGAGAAGAAGAAGACCATATTAAATGTGACAATGATGAAAGAGACTTAAAGAAATTCCAGTTATGGCAAAATTTTTGTGAAACCAGAAGTAAAAAAAATATATGATTTATTTACTTAAGGAATTGTAAATTAGGAATTTCAAGTTGAATATGTGAATCATTTTTCTATTTTTGAAAGAGGTTTCAAGCTCAAAATGTCCCAAGCAATTTTTACTCTTTCCCCTCACAGCTGACATTTAGCCTATATATTTTTTGTCTTAGTCAATAGAATAATCATACACCCACTTTCACAAATAAAGACCTCATAGATATTCTTAATTCCTTTCTGTTTGCATCCCACTTTAGTCACCAAGTTCAGTCTATTTTATTTTCTAAATATCATTGCTTACTCTCTACCTTCTTTCCTCTGCCATTGTAGTCCAAGACAGTATTATCTTTTACTTAAACTAAGGTTCTCTTAACTGGTCCTTCAGTTCTCTTCCCCTTCTGTCTTTCCTCTTTTGGAGCCCTAGAATTGCCTTCCTAAAACAAATCCACCAGGGTAGGTTCTCTGCTCACAAACTTTGAATGAGGCCTCATGGCTTGTAAAAATCCATGTTCCTTCTGCTGGTTTTCTAAATTAATCATACATGGCTTCAAAATACATAATCAAGAGCTCTTCACTTCCTCCACACTTGTGATCGCTTTCTTAATATTCCTCCACCAAGCTGTGAGTTTCTAGAACTCAGGAATTGTGTTTTACTCATTTCTCATGAGGACATAAAGTATAGTTTGTATTCCAGAATAATCTCCTCTTGAATTGTTTTTACCTGCTATGAAAATTTTAAAATCTCACTCCTCTACTCCATTGACCTTGCTTAGGCTCTCATGGGCTTGGCACTGGCTTTTGAACTGGTTTCCAACCTCCAACTTAGAGTTTCCTCAAAACCACCTTTTACGTAGAGCCTCTAGACTGAACTGGCTAAAACTGCATTTGCTTGCTACCCTTTATGTAACTTATTTTTCTATAGGGTAATGGCTATGTTTCTTAACATGATATATAATGTTCTCCACCAATCATCCATGCCAACCTCTGAAGTGTTATTCATTCCCATTTCCTGTCCTGTTATCATATGGTTATATATATCACATGGACTCATTATCATACAGTTCAATTAATCTCATAGTAGGTCCTCACCTCTATTTTATGCCTCATTGTCCATGTAGTTTCCTCTCTCTGGCATTTTCCCTGACTCTTATCTTTCCTGTATTTTGCTGGATAATCTTCCTATTCACCTTTTGAAACTCAGTTCAGGCATTATGTCATCTAGAAAATCTTCATAGAATCCTGTCGTCCACCTCTAGTCAAGCAAAGGGTCCATCCTTTAAGATCTTATAGAATTTCTGGCATTACCTTATCACTTTATTTATTTCATTTTTTGGAAACAGTTTATGTTTCTATCTCAATCAATAAGCCCTACATATCTTAGAAGAAAGAACATGATTTCTTTTTCAAGAAGTACCTAGAACAACATGGGCCAACTATAAGGTGCTTAATGGATATTTGTGGAAGGGAAGTAAATTTTTGATCACAACTTTTCATTTGTATCTCTCATTTTTTCACCATGTTTCAAAAACTTACAGTCTTTTATATGTGTTGTTTGATTTTCCAACTTCTCTGGATTTATTCATGTCATTTTTTTTTTCCCTACAGAGAATGTAACCATCTTCTAAACTACCCTGTGGAAATGCTACACAACTTTATAGAGCTATTTCAAATGCCTTCTCCTCCCTAAGGCTTTTAGTGATTTCCTCATATTACTGAACTAAATGTCTGCAACAGTCTGTTTCTTTTCACCAGTTTATTTGACAGCTATGGGTCCTGATTTTACTCATTTCCTGCTACATGGTTGGCTTCATGAGGCTGAGTGTCTTTTTGTTTGTGCTTGCGTTATTGTTTATACTATATATCATGCATCATAATTCCTGTTAAAAACAGATGTTTTATAAATATTAATTCATTTAATTTTCTCTATTGTTAACTATTTTGCTAATAAAATACCTTACCATCATGGAGTACATAGTGGTATGTATACATTTCTCTTTTACTTACTGGGACTTTATTGCTCTAAGAATTTCATTCCGAAGGTAGATTTTAATAAGAGCAATTTAGAAGTCTATGATACTAGTTATATAAATACCATTTCATTTGACTCTGTAAACTTTTATTTATTTATAAAAATATACAATTATTTAATCCTAAATGGAAAGAAAACACAAGCTATAAGAATTATTTATATCATTTTATTTTCTCTATTGTTAACTATTTTACTAATAATTATCAGCTATTTTGATCAATTATAATAAAATTTAAATTGTAGTATGTTAATATTCTTAAAGAAGTCATTACAGAGAAAATATAAAAATATTTCGCTATAGAGGCTTGAGAATTACAATGTTGAGAGTTGAAAACCTTGTATTTAACTGCTGCACTACTGCTAACCACTGCTGTATATTTTTAAAAAGTTTCTTACTGTCTCTGGGCCTCACTTTGCCCATAATTCAAATAAGTAGAAAATATCTATGTTACCAAATACATAGGATTTTAGTTATAATTAAATAAATAAATGATGTGATGTCACTTTGAAAAATTAAAAATAAAATACAAAATTTCATATCATTATAAGATTTATTAAGAACTAATCATCTCTATAAAAGCTATTAAATCATTACATGAATGTTTATTTTGCACACATGCCACACTAGGTTTGTGATTTATATCTATCCAAACAATAAAAGACCTTACATGATATACTGTGAGTTAACTTTCTGGTTGAAATGTAATCTAAATGGTATCAGAAAAATTTCCTAACAAATGAATAAAAGAGACTAAAATTCTACAAAAAAAAAAAAACATTGCTTACAGAAACCAACTAAATGAAAAAAAAAGATAATCTAATAAAATCACAAAAATTTGACATAACTTCAAAAAAGTAGATTCTGAAGAAAAGGTCAGCACAGCAAGCTTCCTGGTAAACTGACAAGCTATTCCACTAAGGGATACTGACAAATTGATAAGAATTATAGCTAATAACCTGGCTTCTCCAGAAAAGTAAACTAGATGGTTATTAGACTAAAAAGAGGTAAACATGACTACCGAGTAGAAATAGATGTAATGAGAAAGATAATCACATGGTTTGCTTTCAGACAGAAGAGAAAATAGCAAGGTTTCACACTGAATTCGGGAAATAACAGAAGGACCAGATCAATCCTCACATTCAGATAGAAGAAATCCCCATTGTTGTTCAGTGAAGAATGGCAGAGCATGTCTATGAGAACACAGAGCAAGTATTCTGCTGGGAACACTCAACCTCTCAGCTGAACTCTCCATCTTCTGCTACCTACACCAATTCATCAGAGAATTGAAAAGTAGGTGGGTACATATACTGCTCTGAGAATAAAGAAACCCTTCTCCGATATGGCATAAATAATCTGAGGTATTCCTATATCTCATGAGAATAAATTCTGAACAGAATCTCTCATTATGGACAAGAAAACTAGAAAAAGTAAGTAGTTATGCAAATTCAACACAACAAACACATGAGATATATACCATAATATCAAAAGGTAAAGTACTAAATTTGAAGAATTTATTTAAAGTAACAGAAGAAATTTTCTCAAAATTATCTCACTCTACAGGACACAAAAGAATATAGGTTTCGTGTGTGAGTTTATTAAGAAAATTTAAAAAATAACTTCAATAAAAGTAAAAAGGAGCAGACCCAACTAAGATTATTGTACAATTAATAAATATAATAATATAAGAAGCAGCAAGGCATGAAAACCACTGACAACCATAATACATACATGGAAGACTGTCTCTAGATTATCATTGTGAGTACAGCTTAAAAGTAGGAAGTTATAAAAGTAATTGGAAAGAAGCTAATACATATGCATGATGGATAAAGATAATCCAACATCGATAACTGATATAAGTGAAATAGAGAAATCAACAAATGGAAGTAGGCTTATTCAGCAATTTAACACAAAAATGTTCATGAAGAGGACAAAAAACTCTGAAACTTCAGTATGAGGTTACACATTGTATGTATGCAAAATTTTATAAAGAATTCTCAATATTTTAGAGAGAGAGAGAGCCCCAAAATCCTATACGCATTAGAGGCTTGACCTCAATTCCCTGACATCAACCCTAGGCAACCACTATTTACTTTCTGTCTTTATAGATTTGCTTATTCTTGATATTTCATGTAAAGGTAATTAAAAGATACGTGTGGTATTTTCTGCCTGGCTTCTATTGCTTAGTACAGTGTTTGAAGGTCAATCAATGTTGTAGCAATAATTAGTAATTCACTTATTTCTACTGCCAGATAATAAAGATATACATTTTATTATCCATTAATTTGTTGATGAATGTTTGAGTTGTTTCTACATTGGGGCTCTTGTAAATAATGCTGCTATTAGCATTTATGTCCAAATATTTGTTTAAATACCTATTTTCAATTATTTTTCGTATTAGTGTATCTGGAAGTGAAATTGGTGAATGATATGGTAATTCTATGTTTATTTGAGGAATCAAAGAACCATAAAACAGTTTTTTCTCCGTACTTACACTACTTTATATTTCCACCAGCAATGTATGAAGGTTCTAATTTCTTCATTTACTAATTATAATCAGCATTTTTTTGTTTTGTTTATTAGCTATTCTAGTAAGTATGAGGTAGTGTATAATTGTGGTTAATGATTACTAATAGTAAGCATCTTTTCATATACTCATTAGTTATTTATATATCTTCTTAAAATATGTAATTTTAAAAACAGAATTACTTTAGCCTACTCAGTTTGTTTCAAATTTTTCAGAAACTTGGAGGAATATTTTAAAGAATTAATGTTTTCCGTTATGATTGAAATTTTGTATTTCTTTTCATTCCAGCTTAGTTTTTCTGCTGTTATTCATATATTGATGTTTTTTGAAATTATATCTGTAATGTGATATAGTTTTGTGATGCATATTAATACCTTTCTCTCTGTAAATGAAAAAAGCAAGGTAATTATATCACCTAATGAGAAAAATTATTTTTTCTCACTGATAGAATCTGAATAATGTTTTAAAATGCATCTTTTAAACACTAAAGTTGTGTTTAAATTTACACCGAATTTACTGCTTATTTTCTTGAAGAAAACATATAGATTTTTTAAAGAAGACACAAAAGTGACCAACAGGTGTATGAAAATATGCTCAACATCACTAATCATCAAGGGAATGTAAATCAAAACCACAGTGAGATATGACTTCGCATATTTTAGAACAGCCATTATCAAAAAGACAAAAGACAACAAATGTAGGCAAGGATATGGAGGAAAGGGAATCCTTGTACACTGTTAGGGGAATGTAAATTTATAGAGCCATTCTGAAAAGCAGCATGGAGATTTTCTCAAAAAATTACAAATAGAACTATCGTATAAGCCAATAATCTCACTTTGGGGTATATATTGAAAGGAAATAAAATCAGTATGTCAAAGAGATACCAACACTCTCACATCTATTGCAGCATTATTTACAATAGTTAAGATTCAGAATCAACCTGTGTCTATCAAAGGATTACTGGATTTAAAAAAAAAAAGCCTCTCTCTCTTTCTCTCTCTTGCTTTCTCTCTTTTTACACATACACGCACACACATACACACATATACACAAACACACACACGATTATTCAGCCTTTATAAAGAAGGAAATACTGTCATTTGTGACAATTTGAGTGAACTTGAGGATGTTTTGCTAAGCCGTGCGTAAAAACACAAACACTGAATGATCTTACTTGCATTTGGAGTCTTGAAAAGTCAAACTCAGAAGTGGAGTCACAGTCAAGTGATGGTTGCCAAAGGGTGGGGATAGGGAAAATGAGGGATGTTGGTCGAAGTCTACAAAGGTTCAGTTATGCAGGATGAATAAATTCTGGAGATCTAGTGTGAAGCCTGATGACTATAGTGAATAACACTGTATTGTTTGTCTTTGTGTTACTGCAACAAAGTACCGCAAACTGGGTAATTTAAAAAAACAATAGAAATTTATTTTCCACTGTCTGGAGACAAGAAAGTCCAAGATCAAGGTGCCCATAGTGTTAGTATCTGGTAATACTATTCAATAAACAGTGCTAGGATAACTGACTAGTTATGTGCAGAAGAATGAAACTGGACCCTCTCTTTTTTCGCCATATACAAAAATTACATAAAAACTGATTAAAGATTTAAATGTAAGACCTTAAAATACAAAAAGTCTAGAAGTAGGCCGGGCGTGGTGGCTCAAGCCTGTAATCCCAGCACTTTGGGAGGCCGAGGCGGGTGGATCACGAGGTCAAGAGATCAAGACCATCCTGGTCAACATGGTGAAACCCCGTCTCTACTAAAAATTACAAAAAATTAGCTGGGCACGGTAGCGCGTGCCTGTAATCCCAGCTACTCAGGAGGCTGAGGCAGGAGAATTGCCTGAACCCAGGGGGCGGAGGTTGCGGTGAGCCGAGATCGCGCCATTGCACTCCAGCCTGGGTAACAAGAGCGAAACTCCATCTCAAAAAAAAAAAAAAAAGTCTAGAAGTAAACCAAAGAAATACCATTCTCAACATTAGCGGTGGCAAAGACCTGACAACTGCAACAAAAACAAAAATTAACAAGTGGGGCCTGATTAAAGAGTTTTTGCACAACAGAGGAAACTATCAACAGAGTAAATTAACAGCCTACAAAACAGAAGAAAATATTAGCAAACTATACATCTGACAAAGATCTAATCACAAGAATGTATAAGGAATTTAAATAAATCAACAGCAAACAATCAAAAAACAAACAACTCCATTTAAAAGTGGACAAAACACAAAAATAGATACTTCTCAGAAGACATACAAGTGGCCAAAAAACATATAAACAAATGGTCATTATCTCTAATCATCAGAGGAATGCAAATTATATTCACAATTAGATGCCATCTCACACCAGTTAGAATGGCTATTACGAAAAATTCAAAAAACGTCAGATGCTGGCATGGCTTCAAAGAAAAGGGAATGATTATATGCTGTTTGTGGCAAAGTAAATTAGTTCAGTCACTGTGAAAAGCAGTTTGGAGATTTCTAAAAGAACTTAAAACAGGGCTACTATTCAACCTAGCAATCCCATTACTGGGCATATATCCAAAGGCAAATAGATCATTACACCGAAAAGACACATGCATTTATATGTTCATCACTGCACTATTCATAATAGCAGTGATGAACCCATGGAACACACCTAGGTGCCTATTAGTGGTGGATTGGATAAAGAAAATGTGGTACATATATACCATGGAATACTATGCAGCCATAGAAAAAGAAGAAAATCATGTCCTTTGCAACAACATGGTTGGAGCTGGAGGTCATATCCTAAGTGAGTTAATGCAGGAGCAGAAAACCAAATAATTCATGTTCTCACTGAAGTGGCTACACATTGAGCATGCATGGACATACACATGGGAACACTAGACACTGCAGACTGCTAGAGGGAGGTGAGAGGGAGGGGAAGATGGATGGAGAAACTACCTACTGGGTACTATGCTCACCCCTCAGGTGCAAAATACCCATTGTACAAACCTGCATGTGTACTACCGGTATCTAAAATAAAAATTGAAATTGGCCGGGCGCGGTGGCTCAAGCCTGTAATCCCAGCACTTTGGGAGGCCGAGGCGGGTGGATCACGAGGTCAACAGATCGAGACCATCCTGGTCAACATGGTGAAACCCTGTCTCTACTAAAAACACAAAAAAAATTAGCTGGGCATGGTGGCACGTGCCTGTAATCCCAGCTACTCGGGAGGCTGAGGCGGGAGAATTGCTTGAACCCAGGAGGCGGAGGTCGCGGTGAGCCGAGATTGCGCCATTGCACTCCAGCCTGGGTAACAAGAGTGAAACGCCGTCTCAAAAAAAAAAAAAAAAAAAAAAAAAAAAAAAAATTGAAATTAAGATAAAAAACTTTAAAAAAATAGTGAGGAAGTATGAAAAAGCGAAACAGAGAGAAATAGAAAGGAAGAACTCAAAGCAAATATGCCAAGAAGTAAACAGTGGCAACTTCCCATTGATGGAAGTTGACTGTTGTTATTTGCTTTATAATTTTCTATAATTTATTTTTAATTTTTGTATTGATTCCTAAGTCCTAAAACAAAATCTTTCTACTTCAGAGTGGCAAGTCAATTAAACATGCACGAGTAAACTTGAGTCTATGAGCAAATTGAATATAATAATTGTAATCAATAAGTGTTTAGATGCAGTTTTCATGCTCCACAGAAAAATATCAAAAATGAATATGTGAGATGTAATCCAATGCTCTCCTTTCTAATACAAAGCAGGATGTTATATGATTTTGTTTTGTAATTTGTCTTTAAAGATGCTCTGTTAACTAGTAAAGGTTATACATAAAATCATCTTAAATCTCAATTAAGACATTATTAGTAAAAGAAAAATAAGCAGTCCATTTTTTAATATTAGAGACTGAAATTACTTGATGTGAAAAAAAACAAAATAAAATGTTAGGCTTTTTTGCCTCAGGATTCTCAGAAGAGAATAAATAGACAAAATATTATAAAATGGCTTAGCTTCTTTTATATCTTAGATAAATAGAAGGGGATTTTTGTTTAACATATAATGTATCATTTAAAGTGTTGATAAATTAAAGTAGTAGAATGTCATACATTTCCAGTAGTCAAATAGCTGAAAACTAAATAATAGATTGTTTTTAATTTTAAAGTACTTCAAAAATAATCTTAGCTTCAATATCAATTGAGTGACAATTTTAACATTATCCTTGATATTTAACAATATTTTTACTATATATCTTTTGTTCCTGATTTCAGTAATACTTATATATCTGTAAGAAATATATTTATCCTTTTTTGTTACATTAAATTAAAATTTAAGATATTTTAAAGATGAGTTATGTAATCGTTTTGTTTAAAATGTCTGCTCGATTTTTTAATCTATTATTGTAATTTATATAATTAACATATATCATCATTGAAAATATCTTAATCATTGAAATTTTTTGATATGTTTCCAAGCCATGTATTGCTTTACCTTTGTGTGCTGCCTGTATACTATGGGATCTTAACAATAAAAATAAAAATTGCCACGGGGCAGAGGTTGCAGTGAGCAGAGATTGCACCACTGCACTTCAGCCTGGACAACAAGAGCAAAACTCCATCTCAAGAAGAAAACAAAGCTATATATATCTTTCCTGGGTTCTTTTTTTTTTTTTTTTTTTGCTCTGTAGTGACTAAACTTTGAATGTATGAAATATATATTTGTATGGTTTCAACTGAATATTTCAAAATATTGACACATTTTTACAAATATTATTTTAGAACATGTTTTTGCAAAGTGTCAGCATTTGAGATTATTTTGCCTTTATATTTATTATTAAACAACTCTTGCCACAATGCAGAGGAGAGCCCACAAAACCATGTGGAAGAAGGGGTCCTAAATGGAAGAGGAATAACTTCCCGCTTTAATAAAAAAAGAACAACATAATGTGTTTAGAGTAAAATTGTTTGATATCTGGAAGATGAGGTTGTTTCTTTACTATTTCTATTTTATTATTATTATGACTATTAATAGGAATGCCATTTGTTGATTGTAGAAGGTGTCAGGTAGGTGGAGATTAAAGGGATGAAGAAAAGTTTTGATTGTGCTTGTAGGAGGGTGAGAATAAGTTGCAAATAGCAATATAATAATGATTAGGATGTTCAAGTTCATTTGAAGTTGGTAAATATTATAGGAGTCAAGACATCATCAGCATCAATGGTAATTTCTCCAGAATTTCTTGATTGTCAAAGTGACATAGTTTGGCTGTGTCTCTACCCAAGTCTCATCTTGAATTGTACTCTCAGAATTTCCCACAAGTTGTGGGAGGGACCCAGAAGGAGGTAACTGAATTATGGGGAATGGTCTTTGCCCTGCTATTCTCATGAAAGTGAATAAGTCTCACAAGATCTGATGGGTTTATCAGGGGTTTCCAATTTCGCTTTTTCCTCATTATTCTCTTGCCACCACCATGTGAGAGGTGCCTTTTGTCTTCTGCCATGATTCTGAGGCCTCCCCAGCCACGTGGAATTGTACGTCCAATTAAACCTCTTTGTGTTCCCAGTTTCGGCTATGTCTTTATCAGCAGAATGAATATGGACTAATACACCAAGAGAGGGCATATGAACTTGGACCATTGGGGATGGTTCAGTACTAAAGTATTGTCATACAGAGGAAATAAAATATTGAAGGGTCCAGAGTTTTGAGAATATAGGAGATCGTTATTAAAATGATATGCTGTGGAATAAACTAGATAAAGAAGAAAAACCTTAGATTTGTACAGTACTGAATTGTTTTCAAATGTAAAATATATGCTTGTTTTTTTGTTGTTAGGTTAAAAACTATTGTTTTTCCTTATGGGTAATTTTTTAATCTACCTAGCATTTGCTGTACTATGTTTATTTTCTTTCATTCTAAATATTTTCCATGACTGATTTATTTCTTTCCCCTTTTAATTGTGAGATATACCTCCAGAAGAGTGCACAAGATAAATGTGAACAATTTTAGACATAATTACAAACTGGAGAAGTGATAGAACATTGCCTGATCTCGATGTGTATCCTCCCTAATTACCTACTCCTCCTCTTCTTAGAGATAACCAGTATCCTGATTTTGTGAATATAATGTCCTTACAATTATTTTTTATTGTATCAATTATACATGACTTCTAAACTACATAGGCCATATCTCCGATAGCTAAGGGAAATATGTGGTTTGTACTTATAGGCAACTTAGTTTTGCTTAATCATAGTGATTATGAGATGTAAGTGGTTTGTTGTGTGTAGCTGTGGCTCATTTATTTTTATTTCTATATAATAGGAATAATCAGACTTGTTAATTCCATGTCCCTTTCACACTCTAAAAATTATTGAGAACCACAGAAAGTATTGGTTTATGTGTTTTATCTATAAACATTTATTAAACTAGAAATAAAAAACTAAAATATTTTATAAATTTTATGTTTATTGCAAGAATTTATGTAAGCTTATTACAAAATCTTATGGCATGGCAATGAAAATCACATAATTTTTTAAAAAATTATTGCCATTTGAAAAATTCTGTGAGAAAAGCAGCATTGCTTCATATTTTTTTATCTCTTTAATATCTGACAAAAAGAGATAGCTGGATTCTAATATCTGCTTCTCCATTTAATCTGTTGCAATAGGTACAAAGAAGTATTAAAAAATATAAATAAAAACCAGCCACACACACATATATAAGTAGAAGACATCAGATTTTTAATAATCATTTTAGGTAAGTGTACACCTTATTTTGACACTGCATAAAATGCAAAACATGGTTGATTTTCGAAGCTAAGTTGTAATATGAACTTGAAATTATATCAGTGAAGTTTATTTTAAAATCCACTTGTCTACCTGCAACTTTGAATCAGTCTTTACCTATCAGTCATTCTGAAACATCATTCATTGGTCATTTGGAAAATCAAATTATCAGAGTTATGAAAATCTTTTAAATGTCAATACATGTTATTAAATGATATCAAAAAATTGATTTGCCAATATCACCAGCAATCTCATCAGAAAAAGCCTTTAAATAATAGAAAGCAATCAAACTCCAACTGGTGGGTAAAAGTTCCTTGAAATTATAACCTTATGGGTTCAAATTTTATTATTAGCAATAAATATGGGAAGTTGTTTTTCTTGAAGTGTTGGGCTTACTTTGTTGTTTTTAAGACAAGTATGAAATACTTATGTCTAAGTATCCATAATTTGCTTATCAGTTATTTTTTCACGTAGAAATGGAAAAAGCAGCTGATTCATTTGCACCTAAAAAACAAGTGCTGTGCCCTGATAAAAACCATCCTATTTTAGTATCTGGCACAAATGCTTTATAAATTCCCTTCTCTTTCCATAGAATATTAAAAACATATGTACCTAAGGAGTGAGATTTAATGACATTTAATTTTGTTACTGCTTATTTGAGAACATTCTTAATTGAAACTTTTTTCCCCTTGTGACTATGGTGAAGAACACAATGAGTACTAGTACAGTGTGGTGCCACTGCTGGGATTTGTGTTAGGACACTAAGGTTTCATTTGCCATCACTTTGCATGATCGTTGCAAATGCTAATATAACGTAAAAAGCAAAATGTGTCTCATTATTATGGATATAATTTTGACTTTGCAGACCCTCTGAAAGTGCCCCACTTTGAAAAACTATTTCTACTTAGTATTCCAAGGTATGAATATATCACAATTATTTAATCTTTTTACTAGAAATGGACATTGATCATTTCTGGGTCTGTTTCTATTGATTCATTTTTCTTCTCATTACATATTATATTTCCCTGTTTCTTTGAATGCTTGTAATTTTTTCTTTGATTTCAGACATAGTTAATTTTACCATGTTAGGAGCTAGACTGTTTCTTTTTAATTTCTTGAAGTGTTTTGCGGCTTTGTTCTGTGATTGTTATTAAAGATAGTTGATCTTTTAAAGATTTTCTTTTAAGATTTATTAAAAACCACCAGAACAGCCTTTAATTTAAGACTAATTTTCTCTCTGCTGAGGAAGGGCCACCTGAGAATTCTCCCCAGTGCTTCATTCATCAGGTTTTTCCACTTTGGCTGATGGGTACACTGTGGCTGATCCTGTCTTAGTTCTGGGGATTGGATTATCTTTTCCTTTTAGGTACTTCTTTCCTTGGTCTCAAGTAGCTTCTTCTCCTGCACCTGCTGACTAATAACTAGCTAAAGAACCAATTTTACACCCCCAGAGCTTTTATTCTATACAGTTCTCTTCTGTTTGTACAGCTTTCTATGTCTAGCATTGTAGGGGTTCATGATGAGAATGTGAATCTCTGGGAATCTCTCATTCTCTCTTTCCCCATACTGGAGAACCTCTCTAGGTTCCCAGCAGATCCTAACTGAGCTAGCTGCCTCATTGCTCTCTCCTCTGTGTTTCAGGTGTTTCCTGCCACCTCTCTTGAATTCCAGTGTTGACTCTCTTAGATGTTCTACTCAACGTGTGATATCTATTTGAAATTTTCATTCTCTCTGAGAAGGGGACAGATATACAATGTGTCTAGTCAGACATGTTGAACCTATTGATTGATTTTTCAATAGCTGTAGCTAACACTATTTCATGGTGTTATTAGTAGAGTGTCAGGAGCTGCTCTAAGACCCAAGGATACACAGCTAGCAACTGATGAAGCCAGAATTTGGTCCCAAAAAGCAAGATTTAAGAGGATATGCTCTTAATTTATGCAGCAAACTGCCTTTCAATAATCATATGGAATTCAACAGGTGGGTTTTGTTTTGTTTTTCATAATTATTTATTATTTTATTTGTACCTGAGTCCATTTAGGAAAGTTTTTTTTTCAGATGTTTCTCATTTATGTATGGTGCGATTTATGTATGCCTTAAATATGGACAATTATTATGGTTCCTAAAAATTTAAAATTTAAAAGTAGAAGCTAAACCTAAACATGGATTTTTAAAAAATACATGCTCTGAGCTCAATGCCATTTTGAAAGGAAGTGTAACTAATCAACCTCCTACACTGGGGAAATACATGCACTGGGCTTGAAATTTAGAAGTAAATCTAATGATTAAAAAATAATACATAGTAAGTTAATGATATATTAACTATTGGGATAAAGAATTCCCAATTGCATGGAAGGCAATGTTTCTATTCTAATTTAATTATAAATGCAATGCTTTAAACATTTTATTTTGTTTTAAAATTTTTAGTTTTGATATATAGTAAGAATGGTGTTTACAACAAAGGTAATGGGTTATGTTGACCTACTGTGTGTGACAGTAAAATAGGAAGTGAATAAATGATGTATAAATTTACTGACCTAGAAATTGCCACCTGCTTGATTTTTATTAACTTATTACTTTGGTACTAACTGCAGAGATTTAACAAGCTTTTTTAAGACCTTACAACCAATAAGAAAAAGGCTGGATTCAGATTCACAGTGACTTAGCCTAAAGACGGTGCAGGGCAATGCCTCCAAGAATGAAAAAAAGAAAGATGGAAATAAAGTAAGGAAAACGTAAAGGAGGAAAATATAATGAAATAAAAGAAAATCCAAATATTGCAATATTGTTCTTTACACCTTATCTGCCTGTTCTTCACAAAATTTTTAGCAGACTAGATTCCCAACTTAATTGCATTACTTTCTCCCTAGTGCTAAATTATATAAAAACACCATTCATAGCAAAAAATAAAAATAAGAATATAGCATAAAGGTGATAAAAGGAAAGACAAATTTATTTTTAAAGGCTAATATCTCACTATGCTGATAATTAAAGGTATGAGTTATTTGCATTTAGATGATCACTTATACATTGCAGCTATGATTGTTTCACTCTGTAAAATGAATGGACACAGCAGACAGTAGTGTTTCCATGTGGTTGCTTCACTAGTGAAGATGTATTATTATATGACAAGCAAGCTATAGCCCAGGGGTTTGTAATACAGAAATATACCAACGACCATCAGCTGAGGGCTATTTTATTCATATTTCTTTATTAGTATTACTGAGTTTCCATTAATCACAATAAATGATATTAATTTTTCATCTATATATTAATAAATATTGACATGATATCTAAATAAGTTTAAAAAAGCAAGAAATATTTTGGCAATATTATGGAGTTGACAACATACTGACAGATAAATAAAAGTCAAGCCCCCAAAATTATGTTTAAACACATCAAAACTCATTTTTCTAGTGGCTATATTTAAATAATTTCTGATCTTAATTGGTGTTTAATATTTCTGTTTTCAGAATAACAGAATAGTAACTGACTGAACGCATCCAAGTCCCCTCTCCAAAGAAATCATCTCTTTTTTAATTACTTTGAGTTAACACCTAAATGTCAATTGAAAAATATATTTAGAATACATTTAGAAAGTCTTTGAATAAACTCTTAAACTGTGATTAGTTATATCATACTCTGATAAGATGTACATTGTTGGGGCGTATATACTGTGTGCCTAAGTAGCATAAATAACAGTTGGAGTATTATGTAATTTCAGTTTGACATGAAAGCAATTGGTTTTGGATTTTACAAAATACTCCACTTCTCTTTGCAAACATAAGCTTTAGTAATGCTGATTTTCTTGTGTTAAAGATACGTCTTATTCCAATAGTATAAAAGACCAAAATAAGCTAATTAACTTTAGTGGAATATATTATCCACTAAAGATAATATGTTTCCTAGATAATATATTATCTAGAAAACATAAGAGTATCTAGATAAAACCTGTTGAAAGTTGTATGCTCTCTGCATAATTAAAATAAGCCAAAATGCCATGGTTTTCCTAAGCTATAAATGTGTGTTTTACAACTGAAGGAGAAAAATGACACTTTCATGCACAGTTTGAGCGTGTGTGACTGCACTGATTTATTAATGTAATAAAAAATAATGGGGTGAAAAAATTCAATTAGTCTTAGGATATAGACTCTAAGAACATACTGAGACAATTTTAGACAATATAGAATACTTATAGAGATTTGAGACACACAGATGTGCATGCATTTAACATATAGCCAATGCAATGATCAGTGACATGATAAAAACCAGAAGTAGAAGACAAAAACAGTGATTCTCAGAGGAATCACTGAGTTAGTAGAAAAAGAAAAGATGAAAATCAGTAATACCATAACATTTGGTTATCTGCAAGATCCTCAAATAGTCAATTTCAATATTGACCAGCTGTATAATTAAACTTCATCATACGCAACGGGCAAAATGAACTATAGCCTGCTGCTATTGACATTTGCTTTTTATACAGTAGTTAACATATAGATCAACTTCAATTACATTACATCTTTTTTCAGGTATGAATAAAAGCCTATATTTGACTTTAGAATAGCCTGTATTTAACTATTATCATAACCATGGTTTATCTAAAGCTTATGGTGTCATTCTCTCTAAAGGTTCCTATATCTAAGGATGATATTTGCAATTTTTCCAGTTGTACTATTTTACTAGTATTGAGAGTTTTCTCCTACACTCAATCAATGTATTCCTTATCCAGTCTGTAGATATTTGCTGAATTGTGTACAGATCAGCATAGATAGTCCTGTCCTCATGATGTTTACAATTGAGTAAAACATCAAAAGAGTAACCACATGTTTAATTAACAGTTGGTGCAAATGTGCTGTAAAAGAGGTATACAGTATATGAGCATGGAATTAGGAGATATTAACTAATTCATTAATGTTCAATAATGCTTTCCAAAAAAAAAACAACTGATGTTTTATTTTACATATGGCTGGATAAAAGGATGAGAAAGAACATGTCAGGATCAGGAAACATCTTTAATACCCCATGAGCAAGCAAAAAACATCTTTATAAAAGATGGCTGATTGCAGTGGAAGGAATGGCTTAAGGGGGAGAAAAACGTGCATGAGAAGAGGTCTTAGAGAATAGATTAGATTAGATTGGAATAGCTAACAATGCTCATTCATCCATTCATTCAATCACTTTTTAAATTGTTCATGCTTTATAATGGTGCAGAGCATATTTATCTTGTTTGGTAGTTAACAGTAACTGAATGTTAGGATAAGATTAATTTAAGGGAAAAAAAGAAATTGAGAAAGAGGAATAAACTGTTTAAGACCACGAGAAAATTTTCTAAGTGGGTATAAACATGTTCAGGTTACAGTGATGGCACCAAGTTGAATGAAGACTATAAATTCTAATCTAACTTTAAGTGAAAAAAATGTTCCCAAATGCTCTGTGAGTGTTCTTACCAGCCATATCATATGGTCATTAAAAAACAGGTAAAATGTTTCTTGTTGATGTCATAGCTGTAACCAGCTCCTTGTTATTCTAGATTTTTCCCCTTAACTTTGTATAATTACATGCATTAAGTAAGAATAAAGCTTATACTATAATGGTCATATATGTAAATTTTTACATAATATTAAGTTTTTAAAGAAATTTTTACTTACAAATTTTAAAAGAAGATTTAATAAAATGTTTAGATTGTATACTGAGGGGAGCACAGGCATTAGTCGGCAGCTGAATTGGAATTAAGCATGTTTCTCATCTGCAAATTTGTGATAATGTATTTCTTTCTACACTGATGTGATGAATAAATGGTATCATGTGTCCCATACTATGGATTAAAAACATGCATTCAGTTTGTGAAATTACTATTAGAACAAGAGAAACAAATGCATTCATTATTCTATCTAATAAATTCAAATAATTGGCATAGAATGGCAGGTGAAAGTCGTTCTGTCACTTCATTGTGACTCATTTCAAACATAAAGACTGAGTTAACCTAAGAAGTATAAAATTAATGCCCATAGTAGTTGTAATTTTTATAATAACAATTTATGGTTTAGTCTGTATAATTTTTTCTATAGTATATATACTATTTTTCTTTCAATTCTGATGTCTTTTTTTCCCAGGGGAGACCATTTACCTAAGTAGATAAAGTGCTATTTAAACACCTCTCAGAACCTACCATGTGACTGTAAAATGATCATCTTTTAAAAAATTTTAATACAGTATCTTTTATATTCTATAATAAAAATAATTAAATTTTATACACTAACTTAATAAGCTTCATGTTTTCCTGAAGTTTAATACATTTATTTCATGGGAATTGGAAGCTTTAAATGTTTTTGGTGGTTAATATAGTTTTTGAAGGAATAAGTTTATTTTCAATGCTTTGAAAGCACTAAAGTTAAGTTATACTGAGCTTGAATCCATGTTAATTAACCTGTGGAAGTATATTAGTCAGTTTAACCTGCCATAACAAAAATATCATAGACTGGCTTAAACAACATAAATTTATTTTCTCATAGTTCTGAAGGATGGAAGTCCAAGATCAGGTTGGCCACAAGGTTGGGTTCCAGTGAGGACCCTCTTGCTAACTCTCAGACAACTGCCTTCCCACTGTGTCCTCACATGACAGAGATACAGATATGGTGTCTCTTTCTTCTTACAGGGGCACTAGTTCCATCAAAAGGGTCCATGTTCATGAACTCAGACTAATTATTCTCCAAAGGCCCCATCTCCAAATACCATTACGCTGAGAATTCGGGCTTCAATATTCGAATTCAGTGAGAACACAATTCAGTTCATAGCCTTGAGTTGTATATTCAGGACTCTTATATAGAACAGTATAAGAAATATTTGTAAATAACCAAGGATTTCAAATTTTACTTTGAAATGGCTATCATTTAATTCATAAGCATGTACACAAAGAAAGTAGCAGGGAAAAAAAGTTGTTTATGTGAAAATCCATAGAAATTCCAGTTAATTTTTAGTCATTATAATGACTACATTTGCATATCATTTTACAATGTCAAAATGCTTTCTGATATATGCAAGTAAAGTGATAGTTCTGCTTTAGACTTTTGATTTTTTTCTTATTAATATTCACATTTTCAAAAGTCTGTTTCTTAGAATTATAATGTTGTTTATGGTTACTTAAAATTCAAAGGAATAAGTAGATAATTCCCTTGCTCTGAAGTTTTGCTTTCAAAGGTGACATTAATATAATGTGTCACATTAAAGGACATCTTTCAATTGAGATGAAAGTGGCCGAGCAATCCTCTTACTGAGGATCTCCCAGGCAGAAGCCTCTCTCACATGTAGGTGACAAAATGACCTAAATTTCCTGTTTTGAAAAGAGACCCGCTCTTCATGACACACAGGTCAAAATGATAATTTTTACCTAAAAATACACTTTTCATACAAAGGTTTAGTCTCTGTTTCACAGATGTGTATTTTATTTGATGTATTTATATGGAAGCTTATTAACTCCTTTGAGTGTACATGACCATTTCCATTTCTTTATGTCTGAATAATCTAAATATTTATGGGCAGAATGAAAATTGCCAAATGCAAATAATCGACCCCAAACAATATTAAATTTCAATGATAAGAAACACACGTGAATTTTCTTCAGCTGCTCTTCAGAGATTCTATAAGCACATTCTTATCAACAAACACTTTATTCACATAAATTATTTTACATCAGTGAACCTATTACCAAAATAATTTTGAGGTGCTCTATGGCTTAAAACTAATGCTACCTCTGAAAAGAAAGGTCATTTTGGATTCTTTTTACCAAATTGTGATTCTGAAGGAACTAGGAAAAATGTAATCCAATTAAAGAAATAAAATGATTGGAGCATATATTTAAAAGGCTCTTGTGTGGAAGTATTCATGTAAAGAGAAGAATCAGCATATTTCTTCCATTATATTTTCTAAGAAGGATTAGAGAACATAAAGTAGCTGGCTCATTTGAAAGTCATTCCGATTCTTAGAAAATTCATGAATCACACAATTTAATTTACACAGTCTGAAATGCTGTCATTCTAATACTTTATAGTGGATAATTTAATTTCTAGATACATAAAATGCTTGGAGGAGATTCTGATTTAATATTTGAGAAGGAGTCAGAAGTCAGTGATATCAGTTTACCAATTTTTGAAATTAAATTATCTTCAATCTGTGTTGTTTTTAGTTGATCTTTACATTAATACATGGAGCAGGAAGTATGATCCATAATTACTAAGTTAATTGCAAAGATGAATGAAATCCTGTGATCCAAAGAGCAACAGATTCCTTGCACCTAACACATTTATGAACAACAACAGCAACAACAAAAGGTTTTAAGATTATCAAAGTGGTCCTTTATTTTAGAAGATAATATTTAAAGTTAGAGATTATTTTATCATGTTCTGTATAATTCTAAAATGGAAAGTCAAATAGCGAGTTTCTTGAATGAAATAATTGTGCAGTCAACTGAAGTGACTTACATTGTCTTACTTCCCTACTCCAATTCACTAGATACCCTTTGGTTTTACCTGCCCTGTCTTCTAAAGGCACTCTATTCATATAAATTGTCTCTTAGAGTTCCTCCCAGAGGAACTGTCACTTGAAAGTAATGATTAAAAAAAAGTGCAACTCTTAAATGTAATAAAACCCGGCACGGTGGCTCATACCTGTAATCCCAGCACTTCGGAAGGGTGAAGCAGGTGGATCAGGAGGTCAGGAGTTTGAGACCAGCCTAGCCACCATAGTGAAATCCCCATCTCTACACACACACACACACAAAAATTAGCTGAGCATGGTGGCCGGTGCCTGTAATCAGAACTACTCAGGAGCATGAGGCAAGAGAGTTGCTTGAACCTGGGAGGTGGAGGTTGCAGTGAGCTGAGATTGTACCACTGCACTCCAGCCTGGATGACAGAGCAAGACTCCATAAAATAAATAAATAAATAAATAAAAATATAACAATCAAAGCTATAGGATTTTCTTGGCAATCACTTATCTGAAATACTCAAGAATGTGACTAAGTCTTGGATGAAAATTTCAAGAACCAAAGCACTGCCAAAATTAATGTATTTATGGGGTTTTCAATTTAAATTTAAAACATGTTCAATAGTTTTTGCATAAAAACAAGATGGATAGTGTCAAGATAACTGCAAACTGAATCAGAAGAACAGACTTTGCCAGATTCTGACTCTCAGAATTCTGAGTCTGATTGTGGAATGTGCTGCCTTGTGGTCCCGGCCAGGGCATCTTACCTCTCAAGTGCCTTCCTGGCCTATTCCATGAGGGTGGAGACACCTGCCTCACGAAATTGTTATGAGTATTGAATGGGACAAGCTACATTTGCTTTCTCTACCTTGCTTGAGAGTACAGATGTGTAATGGGAGGAGGTAAGCATTACCTGCAGTGGATTCCACTAGTGTAATATAAGTTTATAATGATATGTTTCTTAGATTTTAAAGGCCAAGTAATAACTTGGTAGATGAAAAACTATCTTGTTACAATATAAATGACCCCAATTTAATTTCTGTCACAGAAATGTGGCACGGAGGGCATTTTTGTGTGTGTGTGCAATAAATTGTCACTATCTAGAGTTGCTTTTCAGAAGTACATATGAATATAATTAAATACAATTAATGTGCAAGGATTTCCAAATCTGTAGTGCTTATTTTTCTAAATGGATCAACATCAAATGATATCAGCATGAAAATTATCCAGGCCAAAATTTATGTGTGGAAGGGGAATGAAGGCATGAATGATGGCTTTTTCAAAAAAATAACCAAAGACTCTTCATTCACTCCACTCTTTGTTGTCCTTGATCAGCATCATCCATATCATGAAGTTTGTAAGAAAAGAACAACAAAAAAAAACCTAGAAAAAAATGAAAAAACAAAAGAATCACCATACTTGAAAGCTAACTATTCTCATTTGTAAAACACTTAAATATCGATCTTCTCAATCCCACACTTTGAGTTATCATCCCTGAACTATTTGCCAGATGTTGAGTAAGTTTTTTGAATGCATTATGTCATTTAATTTCCACATATGTAGGCACTGGGACATTAAAAGCATTGGGCAAAGCTAAGAGGGAGAGCCAAGATTCCTCCAGTAAAGCATGACATAAAGTAGTGTCTTCCATCACTTTGCTGTAGAGACTAACTAGTCAGCATGTAGTCTTTTTTCTGCTATCAGTAATTGCTTGTACCTCAATATTATTACACT
Source organism: Callithrix jacchus (assembly GCF_049354715.1). Classification (NCBI taxonomy): domain Eukaryota; kingdom Metazoa; phylum Chordata; class Mammalia; order Primates; family Cebidae; genus Callithrix; species Callithrix jacchus. The sequence goes on from NC_133502.1 coordinate 54,342,900, forward strand.
AAACTCATGGAATGCAATTTAGAGTATCCATGCATTACTGATTATGAAAGCTGACAATCTCAAAGCCGATAGTGCCTTTATATGCAATATAAAATTATCCTCTTAGTAATTGGAAAGCTTTAAAAATATATCAAGTTGGAACTATCCGTGTAGTAAAAGAAAGTGAAAAAGAAAAATCATTCAGGAAGGCATATTATTTTAACACTACCAAATCCTCCAGGTCTGAATCTTCAAATAGGTAGAATGCAACCTATATTTATCTTCTATAGAATGTACACCTTTTTTGACAATATTTAAGAGTAATGTCTACCTGATCTAATAATATGAAAGTTACGGGCTTATAAATGAATTCTTAATCCCCTGAATCTCTCTTCTGGTAGTCATCAATGAAGGCGCTGTTTTATAAATGTATTTTCTCCATGAACCATTAAAATTTTACAAAATAATTTTAGAGGATAATAAGTTTAAACCTTCAATTTCATGAGAAATAAATAGAATTTATATTATGGATCTGAGGAAACCTAAAATGCTACGACATTGTTTGGGTCTTTTAAAGAAAAAATAATACTATACTAAGCCCATATTTCTTAGAAATGAAAGAGAAAGAAAGTAGAAATTATCATGGCCCAGTTCAGGTGTCAGCAAGGTCAGAGATCACGAAACTCAAAGGAGTAGTGGAGCTTAATATTCTATCAGCATTCCCCTAAAAGACTATATGCTTTACAGAAAATCTTCTTTGATTAATTAAATGACTGACCCTCTGGCTCACAACTTCATGTATTTCTTGGGTTTCCTTGTTAAATGGAGGAAGTAAGACATCCTTTGATTTTCAGATTTTCAGAATTTTAAGAGATTTTCAGTATATCTGGCACTCTTGAGCAACAAGCTCTGGTCATTTGGCATAGGACTTCAGGGTTAGTGCCACCTCCTTTTGGTCATTCTCTTTTTGCAGGAATTTCTAAGTGAAATCCATGATGTCAGTCCACATTGTTCTATATAAACATTATGCCATTCCGTTTTTGCCTTGTTCACATTCACCACTGAGTCCATATCACCCACTGCTGGATACTGTTTCCTACTGCTGCTCTGATCCCTTCTCTTCCCATTTAATCAGCACGTCAGAATTCCATTTTATGCCTTTGTCATTACATCCTCTTACCTAGGAAAAGGGAAAGCATTGTGTTTCTCCTTTGTGAGCTTCATACACCATTGCCCTTGAATGATATTTACATCCATTTCTCCAGTGGGTACAAATACTTTTCCTTCAAATGCCAGAAAAAGCACAGTCTTTTTTTGAGAACTTCTTGTATGCTTAGTATTGCATTTCGATGGTCCCTCGGCATTATTTCTTCTGCTGATCTTATTACATTATCATATCGTAATATTTTTTTTTAAAATCTCTCTATTTCTGTGCAGAGTCCACACCTCCCTCATTCTCCAGAAAGGAGATAGAACTTTGGGTTTCCTTAAGAAAAGTGAAGGATTACAAGGCAGAAAACAGAAATCCCCTGTTTGTCTCTGGGCTTATAGTTCAAAAATTTTCTAGCTGTTAAGGAGATTATTCAACTTATATCTGAGGCAAACAACTTTGGGGCAGATAATTTGTCTTTGAAAAAATGAGGATGAGTAAGAAACGAATAAGGGTAGAGAATTAAGAAGAGAATGAGTGGAAATGGGATTTGTGTGATGCTGTGTGATGCTTCACTGGTTGGATACCGGGGACATATCAGAGATGTGGAGTCTGAGAACAAAGGCGTCTGTACTCTACCTGCCGAGCTAGAGACTCAGGGAAATGGCTGGGTGAATGCTTGGTCTCTGCAATAGGGGGTACTGACAGCTCCTATGTCTCAATGAATACCTTCAGAAAACAGAACTTCTCCTGCTCCAACACACTCATAGCCTTGCATACACATGCTCCTGGGATTTAATCACAATCCCAAGAAAACAGAAGACATCACAAAATGATGTTTTCCTTTCAGGTGGAATGAGGGTTTAGTATACAAATGGTATAATTATAATTCTCTGTCTCTCTCTCTCCTTCTCTCTGTTTCCCTCTCTCTGATAAGCTATGAAGATCTTGAAGACAGAAGAGGCATAGTAATTATGTTTGTGCTCTACTGTCTAATTTCATTCATCAATAAATGGTTGATAGATAAACAAATAATGAATGAATACAGATTGTTATAACCTAGAAGGCAGAAATTTATCTAAACTTTAAGCTTCAAAGTTAGAACACAGAGGAATACATTGATTAAAAATGTATTATTTCTGATCAATTGCAAAAATAGTTTATTATAATTATTAACAGTGATTTTTAAAGCATGGCATTTTTATGGACTACATGCTTGGAAACACCTTAATAGGTTTTGCTTGTAATTTATCTTGCCTTGATAAGCCATTTTTCGGAAAGTTATTCTTTAGAATACAGGGTCTATGTTAGTTCATCATTTGGTTTCCAACACTGTAATGAAATAAAGTTCGTGGGATATTCTGAGTCACCTTCCAGACAAAGCTTTAGAGGAATTGCTGATGAACCCTATAAAAGATTTAAAATATTTGCATGTACAAAGAATATTGAGAAATGTATAAAAATATGTCTATTATAAATTAAACATATTTTTAGAATCATGGTTTCATCACTGGGCATTGATAAAAAGAATATTTTAATTTTTTATAAGCTAACTATGATTTTCTAAGACCTCAAACAGAGCAAAAGTTTTAGCAATATTTGATAGCTCCTAGAAGTTCAGAAGGGTAATTATTAAAACATGTTTTGAACTTAAAATAGCTATAAGCCTTCGTATTTTAAGCAGTTATAAATTATAATCTGATATGAATGTTTTTGCTCTAAACTAAATGATCATCCTATGAGTGATGGAGGATTTAACCAGAATAATCTGTGATATTTTTGAAATTGCCTTATAGGATATCTTATTCCCATAGTGGCTTATTATCATTTCAGTGCTGCAGTGTGAAGCACTGCTGTCCTTTAAGAATTAGGGCTCTACTGTGACTATCTGAGGCATCTTATTTTAACTTGGTCACCTGTTAAGAGAAGTATTCAATTCTTTATTTCTTTTATAGTCTAAGGTTATGTCTCAGATTAATGGGCCTAATAAAAGCCCCCCAAAAATATAAGAAATAACAGCTCTGTTTTGCTGATGCTCCCACTTTTTCATACCTTTATTTTATTATTCTACTGGACCACATTTAATTACATTAGTAAAATTATTTATAAAAATCCAAAAGGTATTTATAATTACATTTAAAAGTTGTTGAAGATTTTCTTCTGGGATAGTTTACCTTAAACAAAAGATAAACTGAGTGCAACATGAATTAAATTAAGTGAAATAAATTTTATTGGAAACCACCATTAATGGCAGAGAGACTTTCTTTGAACTGATGAGTGATAGATACAATTGGATGCTAGGAAAAAATATAATGCATTATTTTTTATTACAGTCCAAATGTATCAAATATCTGCTACTCAATCATGATTCTGTAATGCTCTATTAGAGTGATAAAAGAAATCACAGCTGCATCTCATAGCTTCAAACAGTTTACTTTGTGGTGACAATGTGAATATAAAACATCAGTGAAGAATATAAAGTAGAACATAATTATCCACTAAATTACCTGATACAGACAATATAAATATTGGTTGAGAAGATTTAAATCAATTCAATGAAACTGTAGACAAGATGAGATCTGAGGCAAGCTTTGGAAGGTAGATAGGAATAGAATAGACAAATGCAAAGAAAAGGACATTGTAGGTTAGGCTGATGAAAAATCAAAAGCCGTAGGTCTGGTAACAGCATGCTGATTTAAGATATAATGTGGTAAGGAGATCAGCTTAATATGTGGGAAAGCGTGGTTAAATTAAGGAGAACTTTCAAAACCATGCGAAGTATTGACTTAAAGACCTAATAACCATAAAATGATAGCTATTTCTAAATCATTGAATGGCCTGATGGTGATAGTGACAATGTTGATGAAGTTGCTAATAATAATATAGAGACTTTTTACTATGTGCCAGGTATAGTCCTGTGTTTTTACATATGTCATCCCATATTAATCTTCACAAAACCTTGTAATATTTCATACCAATTTTACAACTGATGAAACAGCATTGTTTTGGTCATACAGACTGTTAAGAGTCATAATGGAGAATTCAACTCAGATGTGTCCTAGAAAATACACACAAATACTAGGTAAACTTTTTACTGAAAATACAGACAACATTAAGTAGGAGTTAAGTTATCAGAGTGCATAAAAAAATTAGACTAAATTTCTAAAAGAATTTTTATTTGAGTAAAATAAGATATTTTAAAAATCAAACATGAAGAAATTGTGGCTTATAATTGGTCTGAATTTCATTGTGACAAACAAGTGTCTCTCAACATGGATTCCATCCACTACTGACACATTCATAAACTTGGTTTGCTCATAAAACAACAGGAATAATAACACAACATTATTATGTATAAAAATATGTATAATAGCACAACATAGATTATTGAGCTTATTTTAAAAATCATAATATTTTGGTAGTGAGAATGGTGAGTTTAACAGCCTTAAAAAGAATTGTCATATACATTGATTATGCCCACACTAGGATGCAGAAGTAACCATTCTTCCTGGTATACATATAAAAATATAATTGATACAATGTAAATGTACCCCATGCTATTTTGTTTACTCTCTTCCCAGAAAGATCCATGATTCTCAGGATGGTGTAAATCTTTCCTATTATGCTTTTGCATTTTAAAGACAAATCAATATAATTTTATATGTATATGAAATTGCTTTGTAAATTTAAACTACTGTGTATATAATTTTATTTTATATTTAAATTTTTGACAGCACTTATTTTAGATTCATTTTTTAGACAGTATTGCATTTTTGAGGTTTTAAATGTAGATCTGATTAATTTTTATTGCTTTTTCATGTTCAATTTATGACAAAAACAAAGCTTATTTATCCATTCTTCTACTGAGATAGTATAATTCTGAGTTTTTTTTGGGGTTCATTTATTAGGGTTTCTCAAGTATATGTTTACTGGGGAAATTGCTGAATTCAGGAATACACACATTCAACTTTATTAGGCAATAAAAAATTATGTATAAGAATTTCTGTTTATCCTCAGTTATAAAAATAATTATGCAAATTGAAAATGTTTGCCACCATGGATATGAAATGGTGTATCAGTGTTATTTATTAGCTGTTCAAATGAGAAAACTGTGAAAATAATTCCCTGTGTTTATTGGTCATTTCAATTTCTGATTCCTTAAATTGCTTGTTTTCTACAGGGTTGTTTATTGTTAGTTTGCTTATTGCTCTGGGAGAGTTAATTATAATTTTGATTTTTAAAAAACCTATTGAAAGTATAATCTGTGATTTGCCTTCTCTTTTTGTAAGATTGCCAGCACTCATTTTGTTAAATAAATTCATAATGTGAGATACAGTAGAAAGGAAAATCATCATTTATTCAGTAAAATTTTAAGAGCCAGACAGTAGGCTAGTTATTTTGGGATGCGTTGTTTCAATGTAACTTTATATTCAACCTCCAGGCTATGCATTACTACATCAACTTTGCTGATTGCACTGAGGGTCCCAGATGCTAAGTAAATTGTCAAGGATTTGGATCTATGAAAAAGAGGAGGAAAATTCCAAGCTAGTTTTATATGGTTCTATAAACTATGTTTTTTTTAAAACAATATATGTATTAGTTACAGTTTTAACTCTTCGAAACACATTCACATTGATTTGTTAGCTTTAGTCCCATTAAATTGCAGGGATAACAAGGATATATATTATTAACACTGTTTATCATTAGATTGGAAGATAGGCGTGAGAAGTAATTTGTCTAAAGTTACTAGCAAAAATACAATTCAATTTAGCCTTTGGATCTAGTTCTTCCATTGACCTTCCCTGAAGCTTAAAATGCACTGATAGGTTAACATAAATTGGCATCAGTTTTGCATATGCTCATGACTAGTAAAGATAACTTTTTCTTTTTTTGAGATGGAGTTTGGCTCTTGTTGCCCAGGCTGGAGTGCAATGGTGCAATCTTGGCTCACTGCAACCTTTGCCTCCCAGGTTCAAGTGATTCTCCTGCCTCAGCCTCCTGAGTAGCTGAGATTACAGGCATGCGCCACCACAATCAGCTAATTTTTGTATTTTTTAGGAGAGACGGGGTTTCACCAATGTTGGCCATGCAGGACTCAAACTTCTGACCTCAGGTGATCTACGATTTGGCCTCCCAAAGTGCTGGGATTACAAGCATGAGCCACCACACCCAGCTCAAGATAACATTTTTTTAAATTAACCTTTTAATGCATAATATATGCTGTATGAGTATAGATTACATCAGTCTTAATACTAATATATTTGTATCTACTTTATTAATGTGTTTCCTTCATTGACCTTTGTTATATATTGAACTTATTTTTATACAGATTAAGATATTTACTTCATTTAATAGCCAAAGGATATAGAAAATTTAGCAAATATTTATTTTAAAGTACTTTTTTAAACAAAAGAGTTTTATATTAAAGGAAAAAGACTTATAAATCCAGAGTTTGGGTAATAAAAAATAAAAAGAATCAAATAAAGAAAGAAAAAAGTATATATGGCCAAAGAAAAGAGCTGGAAATTCCTCATGTAAACCATTCTCATAGTGCAGATAAAATCCATGGCTCAAATAACTTATGTGCTTTTTCTTTTATAAAGTCAGTTGATTGAGGATTGAGAATTTAGACATGCATTTTTAAATGATTTTTGACACACATTTGTTTTATTTTCTATCCAATTCAATTTTGAACAGAGACTTGTATGTTTCTAGAATAATGCAATACAATAACTAATATAACATTTAGTACTTTTACTGATTAAATAGTTTAATAAAATAATTCTGAATGGCAAGTTACCCTGTCATCCGACCTGCCACTCCACTTTTCACTTTTCCTAGAAACAATGGAAATTCAAGATGTATGTTATATATACATAATATGTAATCTATTATATATAAATATTGAGATTTAAATTGATACACTATATAAAATCAATAAAAAATAAAATGACTACCCTTTATTATTTAGCACCAAGTATGTTTCTAGTACTATACTAATAAATATGTTATCTCATTTAAACTTTACAACCCTCCCACCAAGGGAGGCACTAATATTTCAATCTTAAGAATAAACATAGGGAGCAACATAAAAACTACATAATTACCCTTTGGAAAATAATTAAAAGTTGAGTCAGGATTAAAATCTGAGACTGTCTTTTTTCCCAGTAAATTATACCAACTCAGGCTACAAACTCCATCATCTCATCCCTAATAATTGGCATATTTTTTGTAAGGAATGAATATCGGTTGCTCTGATTTCCATATGTCGCTTTCCAGCATTTCCCATGTGGGTAAATCTTTAGGATCTCCCGCAGCTGATACACCATTTCTCTCCCTCTGTTTATTTCTTCTTGACACCAACTCCGTGGTCAATGCAAAGTTGTAATTATGTTGTTTCTTATATTTGAGAAAATTATCCTGGCTATGATTGTTAACTCCTTATCTAATGCAGATCAGAAGAGACCGAGGATGGTGTGTATGCTCTCAGGGAAAGAAAAGTAGGGTTCAATTGCTTTATATCCCTTGGGGTTAAACACATCTGTTTCCTCATATTCTAATTATTCTCTTTTGTTTACTATAATCAAAAGTTTTAATCTAATAATTTCAAATATTCAAAGCTATTTTTATATTATTTATATTTTTTCAAAATATCTTTTAAAATGTGAGGAAAGATTCAAAGAGCTTTTACAGATGACCATTAGTTACTTTTCAAATTTTCTTCTTACAGTCTAAAGCAAAGCTCTGGATTGTATATTAAAAGTTGAGGAATACATCATTTCCGACAGGAGTCTGATATTTGGTGTGCATTTTCTAATTCTTCATTTCATGTGCTTCTGCCATTTAGGATGTTTTGGGATTATTATTTTATTTTGATGCACCTAAGTTATGCACAAAATATAGTAAATACCATGGATGGCTCTAATTATAAATATTTCACTGAAATAATGCCTAGTTTTAATTATATTTAATTTCACTAGTATCTTTTACTATTTAGAATATGCCTACATAGAGATAAGGAGAAATCTAAGTTTGGTAAAAATATATCCTTTTCAATGCATTATTTTCCACATCATATTAGATGTATAAATTAATGCTTTGTTGAAGAATTTTAATTGGTAGTTCAGTTATCTGTTTCTGAGCATATCCTTCTTCTTTCTAACCATTAGATTAAAAATCACTAAATATTTTTACTCTATATTCATCATAGCCTGAAATTCCATGATTACTTTGAAGGTGTGGGAGAGGCAATTTTAAGAAGTGGTGCACTGACCAAACTTTGTTCACATTTAGTTTCCTCAAATTTGAAGGCATGTTTCACCTCCACTGATTTAAAGCTATTGGATTTGATTTGTATTTTCAAGAAGGGCTTTGGAGAGTTTTGTTTTCAAACTCTAAAGAAAAATTGAACCCACCAGACTTTGAAAATCAGCAGTAGACCTAATAAAATTCTTCAATGTCTCCCCATCGTTTTCAAGGCAAAAATCTCAACTCTTTCCTCTGGCGAGAAAGCCCTCCCTTTATGACTCAGTAACACTCTGTTCCTCCCACCCTGAACAAGTCATTGTCCCAGCCATGTACGATGATTGTAGGTCCCAGATGCACAGGTTCTCTCTGAGTCATGTACCTGTGTAGGCTTTACTTTTACTCACAGTGCATTCTTTCTCCAATCAGCTTTCCTCCATCAACACCTCCACACCACCTAGGAAATTAACTAAACAACACTGTGTGCTTGAATAATGTAGCAAGAAGAAGCCTGAAGGAGGCCATGTAAAAATCAAGCTATGGAAACAAGTGAATCTACTTCTGAATGTCAAAATGAAACTTCTTTCCAGAAACCTATGTGATTACCGGGCACCATCTCATTTATGCCTCATACTGACTAGAGCCTTTTTGACCTTGAGTCTGAAATTAATATTATGAAGTATAATAGGTACTTACTGTGCATGAGGTTTAGGACCTCAAAAAATTCTATATTAAGAGCACTGAAAAGAAGCTCTAAATAAAAAGTTTGAAATCCCCAAATGAGAACATGCCAAATAGTATTAAGAGAGACATAATCTTATTTAGGTTATCTCCCTACCCCCAAATCAGTATGTATGAAAAAATTTTTTGTGAGTTAAAAAAAAATATTTGTTTCATCTTGGTTGAGGAATGGATAGAGGAATGGTAATAGCAATTAGACAGTAATAGCTAACACTTTCATGATATATTCCAAATAAGTGAAGACAGAATTCAAGAAATGGTGATAATATTGCAAATGGACAGAGGCAATACTATTTATATTATAAAATTTGAAGACTTTACTGATGGATTGATTCAAGGGAGGTACAAATAGAAAAAGAAAACACAGATGACTTGCACATTTATTGTTTCAGCAGTAGGGTAAAGGGAGTGTCATTTCCTAAGATGTAAAAAACTAAGGTGAAAATTAGGAATTGGAGAAGAGAAGAGATTACAGAAACTGAGTGTGAGTTCACCCCCTGTGAATAATGAATATTTCAATAAGCATTAGGGAAAAAAATCATAAATTGAGTCACCTTTCTATAGTGCTTTTTTGAGAGCAGTACACATTATCAGAAATATTGCTACTGCAGAAATTCACCTCAATAGAAATCATGAGTCAAATTTCCCCACAAGTTCCAGGTCCCCATTATTACGGCAGTAAATTATTTCATTAATATTTGCTAAACTAGTTTTAACATAATTGCTGTACTTCATATATGAATGCTCATATGATTCTGGGAAAAAAATAAAACTTATTTGAATCTAGTAATTATAAAATATGGTTATGAAAAAGATCTGTTAGCAAAACCCTGTAGGGGTTTTCCCTATAAGGATTTTAGCAAATTGCCCCCAGTAGTGCTTTTAGTAATGCCTTATGTCTTCAAAGCAGGATGTTAGATAGAAGGTAGTAGTGACGAGGAAAATTGAGTTGAGAAACTGTCAAAAATATGGAGCAGCTCATAAAAGAGAATCTTCCAGTCAACATGACATGTAGCATTTGAAAACTTAAAGTTTTAACAAAAGTGAAAATTATATACAAAGATTTTTACATATTACTTTTATTTGACAAAGCAAAAAATTATTCTAATGCTCAGTGAAAACAATCAAGACATGTAAAACACATAATCAATTCTAATGTCTTTAAAAGGCAGATTAATTAGGGCACAGAAATGGGTCTATGCAACAGAAAATATGTACCCCATAGAATGCATGCATAGATTTTTCACTGATGACAAACTTTGAAAGTCATCTCGATATCTTTGGAGTATTTTCTGCTAACCTGCCCCATCAACCCATTTGTTGCCTTCCAAACCCATGCATTACCTATCTTTTGAATAGAGTATTGAAGCAATTACTGTTCATATATTCAAATTTCTAGGAAATTATATATAAATTATATGTCAATCTTGTAAGTGTATCTATAAAAATGAAACATAATGCTGAGTAATTCCAGTGCTCCTCTTCTTCAAAAAGAATTACTTCTTATAAAATCACCAATTGAAGCACTAGTTGTTTGTGAATTTTGTATTGCTTTCTTCAGATCAATCAATCAGATTTGCCAGAACTTAATGTGTCACCCTTCATATGGACAGTGAATTCTCCATGTAGTAGGGAAAAAGATGTGGCTGCACTTACCAAGCCACATGTTCTGGATCTAATATTAACTACCTTCCTGGTAGTTTCCTTACCTATGTCATGTAGCACCACTGTGTACATGAGCACTGGGCACTGATAATCAATCTGTGGGCATGCACTTTTGCTTATTGCCAAGACCAAGAAGGCACAGAGTCTGGAAGACTTGGCCAGGACCACCTCAGTATTCTATTGGTAGTATAATAGCAATTATACTAGGGCTTGGTTCACTTGTGAAATTCAAGTCATTTTTGTAAAAGCTATAGACAAGTCTTCTCCTTTTTCTAGGTAGAATCATCATAGATGTCAAATATGTATTTGTTGTACAAATGAGTGAATGATCAAATCGATGCAAGACAGGGCTTTCTGCTTCTGTTGAAGCCCCATCTATGTCTATGTCTCAAAACATCATCCTGTAATCTTGTTAAAATAAAAGACAGGTTATGTCATTCATCTGGCTCAATATCCTCCAAGTCGCCCAGCTTACCCTGAGTAAAGACCAGTCATTACCCTGATTTACAAGAGCACTCTGCCACATTCTTCACCCAGTGTCAACATGCCTCACTCCATTGCAGACCACAAAGTATTTACTTATATGTAACTTTCGCAGTGAAACATTTCCTATTTTATTTTAAAAGTATGTCTTCTAATACCCCTTGTCTCATTCTCTGCTTTATTTTTATCTGTAGTATTTATTGCCATATTGACATTCCACAAATTTGCCTTTCTCTTTTAATTAATTTTGACATATTTACAGTCTAAAAGTATGCACAATCTACATTTCTATGTCTTCTATGGACTCCCTGATTAGAAAACTAGCACACAGTAGGCATGCAATAAATATATTTCAATGAGTGAATGAATAAAGGAATCTCTCTTAACAACTCTGAGTGCTTATACAGTTCTTTTTGCAAATGAGCCCCAGAAACATACAGTTGTTTTGCTTAAACCAATGAACATTTTGCAAAAACCTTGTTACCTAGGGAGATTCTCTCCAGACACACTTCAATTTTACCCAAATAAACCAGTAAACTGAATCATGACTAGAAGAGTCAACGGTCAAATATATCCCACAGCCACTAATAAAGTTTATTAAAGGCTGTGTATAGACTAAAATTATTCAGTCATTGGTCAAGGAAAACTTTCATTATCTTCAACTAGAAAATAGTCATAAAGCTGTCCACAATTTCTGCAGTTGGCTTTTCTATGTATAGTAAACTCTCTCCCATTTTGGGTCTTATCACAGTAGTTACCTACGTTTCATTCCTCTGAAATGATAAAAAGAAACCCATGTGAAACTGGGATTGCTGTTTACTTTGCAGTAGATATTTTGATTGCTATTACCTTCTACACAGGATGGGAAAATGGTGGTATTAAAGGACATAGAATGATCTGTTAGCATGGCATGACTAAGAATAAATAAGTATGAATACCTTGAAATAAGAGGTTCTTTTTCATAGTTTAATATCTTACTCATGGTGAGCCATCTTTCTAATTAGTGCAAAGTATGGTCCACAAGTGACCCAACGATGAAATGTCTTTAGATTCTTTTCAAAACCTGTCAGTTAAATGGATTAACAAAAGGTTGAGTGACACTTATAAATTAATTTGGTTAACTTCCAAGCATAGCAGATGAAACAAGCTTTTGCCTAGCTTGATTTATAAAGGATTACTTGGTCTTTATAGTAGCCAAAAGAATAATTTTTAATGCAAAATATTCTTTATAAAATTTCTATGAAAGACAAAATTTCTCTTATTTCCCAATTCTGCTAGTTTTCTGTAAGTTATTGGTCATATTAGCTTTAAAGGTTCCTTATATGCTTATTGGACTGAGATCCAACAGAAATTAACCAATGTGCCAAAGAATTAGGGGCTTCAGTTGAGAGAAAATTAGTGAGTCTTCAACTCTTTGCCATTATCTATCCTAATAAAAAGATGTAACTTAATTAATTGCCTGATTCATTCCAGAAATATTTATTAAGCACCATTAGCTAGATATTATTCCATGTTTCTCTTCATTCAAGATCTCAATCTCTACCTGCCAAAACAGCCAAAACAACACAGATCACTGAAGTCCATAAGGCATGTACAGACTGCAGTGAAAGCTCAGAACATGCTGTGACTCTCATGAGCTTGGAGAGAACAAAAGGCTTTGCTGAGAAGATGAGTATGACAATCATTCTTCTATGGAATAACAAGTCTAACTCAAATTCACAAAGGAAAAGAAGTCCTGATAACCCCTTATTCCTATAGAGTGGATATTTTTTGGTGGCTTTTTTTTTTTTCATGTGGATGATACAATAGAGAAATAAGGCAGAATATTTCAAAAGAATCCAGGGCAAGGGGATGCCAGGGAGAAAACCAAATGGCACGTGTGGGCATAAGTAGGTGTGTGTATGTGTGTGTGTGTGTGTGTGTGTGTGTGCATTCTTGTGTGTCCATTTACACCAGTACATGGATGTACAGGTGTGCTAGTCAACACTAGACAATGAGAGAGTTGCTATTATACTACCAATAGAATACTGAGGTGGTCCTGGCCAAGTCTTCCAGACTCTGTGCCTTCTTGGTCTTGGCAACAAGCAAAAGTGCATGCCCACAGATTGATTATCAGTGCCCAGTGCTCATGTGCACAGTGGTGCTACATGACATAGGTAAGGAAACTACCAGGAAGGTAGTTAATATTAGATCCAGAAGATGTGGCTTGGTAAGTGCAGTTTTTCAACCACAAAAAGTAATAATTTTAGAATAACATGGCTATGACTCACTTATTCACAATTTACCCCAATCAAAGCATCATTGCCATCAATCCAATGATTCCCCTATGATTTGATCAACAAGACTGGAGAACTCACCCTCACTGAACATTTCTTAGCCTGATACTTTGCCAAAAATATCTCTTGAGCTCATCTCACTAGCTCTAACTTGCACATTTATTTTAGGAATAAAAACATGAGTATTTATTCCTAAACTAAACACATCTTTGTTTATATTGCTATGAAGGTGCAGAGGACTGACTTTGAGCCTTCGTTAACTCAAAGCCAGTTTGCTGCACCTTCATAGCAATATAAGCAAAGATGAAGATATATGTCTGCATAACTATGAAAAGTGTGAGTTAATAATGCCCTCTACAACTTTGCAAATGACACTTCTTAAAGTATTAAAAAATACTTTTTTTTTGACTAGAGAAACATGAGGGGATGAAGTACGTAGTATAAAAAATTATTGATAATCACTGATGATCTCTATCATTTAGAAGTACAAATTTCTATGATAAATGCAATGGCATGACACTATTGTTAAATTATTAGGCAATAAATGGGGAAGAAGTATTATGTTTTACATAACACTTGGTGGTGATTCAAGAGAGACTAAAACAACAGAAATGGTAAATGGTTTCATTTTGAATCATAATACCTATCTTTGATAGCTGCCTGCAATACTGTGCTAACAAGTATTTCAATATTAAGCCCCAATCAGTTTAAAAGTATAAAGCAACTCATGATCATGACAGCAGAAAGCGTTAAGGTGAAACGTGTTAAATTTTTGATCCCCATTTCACCAAGAAAAACAATAATGACTTTTAACATGATAAAAAAAAGTTAACAAAAATAGGCAGTCAAAGAATTAGTAACTCTTTTTTTGGTGTGTGTGAGAAAAGCCTAGCATTTGTCCCAAGACTTAATGGCTTATTTTGCTATTATCTGGTAGCTTTGTTCTGACTTGGCAGGATGTCAGAATATCACATCAATGGAGACAAAACAGGATTTAACATCTTGGATAATTGGAAGAAAAAAGAAATTAATTAGATAATTATTTGAAACTCATTATATTTTGAACTTGTTGGTTTTTAAATTTTTAGTGGCCTAAGTAATAGTTCAAATAACAGGAAATAAGAAAAACTCTGTAATCCCAGCACTTTGGGAGGCTGAGGCAGGTGCATCATGAGGTCAAGAGATCTAGACCATCCTGGTCAACATGGTGAAACCCAGTCTCTACTAAAAATACAAAAAATTGGCTGGGCATGGTGGCGTGTGCCTGTAATCCCAGCTACTCGGTAGGAGAATTGCCTAAACCCAGGAGGCAGAGATTGCGGTGAGTCGAGATCGCCCCATTGCACTCCAGCCTGGGTAACAAGAGCGAAACTCCGTCTAAAAAAAAAAAAAAAGAAAGAAGAAAGAAAGAAGAAGAAAGAAAGAAGAAAGAAAGAAAGAAAGAAAGAAAGAAAGAAAGAAAGAAAGAAAGAAAGAAAGAAAGACTCACAAAAATTTCTTCATGTTAAAAAATATATTTTTGCATTATTTGTCTACTTTGGGAATAGATGAGTCTCACTAGCTATTATTGAATATGTTTCTATTTGTTTCAAACCTATATAAGAATTTTTAGAGCAAAAAATTTAAACTATTTACAAATGTTTCTCTAATTATCACAAAACTATCTTCACGAGCTATATTATTTGTCTCAGCACAGTGGTTTCGTCTGGTTCCTTGCTGCCTCCCTGACCTCTAAATTTTGAAGTTCATTCCGTAGACCTCTCTTTATATTTATTTATACCTACTTCCTTGGATGTATGTAGGCTTAATATACCAGTTATATACTGCCAATAATACAACTTCAGTCAAGAACTTCCTCCTGGACCCATTTTCAACTGCCTACTCAATATCTCCAATTGAATGATTAACAAGAACTGAACATGTCCATAACCAATATCTTGATCTTTTCCTCAAAATCTGCTCAGTCTTGTCCAGTTTATTCATGGCTGTTCTGTCCTTCCAAGCACTCAGACAGAGTCTTCATTCAGTCTTCCTTTGTGTTCTGTTTCCTTTCCATCACCCCTCCAATCCATTAGGACATCCTATTGGCTCTACCTTCAAAATATATCCAGAATTCACTCAATGTTTATTATTTCCATCACCAACACCTTGAGTCCACCATCATATTGTGTACAGTTTATTGATAAACTTCTCAGCTAGGTTTTCTATTTCTACCAGAGTCAATAATTCCTACTTTTCCAGAGTCTATAATTCTCAGCACAGCAACTGTGTTAGTTTCCTATTGCAGCTGAAATGACGATCATAAAATCTGTGGCTTAAGACAGAAACTATTTATGATCTCACAATTTTCATGTCAGAAGTCCAGAACAATATGGCTCAGCTGGTTCTCTGTTTAGGTCAAAATCAAGATGTCAGTAGATTGCATTTTTTTTTTTGGAGACTCTCGGAGAAAATATTTCAAGATCATCCAGGTTGTTGGAAGAATTCAGTTCCATGCAACAGAAGTCTGAGGTTCCCAGTCTTCTTGCTGGCTTTCAGTTGGATATAACTAAAAGTTTTCCACCTTACTTGGCTTATCCCTCCTTCTTTGATAATCAAAGCCAGCAAGGGAGGGTGGTATTTTTCTCACACTTTTTATCCTTCCTCTGCCTCCTTCTGCCGCATCTCTCTGATGGACCCCAGGAAGAGAAATGTCTCTACTGTCAAGGGCTGAAGTGACTGCAATGGATCTATCTAGATAATCCATGATCTCACTATCTTAAGTCCTGTTACCTTTGCAAAACTCCTTCACAGCAGTAACTAGATTCATGTTTTATTGACTAACCAAGGTAAGGGAATTTCAGGGAACATCTTTAGAATTCTGCCTGCCACAGTAAGGATCCTGTTACATATAAACTGGACTATGCTTTTCCTTTACTCTATAGTATATAATGATATCTCATTTCATTCAAAATAAAAGCCATTTTTTAAGAATATTCTACAAAGGCCTGTGAAATCTCTTCTCAATTACTCATGACTTCATTTCTTATTAGCCCTACTGCTCAGGTTTTCCTCTTAGAAGACTGTTTTTTGTCTTGTTTGTTCTTTGTTTTTTTGTTTGTTTGTTTTGAGACCGTGTCTCACTCTGTTGCCCAGGCTGGAGTACAGTGGCTCAGTCTTGGCTCACTGCAACCTCTGTCTCCCAGGCTAAGCAATTATCCTGCCCCAGTTTCTCAACTAATTGGGATTACGGGTGTTCACCACCAAAGTCAGATAATTTTTGTATTTTTAGTAGATACCATTTTGGCCAGGCTGGTCTCAAATCCTGAACTCAAATAATCCTCCCACCTCAGCCTCCCAGAGTGCTGGGATTACAGTCATAAGCCACTGTGTCCGGCCAAGAAGACATTTTTAAATACTTAGCTCTTTTTGAAAAACTTTAAGTATATTAAGAAAGCACTCATTCATCTATAATTTCAAGAGTACACTAAAATTTTAAAATTTAATTTGTCTAAACTTGTGTTTCATGATCTCAGCACTATTTACATTTTAGGCAAGATAATTCTTTGTTGTAGAGAGATGTTCTGTGTTATAAGGTGGTTAATATATCCCTGGCTTCTACTCACTAAATGCATTCACACCCTCCAGTTGTATTAACCAAAATGTCTCCCAACATTGCCAAATATCTCTGGGGTGCCGAAATTTCCACAAAATGTTAAAATAAGAATGGCTATAACACCACAGGCACAAAGGTACTAATCCCCTTAAACATCTAATTTCAGGAGTTTCAGAACTTCTTTTTTAATACATTTTTTATAAATTTTACTTTGGAAAGATAAAACTGAAATGACAGCAGTTTCCATATTAATAAACAACCTTGATTCAATCAAAAACATAAATCAAACATAAGCTAAGATTAAAAAATTTTTTAAATGCTTAATGAAAATAAATAAAAAACTAAATAAATGGTTTATAGTAATTATTAGCACAGAGAAATGTAAGTGGGCTAGTAAACAATGTATAATCACATCATCAATCCTTTTTATAATAGGTTAACAAAACCTGTCTTTCTGCAAATGCCTGATATTAATATCCAATCTCCTGGTTTTAGGAAATCCATTTTGAATAAACTATGGCTGCATGTTTAAGAAGTCTCTGCTGAATATTTAAAATGCATCATGAATAGATTTTAAATAAGAGCTTAGTGCATGTCCTCTGCCATTCAGCATAAGGTTAATTACTGTAAAACTCTGGAGTACTGCAAGATTTGAGAAAATAAAAGTCTAATAAATGAATCCAAGTTATTTTCAAATGTTTTGATGGAAAAATTACGTATGATGTAATGGTCACATGTTATTTCTGATATCTGGACAAGAACAAAAGTATCATTTCAGAAACAGTGTGAACTCAAGGGTGCATTCTAGTTTCAGCAGCAGAAAGAGAAAAATAAAACCTTCAGATACAATGACTACCCCAATGATTACAAAAGTTATCTCCAAAGTCATTAAAGAATGAATGTACCTTTAAATTTAAAATACCATAAAAGCACAAAGAAATGTCTTCATTTTCAGCAGCATGCAGGCACTACTGAAGACATTTAGAAATAAAAATTCAAAATCAATTTTTATTCAAAATCAACTACATAATTACTAAGAATATTTTAGAACAAATTAGCTATATCTAGACTATTGTTAGAATTACCATTTTTAAGACTTAACATTCTAACATTTCTTTCTAAAATGACTTAACATATATGCAAGTCTATGTTTTCAATTAGATGAAATTAAGATGATACTTTAATTAATGCTGATTTACATTTAGAGATGTCTAGCATCAGTTATTAGGAGAAGTCTTCATCTATCGATCTTCATTCTGTCATTCAGCCAACATTTCCTGAGAGTCTTCTTTGTACCAGGTTTTGTTCTTTGCAGTAATGAACAAGAAAGAAATAATGCCTCTGGTTATAAATCTTGTGTTCCAATGGATGAAAAAGATAAAGAAACAAATTAACAAGTAATGAGTAATAAAACAAAAGGTAATGATAGTGATAAGTACAAAATGATAGAAAGGGTCTGGGAATTCACTGCATTGGGGTTGAAGAGGGGTCCCTGAAGAAATGATTCTATACCAACCCTGAATGAGAAGAAAATCTCTAAGACTCCGGAGAAAAGACATAACAACTGTCTTGTATGTAATCAACTATTTCTTACGAGTAAGCTGGAGTCCTGTGTCTCAGCTTTCAAGTTCAATGCACAATGTTTCTTCCTAGAATCAATCATAAGAAAGAGAAAAGTAAGAAGAAACCAGAAGATGCCACAGGGTCTATTTATTACCATGTCAGCTGTTGTCATAATTTGACATACATTCTAGATATATAAAGCTTTTTTCAAATGACTTAATGACTCTTCAAAGAGCAGTAAGTCCTGTGATTTTCAAATGGAAAGTGGGTGTTTTCACTCAAATGGTTTAAGCACTGTGGAAAATTTTCAGTTTGTGCCGAAAGAAAAAAAAATTAAAATTTCAAAGTAAAAATAAACGGTAATCAACCATCCAGTGACAGTTCAGAGGGGATGTAAAATCAAAGAGAAAGAGATTATTGAAATCGAAAAAATAATGAAAACATTTGTAGGTTCAGAAGTTATGGGAATTAGGACTAGGAAGAATTGCAAATAAGAGAATCGTGATTGTCTTGCAACTTTGAAGAACATACCCACTTTAAACTGCCCTATATTCTTCAGAGGCAAACTAGTGTCTGTCCAAACATCTGTCCTGAATATAAGTTTGCAAAAGTTTTTCTATAAAAGGGAGTCTAATATTCATGAGTGAGAACCCACTTTTTATTTTTAGGAGGAAAGTTATAAACAGCTCCTACTTTATGAAAACTCCATGCCTCCCTAAATATGTCCAATCCTTCTATACTGATTTGGGAATATGAGTGAATCTCACACTGAACTGATAGAAAAAGCTGAGGCTGTGGAATCAGGTAGGAATAAAAATGAAAGAGTAAGGTAAGGAAATTGACTATCGGTTGATATCTTAAAAGACAAAGGAAGCTTCTTTAAACTTAAAATCTTTGATTCTCTACTCCATTATGATTCATTTGTAAAATAAATCACTATCTCCTTCAAATGTTATTCCTAAGACATTTATAACCCCCAGGAATATCGCATTAATTATAAACATTAACTTGTTACAATTATCAGTTATTAAACATTTTAAATTATTAATATAATCAGATTAGTTTTCATGTTTTCCATCCAATGGAACGATTTTCTATTTGAATTATGAAAATTTTCTGTGCACTCTGAAGGATCTGAATAAGTTATGATGAAAAGAAAATGGAAAATAAAAACAAAACTAATCTTAATATAAAAATTTTAAAGAATGAACAAAATATTAGCATTTAGTTCCCTAAAATACAATGCCAAATCATTTGTAAATTCCTGTGAATGTCTGTGTGTAATACACATTATTCTTAGGTAATTTATTCAGAAGTACTTTCTACCTCTTTTCAATGATAGATGATTGCCCCATGGTTAATGCATTTGTGTAAAAAATGAAAGAGATCTGTAATGGGGGCATACGGCTTTGCCATTATTTTAAGTATGTGTATTTAAAAGTGATGATTCTGATCTGTATGGTTTATATGAATAACTTCCACTTGGTAGATATGTTAAATTTCTCAGCATGTGGGAAGATCATTTTAATGCAGGAAACAGTAATTTATTATATGTATATTTGTTAACTGGCATAGTGATTCTTAAAATGGAACACTTTTCTTTCTCACTGTTAAGATGAGAATCCTGGTATCACTAAGTGCTCACAACCAAATGCCATATCTTTATGTAGAAAGAAGTTAATATTAAACATTGACATTTTATGTATAATATGACAGAGTAATTTGTTTTGTTACCAGCAATTGGATAAATTGCAGTTTAGCATGAGCAATTTCTATAAGCATGTATAAATGAACTGTGGACAAAAATATTGTTTATGGAATTCTGTATTTGTATATATTAATTGCCTGGGTTTTAAAGGATGATTGATGCATTATAATGTAAACTTCAAATGCCCTTCAAATTAACAGCCAGAGCATGAATTTAAATCTTACAAAGAAATAGCTTTAGAAGCTCTACTTTTTCATTTTGAGGATACCTATGAATATAAAGTTTTCTCTTTTTTTAAAAAAACTAGACTTTAAAAGCCTACTGAACACATTTTAAATGCATTTATAAAACACAGTTTGTGTTAATGGGTAAAATTTCAGGGTTAAGTGAGAAAAATAAGTATCCCAAAGCTTCAAATGTTTCATCCTCAAAATCAAGCATTGGTAGTAAAATGAATGAAATATGTGTCCCCAACTCTCTTCTGATAAAAATACACTTTATTTAGGATGTGTAGCAAGTAGGGCTTTTCAGCAAGTCAGCTAATTGTGGTTATCTAAATGAACCAGAATCATCAATTCCAACAAAGCTCACCTAATTTGTATCTTAAAACAATCTTTTCCCAAGTCTCCTAGTATTCTGTAACTAACAAAACCAAGAATTCTGATTTTAACAATATTTCTTAAAGAATTTAAATTGTTTTTCTTTACCTGCTTTTATAGTTTCATTTCCATCTCCAGACAACATCAGGGCATGCTAAAAATAACAAATGTGATTAATTCTCAATTACCTGTAATAAACAGAAGGCAAACAGGGAACCAGCATGATGGAATAAATTGCATCCACTGATAGTTTAAAAATCCAATTTTAACCATTGCTTTCAACCTCTTCCTTATTAACAAATAAAATTGGACTTCGCTCAGTTCCACTTCCTGTTTCTTCATCTGAAAATTTCCCTGATGGAGTTTGTGACCTGAAGATGCGTCTCCAAAACGGGCACAAGGGGACAAAAGGAGAGCAAGAAACAGGATTACAAATTCGACGTTTCATTCCAAATACATAAAATCATAATAAATAACTAAATCACATTAAACGTTATTTCAAAGAACTGATTTACTCATTTTAGAGACAGCTTTCAAATGGACCCTAGGATTGGACTAGAATTTATAGGAGTTTCTTCCTAATATTAAAAGTACATGATTTTGTATATAATACAGAATTGTAGGCACATAAATAAACTTCAGGGAGGCTGAGGCAGGGGGATCACCAGGTCAGGAATTCGAGACCAGACTGACCAACATGGTGAAATCCTGTCTGTACTAAAAATACAAAAACTAGTGGTGTGTGGTGGTGAGTGCCTGCAATCCTAGCTACTCAGGAGGCTGGGAGAATCATTTGAACCAGGAGTTGGAGGTTGCAATAAGCCGAGATTGTGTGCCCAGCCTGAGCAACAGAGTGAGACTCCAATTCCAAAAAAAAAAAAAAAAGTAATTTTATAATTCGGTAGTAAGAATGTGTAATGTTCATTTAAAATATATGTCATTGTTAATTATATGAGGAAATGTAGATTTGTGCACAAACTTGATCTAGAAATCACAAAATCTAGTTCATTCTTAATCTTCTAATGCTTTGAAAAAATCATTTAATTTGGCTGTAGTTTCCTTATTTGTATAAGGAAGAAAATAAATATGTTGAGAACTATATAATTTATAAATTCCTTTCTGGATTTGATTAATCTAATTAAAAATCAGATGTAAGTGAAAATTCCTAGAAGAAAATAATTTTGCGGGGTGAAAATTTGTTATGGGGTGAGAATTTGTACCTGAAATCTGTGTTATTCTTTGTTGTATGTCTGTGTGTGTGTGCACGTGCACCTGTGTGTGTGTGTGTGTGTATGTGTAACCTTTATTCTTTTTTTTTTTTTACATTAGGCCTCCAGAATTTATTCATCTTATAACTTAAGGTTGTACCCCTTGACCAACATCTCCACATTTCCCCACCCACAGCTCCTGGCAGCCAGCATTCTACAGTCTGCTTCTGAGTTTGACTTTTTTAGACTCCATATATAAGTAAGATTATGCAGTGTTTGTTTTTCTGCGCCTGGCTTATCTCAGTTAGCATAATGTCCCTCAGTATCATCCATTTTGTTACAAGTGACAGTTATTTTTCCTCTTTTTTTAATTGCATTTAAGTTTGGGGGTACATGTGAAGAACATGCAAGACTGTTGCATAGGTACACATGTGGTATTGTGATTTTCTGCCTTCCTCCCCTTCCCCTATATCTGGCATTTCTCCCCATGCTATCTCTCCCCAACTCCCCACCCCTCGCTGTCCCACTCCGATTTCCCCCCAACAGACCCCAGTGTGTAGTGCTCCCCTCCCTGTGTCCAAGTGTTCTCATTGTTCAACACCTGCCTATGAGTAATGATGAGACCCATATATATGGGATTTCACATTGCAATTTTTCAACTTTTTTGCCTAAAAATTTTCATAATAAAATTTTGGAAATAAAAGTGAAAATTACCTCTAAATAAATTCAAGGTAATATTAGAAGATAATTAAATATTGCATCAGTTCATCTTTTCTGATCAGACAAGTGTTTCTGAGTATATGGGGCTAGTAGCACCTTCAGACAGTGCTGGTAAGAATGTAAAATGCAATAATCACTTTGACACGCAATTAGGGTCTTTCTTCAAAATTTAAACATATAACGACTAGATAACCCAGCCATTCCACTCCTAGGTATTTACCCAAGAAAATGAAAAAGGAAACATACTACAGACAAGAATGGATATTTATAATAGCTTTATATGTAAGAACCAAATGCTGGAAACAACTTGAATGTCCATCAGCATGTGATGGATAAACTGTTTATCCAAGGGAATACTCATCAGCAACAAAAAGAGATGAACTCTTGATAACTGTGGCAATATGAATGAACTTCAAAGCCATGCTGTTGAAAGAAGCCAGGCAAATGTAAATATTCTATGCTTTTAACTGGTGAAAGCCTATTAGTTGTTACCTGGAGACAAGGTGGAGAGAGGTTAGAGAACAGGCTGTAAAAGGGCGTGAAGAAACCTTTTGAAATGACAGAAATATGTGTTGTGGTGATATCTTATTTTGGGGTGGTGGTGGCATGTGCATATGTTGAAAATTGCCAAGTTTTACACTTTAAATATGTGCAATTCAGTTTAAGTATGCCTTCATGAAATTTCAAAAATTGGTAGAAATTGGTCTTTTCAAGCATTTTTGAACACACCAAGAGAAATACCATCAGAAATATGATAAATATAAAGAATACTATAATATTAAATTCACAGGGTTTTCCTTGTGCACAATAGCTTTTATGATTTCCAAGCGGCCTTCCTGGGTATGTGTTGTCCATAGTGGGTATGCCAGCTTCATAGATGTGCTTTGCAGGTATGCCACCTGTGCTGTCACAGAGGATTCAATGCTTGGTTTAATGCTCTACTCTTGCCATCTCAAAATGTCTAAAAGTCTTTGAATAAAGGGTCCTTATTGTCATTTGCTACTGTGCCTGGTAAATTATGTAGCCAGTCCTGTCCCATATTTTAACATCTTTAGAGGGGCAATTTAATGTAATTGAGACTTATGGTAATAAAGAATAGATCTGATCTCCAAGTGTCTCTGTCCACATTTTGGAAATAAGTGACAAGATACAGGAAATTAGATTGCAGTGTGGGTTTTGGGGGTATCACTGTCAGAATAGAATGTTAAAGACTCAAAGCACATGCTAAACAAAGACTTTCCTGACTAAACTAGGAAACAGCAATCTCTGGAGTTCTGGATATTTAATGAGAAACTCCCAGCAGGTCGAATTTCTTCTTTTATTTTTTTTCTATTTCAGGGTATTAAATTATACATCATTCCCCTGATGTATGCTCAGTAGTTAGAGGTCTCCTGTAAGCGTTATTAGAGAGTTGATGATGTACATGTTATTTGCTGTAGGGCTTTGCAGAGACAGACACATTAAACTGTCCTCTACAGATGTTTTTCATACCACAATTACCGAAACAGCCACGTACTGTACTAAACTTTCCAGGCAAAAAGTGGAAACAGAGTACCATTGTAAGACTACTAACGTTATTCAGTCTCCTTCCCCCTCCTCTTTTATTTTTACCAACAAGCATAATGAATATCAATAAACCAACCTGTACTATCAACAGGTGAAGCTGATTAATAATGTATCCATAGGTGACTTGCTGGAATTTCTTTGTGAAACAAAAGCTTACCTTCTCTTTTCCTTCTGTTTCTTCTCCCACTTAAAAAGCTTCAGGTTTTTTGCATATGGCTCAGTGGAGGCCAAGAAAAAGTCTTTGCTACACAGAAACTGACAAGAAAAATAACAAGTCCTAGGTCATTTGCTTGATGTCTTAGAGCT
This sequence comes from Callithrix jacchus, assembly GCF_049354715.1. Lineage (NCBI taxonomy): Eukaryota > Metazoa > Chordata > Mammalia > Primates > Cebidae > Callithrix > Callithrix jacchus. The sequence continues at coordinate 54,367,704 of NC_133502.1, forward strand.
AGCTGTCTTTTAGAAACTGTTTATAAAATATTCTGAGACTTTGCTGAGCTATGAAACTTCTTCACTACAGGAAAAGTACAGACAATAAAAATTCAGGAGCTGAAAGAAAGGAGGAGGTAAGTCGTTCATATTAATAACCTGTAATTGGGCTTGCAGTAAGAATTGATATATAATGGTGGGTATCAACTTCACATTTCAGCTCATAGGCAGGTTGTTCATATTACTGAGAAAACTAGTGTAAAGAAATAACATGTTAGAGTCAGAACTCAGAGAACATAGGGCTGCATGTGTCATTGCTGCAAACACATAGATTATTATGTGACTATATGGCCAAGGGCATTTCAGCCAAATGAATTTTGTGCCCTAAATATTGACAACTAATTCTACCCAGGGTATAGGGATAACCTTGAGCTAATTATTGATCAGATGTCTGGCTTGGGAAGATCTCAAGGTTTTCACTTGCAAACAGTTCAAGAATTGTGACTGTGTTCTGGGTCCTCCCAGATCCAGAAAGTATGAGGAAAACCACAATTACCAGAGTACCTCAGGAGGCCCAGGCCCCGGATGTGCTGCTTCTACCATATTGTGCCATGACCTTCAGGGTTACATGATTGCCAACTCTGATATCAGAGGTAATTCATTGCCCCAGTCACCTCTTAAGCTGTTAAAGTGAATGCTCTATAAATTCAAAATAATATATCACACAAAAAGATTCCTAACCCAAGGGATCCCTAACCCAAGTTATATTTAGCCACATTGCCAAAGTGAACATTATTCCTGAATTCCACTTTTGTCATTGTTTTTTGGCTGTTTTATCTTTTCAAACTTTACTTTTGTTATATCAACTTTTGTCCTACAGTCTTGTAGTAGAGAAACTCTATCACACACTCAAGTAGAGGAGAAAAAGTTATAGAAGCAAATTTACTTCCCAAAAGGAAGAAACTGTTCATTCTTCTAAGGTATAAGGCAACATAAGATGTCTGTCTAGACTATCTTGGAAGATCATGCATAGAGAAAGGGAAAAAATTCAGAAGAAAAGAAAGCCTTTGATAGAAGCCAGGTCCTGCTTCTACTGTAATTTTAAAGGCAAAGATTTTTTATTTCTAATATAATACAATTGTATGAAATAGAAGAATAAGTGAAAAAAATAAATATTTAAGAAAAGAAGATGGTACATCATGAAAAATATTTTACATTATTTGGAGAGGGGAGAAGACATCATGAAATTCCTTGCTAGCACACTGACTCCAGCTTGGTTTAATCTATACAAGGGTTGCTCATCCTTGTCACTGTTAACATTTTAAGCGAGATAATTCTTTGTCTTGTACATTCTAAAATATTTAGCAGCATGTCTGGTCTTTACCCATTATAGTGGTCCCTCAGTATCCATGGGGAATTGCTTCCAGGACCCCAGATGCTCAAATTTCTTATATAAAATGTCATGGTATTTGCATACAACCTCTGCACATCTTTAAAGCATCTCTAGATTACTTATAATACCTAATACAACATGAATTCTATGCAAATAGTTTTACATAGTATATTTTATTTGTATTAGTTTTAGCTGTTGCATTATTTATTTAAATATATATATTTATATAATATATACTAAATATTAAATATGTATATATTGTAGTTGGTGGAATCTGCATAGGTGAAACCAACAGACACAAGGAGCCAACTCTATATGCCAACAGCAATGTCTCTGTCTCCCAGGTAATGACAAAGAAAACCTACCCCAGGCATTGCTAAATGCCCGCTTGGGGGAGCTCAATTGCTCCCAGCTGAGAACTGCTGCCCTGGACAGCACTGCTGCCCTAGAATATCACTTAGCACAGCCTTCTCACAGCACCTTCACACAGATTGTTTTATCTTCCTGGATTGTCTTCTTCAGATATACATCAACTACATACGCTTTTTTTTTAGATTTTTACAAATGATTTTTTTCTAAAACATAAAGTGTCAAAAGTTATATTTCTTTATTTTAACTAATATTTGCTAAGCACTTATATTTAGAGCAGTGTACTATTCATTAAATTAGTTTTAAAAATGAAGGGAATTTTCCTCCAAAAAGAGTTTGCAACCTGCAAAGAGGAATCCAAATCCCTAAAATACATGACAGAGTAAATTAGCACCTTAAGAGAGGTAAAATGGTGTGGAGATTAAAATTAATATGAAGCCTAGACATACTGGTTGAATAATATCACGACTCTTTGCAGATATCTATACCCTACACCTGTTCTGCTTCTTGAGGACATGTTTAAAAGCCACCGAATTTAAATTCATCCCCCAAAATGTCCTTTTCATTTTTAAGCATGTTAGGAGATACAGTAGAAAAACCATGAATTTATCTTAAGCGACTTAAATTTCAAAGCACTTAATTTGAGGTGCCTGGTTATTCCTCACTATTCTGTGCTAATATTCTTACATCACATTTCCTGCAAATGACATTTATTTGCTCCTCACAGAACTAAGGTAATTAACTGAGAGTATTACTAGTTACCTTTTATAGGATAGAACGAAAAGCCCAGGAAATTTCAATGATTTTTCAGGACTACTGAAGAAAATAACTTTACATCATTATGTTAAAACTAGCTATTCTCAGCTTAAATGTGGTTTAAAAGCCATGTTCTAATGAGTTTAAATTACAACCAACAGTAGCTTGAATCAGAATACCGTTTGACTATAACCTAAAACACAGGTAACCTTGTTATTAAGAGAAGGAACAGAAAAATGTTTCATATTTAAACTTTGCCTAGAAATATTCTTAGTGACCAAAGCTGTAGTTTCAAAAAGAAATACATATCAAAAACTTAATGATTAGAAATAAAGCTTAATTATTTTTTCATTTTTCTAAGAAGAAGAACAAGTAAGTTAGGAGAATAATACAAGATATCTATTAGCAGACAGGAATACCAAATAGGGAAAACTAAGTTATTTATTTAACTAACAGGCTAAGCAAAATAGACAGGAAAACAAAATAGATTTATGACTATGCCACAGAAATTTCCAGTAAAGGACATTAATTCACAATAGTTTATTTTACCATATCGGAGAGTCGAATACATGGTAGATTCTAGAAGAGTAATATTCAAAATAGATAGAGGCAATGCAATGACTAAACATAGTTGAGGGCTGGCTGTGGTAGCTTACAACTGTAATTCCATCACTTAGGGAAACTGAGGCAGAGGGATCACTTGAGCCAAAAAGTTTGAGACCACCTTGGGCAGCATAGTGAGACTCCATCCCTTGAAAATATAACAAATTAATTCAATAAAAAATAAACAAAGTTGAATAACCAAAGAATAGCTGATGTTTAAATAGACCTCTTGATCTGGTGGGGTATTCGAATTAATACTGATATTAATATTTACCACTTTATTACTATAACATTTATTATAAGTTCTAATTAAAAATTATTAATTTTTTAGTGATGCTTTATCCTCAGCATGAAACCACATTTTTGGGTAACCTATTGATTTAGACTACAGGGCAGTAATCATCTTGTCATTTTGCAAGTTAATTTAATAGTTGAGCATGTCACTTTAGCACAGCTAACCCAAGTTGGAATTGACACTCAGAACCAAAAGAAATTTAACTTGGGTTGTTTTAAGCCTCTAAGCTTGTGGTAATTTGTCATAGCAGCAATAGAAAATTAATATATTACCGATATTTCCAGCTAAAATAAAAATATATAAATTGTCAGATATTTCTGAAAAAAGTATTTGCACTAATTAATGTTTTATGTCCTCCAAAAATTAATTTGACTTCACACTCTGTAAAATGAGAAAATTGAATTTCCTAGGCCATGGTAGGGTAGAAATAGCATATTTTGATCTGAAAATATCAGATTACATTGGCTTTTAATTCTAGGTCTAGTGTCTTCCAGGATCAGCAGAGCCATATGGTATCTCTTTAAGAAGATGAAAATCAGGAAAGACCTTCCCAATAAGTTTGTTGTGTGAGTGAAACGGGGTCTATCAAGTAACACCCAGAACTCAAAGCAACCAAGAAATTTTAGAAGTCCATAAAAGGTTATCTAACTAAATACTTTGCCTTGGTGATTAACTGAATATAATCTTTTATGTACATCTGTGTTTTCTTCTGCAACCAAATATGTATGTTTGCATGTATGTGTGTGTTTCTATACATGCATATATTCTTTTTCATAGCATTTAAATATGGAATTAAAGTTTTCAACTCATAGGAACTACAGCTACTCTATAAGTATTTTCTGTTGGTGATGAGAAAAACAATGCTGATCTGGTTAAGAAATATATTCACATTATCCTTAAGAATTCATATTCTTTTGCACTTTTTTTAGGATAGTGCTTGAAAAAGCCATATTCTGCTTTCAGAGTTTCAAGAGCACTATTTTCACTTTGACTGGATGCCTGTCTACCTAATATCACCTATGTTCCTCTGATTGGGGGATAAAATTGAAGTTACTGGGTTTTTTTTTGAAATTGACTGCTTATGATAAAGAATCATTACTCTTCTAAATAAAAACTCAAAATTATTTTGTCATTAGTTGTCTGGATTTTGAAAATACTCCCAAGTAATTATCTCATTTTGGTAAAATAAATTTGATTTCAGTAATACCATTTAAATTTAGAAAATTCTAAATTGTGACAGTGGCTATTGAACTAAATGTAGTTTCTTCACATTTACTTGATTTATTTCAGTTTACTTTATTAGAAAAATCCACACTGCAAAACATAAGCTTAAGTGAGACCAGATAGTAAAATTGATCTTTAAAAAGATTCATAAGTCCTACCACCTTTAAAATATTATTAAATCAAAGGACCTTTTCTTTTCTTTTCTTTAGGAGGTGGGGTTTGGCTCTATCACCCAGGCTGGAGTGCAATGGTGCAATCATAGCTCACTGTAGCCTTTCACTCCTGGGCTAAAGTGATCTTCCCACCTCAGCCTCCAAAGTAGCTAGGACTAGGAGCACACCAGCATCCTTGGCTATTTACTTTTATTTCTATATTTTTAGAGATAGGTTCTCACTATATTGCCCAGTCTGGTTTTAAACTCTTGGCCTCAAGCAATCTTCCTGCCTTGGCATCCCAAAGTGATGGAATTACAAGTGGTGTGAGCCACTACTCCCAACATGATTTTCTTATTAGTGTTAACTTTAAATAAAGATTCTTTCTTACTTTAAAACTTACTTTTTTTCTCAGGACACCATGAAAAAAATGTTTCATTCTCTATATTATTTTACATAAAAACAACCTTAAAATATGTATACTAATCACTTACCACTCACTAAAAATTAAATGAAATTTTGAGTGCCTACTATGTAGAAGGCATTATGCTGTAGCAATAAGCATAATCAAAATTATGAAATAAACAATATAATCCTGAGAAGCTAGCTGGAAGTGTTATTAAGCTTTTGGCTAGATTTAGCTTGGGGCAACTCAGGCCAAGTCTGGAAATAATAAACTATACCGAGGAAGCGCAGGATGTCAGGCGGAAGTCTGATGAATGAGATGGAAACACAAGGCATTAGTCAGTGGGCTTTGCTTTCACTGCTTTAAGTGTATGAGATGAACTTGGAAAAGTAGAACTTTCCCCTAGGCAGGGAAAGAGATGCATGGGTACTTCTCCAAGATGGGCAGCTGCCAGTCTAGAAAACAAGCTAACCAGTGTGTACCAGTGACAGCCAAGAAAGCCAGGAAGCTTGCCAGGCAGGCAAGGATGATTAATATTCAGCCATTTATCCACCCACCAGGACTCATTCACACTTCAAACAACAAAAGTTGAATACAAAAAGCAATTATTTTACCCCATATAGGCATTTGCATTGCCTTGATTGCTAACTAGCTTGCTTAGTAGTCACTGTGATTAAATTATCCATGTTGTCTTCATTTTCTTTAACCTGATACTCTGGAAATACACAGTAAAAGTGTTGGTGATTTGTTTTTAGCCAAATATTCTGTATTGTGTACAGAATTTTAGAGCCCTGTAATACCTTCATATGCTTCTTGTTCTAAATTACCTTAGAAAATTAACAGGATTGTATTTCCTATACTAATGATAAAACTGGGACTCTAAAAAGACAAGGACAAATTCAGGAGATCAAATAAAGGTAACTGCAAATCTTTATGTGTTATGCTACCCTTCTCCTGTCCTATTAATGTTGCTCTATTGCTATTGGAGCCCCTGCTGTTAAGTAAAAATAAATCATAATAAGCATTAATATGTTACCTTTTGGGTTACAGGATTTCTAGGTGAGTCTGGCATAGATTCAGCCTTCCACGAGAGTCTAATTAGAGTCTTATTATTCTCCAGCTATTACTTGCCAATTATTTAACATAGTTTTTGATAACCAGCTTATTTCAACATCTAAGATTATTAATGTACAGTTGAGACATGTTTTTGAGATTAGCTCTTACACTTTCTGGAAACGAGTATGTTTCTAGGGGAGTAAAGTAAGGAAAAGCCAAGATTATCTTGCTTGGATGATTTAGAACATTAAATATCCATCTCTATTTCTGTGGCATGAATTCATTCACTGAAGTTCATAACAGGATAAGGTTCACGAGGCTTAGGAAATTATACCCAAACTCCATTTATGAACATCTGTCTACTTTAAGCCTCTATAGTCTTTACAATATCTGGGAAAAGTTGGAAGACTAGATTAAACTCTTAGAATCTCCTGAATCCACTGGTTAATAAAATGTACAAAATGTAATAAAGATTCAGTAAAAAAAAAATAAAATATCAGCAACAGTTCAAAAAGGAAAGAGGTAAAACCTTACACTTTAAACTGTGGACTATAACAGCCAAATAAGAAATGAAATGTTTTGAGTTTGCCAAGAGTTCAAGTCCTTCTACTTCTCACATCTCTGATTGAATGCAATCAGGAAAGAAGGTAATGAAATGACATCTTCATTAATATCTTCCAATTTTCTGAACTGTAGGGATAAATTGTCAGTAATAGAAAAGGACAAGGGGCAAGATTTTTTGAGTGGTAGCTCTGACCTATCTATCTGAGAACTTCAGTAGAGACAGGAAGTGTATAGAGGACGCTCCAGGACATTGTGCTACCAGGGATGGGGGTATTGGAGTCTATAAAAGGGCCAGTGAACAACAGCTTCCTTTTCTGTAATAAATTCCCAAACCTGTCAAGAAATAAGACAAAAGAATTAGCATATAGAGATTTAAAAATTGCCTTTACTACTAATAAAACTGTGTAAGAGAATATAGAATATACCTGCAAGAAAGTGGGATCCCTGATACAAAATCATAGAATTAGACTGACTTATTCATGCCTTAACAACCAGGACTGAAAATCGGCAGACCTCCCCATGTGAAGACATACCTTTGCAAAAGTTAATGGAATCAAGGAGCAGATCAGAGTCCATGCTTCATAAGGTGCCTTTGTTTTCAAGAGGAGAGTGGCTTAGTTACACATGCCAACTTTCATAGCCCAAAACACCATGTAACACTCATATCAGCTGGTCTTATTTTCAAAGTCAGTAGTAAAAAAGGTCATGTCTGTTTAGGAAAAAATATCTTACAGGTGAAAGGCAGAGGACTGAAAAATAAGCACCCTTCCCAACTGGGCTTATTCTCCTGTCTGGATAGAGTGGGCTCTGCCATCAGAAACGCAATTAGGTCTTAGAAGAGAGATCAGAGACTTCAGATGATCCCAGTCTCATCCTAGCTCTCCTTCTATCCCCGAGAAGTCCTAGGTCTCGTGAAAATTAATAGAAAGAACTGGTAATACAGAAAGAAAGGTAAATAGTCCCAGATAAGAAGAGTAACAAGAGAACTCTCTCACATTTCATCAGAGTAATTATGTCTGTACCTGAGAGAGAAATGAAAAGTAATGGCATAGTAATTTTGCAAACGTACTATAAACACGTGAAAGAAAGAATGAACAAAGAAAGAAAACATAAAAATGAGATATGCAGACAGGAGACAAAGTGCTCAAAATGGAAGAGACTATCATGTAAGAAATCAAAGCACCACTACACAAGACTACAGATGAATACAAAATTTAACATAATATAAAAGAACTCAAAACTCAGGTAACTCAAAACAGAATGAGATTAAGAAACACAGTAAAGTTAAAAGAAGTATAGAAAGAAATAGTACCATTACAGATATGTTGCTTAATAAACAAGAACAAAATAGATATGAATGAGAAGAAAAAATGAACATAATTATAACAGGTAAACAAAAAGAAAAGAGGCAACAATAGAAACTAGTGATAAGGTGAAAAGTACATAGAACAGACAAAAATGACCCAATATAAAGATGTTTGTTGTCGCTAAGATAAAAATAATATATGATGCATAAAAATATTTGGAAATATAGGAAAATACATATGAAATGGAGGAAGATATGACAGCAGATTGAAAAGGTAACATCTCATGGGAAAGAGTGATGAAAATAAGCAGCACAAAGATAAATCATGGTTAACCTACTAAACTATAAAGATAAAGGAAGAATTTTGACTTACAAGTATAAAAAAATCACTTACAAGAGAGAAAAATAATTCTAGACTCAGATCTAGCAATTATCAATTTTAGCATTGATTATTTAAAGCAATGAATACCCTTGCTATTATTTACAGCAAGAATCAATGCTATAAAAAGAGTAAATTCTAAAATGTTTTAGGAAAGACATTTTGACTCAAAATCACACTTTGACAAATTTTCCTTCAGATTGGACGTCAATAGGCTAATGCTGAAAACTAACTAAGTCAGAATCAGTAAACATTAAAGCAATTCTAAATGATAGAAATCCAGTGAATAGAGAAATAAATCATAATCAATAAATGTAAACATGGATAAGTCTCGTGGTTTAGAATTATACATTGAGATACTAACTTCTCCTGCTTTACTGCTTTATACTGTTGGAGTTTATTTAAAATGAACATAGATAATTTTAATAAAAAAGAAGACTGTACTTCTCAAACACAAATAGTATAATTTTGTTTGTGGAAAATTTTTAAAGTTTAAATTAATTTATAGTAACGGAAATAAATTAACATTTGATTAGGCCTAAGCATAGGCAGTTGCCTGCAAAAATCATGGGGAAGCTTTTCTGTGATGCAAATTTCTACAGCTTGACTGTGGTTGTGCTTACCCTAGTTTATTAAAACTCATATAATATTATACTGAAAATAGGAGCATTTTATTCAATGTGAATTATATTTTAATAAAATCAACTTTAAAAATTAAATGTGAGAAACTCATAAAAACCATCAATAACATAGAGATGGGTATTTGCATCTCAAATATCCTCACAAACACTTGCACACTCAGACACATACTTTCAGCCTAGTGGCTATGATTATTTTCCTCCTAAAGTGTAATCAAACAAAATTTGATTGCAGAATTTAGGAAAAGAGGTTAAAGAGAAGCTCGAAAAAAATGTAAATGACTGATCTTCTTTGAGATGCACAAAGATTCCTTATAAGAGACTGCTCTCCCTGAAGTCTTTTCCCATTTCCAGTAATTGGTATACATGTCATCAATACACGGTGATTTTATAAGTTTCAGAAAAAATATTCAAACTTATTTGCCAAATTTTCCCTTTAGGCTCTAGATTTAATATATTGTAATACAGAGGAACCTGATTGCTACAGTTCAGTGTGTGTCTGCTTTGATTTCTTTCATTCTGAAATATAGTCATTAGTAATTTAATCCTTACATATTTAAGACATACTTAAAATACTTTAATTCTAAATTCAAGCTTTTAATACTCTGTGAATTTTTATGAGACATATGGCTTTTACTTTCATATTTATGTTTTACCCCATACATCTATATATATACTGTATAGATAGGTAGATAGGTAGGTAAAGAGACGATAGATGGATAGATACATATAGAGATTATTTGCTTTCCCTGGACATCTCCAAAAATCCACATATCCTTTCCAGGTCTTGCAAACCATATTGAGAGTAGGATCAATGTGAAACTAATTAAGTTCAGCTTTATGCACCCTAACTTGCAGGAGCCTTTATTAGTATTGCGAGTTGCCATGGTTGCACACGCTTACTGCTTTGAGACTTTTTCAGGTAATGGTACAGAGAGATGGAGCCCAAGTGGAGCTCACTGGACTTCCTGAATTGAGGCAACAGCACTGAGAATGTGTAGACACCAAGGGGCTAGAGCTCACAGGGCAGAGTGACAGAGAAGGAAAAGCTACATGGGCAGAAAAGGGAAGTAACATCTTAAAAGCCCTAAATTGAAAAAGAAACAACAAGAAAAACCTGACAATCTTGCCAAATTACTACCACTGATTATTTTACCGTGAGTGCCAATGAAGTCTCACAAATTCTAGGTAGTATTGTTTTTCACTTTGCTTATTGGATGGGCAAAATATATTATTTCATCTTCATTGCATTTAGCCGATTTGGAGAGATGCAGAATATTCTGCATAAGTATATTGGCTATATATATTTCTTTTCTTCTGGTACTGTCAGAAAAGAATTTTAGAACAATTTGTAAACACAGGCAGGGATGATGAAAATCTGTCTTTATGTTGTGAGACCCCCTAGCCACAGCGTTGAGTTTGAGAAGCTGAATTCCTTTGAAGAGATCCTATAAATACAAGGGAAGACATCAAAAACATTGAGGTATTGGATATATTTTACATATATATCCCTATATATATTTAAAATTTTGACAACAGAAATTTTGAGAACATAATATATAGTGTTCAGCAGAAAGTACAGAGTAGGTCTCTTTCTGTTATCAAAATTCTTATGAGAATTTTGGCTCAAAATAAAGTAAATTTGAGCTGCAATAAGTGAGGCAAAAAGTCACAGATTCAGTTGTAAAAGACAAACAAAGACTTGGACTCAAGTTTCTAGCACTGTGAATTTTGACATATACAAAATTCTGAATAAATATGTCATGAAAGAATGAATGAATAAGCAACTGAATAAATGGTGGAAAACAAATTTGTCTAAATGGTCTTCCCAGTAAGTTTATTTTTTCTGCTAAAATCCTTGTCATGTAATTTCTTACACATCTGCCAAAATGTAAACTCCCAACAAGATGCTGCTAGATTCTTCCGATTCTAGTAGAGAATCTGGATCATATTAAACATAAAATATTTATTAAGTGAGCAAATAAATGAAAGAATGAAGAAATGAAAGAATCAAATATGATAACATATTTTATGCACTAGGGTTCACGACAAGTTATCTATTCCACATCTCTTATGTAGAGACACTTTCATTACTTCACCAGCACTATGGCTAAATACAATGGCACATGTCTGTAATCTCAGCTCTTTGAGAAGCCAAGGCAGGACGATTGCTTGAGGCCAGGAGTTCAAGACCAGCTTGGACAACATAGCAAGACCCTGTCTCTGCAAAAAAAATTTTAGTTAGCCGGGCGTGGTGGCACACACCTGTCATCTTAGCTACTCAGGAGGCTGAAGCAGGAAGATCGCTGCAGTGAGCCATGATAGAACCACTGCACTCCAGCCTGGGCAACAGAAAGCTTGTCTCAAAACCCCCCAAGAAATGACAACATAAAAAACAAACAAGAAAAAAAAGAAAAACAGCATTTTATTCCCTAACTGAAGATGAGTTCTGGGACTTAGATATAGCCTGAATTTGTGTATTGTAGAACAAATACAATAAAGCTTTGGAATCATGTTCTTCATAATTTAAATAAGAATGCAATTTTCTCTCTTTCTTCTCACTGTTTCCAAACTATTTCTGAATATCATTTCTTAAACTACACATCGAATTATGACTTCATTTTGCAAATGAAGTCAGTGCTTTCTGACTAAAAGGCAGCAGTTGGTCTAGAGGAATCAGGATTTATATAATTTACCAAAAAATGTTAATATATTAATTTAAATTTGCTTTTTTTCTAGTTTGGCAGTTGTTACTTTTTCCCCAACATAAAAACACAGGTATGATTCCAAGTCTTATTCTCCCTGCCACAATCTTATGTGGCCTTCTATCACTAAGTGCCACTGAACACTAAAAATGGCAAATACATGCCTCAAAAAGTTGCGAATTTTACTGTAATTTTAGATTGAATTTTACAATAAAATATAATTTTTTTTTACAGGAGACTAGTCATTCAAAACTAGTTCCATTTATTCCCATATGATCCACTTTACAAATCTTATCTGGAGTTTTTCTGAGTCCTAAATGATATATAGAAATAGAAAATTTGTATTTCTATTTCTATATATCAAAAAAAGTAATTGTAAAAAAGAAACAAGGAAGATAAAGAAAACAGATTTGTCAAAGGAAAATTTGTAACTGCATATCAGAATTAAACTTGTCACTATTTTGAATTGGATTTTTATTATCTTTAAAATCAAATTAATTTTATTTTCTTAAATCCCCTAAAAATGTTCGCCTAGTTTCCTGGTCTTTTCTAAATTGAAGCTATGGAACATTCTTTAATGTAAAATATATGATTTAAATATTTTGACTTGTACTTTAATAGCATTTGCTCCATATTTAGAGAACTCTTTTTAGAGTCCAGTTTTTTTTCTATTTTATAACGTTAAGTGAACACAGAATTTTACAACTGTAGTTTTGATAAAGACAGTTTCACTTTCCTCCACTTAAAAAAAAATTACAGATATATATTGATCCCATTAGGAGAAAATACGTGGAGAATGCTATCTTTTTAAACTTGATCTCTCTGATATTAGTAAATATTGCATTTAAGAAAAATACGCATTTTCAAATATCACATAAGTTTTACTGCCATTATTTTTCTATTTCTTTAAACACTTTAGAACTTGTTTCAAATATGAATATTTAAATGACATTTTATAAAACTAAGCAATACCCTTAATTATGACTTTACTGGTCAATTACTGAAATACCTTGCTTGTTTAAAATAATTCAACGTAAGATTTTCTATGTTCCCAATCTGATAATTTCTGAAATTTCTGAAGCCATACATGCAGTAGCCCTTTCAAACTGAGTAAAAGAATATATCTTGCTCTTCAATCTTGATGACATTTTATGATTGTCTGTGGCTTCTACAGTGGAGACATAATAGAGGAAAATGGGAACAATCTGTCAAAAGGTATGAAGAATTGCTAGAAGTCATTTTGTTTGTTAAAGGCCAATAGAAAGTTCTAGGGCTTGGTCAATAAAATAGACCCAGATATTGTACAAAATCACACATTACTTTACACTTGTAAGAAAAAAATCAATATTTGTCAGAAAGGCTTATCTTACTACCATTTTAAATGAATACTTATATATAAGGGATGCAAACAAAAAGCTTCACTTTTTCTCCACATTAAAATTGATATTTTCTCCAATTTGGGGACATATTTATGTTTAAAATGTGTGTCCTTTTTTTCTTCTTTAATATGTGTTATAAGAGAAAACTTAGTAAATATCTTAAATAATACTTCAGAGTAACTCAACAGCATCTATTTCCTAAATAGAAAAAGAAGAGCTGGAGGACTAGGACCAAACTCAGTCAGCTCCACAATTGCTGTTACTCACCATGTTCAAATCACTTGTGCACATATCCGCATTATTGGGTTTTAGAAGGGTAAGAGGAATGGACAGAGTTGTGGTCATTTTGTTTCTTGTATAGATGTTTCCACAGGCTTCTGAGCTCTGTGCTATTTGTGTGAGCTTCTCATTTTGTATGGAGGCATATTTCCTGCCAAAGGTGACTAAATCACATATTGTCATCTTCAGTGAACTTGTGTTAGTCATTCACCACTCCTTTTCTCACTTGCCATTTATGTTACCAGAACAAGCATGCTTTGTAAGCCTTATCCAAATTCTGTTTTATTTTTGGATGTGCTTTAAAAAGAAAAATGCTTGGCTGAAGAGTCACTGGAGTGAGGATATATTTTAATCTTTATATGTGAAGAACTTCTACATTGAACTCTCTAAGCTGTTCAGATGAGATCACTAACATTTCCATATTAAGAAATTTTCCAAATAATTTAGCATTCTGATCCAAAAATGGCTAAAAATATATATTTGCAAGGAAAATAGAGGTGAGATATATAAACACTGGCTTAAATAAGACAACGGAAAGCTTTTGTAAAAGAACACCTTGTTCTGAAAATTATAAGTTCTGACAATTCATTTTCATCTTATCTTTCATTGCTGTTAGGTGTTGTTAGCATTTTCCATCTCCAGCATTTTCCACTGATGCTGGTGGTCATATGATAAAAAGATTGTTTTTGAAGACTTCAATATTGCCTGTTGGATTATAGTCAACTCTAATGAATATGAATTCCCAGAGGGATGAGCACTGTGTAGTTTAAGATTGTTGATCTTGGCCTCTAGCACAGGCTAACTGCATGACTCAGGGCAATGCTTAATTCTCCTTTGCCACATCAGCTTCATTTCTAAACTTCATAACTAATAAAATTACCTAAAGCATAGGGTGTTTTGAGATTAAATGAGATAATGTCATGCTTTGCAATAGTAGACATTCACATAACATAATTATTGATAAAACTTCAGTAGTCTCCGCTTTTGTTCTTGCCTACCTCTAATCTATGCTTCCCACAGCAGCAGGTGTCCTCATTTTCAAAATTAAAACAAATCATGTCACCAGTGTGCGCAAACTCTCCAGGAACCTTCTGTGCATGTAGAATAAATTCCAAACCCCTTATCAAGACCTGAAAAGGCATGGCATGGTGATCTGACTCCAGATTGCCTCTCCGGCCCCATCTCTGAGGGCTTAGTGCTCCGGCCACACAGACCTTCTTGCCCCTCTATCTAGCACACCAAGACCTTCTTGCCAGAGGACTTTGCACTATTTCTTCACTTTCCTTGGAGCACAGGATCTTTGCCGACTCACCCTTTATTGTCCTATAGTCCTCATCTCTAATGTAACAGAAATCTTTCTTAACCACCATATTGTTCGGATTCTTTTCTTCACAAAATTCAACACTAGCCAAAATTACCTTCTTTATCTCTTTATTATTTGTTCTCTGCCTCTCAGTAGACTAAAAGGTTCACAGATACATGGACATTTTCTATCATATTTTTTATGATCTCTAATGCCACATATCACTTAATAAATATTTGTTTAGTGACTGAATATTTAATTACTTCGACTCAAAGTTGATGTAACTTATAATAATTTGGTCAAAAGTCACATCAGAGTAAAAATTTTGATGGCAAGAGACGATGGTTTCCAGGCTAGAGCATAATTGTTTATTTTATTTAAATTTTATAATTTCTCTTTGTCAGAGTTATGCACACCAGGAGAGGGTACTTAAAACAAATAAACAAATTATCATATAAGACTCAAAAACCAAGTTCCAAGTCAAGAAACTATGTGAAAATAGTTAAAGGCTGTAAGATGACAGGATTCTGATGAAGAAAAGCCTAGATACAGTGAAAAATACCTGGTCTTTGAACTTTCCACATTTTTATAATTATTGTTTTCATCCAGAAAAACTCTTTCTCTCTCATTCTCTCTCCCCAATTGTTTTTGCAGATCTACTGATTGATCCTTTAGGTTTTTGTAGTCTTCAATGCCTTATCATTTACAACATTGGCATTAAACAGACGACACATTTAAAACTGGAAAACCTGAAGAATGATTAATAGGACACTGTTGTCTAAAGAGCTCTGAACAGGATGATTGGTGTATATGCTGCAGCCCTTCACCGTGCTCAACTTTTACAACTTTAAACCGTAGAGTGCAAAGACAGGGAACTGCTACCATAACCCAGAGCATTAAATGCACTGGGGAAAGGTAGCCGGACCACAGCTGTGGCTTTAGGAGGATTCAGCCAACTGATTACAACCTGGCAAGCAAGGTGCCAGGGAATAAACATCCTATGTCACTTCATCCAATATCCAGGCATCTACCCTGGTGCCTCTAATTGCCCCACAGGGGAAGTCCATATCAGTAATCCCCCCACACTTACCCAAACAGGGAAGCATCCAGTTGGGGGACAGTGGATTTGAAGGTATAGAAAGAAGACTTTCAGGAAATCTTCTCCACCATAGTTTGCAACTCATCTTTAACATGATTGAAATGATACCTAACTCTGACAAAACCTTTGCTATTTAAGCCCCTCTTGAATATTTAAGCTGCTTCTGCTCTGAATACTACACATTCAAGGTCCCGTGCTTCTCTCAACTTTCCGTTCTTCACCCTCCAGATTGTCGTTGCCTCCTTCTGACAGATTGTGTTCTTTCTGCCAAAACATATGCTAACCTTAAACCAGAAAGCTGGAATAAGCAAACAGTGCAGTAAATCCTAAATGGCTTCTACTTTTTCTCTTTAGGAAAGAAATCAATTAACTCTGCTCCTATTTTCTTATTATCTCCCTTCTTCTATACTTTGACAATTTAACTCTCAAACACCCACTAAAGTTACTTTATGTTCAGTTTACCTCTTAACAAATCATATTATCTTTCCTCAATGTTTTACCTTTTTTTTTTGTCTCCAAAAGCATTGTAATCCTCAGCAATTTTTCTATGCTTTCCCTCAACATTTCCAATTATGTTACGCACTTCCATTTCATCCTAACTCTACATAGTTTTAGTTTTTATTTCTTTCTCTCTATTCAAGTCTCCAGTGTATGGCATTACATGATTTCAAATGCTTTTATTTATCATTTTACAAGTGAAAAGTCTCTCCAATTCTATTTTTATCCAACTAAGCAGTTATGTCCTCTCACTTGGTCTACTCTCAGGCTGTTTTATATATCTCAGTTTCACTGTTTGTATAGTACCATGGGAGAAAAATATATCTCACTATTCTCAATTATAAACCAATTAGTGGGCATATCCTGCGCTTTTTTTACACTCCCTTTACTATCAGTTTCCATCATCACCTTAACACTATCTTACCAAATTTAAGTCTTGACATTTTTGCCTGGATTGCTAATGCCAACTAATGTGTTTCCTTCCCTCCAAAATCTTCCTGAACCAAACTACCTTTCTCAACACTGGTTAGAAATATCTTATAGCATCATGATCTTAAAAAGCAATTCCTCTAAAGAGAAATTTTCAATGGCACTTCCATTGCATTCTAAACCCTAATACACATAATAATTACCCCAAGATCTTACAATTTAGTCAGTATTTAATTTTTACATGCTTGTCATAAAAATTTACAAATAAAAATATTATAACAGCTAAAATGCAAATATTATTTATAATTGTATTAAGACATCGAGAATAGAAATCAGTTCTTCTCTAACAATTTAGTTGTGAGGATTCATTTTTGAATTTTTGCAAGTATGTGTGGGAAGGAGGAAAGCCCTAAAATCCACATAGATACATGAAATTTCAAATTAAAATATTTTCACTATTGTCAGTTATTAATTTTATGCTTATTATCTTATCCCATGTCTGTTTAAGGTCATGGCAAGATGTAGCCTTCCAACTAAATTTAGCATTTTCACTGCAAAATTAGATCTTGCTCCTCTTGTATAATGAAAATGTTGACTAAAATAGTAGGGAATAACTATAATTTTGATATTAATTATAAATAATAGAACTACACTCATAAGAGTCTAAAGGAAAAAATCTAGGAATTGCCATGCAGAATTAATTGTGCTTCTAGAAAAGATTTTAAAATTATTTCAAAATGAGTATAACTGCTTAAGAGTAATATTTAGTGGGAGACGAGGATGATCACACTGATAAATAAATGATTTTTATTATTAGAATGATATTTGAAATATTTAACACTACTTAAGTGATTATCATCACAAACAATGTTTGAAGTTTCTATCTATGATTTAATGTTGCTATACAGTTCTTATATCAAGAATTTGGCTAACACTCATGATCATTAGCATTTATAAATAATAAAATCCTTGAAGAATTAAACTTTTCACCTTCCATAATTGTATTTGAAATTGTTTTATAATTCAAAAATATATGGTAAATCGATACAGGATCATAATCTTAAATTATATTTTATAGAAATTATAACATTATAATAACAATAATATGCCTTGAACTAGTGGCTTTGTCAACTAGGCATAATGAAGACTACCTTAAAAATACAGTTCATTTAATGTGAAGACATAGAAAAGAAAGTACTTGTTAATCTAAAATAGTCATTCTGATATGAAAGTCTGAAAGTACTTGGTGAAGACTGAAATATTTGATGGAATAATTCCTAGAAAAGATAATTTTACCCTCTTGTTATTTTATTATTTGATCAAACAGCCCATCATTAGAGTATGCTTAATTAGCTAATTAGACTAGTTAAAAAGAAAGTCTAAACATGATCTTGAATTAAAACATTCCAAAAGCTTTTCATCTTCCAAAAAATACTAAATTAAAAATTTAGCCATGTTCAGCCTGTGTAAAATAACAATGTCAACTGGCCAAAACCTATTGCCAAGTACACATTTTTCCAGTTTCTGGAGTGTTAATTGTAGGTTTTAGTGTGCTATTCACTGCTACACTCAACAATAAGCACTCATCAGTATTCTACTAACCTTTTAAGACTGAATCACATAAGACTTACTGTGAATTTCAAGGTTAACCTGATCATCTAGTAACAGTGGTCAAATTTTAACAAGATGGTCTCTCCCATATAGCAATATGATAAATTAATTACAATAGAGCTTTGATTTTTTAGAACATTTTTTATTCTTCATTTTCTTTCTTTTGGTCACTGAATAGTTAAGATCAGATATTTTTCTCCTAATTAAGAATAGAAAATAGTTTATAAGGAAGTTGATTGATTTACCAAATTCATACAGATATGTAGAAAGAAAATACCAGAACCTAGGCTTCCTAGTATTCTATGATTTTCCAGTGAGCATCAATGTGTGAAGAGTAGTGTGCACATTGTATCAAAGGCTTTTTATCACCATCATTATCTCCAGAGATTGTTCCACTGATAGGCTCTATACAACCCACAGTTCTATTTAGGGTCTATACAACCCACAGTTCTATTTAGGCTCTATACAACCCACATTTCTATTTCTGCTACCATGAGATTTTCTAACCAACATTAGCTAGTTCATCTTTCCATTCTCTCTCTCTTTAAAATCTCAAATCAGCATGACCCTAACCTTTCTCTCTACCACTCCATCAATAGCATTTCAGCTGCATCATTTTCCTGCAATGGACTCCATGCAAATTCTTTTGACTCTCTGGAATAGTGGTTGTAGTAACTCCTATATGTCCATCCAGAACCTCGGAAATCTAGTTGCATTGGCTCACATAGGTAAAATGATTGCTGCTAATACTGCTTCAGAAATTGAGGGACAAAAAGCTCTGACTGCCTTCTAACTTTATCTTTTAATAAATATGTATTTAAGAATCTCAGTATGGCAAAGGTTAAAAACAGGTTGTTCACAAGATCAATCTGAAGGATTCAGAATAATTTCATGAAATCTATTAGAAAGAATATTCAGAATCCACAAAAGTAGGAATGCTCTAGTCTGCCATGCCCTTTGTCTTTCTTTATTCCCCTGAGTCTTCACATTCTTTTTTGCTCTTTTCCTAAGTGTTACCTACTTCACAGTTTTTTTGTAGATCTACTTCTCTACTTATTTATCCAATTACACATGGCCAGCTGTGGCTTTCCTAGAATGATATTAGTTATTGATCTTTAATGATTGTCTGACTTAGATATTTCCAGTTAAATGACTCCATTTTTGTATCTCAATTTTAATTTCTGGAAGATAATCTGATTGGAACAGCTGGTGTTGAGTCAGTGCCTGGTTCCCCCATCCCCTTCAGCCATATCCAGAGTTGCATAACCATGTGACAAGTAGTGTTTCCTCGTTCAACTTGAAAAGAGGATCCAGTTGGCTTCTATGAGGAAAAGCATTTGGAATTTCCCAGTAACTCTAGATAGTAACTTTTGAAATTGGCATCTCTAGTATATTAGTTTTTATAGGACTAAAATGCAGTTACTACAGAACTACATTGAGGGTCTACAGAAACTACAATTCTAATGAAATATTTTCAGCTTTGTATTATTACCACTTTTCTGGAAGAAAAGAATGCATTCATTAGCATTAAAAATAATCATACACATTGACCCAGAAATTCACTTTTAATAATTTGCATTAAGAAAAAAGGCAGAGTTGAGATGCAAGATTTTGCAACCAGATGATATTTACAATAATTAAAAGCTAGAAATAATCTAAAGGTACAAGAACAGGAAAATTATTTAAGAACTGTTCTGACATACAGGGTTGCATTTCCAGACGGATCTTTGTTGCCCACAGAACGGGGAAATTCCCAGGTATAAAAGAGACGCAGGGTGCCAGCGCGGCGCTTTTGGCTGGTGCAGCCAGTGGCCGGTGCAGCCGGTGGCTGGCGCTGCAGCGCAGCGGCGCTCCACAGTGCTCCACACAAAGCACACAGGTCTGGGTGCCCTGTTGAACCGGCAATCTGAGACTTGAGAGGGCAGATTGGCATAGCCATCTGATTGAACGGGACTTGGACAGTGAGCCAGGCCAGGAGATACCAGGGAAACGGTGTTTGGCCCAGTGCAGTGGGACAAACAAAACAGTGATTCCAAATGCTCCAGGTGGAGAGTTTCACTGCGGGCACAGCTGAACCCAGGATGGTGCAGCTTGGTGGGGGAGTGGCATCCACCATTACCGAGTCAATCCGCCCCTACTGAGGTACACTCCCATTACTGACGCAGCCTGCCATTGTCGAGGCAACCACCACAACAGAGAGACTCCGCCACAGGGCGTAGCCCATGACAGCAGGGCGGAGACTGCAGCAGAAGGGCAGAGACCGCAGAAGCAGGGCAGAGCATGCAGCAACAAGGTGGACCTCACATCAGCAGGGCAGAGTCTTGGCAGGCAAATAGTGACGAGACTGCCTCCTAGCTGGGCAGGACAGTGCAACGAACACTCAAAAAGAAAGCACCAAACCCCCGAGACAGAGCAATCGAGAAAAAAAGTGGTTTTTTTTTTTTATGAGTTCTGCTGCAGCAGAATTAAACGTAGCAGCCTAACAGCCCTGAATGAACAACAGAGCTCACAGCTCAGCACTTGAGCTCCTATAAAGTACAGACTGTCTCCTCAAGCAGCTCCCTGATCCCTCTCTATCCAGAACACTGACATTTGGCAGAAACCATTCGGGGACAAAGATAGCAGAAAAAGAAACTCGTAGCATCCCTCACTGTTCCGCAACTGCTGTAGGTGCACCCCACATTAGCAGGGCCTGGAGTGGATCTCAGCAGTCGTACAGTGGAGGGGCTAGACTGGTAGAAGGAAAACCAAGTAACAGAAATACTTCATGATCAACAACCTGGGCATCCACGCAGAGACCCAGTTGAAAAGTCAGCAACTACTCGGACGACAGGTGGATAAATCCACAAAGATGGGAAGAAACCAGCACAAAAAGGAGGACAAAACCTGAAACCAGAACACCTCGCCTCCTACAAAGGACCAAAACTCCTCATCAGCAAGGGAACAAAGCTGGATGGAGAATGACTGTGACGAAATGACAGAATTAGACTTCAGAAGGTGGATAATGAGAAACTTTTGTGAGCTAAAAGAACAGGTTTTAAATCAATGCAAAGAAACTAAGAACCTGGAAAAAAGATTTGAAAGAAGATTCGAGGAAATGATAACAAGAATGGATAACTTAGAGAAAAATATGAATGAATTGAAGGAGCTGAAAAACACAATACGAGAACCTCGCAAAGCATGCACAAGTTTCAACAGCTGGCTTGCGCAAGCAGAAAAAAGAATATCAGAAGTTGAAGATCAACTCAATGAAATAAAATGAGAAACCAAGATTAGAGAAAAAAGCGCTAAAAGGAATTAAAAAGTCTCCAAGAAATGTGGGACTATGTGAATAGACCTAACCTACATTTGATAGGCATACCAGAATTTGATGAAGAGAATGAATCCAAGCTGGAAAATACTCTTTGGGATATTATCCAGGAAAATTTCCCCCACCTAGCAAGACAGGCCAACACTCAAATGTAGGAAATACAGAGAACACCACAAAGATATTCTGCAAGAAGAGCAACCCCAAGTCACATAATTGTCAGATTCACCAGGGTTGAATTAAAGGAGAAAATACTAAGGGCAGCCAGAGAGAAAGGTCGGGTCACCCACAAAGGGAAGCCCATCAGACTCACAGCAGATCTCTTGGCAGAAACTCTACAAACCAGAAGAGAGTGGGGGCCAATATTCAACATCCTTAAAGAAAAGAACTTTCAACCCAGAATTTCATATCCAGCCAAACTGAGCTTCGTAAGTGAAGGAAAAATAAAATCCTTTGCAAACAAGCAAGTACTCAGAGATTTTGTCACCACCAGGCCTGCTTTACAAGAGCTCCTGAAAGAGGCACTACACATAGAAAAAAACAACCAATACCAGCCATTCCAAAATCACACTAAATGCTAAAGATCATCAACATAATGAAGAATCTACATCAACTAATGGGCAAAACAGCGAGCTAGCATCAAAATGGCATTATCAAATTCATACATAACAATATAAACCCTAAATGTAAATGGACTAAATGCACCAATCAAAAGACACAGACTGGCAAATTGGATAAAAATCCAAAACCCATCAGTTTGCTGTATCCAGGAAACCCATCTCACATGCAAGGATACACAAAGGCTCAAAATAAAGGGATGAAGGAAGATTTACCAAGCAAATGGAGAGCAAAAAAAAAGCAGGAGTTGCAATTCTCATCTCTGATAAAATAGACTTTAAAGCAACAAAGATCAAAAGAGACAAAGAAGGCCATTACATAATGGTAAAAGGATTGATACAACAAGAAGAGCCAACAATCCTAGACATATACGAACCCAATACAGGAGCACCCAGATACATAAGGCAAGTTCTTAATGACTTACAAAGAGACTTAGACTCCCACACAATAATAGTGGGAGACTTCAACCCTCCACTGTCAATATTAGACAGATCAACCAGACAGAAAATCAACAAGGATATCCAGGGCTTGAATTCAGACCTGGAACAAGCAAACCTGATAGACATTTACAGAACTTTCTTTTTTTTTTTTATTGCATTTTAGGTTTTGGGGTACATGTGCAGTGCATGCAATACAGTTGCATAGGTACACACAGGGCAGTGTGTTTTGTTTGCTTTCTCCCCTTTGAGGCCAACAATCACATGAAAAAATGCTCATCATCACTGGTCATCAGAGAGATGCAAATCAAAACCACATTGAGATACCATCTCACACCAGTTAGAATGGTGATCATTAAAAAATCTGGAGACAACAGATGCTGGAGAGGATGTGGAGGAAAAGGAACACTTTTACACTGTTGGTGGGAGTGTAAATTAGTCCAACCATTGTGGAAGACGGTGTGGCGATTCCTCAAGGCCTTCGAAATAGAAATCCCATTTGACCCAGCAATCCCATTACTGGGTATATATCCAAAGGACTATAAATCGTTCTACTACAAGGACACATGCACACGAACGTTCATTGCAGCACTGTTTACAATAGCAAAGACCTGGAATAAACCCAAATGCCCATCAATGATAGACTGGATTGGGAAAATGTGGCACATATACACCATGGAATATTATGCAGCAATCAGAAATGATGAGTTTGTGTCGTTTATAGGGACATGGATGAATGTGGAGAACATCATTCTCAGCAAACTGACACAAGAACAGAAAATGAAACACCGCATATTCTCACTCATAGGCGGGTGATGAAAAATGAGAACACATGGACACAGAGAGGGGAGTACTAAACACTGGGGTCTATAGGGGGAAAAGGGGAGGTCCAGTGGGAGGGGGAGGTGGGGAGGGATTGCCAGGGGAGAAATACCATTTACAGAACTTTCTACCCCAAATCCACAGAATATACATTCTTCTCAGCACCACATCATACGTACTCTAAAACTGACCACATAATTGGAAGTAAAGCACTCCTCAGCAAATGCAAAACAACTGAAATCATAACAAACAGTCTCTCAGACCATAGTGCATTCAAGTTAGAACTCAGAATTCAGAAACCAACCGAGACCCGCACAGCTTCATGGAAACTGAACAACTGGCTCTTGAATGTTGACTGGATAAACAATGAAATAAAGGCAGAAATAAAGAAGTTCTTCAAAACCAATGAGAACAAAGACACAACATACCAGAATCTCTGGGACACATTTAAAGCAGTCTCTAGAGGAAAATATATAGCAATAAGTACCCATATGAGGAGAATGGAGAGATCCAAAATTGACACCCTATCATCAAAATTGAAAGAGCTAGAGGAGCAAGATCAAAAAACTCAAAACCTAGCAGAAGACAAGAAATAACTAAGATCAGAGCTGAACTGAAGGAGATAGGGACATAAAAAACCCTTCAAAAAATCAATAAATCCAAGAGCTGGTTTTTTGAAATGATCAACAAAATAGACAAACCACTAGCGAGCTTGATAAAAAAGAAAAGAAAAAACAACCAAATAGATACAATAAAAAATGATAACGGGGAAATCACCACAGATTCCACAGAAATTCAAACCATCATCAGAGAATATTACAAACAACTCTAGACACATAAACTAGTAAACCTGGAAGAAATGGATAAATTCCTGGACTCCTGTGTCCCCCCAAGCCTAAACCAGGAGGAAGCTGAAACTCTGAATAGACCAATAACAAGGTCAGAAGTCGAGGCAGCAATTAAGAGCCTACCACACAAAAAAAGCCCAGGTCCAGATGGGCTCACAGCCGAATTCTACGAGACACACAAAGAGGAGCTGGTGCCATTCCTTCTGAAACTATTCCAAATAATCCAAAAAGAGGGAATCCTTCTCAAATCATTTTATGAGACCAACATCATCCTGATACCAAAAGCTGGCAGAGACCTAACAAGAAAAGAAAACTTCAGGCCAATATCCATGATGAACATAGATGCAAACATCTTCAATAAAATATTGGCAAGCCGATTGCAACAGCAAATCAAAAAACTTATCCATCATGATCAAGTAGGATTTATCCCGGTGATGCAAGGCTGGTTCAACATACGCAAGTCTATAAACGTAATTCACCACATAAACAGAACCCAAAACAAAAACCACATGATTATCTCAATTGACGCAGAGAAGGCATTTGACAAAATTCAACAGCCCTTTATGCGAAAAACCCTCAATAAATTCGGTATTGATGGAACATATCTCAAAGTAATAAAAGCTATTTATGACCAACAAACAGCCAATATCATACTGAATGGGCAAAAACAGGAAGCATTCCCTTTGAAATCCGGCACTAGACAAGGATGCCCCCTTTCACCACTCCTAGTCAATACAATACTGGAAGTTCTGGCCAGAGCAATCAGGCAAGAAAAAGAAATAAAGGGTATTCAAATAGGAAAGGTGGAAGCCAAATTATCTCTATTTGCAGATGACATGATAGTATACCTAGAAGACCCCATCACCTCAGCCCAAAAACTCCTGAAACTGATAAGCAACTTCAGCCAAGTCTCAGGATATAAAATCAATGTGCAAAAATCACAAGCATTCGTCTACACCAATAACAGACTTAAAGAGAGCCAAATCAAGAACGAACTGCCATTAACAATTGCTACAAAAAGAATAAAATACCTAGGAATACAACTCACAAGGAATGTAAGGGACCTCTTCAAGGAAAACTACAAACCACTGCTCAGTGAAATCAGAGAGGACACAAACAGATGGAGAAACATTCCATGTTCATGGTTAGGAAGAATTAACATCGTGAAAATGGCTATACTGCCCAAAGTAATTTACAGAATCAATGCTATCCCCATCAAGCTACCATTGACTTTCTTCATGAAACTGGAAAAAAACACCATGAACTTCATATGGAACCAAAAGAGAGCCCACATAGCCAAGTCCATTCTAAGCAAAAAGAACACAGTGGGGGGCATCACACTACCAGATTTCAGACTATACTACAAGGCTACAGTAATCAAAACAGCATGGTACTGGTACCAAAACAGAGATGTAGACCAACGGAACAAAACAGAGGCATCGGAGGCAACACAACTTATCTACAACCATACAATCTTTGATAAACCTGACAAAAACAAGCAATGGGGAAAGGATTTCCTGTTTAATAAATGGTGTTGGAAAAACTGGGTAGCCATGTACAGAAAGCAGAAACTGGACCCCTTCCTGACACCTTACACTAAAGTTAACTCCAGATGGATTAAAGACTTAAACATAAGACCTGGCACCATAAAAACCCTAGAAGAAAATCTAGGCAAAACCATTCAGGACATAGGAGTAGGCAAGGACTTCATGACCAAAACACCAAAAGCATTGGCAACAAAAGCCAAAATAGACGAATGGGAGCTAATCAAACTCCACAGCTTCTGCACGGCAAAAGAAACAGTCACTAGAGTGAATCGGCAACCAACAGAATGGGATAAAATTTTTGCAGTTTACCCATCTGACAAAGGGCTGATATCCAGAATTTACAAAGAACTCAAACAGATTTACAGGAAAAAAACAAACAAGCCCATTCAAAAGTGGGCAAAGGATATGAACAGACACTTTAAAAAGAAGACATATATGAGGCCAACAATCATATGAACAAATGCTCATCATCACTGGTCATTAGAGAGATGCAAATCAAAACCACATTGAGATACCATCTCACGCCAGTTAGAATGGTGATCATTAAAAAATCTGGAGACAACAGATGCTGGAGAGGATGTCGAGAAAAAGGAACACTTTTACACTGTTGGTGGGAGTGTAAATTAGTTTAACCATTGTGGAAGACAGTGTGGCGATTTCTCAAGGCCTTAGAAATAGAAATTCCATTTGACCCAGCAATCCCATTACTGGGTATATATCCAAAGGACTATAAATCGTTCTACTATAAGGACACATGCACACGAATGTTCACTGCAGCACTATTTACAATAGCAAAGACCTGTAATTAACCCAAATGCCCATTGATGATAGACTGGATTGGGAAAATGTGGCACAAATACACCATGGAATATTATGCAGCAATCAGAAGTGATGAGTTTGTGTCATTTGTAGGGACATGGATGAATCTGGAGAACATCATCCTCAGCAAACTGACACAAGAACAGAAAATGAAAAACCGCATATTCTCACTCATAGGCGGGTGATGAAAAATGAGAACACGTGGACACAGGGAGGGGAGTACTAAACACTGGGGTCTATTGGGGGGAAAAGGGGAGGGCCTGCGGGGGGTGGGGAAGCTGGGGAGGGAGAGCCTGGGGAGAAATGCCAAATGTGGGTGAAGGGGAGAAAGGAAGCAAAACACACTGCCATGTGTTTACCTATGCAACTGTCTTGCATGTTCTGCACATGTACCCCAAAACCTAAAATGCGATAAAAAATTTTTAAAAAAAAGTGAATAAGAGGAAGAAAGAGGAAGAAAAAGAGGGAGAGAGAAAAAAAAAAGAAATGTTCGGACACATAGAATATTATGCAGATTCAAACAATAATGTAGATACATATTTAATGATAGATGAAATACCAAAAATATATTTATTAGAAAACGAAGGACAAATTTATATATATGCTGGGATATAAATGAATAAATAAATTTAGTGCTCAGAACAATGCTAGACTCTTTCAATCCCAGTTCTGTTTGTGAATGTAAGTGAATATATATACCAACATGTGCATACATAGATAATATATGAAAAGTCAGAAAAAATTTTGTATACCTCCAAAATCACCAATTGAAAGGAAAATTAATGAGACATTCCTTTAATTCAGAACTGTTCTGTTTTTTTTTTTTAGTTTGGTAATCTTACCTTTCTTACTCCAAACTCTATTCTAGCATAACACATCTTGGCAGTACCAAGAAGACTAGCTGTGATACTATGAATTCTGTGACATGAAATTCCAGATGTTAATAAAGACACAGGAGGAGGAGAAAGCAATCAGGTAACTGGAATGTAAATATTCTTTTCATGATTCTCATATATTTTTAACAGAGTATCATTAATGGCAGTAGAAAGGGAAAGACCTAAATTTCCTTTTACATATAGAAATTTTCAAAATAATTTTTTTGTTTTATCTTAAGATTTCTTGAAGTTTTTCTATTCTAATTCATAATATATGCATGAAGATTTTAGTATTAAAAGTAGTATTTTTCCTCCCACCTAAGAAAAACTTTTGTGCACAATTAACTCTTAAGAAAGATGAATAGTGGCTGAGCAGATTATTGAACCCAGGAGTTTGAGACCAGCCTGGGCAATATGTCAAAACCCCATCTTTTTTAAAAAATACAAAAATTAGATGGATGTGGTGGTGGGTAGCTGTAGTCTCAGTTACACAGGAGGCTGAGGTGGGAGAACCACTGAGCCCCAAAGGTTGAGGCTGCAGTGAGCCATGATCACACCACTGCACTCTAGCATGGGTGACAGAGCAAGAACTTGCCTCAAAAAAAAAAAAAAGTGTTATATTTATCCTTCAGAATTAGATAGTACCTGGAACACTATCATGTCATCAATGGTAATAGTGTATTCCTTTGAGGACTACAGAATTTCATTATTTCAAATTCTATCAAAGCTGTTAAAAATAAAGGTTGCTTCAAACTCCTGGTATAAGAAAGGGAGTATCCATTGATGGTTAAGGGGTAAAGCCAGTATCATGAAACTCTATACTCCATTAGCAGGTAAAATAAATAAATATTTATTTGGAATCATTCAAGGACAGAGAAAAGAATAAACTGCTATTATTAATAAAATTTTGACTTGCAATTTTGTACCACATGTAAATATAAGATGAAGCAAATGTAGGAGCTTAAGAATGAGAAAGTATAACATAAAAAACTATTAGTAAACTATTACTAAACAACTATGAGTAAACTAAAATTGTCTATAATAAAAATACACATCACTTTTGAATTATAGTTTAAAACAATTGAAATTCGAGGATTTATTTGTGTGTGTTTGTGTGTACGTGTGTGTGTCCAGTCCTCACTTTGCATGGTAATAGGGGAACATAAAAATAATCAATGATCACCCAGGCTGAAACCATGCAAAGAAATCCTTTACTCAATGGGAAAATGAAATTTTTCTATGATCTTAAAATATTTTTGTCAAAACATTTAAAATGTATACTAAACTTATAAATACATAGGAAAATAAAACATAAGTAAAACTAATATTTACTTAATATACAATAATTTAAAATATTTGGGATCCTTCAAATTATAGTGTTTTATTTCTTTATAAAATTGATCAGAAGTAGTTTGAAGAGCATTTGTTTTCTCGTCATGCAGGAACCATCCTTCATGTGCCATAGTGAGTTGTCACAATTCTTTCTATGTTTGGATCAGTGTATTAGTTTTCTATTACTGGACTAACATTATCACAAGTTTAGTGGCATAAAACAATACAAACGTATAATCTTACAGTTTTGTATGGCAGCAGTCTGACATAGGTCTCACTAGGCTTAAATAAGGGTATCAGTGGAATTGTCTTTCTGGGGTTTCTGCAGGACATTCCATTTTCTTGCATTTTCCAGCTTCTAGAGACCATATCTTGGCTCATGGTCCCCTTCTTCCATCTTCTAAGACAATAACGTTACATTTCTCTGACAATTTCTTCTATAATCACATCTCCCTCTCACTCCTAGCATCTGCCTTTCTCTTCCATTTTGTAAGGACCCTTGTAATTACATGGGGCCCACCTGAATCATCCAGTTTAATTTGTTTAAAGTCAATCGATTAGAAAAATTAATTCCATCTGCAACCTGAATTCCCTTTTCCATGCAACCTAATATATTCATCGGATTCAGGTAGGACATGAACATCTTTTGGAAGGCTGCCAATCATAATCACCTTCCAACATTTTATCCCTTGAACTTTGATGATGTGAAACATCACCAAAAGTTTCTTTAACGTTAAATATTTTTCCAGGGTCACTTCATCTGTAACATTTTCCTTTACATCATGATCGCTTTCCTCATTTATGTCAAAAAGTTCACCTCCATTAAGTTCCTCTGGCTGCATAGCTCAAGTCTCTCCTTTATGGTCACTTTATAATCCTGTGTCTTTTGTTGCATAAGCTCTTGATGAGACTGCCTTCTGAAAAAGACATTTCTCATCAATCATAAATATTTGATGACCATCATAACTATCTGCATTAACTAATCTTTGAAATCTGGGGACAAATTTTACAGCAGTATTCTTAGATATGCTAGGAGTTTCATCAGATAATTTAACACCAATCATTAATTTATGCCCACCCTTTGAAACAATGAAACCAGCATTAACTGGCAGTAAATGCTCTTCTTAAGAGTCCTTGTAATTAATTACTATTTTCTTTCAATGCAGCATATAACTTCCTCACTGTGGCCTGAACGCTAGACAAACTAGTTTCATCTAGTGTAATCTTTGTTTGTGATCTTTGTTTAAATACAGTTTTCAAACCAAAATAGAAATAAATGTCCCATTTTAACCATAGCCATGTCTCCTTTTTGTGCAATTTCAACTAAAATATGTTAAAGCAACTTTACCATTTTTTCTATCCATTGGACTTTTTCAGTATGATTCAGATAGTTTTAAACAAGCCTAGGTCCTGCTCTATTATTAGCTTTCCTATTGCCATTTTAAAATCTTGTAATTATATCTAATGTCACTTATAGCATTATCATTTTGTTTTTTTTCTGCTTACTTTCATTTTTGTTAGCCAATTCCCTCTCCTATTATTCACTTTTGTGAAATGCAGAATGCATGTATCATATGGATAAGGACGTAACACAAATGCATGCTTTGCTGTGTAAGAATAAACTAAATAACAGATGAGCAATGTCTTAGTTCATCTTTTTTTTTCTTATTTTTTTATTGCATTTTAGGTTTTGGGGTACATGTGCAGAGCATGCAATACAGTTGCATAGGTACACACATGGCAGTGTGTTCTGTTTGCTTTCACCCCTTCACCCACATTTGGCGTTTCTCCCCAGGCTATCCCTCCTCACCTCCCCCTCCCAGTGGCCCTCCCCTTTTCCCCCCAATAGACCCCAGTGTTTAGTACTCCCCTCTCTGTGTCCATGTGTTCTCATTTTTCATCACCCGCCTATGAGTGAGAATATGCGGTGTTTCATTTTCTGTTCTTGTGTCAGTTTGCTGAGAATGATGTTCTCCAGATTCATCCATGTCCCTACAAACGACATGAACTCATCATTTCTGATTGCTGCATAATATTGCATGGTGTATATGTGCCACATTTTCCCAATCCAGTCTATCACCAATGGGCATTTGGGTTGATTCCAGGTCTTAGTTCATCTTATGCTGCCATTACAGAATACCACAGACTATGCAACTTATAATGAATAGGAATTCAATGGCTCATGGTTCTGGAGGCTGCAAAGTTCAAGAGTGAGGAATCGGCCGGGCGTGGTGGCTCATGCCTATAATCCCAGCACTTTGGGAGGCCAAGGCAGGTGGATCACGAGGTCAAGAGATCGAGACCATCCTGGTCAACAAGGTGAAACCCTGTCTCTACTACAAATACAAAAATTAGCTGGGCATGGTGGTGCACGCCTGTAGTCCCAGCTACTCGGGAGGCTGAGGGAGGAGAATTGCTTGAACCGAGGAGGCAGAGGTTGCGGTGAGCTGAGATCGCGCCACTGCACTCGGTAACAAGAGCAAAACTCCGTCTCAAAAAAAAAAAAGAGTGAGGAATCAGCATCTGAAAAAGTCCTTCTTACTGCATCATCCCATGGCAGAGGGAGAAGGACAAAGAGAGGATATGTGTGAGAGAAGGAGTGAATGAGAGAGGGCCAAACTAATCCTTATATAAGGGACACCATCTCAGGATAACAAACTCACTCCTGTGATAATAGCATTAATCCATTCATTCGGGTGGTGTCCCCATCATACAAACACCTCCCATGAGGCCCTGTGTCCCAACACTGTCACATTGGGGATCAAGTTTTCAACACATAAACTTTGGAAACACATTCAAACCATTGCAAACAGTACTTAACAGACTTTGAAGTGATATGATTGGCCACTGATTATGATACACATCTATTATATGGATAGTTATCTATGGATTGAAAAGCTAGTAGTCAAGTTTGCACTTTTGCAGTTACTCATGGTTAGTCTACCATGGTAACTGAAATGTAAGCCATATTGTCTGGGAATTGGTTTTATTTAACTAACTGTGGGAAGTAAAATTTACGCAGGCCATAACTGTCAAAGTGAGGAGTTCCTATGAATGTATGTATACCATAGAGATATGTATTCCTAAAATTACAGATTATTTTAACAAACTCATATGGGAGAGTTTGTTGTATTATTTCTCTTGTCTCTGTCAATTTAAGAAATATAGTTAAAAATGCTTTTGAAAAAAATAGAGGCAAACACTAATGGAATTGAAAAGAAATAAATGCACTTCCTAATATATTTAATTTAAAAATATGCAGGACACACCACTTCCTCTTATGATACACTTTTTCTTATGATACATCCTGACTTAAAAACAGATAAAAAAAGAATCAACAAAAATAATAGGAGTCAGAAATTGTATGGCTTTAATATGGAGGAGGATTAAAAAACTCTCAGAATAATCGATTAGCCCACTTTATGCTAATATATATTTAAAAATCCTTGTGAAAATTATTTGTTGGAAGAATACAAGCAGCCAAGAAACTTAATAAAAAGAATAATCAATGGAGATCTTTAAGCAAAGTCAAAAAATACTTTCCCAACCAAAACTTTAGTTTTTTGTTTTGTATTTACTCATGTTACATAGCAAACATTCAGAAAATAATTGATTCCTGATATATTTGAACGTTTCCAGAATACAAAGTGTTGGAAACCATTCTCAATGAGTCTTTCACAATGTGGGGTTCCTCACCTTTTAAAGTAAACAGAATGGTGAAAATTCTTAACATCTAACTTGCTTGATACTATATTTTCAAAGATATTTGTATAGCAAGTAGCTTCAGAAAACAGAAACACTGTTTACCATTGGAGCAGATTTATACACTGTCCAATATAATAAAAAAATACTTATCTGTAGAGGAGATGTGCATGTACTGTTTGCTAGCAGCCTCCTAATCAAGATAAGGTTTTCTAAACAGGGTTTTTCTCTCATCACTCCAGTGGGGTGTATATTGCATGGCAGTTATCTTGTTGCCCTGTGGAAAGTGAGGCTTAAGGAAGCAGCACAACATTGTTACTCTGGCTAAGTCTATTGTTGCTGGTAACACATTGTCTTTTGTCTCCATCCCAAAGGTCTCCTGTCTAGTCCCAGTAGCTCTCAAACTATGTCAAGTTAACTTGTTTAGCTTGAAGGGAAGGTAACAATATTGGAATCTTTGCAGTTCTTGAAGAAACAACACAGAAAACATCCCAATTCCTTGGATAAATCTAATATGTAAATCAATCAATGAAACTGTAAAAAGAAAATATCAACAAATTTATGTATAAAGGTGAAAAAATCCTAAATAAAAATCAGCATACAGAACTCAGATGACTGTCATTCCTATTATTAAATAATATATTTATGTCATATGTATTCTGGGAATATAACCACACAACTAAAATTGAACTATATTTGGTATATTCATAATAATAATCTCAAAAGTATTTATAAAATTTGGAATTACTTAAAATATTATAAAATATATACTATAAAATATGTCTTAAGATGGATATCTGCATTCTAAAGGTAGAATATATGTTAATTTGTAAATGACTAAACAACAATTTTCTCCAAAGAGAAAATTGTTGAAACATTTCCACTGAAGTCGTGGATAAGATAAAGATTATAATGCAAACTTCTGTTATTCAAATTATTAAGGCTTTTAAGGCAATAACCAAAGATGAGCTTTATGTACTGAAAAGGAGAAGGAACTTTTTGTATTATATTTAGATAAAATTATTACATAATAATAGAGGCAAAAATTATTCATTTTGTATTTCAGTCAAAATTTAAAATACCATTAGGACACATTTTGAACCAGAAATTAAATACATAGAAGAACTTTCGTCCCTCTCTAAAGCAATTGAAAATGAAGGATGATCAGGATCCATATCAAGCCAGGTACTAAAACTTAAAAGAGAGCTAAAATAAGGTAATCAAAGACTCTAAAATGTATACACTACTTTGTATTTGAATTGCCACTCTTCAACTTTTTTCATTTTATATTTCAATATAAATTGGTGCTTTTAGATATTATTTTGTTTTCTTTTTTTTTTTTTTAATTTTTTATTGGATTATAGGTTTTGGGGTACATGAGCAGAGCATGCAAGACAGTTGCGTAGGTACACACCTGGCAGTGTGCTTTGCTTTTCTTCTCCCCTTCACCCACATTTGGCATTTCTCCCCAGGCTATCCCTCCCCACCTCCCCCTCCCACTGGCCCTCCCCTTTTCCCCCCAATAGACCCCAGTGTTTAGTACTCCCCTTTCTGTGTCCATGTGTTCTCATTTTTCATCACCCACCTATGAGTGAGAATATGCGATGTTTCATTTTCTGTTCTTGTGTCAGTTTGCTGAGGATGATGTTCTCCAGATTCATCCATGTCCCTACAAACGACACGAACTCATCATTTCTGATTGCTGCATAATATTCCATCGTGTATATGTGCCACATTTTTCCAATCCAGTCTATTATCAATGGGCATTTGGGTTGATTCCAGGTCTTTGCTATTGTAAACAGTGCTGCAATGAACATTCGTGTACATGTGTCCTTATAGTAGAACAATTTATAGTCTTTTGGATATATACCCAGTAATGGGATTGCTGGATCAAATGGAATTTCTATTTCTAAGGCCTTGAGGAATCACCACACTGTCTTCCACAATGGTTGAACTAATTTACACTCCCACCAACAGTGTAAAAGTGTTCCTTTTTCTCCACATTCTCTCCAGCATCTGTTGTCTCCAGATTTTTTAATGATCGCCATTCTAACTGGCGTGAGATGGTATCTCAATGTGGTTTTGATTTGCATCTCTCTGATGACCAGTGACGATGAGCATTTTTTCATATGATTGTTGGCCTCATATATGTCTTCTTTCGTAAAGTATCTGTTCATATCCTTTGCCCACTTTTGAATGGGCTTGTTTGTTTTTTTCCTGTAAATCTGCTTGAGTTGTTTGTAAATTCTGGATATCAGCCCTTTGTAAGATGGGTAGACTGCGAAAATTTTTTCCCATTCTGTTGGTTGCCGATCCACTCTAGTGACTGTTTCTTTTGCCGTGCAGAAGCTGTGGAGTTTCATTAGGTCCCATTTGTCTATTTTGGCTTTTGTTGCCAATGCTTTTGGTGTTTTGTTCATGAAGTCCTTGCCTACTCCTATGTCCTGAATAGTTTTGCCTAGATTTCCTTCTAGGGTTTTTATGGTGCCAGGTCTTATGTTTAAGTCTTTAATCCATCTGGAGTTAATTTTAGTGTAAGGTGTCAGGAAGGGGTCCAGTTTCTGCTTTCTGCACATGGCTAGCCAGTTTTTCCAACACCATTTGTTAAACATGGAATCCTTGCCCCATTGCTTGTTTTTGTCAGGTTTATCAAAGATTGTATAGTTGTATGTATGTTGTGTTGCCTCCGGTGCCTCTGTTTTGTTCCATTGGTCTATATCTCTGTTTTGGTACCAGTACCATGCTGTTTTAATTACTGTAGCCTTGTAGTATAGTTTGAAATCCGGTAGTGTGATGTCCCCCGCTGTGTTCTTTTTGCTTAGAATTGACTTGGCTATGCGGGTTCTCTTTTGGTTCCATATGAAGTTCATGGTGGTTTTTTCCAGTTCTGTGAAGAAAGTCAATGGTAGCTTGATGGGGATAGCATTGATTCTGTAAATTACTTTGGGCAGTATAGCCATTTTCACGATGTTAATTCTTCCTAACCATGAACATGGAATGTTTCTCCATCTGTTTGTGTCCTCTCTGATTTCATTGAGCAGTGGTTTGTAGTTCTCCTTGAAGAGGTCCCTTACGTTCCTTGTGAGTTGTATTCCAAGGTATTTTATTCTTTTTGTAGCAATTGCGAATGGCAGTTCGCTCTTGATTTGGCTTTCTTTAAGTCTGTTATTGGTGTAGACGAATGCTTGTGATTTTTGCACATTGATTTTATATCCTGAGACTTTGCTGAAGTTGTTTATCAGTTTCAGGAGTTTTTGGGCTGAGGCAATGGGGTCTTCTAGGTATACTATCATGTCGTCTGCAAATAGAGACAATTTGGCTTCCACCTTTCCTATTTGAATACCCTTTATTTCTTTTTCTTGCCTGATTGCTCTGGCTAGAACTTCCAGTACTATATTGAATAGGAGTGGTGAGAGAGGGCATCCTTGTCTAGTGCCAGATTTCAAAGGGAATGCTTCCAGTTTTTGCCCATTCAGTATGATATTGGCTGTTGGTTTGTCATAAATAGCTTTTATTACTTTGAGATATGTTCCATCGATACCGAGTTTATTGAGGGTTTTTAGCATAAAGGGCTGTTGAATTTTGTCAAATGCCTTCTCTGCATCAATTGAGATAATCATGTGGTTTTTGTTTGGGGTTCTGTTTATGTGGTGAATTATGTTGATAGACTTGCGTATGTTGAACCAGCCTTGCATCCCCGGGATGAATCCTACTTGATCATGATGAATAAGTTTTTTGATTTGCTGTTGCAATCGGCTTGCCAATATTTTATTGAAGATGTTTGCATCTATGTTCATCATGGATATTGGCCTGAAGTTTTCTTTTCTCGTTGGGTCTCTGCCGGGTTTTGGTATCAGGATGATGTTGGTCTCATAAAATGATTTGGGAAGGATTCCCTCTTTTTGGATTGTTTGAAATAGTTTTAGAAGGAATGGTACCAGCTTCTCCTTGTATGTCTGGTAGAATTCGGCTGTGAACCCGTCTGGACCTGGGCTTTTTTTGTGAGGTAGGCTCTTAATTGCTGCCTCGACTTCAGACCTTGTTATTGGTCTATTCATAGTTTCAGTTTCCTCCTGGTTTAGGCTTGGGAGGACACAGGAGTCCAGGAATTTATCCATTTCTTCCAGGTTTACTAGTTTATGTGCATAGAGTTGTTTGTAATATTCTCTGATGATGGTTTGAATTTCTGTGGAATCTGTGGTGATTTCCCCTTTATCATTTTTTATTGCATCTATTTGGTTGTTCTCTCTTTTCTTTTTAATCAATCTGGCTAGTGGTCTGTCTATTTTGTTGATCTTTTCAAAAAACCAGCTCTTGGATTTATTGATTTTTTGAAGGGTTTTTCGTGTCTCAATCTCCTTCAGCTCAGCTCTGATCTTAGTAATTTCTTGTCTTCTGCTGGGTTTTGAGTTTTTTTGATCTTGCTCCTCTAGCTCTTTCAATTTTGACGATAGGGTGTCAGTTTTGGATCTCTCCATTCTCCTCATATGGGCACTTATTGCTATATACTTTCCTCTAGAGACTGCTTTAAATGTGTCCCAGAGGTTCTGGCACATTGTGTCTTCGTTCTCATTGGTTTCGAATAACTTCTTTATTTCTGCCTTCATTTTGTTGTTTGCCCAGTCAACATTCAAGAGCCAGTTGTTCAGTTTCCATGAAGCTGTGTGGTTCTGGGTCTGTTTCTGAATTCTGAGTTCTAACTTGATTGCACTATGGTCTGAGAGGCTGTTTGTTATGATTTCAGTTGTTTTGCATTTGTTGAGCAGTGCTTTACTTCCAATTATGTGGTCAATTTTAGAGTAGGTGTGATGTGGTGCTGAGAAGAATGTGTATTCTGTGGATTTGGGGTGGAGAGTTCTGTAAATGTCTATCAGGTTTGCTTGCTCCAGGTCTGAGTTCAAGCCCTGGATATCCTTGTTGATTTTCTGTCTGGTTGATCTGTCTAGTATTGACAGTGGAGTGTTAAAGTCTCCCACTATTATTGTGTGGGAGTCTAAATCCTTTTGTAAGTCATTAAGAACTTTCCTTATGTATCTGGGTGCTCCTGTGTTGGGTCCATATGTGTTTAGGATCGTTAGCTCTTCTTGTTGTATCGATCCTTTTACCATTATGTAATGGCCTTCTTTGTCTCTTTTGATCTTTGTTGCTTTAAAGTCTTTTTTATCAGAGATGAGAATTGCAACTCCTGCTTTTTTTTTGCTTTCCATTAGCTTGGTAAATCTTTCTCCATCCCTTTATTTTGAGCCTTTGTGTATCCTTGCATGTGAGATAGGTTTCCTGGATACAGCACACTGATGGGTTTTGGATTTTTATCCAATTTGCCAGTCTGTGTCTTTTGATTGGTGCATTTAGTCCATTTACATTTAGGGTTAATATTGTTATGTGTGAATTTGATACTGCCATTTTGATGCTAAGTGGCTGTTTTGCCTGTTAGTTGTTGTAGATTCTTCATTATGTTGAAGCGCTTTAGCATTCAGTGTGATTTTGGAATGGCTGGTACTGACTGATCCTTTCTATGTGTAGTCCCTCTTTTAGGAGCTCTTGTAAAGCAGGCCTGGTGGTGACAAAATCTCTGAGTACTTACTTGTTCGCAAAGGATTTTATTCTTCCTTCACTTCTGAAGCTCAGTTTGGCTGGATATGAAATTCTGGGTTGAAAGTTCTTTTCTTTAAGAATGTTGAATATTGGCCCCCACTCTCTTCTGGCTTGTAGTGTTTCTGCCGAGAGATCTGCTGTGAGTCTGATGGGCTTCCCTTTGTGGGTGACCCGACCTTTCTCTCTGGCTGCCCTTAGTATTCTCTCCTTTATTTCAACCCTGTTGAATCTGACGATTATGTGCCTTGGGGTTGCTCTTCTTGCGGAATATCTTTGTGGGGTTCTCTGTATTTCCTGCAATTGAGTGTTGGCTTGTCTTGCTAGGTAGGGGAAATTTTCCTGGTTGATGTCCTGAAGAGTATTTTCCAGCTGGGATTCATTCTCTTCATCCCCTTCTGGTACACCTATCAAACGTAGGTTAGGTCTTTTCACAGAGTCCCACATTTCTTGGAGACTTTGTTCATTCCTTTTTGCACTTTTTTCTCTGATCTTGGTTTCTCGTTTTATTTCATTGAGTTGGTCTTCAACTTCAGATATTCTTTCTTCTGCTTGGTCAATTCGGCTATTGAAACTTGTGTTTGCTTCGCGAAGTTCTCATATTGTGTTTTTCAGCTCCTTTAATTCATTCATATTCCTCTCTAAGTTATCCATTCTTGTTATCATTTCCTCGAATCTTTTTTCAAATCTTTTTTCAAGGTTCTTAGTTTCTTTGCATTGATTTAATACATGATCTTTTAGCTCACAAAAGTTTCTCATTATCCATCTTCTGAAGTCTAATTCCGTCATTTCGTCACAGTCATTCTCCGTCCAGCTTTGCTCCCTTGCTGGTGAGGAGTTTTGGTCCTTTCTAGGAGGCGAGGTGTTCTGGTTTCGGGTGTTTTCCTCCTTTTTGCGCTGGTTTCTTCCCATCTTTGTGGATTTGTCCGCTGGTCGTCTGCGTAGTTGCTGACTTTCGTTTGGGTCTCTGAGTGGACACCCAGAATGTTGATGATGAAGTATTTCTGTTGCTTGGTTTTCCTTCTACCAGTCTAGCCCCTTCGCTGTACGACTGCTGAGGTCCGCTCCAGACCCTGCTTGTCTGGGGTGCATCTCTAGTAGCTGTGGCACAGTAAGGGATGCTACCAGTTTCTTTTTCTGCTCTCTTTGTCCCAGGATGATGCCTGCCTAATGTCAGTCTTTTGGATATAGAGGGGTCAGGGAGCTGCTTGAGGAGACAGTTTGTACTTTATAGGGGTTTAATTGCTGAGCTGTGCACTCTGTTGTTCATTCAGGGCTGTTAGGCTGCTATGTTTTATTCTGCTGCAACAGA
Source organism: Callithrix jacchus (assembly GCF_049354715.1). Classification (NCBI taxonomy): domain Eukaryota; kingdom Metazoa; phylum Chordata; class Mammalia; order Primates; family Cebidae; genus Callithrix; species Callithrix jacchus. The sequence continues at coordinate 54,407,338 of NC_133502.1, forward strand.
GCTCATTAAAAAACCTTTTTTTTTTTTTTCTCAAATGCTCTGTGTTGATGGGTTTGGGCTTTATTTTTGGATGTCCGATCAGGTGTCCTGCCCAGCTAGAAGGCAGACTAGCCTCTGTTTGGCTGTCGAGGCTTCGCCCTGCTGTTGTGTGATTCGCGGTGTTCCTGCCGGCTCTGCTGTGGTCTCCGCCATGCCCTGCGGCGGAGTCTCTTCGTTGTAGCGTGTTGCCTCAGCAACGGCAGGCTGCCTCAGCAGTGGGCATGTATCTCAGTAGGGACGGGTTGCCTCGGCAACGGCTGGCTGCATCAGCAGTGGGCGTGTATCTCAGTTGGGGCGGGTTGCCTCGGCAACGGCTGGCTGCGTCAGCAGTGGGCGTGTATCTCAGTTGGGGCGGGTTGCCTCGGTAGTGGTGGACGCCCCTCCCCCACAGAGCGTCTCGGACCGTCTGCTCTGGATAGTTTGAAATCACTGTTTTGTTCGTCCCACTTGGTATCCCAATCCCTGCAATCCCCTGGGCTGGCCTACTGTCCAAGTCTCGTTCAGTCTCAAGTCCAGCCCTCTCAAGTCTCAGGTTGCCGGTTCAACAGGGCACCCGGACAAGCGCGCCCTGTGGGGATTGCTGGGTAGGGCCGGCCGCCGCCGCCCCGGCTGCCTGCTTCACCATGCAGACCTACTGCCTGGCGTCCCGTGTCTTTTTTATACTTGGGAGTTTCCCTGTTCTGTGGGCAACAAAGATCAGTCTGGAAATGCCGCTCTGACTCACCATTTGCGGATTCAACGAGAAGAGCTCCAATCCTGGGTTGTTCTCACAGCGCCACCTTGAGTCCTCCCCTATTTTGTTTTCTTATTTTTAGTTAATAATACTGACAGATTAAGATATTTTTAATACATCACAAAATGTATTAAAAAAGGAAATAGAAATAGAAATTAACCATAATTCCATTATATGAAGAAACATTTGTTTACTTTTATTCACTAAAAGAGCAATATATTTTGATGATGAAAAATGAGAACCTGTAAATTAGCCAAAAGACAAAATGAATTTAAAATCTCTGATAAGCACACCTCTTAGAGACAACTATAGTTAACACACCCATAAATTTATCTCCACACATTTTTCTATGCATATAGATTAAATGCCAATATTTTGCTTAGCAACCTGAATTTTTCACTTAACTATACGTCATAAACATCTCCAAATGCCAATGGATATTTATCTACAACTTCATTTTCAACTGGATGAAAATTGTTCATTTTATTAATGCACTATAATTTATTTACTGACTATTTTTATATATTAAGGATTTCCCTTCCTCAACATTTTAATTTAATAAATAAGGCTATGTTGGATCTTTTTCAGACCCAGCTGGATGTATGACCTGGGTTTTATAATCTAGGCTCTAGGCTTCAAAACTTGGTCCAAGAACTAATAGTCATGGTGTTTCTGATCATTGCTTGTGTTACATTTGCCAATGAATGTGTCCTGTCAGGGACTTAATGAAGTGCAGTTGCACAACCATTGTTCCCTCAGAAAATTCAACAATTCATCCTGCAACAAAAGGAGCAGGAAATACTAACTGTAGTCTAACTAAAGACTACATTCTCTAAAGAAACTCCTGATCAGCAAAATCTCAACAATGATGAAATTTTGGATGTCATGGATTAATGTGCTGTGGCCTAATGTCATCTGCCTGTGGACAAAAGAAGGAACTAAGAAAGATAAAAGTGGCCCCTGACATTTGGGAACTAGCCTGGTACTGTAAAATAAGTCTTGGTTTTTTCCTGTTGAACATAAACAATGTTATAGAATATCAACATCAGAAAAGGCCACAGGTGCCCATGGGACCATGATGGATCAAGGCCAAAACAAGGCCATTTTATAATCATGCTTACACAGAGACAAAAACCTGATCATTGTGCAAACTACAAAAATGACCTCAATATTCCCCTCTCCTGCCTAATACAGGGATAACTGGTTTCTCAACCACTTACAGCTTTGACCTCATTCTAGCATGCCCTTCGAGATAAGATTAGCATAACTCATCATAGAATTACTCCCACTTCCCGACAGCATCCATGCCAGAGCAAAGACCTACTTTCACAAATTCTTTCTAAAACCATCCAAATCAGGATAATAAACCGAAATCCTATAATAAGTCCTTTCAATTGTGTCGCACTGAGATGTCCCATAGTTCCTGATGATGTGAGTTCCTCATTACAATGAGTCACCATCCCAAATTATTCAACCACAGCCTGGTGGTCTTTGGTGGCAAAGCACCGACAGTTTTAAAACACTTAGAAGAATTTCTGGTGCACGGCAAGTGTTTAATAAAAGTGAACCTTTATCATTATAGGAGGCAGTGTGTCGTGCAGTAAAATCTACAGATTTAGAAATTAGACCTCTGCTCTATGCTTTTAGCCAAATTCCAGCTTTCTCTAGGTATTAGCTTCTTTATCTGAAATGTGAGATTTAGTCCAATCATTTACAACATTGTCCTGCAGACAAATTAGTATTATTAGATGAGGTAATTAAATGAAGCACTCATTTAATGTTGATTTCTGACTCATATTTTCTCATTTATTCTACAAAATTTATACCCCATTTCTAAAACAGTAAGTGAATTCTCAACAGCACATACCATTTGTTTTCAGTTCTTGTATAGATGCCCACAGTAAGTAGAAACAAAGACATTAATAAATCCTTTAAATAACTGGGGATTATTTATGCAGAAACAGTTCTCTTTCTTTTTTCTATACAAAAGGCTGCTGTAATGCTTAACCTGATAGTAAGGGAATGAGAGAGCAAAATATAGCTTTGTCTCTTGACCAAGGTACAAGTGATCAAGACCAGTTAGAAATATTCTGAGAGACTGGGCAGTCACTTATACACGGCCCCTCCCACACTTATTTAATACATTATTTAATAACTTGAAAATTCAATTTATGTACATCAGTAGCCACTTACTGCATAACTAAAACTTTATTTGCATATAAAAATTCTTTAGTAGTCAATACACTAACCAAGAATATTTGGCATGAAACGAGAAAATAATATAACTTTTTCTTCTTTTTCCAATATAGGTCCATTAAAGAAAAAAAGAAAATACAAAAAAAGAGTTTTTTATGGCATTTTTAAATGTTATCTATAATTCAGAATAAGAGAATAAGAGGAGGAAAAAGGAAAGATTACACACCATACTCAAATCAAACACAAAAATAGAAATGTGCCTACTTAAACTGAAACTCAGTGAATACCTTCCATGAACAGCTCAATTTTCTTGATTCAGATATCTTTAAATTTATCTAAGCATATTATATTATTTACTGTGTTTTAAGGGACTGACAGTTGTTTCTGTGAAACAAACTGACACACCTCAGATGAAGGGGCTAATGCAAGGAGGAGTTCCAGTAGAGAACATTTTGTCCAGTACAAGTCAACTTTTAGTATGTTAGAATATGTCTTAGTTCATTCATACATCTTATCAATTTATTTTTCCTTCTGCTATTTTAATAGGACTTTAACCTTATAATTTAAATTACTGTAACTATTGTTGAAAGTAATAGAATGAAATATTAACTTGGGAAACTTACTAAAATTGGTGATAATTAGAAAATTATTTAGGAAATATAAAATAAATGTAATTTAGAAGCAGTTTCATGGTGTATTAGTATGTTTTACTCCTTGTCATTTGTGATTTCTTGAATCTTTTTTATTGCTTACATTCTATTACACTTAAATGTATATTCAATACATAGGCATGTAAAGGTATATTCCAACATTAACCATTTCATACAATATACTCACATTAATTAAAACTCATCCTTTATTTAAATAATTTAAAATGTAGATTTTGCATTTTTCTTCTACTTGTTCATAATTATTATATTATTGACCTTTGAAAAATTGGTAATTGAGTTACAATCACTCACTGTTCTATTTACCAGTTTTCTAAACATATCCTCATGCCTTGAGCATGAATGATGCTCATCTCCTATTTGTTTTACTACATATGAATAGATTTGAATTATAAATACGAGTAAAACTCTGGTATTAGTTATTAGTGATTATTAGTTCGTGATTCCAGATGTAGTTTTGTTGGGGGAGCTGTAAATAGCAAGTCTTTATAAACGTTTCTTAGGCATATTTAAATAAAAAAATTAACCAGCTTATGTATATTAATAAATCACAGTAACCAGACCAGGTGTGCCAGAGGCTAAGCATTCTATATTTTGTGTAATTGTATTATTTGACTTTGCAAATCCATTCCACCAATCAAGTAGGAAATAAAAATAATCAGTATTTCCTGGTGTTTTTTCTTCCTTTTTCTGGAGTTGAGAAAACTGCTTAGGAAATCTAGGGGTGATCAAGACTGTCATAAAAATCTCTATTTGACTAAACTTTAGATAGAATTCTTCCCGCATCTCTTTTCTTAGATAATTTACTTTAGAAAACTCTCTAATTGTAACTCTTTTCTCTGTTCTTTTGAGATATAAATTTTTTAAGGCCTCTTGACAATTTTACAACCCAGGAATGTCTTTCTCAAGGTCCTGGAAGCCATCCTTTTAAGATTAAAGATAGTACCTCTGTCTTCCAATCTCTGTGAGATGATGTCATGGGATGCTTGGGGTGCCACATTGGCAGTTGGAAACCTCTGTGGCCAGTGACAACTTTGCCTGAGTTCTCCTTGGGCCTGCTGGGCTCATTCCACCCACTCAGCCTTGCAGGCTGTGCCTGGCTAATGCTACCAGCCCAGATTCCATGCCTGCCAAGGCTGAGCCACGTGCAGAGTGGCAAGGGATGAGCAAGCATGGGTTCCAGCCACTATGCACAACAAGGCACACTGGCTGAGGTGGGGCAGGCAGCTTCAGGTGCTGGCATGGACGCCAGCTTCCTATGCAGCTGTAGCTAGACCAAGCACATCGCAAGTGGCTTCCACTGTGGGCACTGTGGGAAGTTTGGAGATGCCAGGAACCACAGAGACCCAAAGAGGGTGTCACAGCCCTGGCTTAGGAAGCTGCTAGGTCTGGGCCCCCCAAAGGGCTGCAGCTCTTCTCTTTTCTCTTCTATCCTTCCCATGCTTGCAACATGGTGAGAAAGGAGGTTGTGTTTCAGCCTTGTTTGTGGTATGGCCCTTTAAGTCCTGACATTTGGTGGATCCTGAGTTCTTGTCCCACTTCCAAGGAGAATAAAGTATGCAGACAACTGGCGGGTGAGCAAGGTGAAGTGCTTTATTGAGCAACAGTAGAGCTCTCAGGAGACCCAAAGTGGATACCTCCTCTCTGCAGGCAGGTTGTCCTGTCATCCGTGCAGCCCACAGCAGAGAGGGGACCCAGAGTGGTTAGCTTCTATCCTCATGCAGGTCATCCCAACAAGTATACAGCTTTCAATGGAGAGGAGACTTATTGAGGGTAGTTCCTCTTTACAGGTAGGTCATCCCATTTTCTGGCCAACTCTGGCTGAGTCTGAGGTTTTTATGGGCTTCAGATTGAAGGATGTGCATGCTGATTGGTCCATGGGTGGCCATGGGTGGGTCAGAAAAAGCATCATAAGTTCTCACTCTGATCCACTGAATTGGGAGGCTCATCTCCAGGCTTCAGGCCATCCCTGGCTTGAAGGTGGGGTTTCACCAGGGACCTACCTTTTTCTTCTTAGGAGCCTGTCTGCCTCCTGATGCCGTTCATGGGGCCAGGCTGCTCATGCTGAGGGGTGCCTGCAGTCCTACACCAAGCTATCCTTAGTACCCCCTCAGCCTCCTTAACATGCTCATCAGTGGCCAAAATCTGGAGGAGCCTGAGGCAGCAGAGGCTGGCATGTCAGCACCACACTGAGTACACACACCCAGCCAAGTCATGAAGCACCTGAGCTCAGCCACAACTTTTCTCCAAAATTGAAGTGGGCACTGGGAATGGGGAGTGGCTTGGCAGTGGGAGCATGTACTTCTGAGCCTGTTGCAGCAAGGGGACTTCCTGGGCCCCTGAGAGCACAGGAATGTCTGTGGGCACAGCCACAGCTTGGCAGCCGAAGCTGTACCTGGGAGCACAGGGCTTCCTCTTGACCAACTCAGAAAGGGACAGGGCTCCCTCCTGTTCCTGGCTCCCACTGGTTTCATGGAGTGTGCTGCCCCAGCTGCACCTCTCCAACTGCAACCAGTGTCTTTGCTGCAGTTACTCCAGATGGGCTGTCACTGCCATCAGTGATACTAGCCTAACTTTACTGGGTGCCAATTTGCAAGCAGAGATGTCCTAATCACAGGGGAAAACATTTGCAAACTCCAAAATAACTCAAAGTGTTCAACACATGCCATTGATAAATCTCAACCCCTACCATCCTGTACTTGTCCACTAACTCTCTCCAGTGCTTAAAAACTGTTCCACCCTTTATTCATACAATCAGACACTACAATTTCCATTCATCCTTGAAAATTGCTCTATCACCCTTGCTCTAGAGTTATCTCCACATGGCTAAATTATTTTAAGATTCAACTCACTAGAATGCCCTTGCATCAGATCTGTAAGCAAAAGAAGTGAAGTCTTATTAGCTTACACAAAAAATGGCATTTGTTGAAAGGGTAGCTCAAAATATCACTGGGATAGCCCCAAACTGTGTTTGAAGCCAAGATCTAAAGCACAGTGTTGCAGAATTGCTGACATTATTGCCTCTGTTAGGCACAACACTACTTGCCTGGCCAAGTCCACCAACCCTGATCCTGGCATTTCTCTACCTCTGCTTTCTCTGGAAAGAAGACCTGGCCACTGCTGCCGTTGTTGCTGCTGCTGCCATCTCCAATCTGAGTGCAGTGTAGAGTTTTCCTTTTTATGGTACCCTTGCTAGGACATATGCACATTCTCTCACTGCAGAGAACACTGGGACAATAAGTCTTTTTATATTCCATAGTGAGAACTGAGCTCTGTTATATAAGCAGAAAAATTCTAAAATTATTAGAGTGTTTTAGATGATGAGTTCTAAAATAATGAAAAAAAACTTTACGTAAGTTGCCTCTTCTCAATCTGACATAAAAATCCAATACTGCTTACATTATCTTGTCAAGACCTTGCTTTCAAAAATCTGCTGGTTCTCATAACTGAGTAACACTGATATTCTAAAGTGGGCCTGTATGATCTTCCATTATTAGAGCATATTGTAACTGCAATCTCCCTTCCTCCATGCTTAATGAAAATCCCAGCTTCTTATTATCCCTAGAATGCAAATTTCAAGGTCAATCTTTTACACATGTTCTATCCTAAGGTCTTTCCTTAATTTTTCTATGCAAATCAGGATGGTAAACAAATATCAACTCTAGTGACACCTGTGATAAAAGGTAGGGTCTTGCAATACTATAATGAGAATAATTAATACTGATCTGGGTTCTGTAGAAACAAGACTAATTTGTGATGTTTGTCATGGATGGAGGAAGCGAAAGTGACTCCCTCGTGCAAAATCTCTTTCTTCCCTGGTCCAAATATACTCAACTTTTAAAACTCTATTCAAGAATAACTTTCCTATAAGGCCTGTCCATCTATTATACCTCACTATCATCAATCTATGTTAACAACTTATATAGCACTTGTTTTTCATACGTATTTTGGCACTTTTCTGTGTCTTTTCACAGTGTCATGAGCATATTATATCTGCTTGTGTCACGTTCCGTAGATAAGTTCCTAAAGGTAGGGTCTATTAGTTTGTTCTCACACTGCTATAAGGACATACCGGAGAATGGGTAATTTATAAATGAAAGAGGTTTAATGGACTCCCAGTTCCACATGGGGAAGCTTCACAATCATGGCAGAAGTTGAAGAAAGAGAAAAGGCACGTCTTACATGCCAGCAGGCAAGAGAACATGTGAAGGGGAACTGTCCTCTATAAAAACATCAGATCTCAAGAGACTTATTATCACAAGAACGGCTCAGGAAAAATCCCATTCCCATGATTCAATTACCTCACACTGGATCCCTCCCATGACATGTGGGGATTATGGGAGCTACAATTCAAGACGAGATTTGGGCAGAAACACAGCCAAACCATATCATAGAGATTATTATTTTTCCTTCTTTCCCATGTCAGCACATTGATCTATACTCTGTTCTCTGCAGATAGTCAAAAGGCTTATTTACAGAAGGAGCAAATACCACTGAAAACTTACTCCAGATTCTGTCACTCTGTTTAAAACATGGGGCTCTTTTATTCTCCACAGTGACTTCTATAAAATTTTATGCTGTTCTTGCAGTACAAGCCTGGCTTCTGAAGTTCCTAACACATCCCTGGCAATGATGCCAGTAGATAAATTGGCTCAGCATCTTGAGTGGATTCCCTAAGGTTCCTTGGAGCCCAGCAGCTGCTACAAATGTGTTGTACTTGATACTCTTGGCAAGTCTGATTATGCTCCCCTCAGTCACCTGTTCTCACACTGTTTTGGCAAATTCACCTATTGTGACAAATGCTCTCTCTTTTCAGCTAAGCAGTCATTCAGCAAATACCTTAATCAGACATTTCATCTTCTAAGGCTTTATATGCATTGGCTATTCTTTCGTTGTATGATTCCATGCAGTTCCTATCATTATTCCTGTGTGCTAAAGAAAACAATGTCTCAGGTCCTAAGAGAAAATCTTCTCTGAAGGGTCTGTTGTGAGAAAAATACTATGATATTTTTTCAGTGTTTTGGTTTTAAATTTTGAGGATGTGAATGTATGTATATACTAGTTCTAGATGGCTCAGAGAAAATTGGCAGAAAAGTGTATGTATATGTACATATGTATGTGTGTGTATATATAGATATATATACACATGCACACATACATATATATACTATATTTAAATTTTCTATAAAACATCATGAACTTTTGAAAAAGTCAAAATTGCTTTCATCATTAACTTGTGATAGAGTTAAACACTGTTGAAGTAGAAAGCTAGTGAGTTGTCTTGCAATTTTATTCAAATAACAGATGTTTCACACACATTTTCTAATATGTTTATTCATTTGTAATATTAAATTCCAAGCTTGCTGGCCATCTTCTTTACCACAGTCCTTCTGTCAACTGACTAAACCAACAGTTAATTTGCAAACTACCTTTTCACTATTATCACCACCCAGCCAAATGCATGCCCTGAATCCCTGCCACTTGATTCCTCACCATCCAGGACACTATCCACTCTTTACAGAACCTCCAAATCTGCTCTTGTTATTCCTTCATCCTAAAATACCTCCATAAACCTTCTTTTTTTGCCAGACAATTATATGCTAAGCCACCAAAACCCAGTTCATCTGCCTCCTCTTCTGTATAACTCTCCTCAGATTCCCGAGGCTGACTAAAAATGATCCACTCTTTAATTTCCCATAGAACACTTATTCTACTACTACAAGGAACTGGATTTCATAGTTGTTACATTGTCTGTTACTAAGAACCTCCAGACTGGAGATTGTGAGCCATGAATAGTACATGACACATACAATGCACTAAGTATTGGGGAAAAATGACTGAATTTGCTGTCATTTTTGTTAGGTTTTGATTGTTCTTAAGAGAATCTTGAGATAGAGATTTTTACTTTCAGCATTATGGTGGATTATATTTTTTCAATAACTCTTTCATTGAAAATAATTCAATATGCCAGATAAAATATAAAAAGCACAATTTTAAATCTGTTACTAGATTGGCAAAATAATTAGAAATACAAAAAGCCCAAAGGCAACGCCAACAGAGAAACCTGGTGATTTTGGGCTTCTGGTTTAATGTCTGCAGAGTGTCTAGTGTGTCAGACATGAAGCCAAGGGTTCACCCAAGTTTGAGCCTGCTAAGAGCCCACTGCATGATACTGGCAACTCAAAGCTGTGCACATGGAATGTAAGGGTGCAGTTGAATAGATCTGCTATGCAGGAGGGAAGGACACAAGAGATGGGAGTTTTCCTTTTGTTTTCTACTCATTACTGGGTAGGGAAGAAAATATATTTTCTCCCCACATTTCTAACCATATTTTAGCCCTCATTTAAATGTATACCTCCAAATTACAACACTTGCATGGTTCCAAAATCCTCAAAGGGAATCCTTAATCCAAAGTGACTGTTGGTTAGTAGCACTTCAAGATACCTGGCAGAAGAAATCACAAATCGTTCAACTTAAGAATCATTACTGAAAAAATTTCTATAAACATATAAATTATAGCACAAAATTTCAAGCTATACAAATAATACACTGTAAAATCCAAGGTAAGGACAAAAAAAATTGAACATATAGGCTTTGGGGTATTTAATTGATCTGAAATTGAACATATAACTAATATATTAACAGTCTGGGTGTGGTGGCTCATACCTGTAATCCTGGCACTTTCAGAGGCTGAGGCAGGTGGATCACTGGAAGTCAGGAGTTTGAGACTAGCCTGGCCACCATGGTGAATCCCCATCTCTACTAAAAGTACAAAAAATTAGGCATGGTGCTGTGTGCCTGTAATTCCAGCTACTCAGTAGGATGAGGCATGAGAATCCCTTGAACCCAGGAGGCAGAAGTTGTAGTGAGCCCATGCCACTGCATTCCAGCCTAGGTGATGAAGTAAGACTCTGTCCCAAAATAAATAAATAAATAAATAAATGTAATTATTGTATACATATTAATTAACATGTTTAAATGAATAGAGACTTTTAAATACAATCAAGGAATAAAATACTTTTAAATAGCCAAAAAAATTAGAAAGAAAAGTAAATATAATTTATATAGTGATATTATTTAACTAAAAATTGAAATTAATTTTATTTGAATGGATTAAAGAGCAGACTAGAAATAGCTAAGAATACAATTAAATTATAGATTAATCTGTAAAAAATATTCATATTTTAAGCGTGAAATGCAAGAATGTAAAAAAACTACAGACATTTATAAAGACTAAAATAACAATATTTTAAAGTATAAAAGGGTGATACTACATGTCATGAATATAAAGAATAATAAAATAATTATTCAATTTTCCCAAATAATTTATAGTTTTATGGAATGCCAATACATTTACAAGCAGAAATATTTTGGAACTTGTGTAAGTAGCATCTAATGTGATTTGTGAGGCACTATCTGAGAAAGCCAAAATACACTGGAAAGAACAAGGGGAAGATATTTTCCATATCAGTTACTGAGAACTGTTAAAAACATATTAAAATGTATTATAATGGCATGTTTAAGTACAAGAATGGAGAAATAGACCAACAAAACAGAATGAAGAATTTAGACTATAGCAAAATACACAAATTGAAGCTCAATACATCAACATGGATCAATTTGACAAACAATGTAGATTTTCTGTTTCTGTGTTACTTTGCTAAGGATAATGGCCTCCAGCTCCATCCATGTCCCTGCAACGGATACAATCTCATTATTTTTTATGCCTGCATAGTATGCCATGGTGTTTGTGTACCACATTTTCTTTATAGTCTATCATTGATGGGGATTTAGGTTGATTCTATGTCTTTGCTATTGTGAATAGTGCTGCAATGAACATACGTGTGCATGTGTCTTTATAATAGGATAATTTATATTTATCCCAGTGATGGGATTGCTAGGTAGAATGGCATTTCTGTCTTTAGACCACATGTTCTCTCTTACAAGTGGGAGGTAAATGGTGAGAACACACAGGCACATATAGGGAAACAACATACACTGGGCTTTTCAGAGTGTGGAATGTGAGAGGTGAGAGGAGGGAGTGGAGCAGGAAAAATAATGGATAGTAGACTTAATACCTGGGCAAGGAAATAATCTGTACAACAAACTCCATGACACAAGTTTACCTATGAAATAATCTTGCATGTGTATTTTAAACTTAAAAGTTAAAAACAGTAATGTTAAGCATCAGTTACATCATGAAAGAAAATATGTCATTATTCCATTTACATGAAGATTAAAATTATTGTTAAATTAAGTGACATATACTTTAGCAATATAGTCACATGTGGAAAAACACTAAAGAAAAACTAGAAAACAGAAGACACAACATCAAGAAAGTGAACGATTCTAATGAGGAAAAAACAAGAACTGGAATAAGGAAAAAGCACACAGTAGAATTCTAGGAGCCTTTTCATGCTCACTTGCTTGTATTGTATGGTGAAACTACAAGGGCTTGCCTTAATATTATATATTCTTTATGTGACTATTTGCATATATTAGAAATATTGATTTATATATTTCAATAAAAATCGAGATTTGAATTTGAGCAACTAGAATTTATTGATTAATTTATTGAGGACCTTCTATATACAAAGCATTGTTTTGTGTATTGGGATAAAGCAGTAAATATACCAGATTAACTTTTTACAGTAGTGTGGCTGAAGTTCTAGTTCCAGAAATAGAATGATTAGCACAATCTTTTTACCTTACTAAGAAACTGAGAAATCTGAAGACCAGATGACTTTTATATAGTTTTAAAACCAGAATGAAGTCCAGATTTAAATGTAGACTATCCTGATAACCAGTGCAGTGCTCCTTTCATTACAAATTCAGCTATCTACATGGAGTAGAAATGCTGTCTGATAGACACAGCGATGAAGAAAAGGTGGATGGGCAGAGGGAGACATACACGTTCATAAAGATTATACCTAAACAAAAACAAAATGATACATTAAGGATATGTTCCTGTAAGGAGTTATCTGTTGGATTCTAATAGCATATACTATTTCATTTCCAAATAGTCCTCACACAATGTCATCTCCTGATAAATGCAGTTATTCACATCTCATTTTTATTTCAAATGGTGACAAAGACACTGAAATATACCCTTCAGTGCCCCAAATTAAATGAGAGTATTTTAACATTTACAACTAATCAATAATAGCAAATTGCTTAAAAAGATTCTTTAGTAGTGACATAGTGACAATAGGAATACTTTATTTTTCCTCTCTCTCTCTCTCTCTCTCTCTCTCTCTCTCTCTTTCTCTCTCTTTACTATTTCAGGACTAACGATAACTGATTAACACAAGAAAGCCTTAGTTAATTTGAAAAGAGCCATGTCTAAGTAACATCCTATATTAAAGAATGAGCGCAAATTACATGTTTTTGCATCTTTAATTTAAAGAATTAAAATGTATAAAGTACAAATTAGTGCTTACAATTCTATACTAACCCTACATACCAGTAAACATTAAGAAAACCTCCTACATAATAATGTGTAACTTCATTTTTTTTCTGAAAATGTCAATGTATTTACAATAATACACTAATTAAAATATTTACTGTAATATTATTAAGGCTAATTTGATTATCTAATTCCAAAGGTAATCAGTAAAAACTACTTTTTCTCTTTCCTTGAGGAAAATAAACAATTGTGCAACAATTCCAGTAAACTTATTCTTTGTTTTGACTTTTTACCTTGTTTTGTGTTTCACTAAGAACTAGCAAAAACACAAACATATCTATTCTGCCCAACAACAGGTACAAGAGACACACCACATTATATATTATATATTGTACACAGAGCTGGTAGGGATGAGGATGTAGGTAAGAACTGCACAGTGCCAGGAGAGAACACAAGTTTTAAAAAATAGTGAGTTGACTTGGTTTTACTGAGGACGTCTTAAAATTTGATTTTTATAGAAATATAAAATGTTGCATGAAAACTACAAATCATACATATTATTAGGTAAACTTAAAATAATTGATTAAAAAGTCCCTACCTCTCATAGTTTCAAATTATTCAGCCATTCATAAAAGCTACTCATTAATAAAGTCCACTATTTTCTTTTTTTTTTTATTAATAAAATGGTGTGTCTGGATTATCAAATTATCTCCTATTCAGAAAAAAATACTTATTCTCATAAAGATTCATAGAAATAATAACACAGTGGATATCCAGAATTCAAAATTAGTGAATGAGCAAAATAGAGGATGTGGTTTTAGCTTATTTAATATCTCTGATACATAAAGTTAACAATACTCAAATAGATGGAGAAATATGGCATTTTAAAAAGCATACAGTGTAAATGTCATCACTTATGCTCTGAATCAAAATGACAGGATTACCGATAAACCTTAAAATTACTTTTTGACCTGGAAATTTAATTTATATATTCGTAGCTTTACTAGTCAGTGGCTGTTATAATACTCATTTCTACTTTGCATAACTCTGTACCTTCTGTATTTCAGGTATACATATAACTATTTTGATCACTTAACATTATAACATTGTATCCTTTGAAGACTGAGGTTTTCATCTGCTGCTTCAGTCTACTTACTCAACAGTACTCTGTTCCGTTTTATTAACATCTTAATATATTCCAACAAGGTGTTCATTTATTTATTCCACAGCATTCTAGATGCTGGAGGTGGAAAGATAAGTGAGACATCATCACTGCCTATATGATTCTGGCATCTTAATCAGTGAGACCAACAGGAACATAAATAAGTATCATCTAATGTGGAAAGTTTTACATTCACAGTGCTTTGAGAAATACAGTGTGGCAAATGCTGTATGTAAACTTACCCCACAACTTGCTCCTTTCCCCTAATTTCTTCTTTACAGATTTATAAGCCAAAAACTGATTTATTAGACCTACTGCACCCAGAGAATGCTTTGTGAATCAATTCTTGTCAATGAAATATATGCGGACATCTGCTGGAGCTACCTCTTCCCTCCTTCCTCCTACCTGAAATGTGGATGTGATGTCTGACTGTAGGTCATTTGAGTTGCAGCGGTAAGGATAAAGGCCACATGCTAAGAATGCAGAACATGCATTGATTTCTCATGTCAGTACTTAAATACTATCCTCGAATCTCTTGTTGTATAAGATATAAAGACCCCTCACTTATTTAAGCCACTGTTGCAGAGTGTCCTATTACACACAGCTGAATCCCAACCTAAGTGATGCAATAGAGAAGGGTAAACTAATTCTGCCTGGAATACTAAGTGATTTCTGATATGAACACTACTGGAGGGCCTTGAAAGAAGTGTAGGAGCTCAGAAACAAAGAGGGGAAGAAAACTGAACAAAGCAAAGGGAAGAATAGTGTTTGTTAGAAGTATAGGTTTTGGAGAATGAAAGCAGGCATCCAACAGAAGCAAATAAAGATGGAAATATGGACTGGAATTTGATATACGGTACAGAAGTCTGTATTTTATTTACTGTGTTCCAGTGCCTGTTGTTACCTAATGCCACAACAATTTGTTTTGAGGTTCTGGGTTAAAGTTTGAGAATGCACAAAATTCAAGCAAGGTTTAGAAGGTGAAGTAAACTGGAAACCATTATTTTCAGGAGGTCATGTAGGTCATCCTCAGTAGCTACACCAACCTTACCATGAAATTTCAATATATGATTGCAGAAGTCAGTGATGCCTTTTTTGAATTCTCCAGAAATTCCGTCTTTTCTGACTACTTTGAGAAGTTATTTGTAATCATTTCTGCTGCACTCTTTCAGACATTTGCTCTTCCAGCTCCTCTGACATTAATACAAACCCTATTTCTATAACCAACACCTTAATGGTAGTGGCTTGTGCAAATAAACATGCACTGATATACCTGGTAACCAATAAGAGGCAATATTTTTATTAATTTTCATCTGGTTCTTCTGCCTCTTTTCTACTTCCTTCTACTCCATCCACTACACTGCCTCCAGAATGAAAGTATATTCAGGATGAATATACTTTCAAAGATGTCATTTATATTATCAACACCTTTGGGAAAAAAACCTTATATATATCATATGATAAAATATGCAAGTAATACTAAGTCAGAAAAGTAAAATATAACCCTTCCACTTTTGTTCAAACACTATCAAAAGAGATGTAGATTATACAATTACATTGTTTCATAATCTTACCAGGTGCTAATGAAATCTCTAGTGTCCATACATAATTATGTAAGGAGAAGAGAATGCATGGGCATAAGGAATTAAAAGATAATATACTTAGCACATATTTTCCACATGCAGCTCTCAATAATGAGATGCAGTTACAGATTTCAAAAGACTGAGAAAAACACATCTCCAGTCATTCTTTTATCATCCCTAAGTTCAGCACTATTGAAATCTTACCCATAGAAAAGTAACATTGAAATACTTCAGATGATGATGCAATGTAATATATGAAAGACACAAAGAGAAAGAGTGTGTGTGAGTGTGTGTGTGTGTGTGTGTGTGTGTATTGGTAGAGAGAATTCTTTGTAAATCCTGACTCTACCCCTTACTGCTATGTGAGTTTGAGAACATGTAACATCTTAGCAACTTTCCTCACTGGCAATGGTAGATAGCACTCATCCCAAAAGTTGATATATGGGTTTTTTTTTCTAATTTTTGTTTTATTTGTGAAGTTTAAATCAGGTATATACAACACTGTTATTACAGAGTTGACAACTATAGATATTTCAGACTATAAGTAATATTCCATTTTTGCCAGCCCAAATTAAGCTGGCAAATTTGACATAGTAATTACAAGAATCTGAAATGTTTGAGAAGGAATATATCAGTTTAAGAAATACTTCTAAAAGAAGAGTGATTTTCCCACATGTCTATACTCCTTAATCAACAAAGGTTGATGTAATTAACATTAATATGAAATAAAATTATGATAGGTTCTTTACAAATTCAAAAGTCTATTTCATTATCTTTTCATTTCCTGAAAGTAATTGTTAACATCATCCCAAATGGAAGCAGAAAAATAAAAATTAAAGCATGACAAGTAAGTGAATGGTGGAAAATAATCTATGTGAGATTAGGTTTTATCTAAGCAGGTCTTGGCAAATTATTATCCTTGATTATTTCAAAAATATAATGAATAAACAATTATGTCATTGTTTTTTTTGTGATGAGAAATACATATATTCACATTCAAAATATTATCTGAGCCATTTTCTCCTTTTATTTTAAGGACATTTTAGACAACTCTGCTATTCAGTTTTTTTTTTGTTTGTTTGTTTTTTGACAGTCTTGCTCTTATCGCCCAGGTTGGAGTGCAATGGCACAATATCAGCTCACCGCAACCTCGTCTGCCTTCCAGGTTCAAGCGATTCTCTTGTCCCTAGTAGCTGGGATTATAGGCATGAACCACTACACATGGAAAATTTTGTATTTTTAGTAGAGACAGAGTTTCCCCATGTTGGTCAGGCTGGTCTCAAATCCATGACCTCAGGTGATCCACCCACCTCAGCCTCCCAAAGTGCTGGGATTACAAGTGTGAGCCACTGCACCCAGCCACTATTCAGTTTTGTATTGTAATTTCATGCAGGTAAAGTACAAAGAATTTTCCACGTAAGCAACTGGCTATTCAGGCACTGAGACAAAACTTTAACAATCAGTAATAATATACCTTATTTTAGCAGAGAATACTAGTATGCCTTTAACGTGGTAACCTTTGACTGTATTGTACAACAAACTCTTTATTTCCCTTCTTTAGTGAGAGGAAGAAACTGTCCTCCATGTTAATGATATTCACCTTTAACTGATTATCCTTAAGAAAATAGACTTATCAGTTTTCAGCAGAACTCTAGGAAAAAAATATTTTTACATCTGGTAAGTAATACCATATATTTTATAGTTTTTCTCATTGAATAAAAATTAAGAAGAGATTATTATATTGATGAATTTGCTCTGGTCCATAAATTTCTGTAATTAACCTCAAATTAGTCATTCTAGTGGCAGAGGATTAAACTGCACAAGACTTACATGCGAGCACAGAAATCATAAAATATTTAAATTTCAGAGCTTATTAAATGTCTCCCTTCCAGAATTTCATTAAGCTCTTGAAGAATACTATTGTACTTGTAACTAAGAGAAGAGGTTTCTTATTTTCTGAGTTCTCCTAAAATTTATCCAGTTAAAATACTAATATGATTTTACAAAGTAGACTATCCATATGAAAGTATTGAGCTCAAAACATTAGCTACCTAGAGCTACTTAGTTTGAAAATAAACAGAAAATTATTAACTGACTATCAAAAGTATTCATTCCTCTGAAGAAAGTGATGTTCAGTCTTGTAAGATTTTCAAAGTTTTCTTGTCACTTTTTAAACACTATATCTTTCTCGACAATTTTTAAATGAAGTATTGAGAAAAAAGACATAAAACTATGCTATCGCAATTACCTTGTAACTTTTTCTCTTAATTACTTAGATGCAAATCAAATGTTTTTTAGAAACAGTAGTGACACTCTGCCAAAATATAATTGGCTGTAAACACTGATTGAGTTTATTTTTTGTGCCTCATTTTAAATTATTTTGCTTTGACACCTTCTTCTCACTGGGATTCTCACTGGAGTCAGGTCTATCCATATTTTGCATTTAGATGTGTCATTAAAAAAACACAGTTTCTGCTTTAATTTATATGGCCAATGAGAGTGCTTGAGTCTGAGGTTAAATAAGAAACCTTTTTTTTGATACACATATATGAGAATCAAAACAAAAACGAATGGATTTATGAAACTCCTGGTCACAGCATTAGATCTGAAATTAAGGAAGCATTTTTGCTTGTGACATTTGTCCTCTGAAGATATTATTTGCTCAAGTGTGATTAAATTACATTTATTGTAAAATGGAAAAGCTCCAGGGATATGGCTGAGAATGGTGGTGCTCATCTGTAATCCCAGCACTTTGGGAGGCCAAAACAGAAGGATAACTTGAGATCAGAAATTTGAGATCAGCCTGGGCAACACAGTGAGATCTCATCTTTACCAAAAATTAAAAAAAAAATTGATAAGCATAGTGGCACACACCTGTAGTCCCAGCTACTCAGGGGGCTGAGCCTGGGAGGTGGAGGCTGCAGTGAGCTATAATAGCACCACAGTACTCCAGCTGGGGCAACACAGTGAGATCCCCATCTCAAACATATTTTTATAATTAAAATAATATTGTAAAAATCTCCAGGGATATGAGTTAGCGTGGGGGTAAAGTAGGGGTAGATAAACATTAAGATACGTGGTGGACCTTGCAGAACTTGGGAGTAAAGAGAAAAGAAACCTCTTACTTCTGTAACAAACATGTCCTATTTTGTGACAAAGATGTAAAAAATCATGGTAGATCCAAATGTTCAGTTTTCAACAAAGAATTTGGTTGCCGAGATTTTACCAAATTAACCTTCTAGAAAGAAATGTAATGTCACTCAGGCTTGAGGCTGAGTAAGATTAAGTTAAGGTTAAGGTGGGTATGTCCATTTACTGTGATGAAAAGTTGTACTTTTCTCTCTAAGCTTGCTAAGGGTCAGACACAGAAAATGTGTTGTTTTCTTAACCCAAGCACATACCAAACCCAAAATACTGAATAACAAACATATACTATAGTTTTAAAATGTAAATTGTTTTTAAAAGAATTAGTGAAAATTGAAAATACCTTTTGTCTATAATAAGAACTTGCTATTTCCAATAGATGAATTCAGTGCAGTCATAAAAATTCATAATTATAAAAAGCACAGATATATGTGCAAATAGTCATACAATAATGTTAAGTAAAAAAACTTTATTCAAAGTCTGTATTATTATTAAGATTGATATGATCTAGAAAGAAACAGAAAAAGTAAAAAAGGGTGTATATTAGAGGAATTAACAGGGTCTTCCCATAATTTTATTTTATATATTTTATAATTATTTACAGAAAGTTTGGTGCAACAAGATAAAATAGGTATAGAAAAAGTGGCTTAACTTACTGATGATAAATTTCTAATAGGTAGTAAAAGAAGACTAGAAAATTGTCAGTATGTAAACTGAACATACTCTCTATGCCAGAAATTTCACATATAGGCATATATGCAACATAAATGTATATACAGACTCATCAAAAGGCATATTCTAAAATATTGGTAGCACTGTTTATCACAGCTCTAAATAGGAAACACTGTTTATCTAAATGGATAAACAAACTGTGTATGTGCACGCCAGTGAATACTACACAGCAATGAGAATAGACCTACTACAACGATGTGTGACAATGTGAAGAAATCTCAGAAACAGTGTTGAACAGGATAGAAATACATACTCTTTTGTACTTGGCTTTGTGTGTGCAATTGTATACTTATACATTCCCATTTACATTCAAGTAATTGGAGATCAGCATTAAATCCTTCTAGATGGTATTTATACATTTCAAGCCATTGGGGGGAATAAAAACTGCTAGTGGAAACCAAGAAACACAATGTCCCATTAGGAGTCAACACATATATCAAAATTGAAATCCTCTACAACTCACTTTTACCTAAAGCTTTTTTATGTGACAATTATCCCTTATTCTAAAACCTATATTTTTATACATTTATGCATGCATACTTTATGTGTATATGTGTATATTTGCATGTGTGTACGTATGTGTGCATAAACCGATATATATTCTAAAACTCAACTAAACAAAAATAGCTGTATGTACACAAAACAATTCTTCTCTTTTCCCATAGTTTTTCTGGGAAGTAGCTGCCTAGCCAGGGCCTATATTTACTAGCCTTTCAAATCTTCTCTATCAAGTAGTCTAGATGACTACATATAGCCAATGAAATGTGAGAAAAAGGGATGCTCTTTGGCGAAGAGCAAGTGCACTGTCTTTACACTGTCCTCTGCCATTTTCCAAGAGGATCCAGAGAATATAGGGCAGGACCCCAAGGTTCTGATGATGGCAGTATAGTAAGATGGCCATACCATGAGTATTCACATTTCAAACTGTAAAACTGCCTATCTACCAGAATCGTATACATTTTGACCTGACCCCAAAATAAACTTATGTTGGGTTATATCTAAAATTTTGAACAAATTAGGTTTTTTGGCCCTAAAGACTGGTCAGTTCACCTTTGTGAGCAGCTGAATTAAGTTCACATCCCTGCTGCTTCACTTATCAGACTCTCACACTCCAAGCAACTAAGAACTTTACCTAATTACCCTGGGCTAATTAGCAGACATCTAAGGACAGCCCAAATGCCTTCAGAACCCATAAAATTATTCACATTAGCCAGTCCTCAAAAATCCCAGGAAACCTAGCTAAACTCACCCTGCTTGTCCTGTATAAGATGCATCCTGCAGTTTCAGCTTACCTCTGTGTATAATTCCCTGAGGGGCCCCGCCTGGCAGCCTCCTCTCATTTGGAGTTGTAATGAAGAATTCTGCCTTCCAAATCTATCCAAGTGCTGTGTCCTGCCATCAAAAGAACGTTAAATCTTATATAACATGAATTTAGTACTATCTTAATTAAAATATATCCTAAGCTGGTTTCCATTAAATGTAGGCATTTACCATTCACAGCATTGCGCGCTTTCCCCAAGAATGCCAAAGACATATTGTTTAGTAGTTTGTACATTTGCCAAGACACACATCAGAATAACTTCAAGGATGGTTAAGTACACGTGATATTTAACTAGCAATTAGGTTTATTAGGCTGTCCAGTATCTGCATTTCAATATGCTTTTGTGATTGCCTTATAATTACCTTTGCAGAAAATATAGTAAAGTGTAAAAATCTGTATTTCTTTGTGAAAAACGATTATTGAATGAAAGATAAACCTCAACTAAATCTAAAAGAGGGCTAACATGGCACTAGAAACAAAAACTCCTCAAATAATCACATTGGGAACAAGTTGAGAGCCTGTATAAATACAGTAATATTCTGACATCTCAGGTGTTTCAAAGGTATCAGTCACATCCCTCCAAAATTATAATATCTAATTATAGAAATTTATGTAGTTCAGTTTTTCTTGGCTTTTTGTGGTTTTCTCTTTGCCAATCTACTTTAATTTTTACATATGACTAATTCAAGAGATGTGAATTTTTCAAGGATTGAAGATGATTGCGTGCAATTAGGAGCTCAAATGTGGAAAGACAACAGCAATCTCAAGTTATATTCATGCTTCTTTCCTTCTCCATTTTTGCTAATAAGAGCATATCTGGGGCCTCTTTAATGTAAACTTTGCAACTAGGTACTTCCATGAACAAGAGCAGGAAATGTGCATTACTTTCTGTTTCCTGATGATTTAGAATATTTTTTAAAGGGGGGGGGCTAAGAATAAAATATACATATCACGATAAACATATACTTATTTTGTGAACAATGTTCATTTATATATAAACATCAGTTTAGTTAAATCGCCTACTAAAAGGACTTTTAAACAATAGCTATGCTGATCTACTCAGTTGTAGATTTAAATAAACAGGTAAAGAGAACCATATAATGTAATGGCTAAAGTCACAGACTCTAGAGCCAAATCATCTGCATTGGCTTTCCAGTTCCTCTATTTGAATAAGTCTTTCCACCTGCTTGGACTTCAGTTGAATAATCTATAAAATGGAGATAATGGTAGTAGCTACCTTATAGTGTTGTTTTAAAGACTAAGTAGATGCATGTATATATTAAATAATATATATTAATAATGTGTAAAGTGCTTACAACTGTGCCTCACACTAGTATTATTATTTGATGTGATAAAAGTGGTGGCAGTGAGGAGATCCTAGCTCCGTCGCTAGTCCTCTATATAAATGTGAACAAGTTCTTTACTTCTCTGGGTTTCCAAGTCTATATCTACACAATGACAGATTTGGGCTACATAATTTCTAAGGTTTTTTAGCCCTACATTTCTGAAAGTCAAAAAATACTCTATAGAAGTTATTTCAGTTATTACTCTTCCAATCACATTCTTATAAATGCCTTAATAGGCTGTGTGTGGAATCTTTAGTGTTGTAGCTTTTTGGTTGAAGGTGAGGGTTGAATGAGTTAGCAGTCGAGATCATTTCAGTTTCATGTTTCATTTTCCTTGCTATATATATATGTCTCCCAAAATAGGACAATAATTTAAGAAGTTGTATTTCCTGTGAGATGTTATATCATACGTATGTAGCAACAACCAAACCAAGGAGAAATAGGTTTCTATAGGGGCATATGGCAATATATTCAAGCTTATGTATAAGGCATTTGAGGTCGGGGCATGGAAAAATACTGAGGCACTATGTGTATGTTACTTGTTCATGGGAATGAAACTCCTTGACCCTGAAAACAGGACAGGGAGTGGAGTGTGTGGTGTGATAAGGAATGCTGAAAACGGCCCCTGAGAATGCAGTTTCAGTGTGTACAAGGTCACAGGTGCCTCAGCAGCCCACCTCAAATGACCATCTAGTGGATGTTTGTAGTTAATACAAGCCCTTTCAATAAATACTTGGTAGACTGATGCTGGGGTGGACTCTCTTGAAAGAGTTACCCCCTTGCCCCACTCAGCTAGAATTTTCTGAGAACTTTATTCTTGGCATTCGCTGCAAGCTATAAGTTCTGCAACTGGGGCCCCCTACATGATTACCATGAAGTTACATGTGAACAAGGAGAGCTCATCAATTTTCAGGGAATTCCAGTAAGGGACAGTCCTGACTACCATCAGGAGGATGGGACACATGTATAAAATATCAGGGGCTAGGTTATCATGGGTCAAGAAATCACCAAAGAGCAGAGTGTATTTTTTAAAACAGTGCAACAGCTACTTAAGGCTATTCAGTGCACTATAGAGCCTGGCGCTCTACACAAGCCTATCCTCTTAATTCGGCAAGAGTGGCCTTGGTTTTCTGATCAAGGAAGCTTAGATTTAGAGTTATGGGAGCAGATAGGTTGCTGCCTGTAAAGAGGATATGAGCAACATCATTTTACTAACGTTGCTATTTTGACCACATGGGAGCGGGTACACTCTGCATTGTATCCTCTTTATCTGCCACATTGTGGTGAGTCAGACTGCTCATCTTCTCCACCTGAAGGGCATTCAGGAGATTTAAAGGAGAAGGAATAACAAGAACCAGAACAGCAGGGAGACACTCTTCTCCCCACTTCATTTTCTTCTTCTATGAGGAATAAGGAAGAGAATTTTTCTAGTGAGGATAAGGACAGACTGGAGCCTTTTTCTCTTCCTATAGAAAAGCTATTGCCTTCTTTTCCTTAAAGGGACCTGCATCTGTTGGTGCTGTCCAGCCAACAGCATCTTCCATCCCCCTTGAGCAGCCTGCCCAAGGAACAGTACTCGGATAAGATCCCCCAGTCAGCAAACATCTATATGATCAGGTGGGCATGTCTCCTTGACAAACTTTCCTTCCCTGCTGAAGGTGCACCTCCAGGAGAGAAGGAAAGTGAATGATAATGATTGTCTTCCTAATCTGCAAGTTCTCACTTCCTATTTCCAGCGTCAGCCTTTCTGGCCTTACTTGTTTTTTTTTTGTTTGTTTGTTTGTTTTTTGGTTTTTGTTTTTTTTTTCTGTTTATCTGGAGTATAAGGAAAAGTTGCACGCTGCCTCCTGGGTTTTATCCCAGATAGCTCTGGCTTTCTTGCTGTCCACAGAGGCCTGAGGAAGGAGAGTTGCTAAGATGCCATAGAGTGTCCATTTCCCATTTAATAAATAGTGTTGGGAAAACTGGCTAGTCATATGCAGAAAGCTGAAACCGGACCCCTTCTTTATACCTTATACAAAAATTAACTCCAGACGGATTAAAGATTTAAACATAAGACATAACACCATAAAAACCCTAGAAGAAAACCTAGGCAATACCACTCAGGACATAGGCATGGGCAAAGACTTCATGAGTAATATACCAAAAGCAATGGCAACAAAAGCCAAAACAGAAAAATAGGATCTAATTAAACTAAAGAGCTTCTTCACAGCAAAAGAAACTATCATTAGAGTAAACTGGCAACCAACAGAATGTGAAAAAACTTTTGCAATCTACCCATTTGACAAAGTGCTAATACCCAGAATCTACAAAGAACTTAAACAAATTTACAAGAAAAAAACAAACAACTTAATAAAAAACTGGGCAAAGAATATGAACAGACACTTCACCAAAGAAGACATTTATGCAGACAATAAACATACGAAATAAAGCTCATCATTACTGGTCATTACAGAAATGAAAATCAAAACCACTTTGAGATACCATCTCATGCCAGTTAGAATGGTAATCATTAAAAAATCTGGAGACAACAGATGCCAGATAGGATGTGGAGAAATAGGAACAACTTTTACACTGTTGGTGGGAGTGTAAATTAGTTCAACCATTGTGGAAGACAGTATGGCAATTCGTCAAGGACCTAGAAATAGAAATTCCATTTGACTCAGCAATCCCATTACTGGGTATATACCCAAAGGATTGTAAATTGTTCTATTATAAAGACACATGCACAGGTATGTTAATTGCAGCACTATTCACAATAGCAAAGACTTGGAACCAACCCAAATGCCCATCAATGACAAACTGGATAAAGAAAATGTGGAACATATACACCATGGATTACTATGCAGCCATAAAAAAGGATGCATTCTTGTCCTTTGTAGGGATGTGTATGAATCTGGAAACCATCAGTTTCAGCAAACTGACAGAAGAACAGAAAACCAAACACTGCATGATCTCATTCATCAGTGGGTATTGAACAATGAGAACACATGGACACAGGGAGAAGAACATCACACACCTGGGCCTGTCAGGAGATGGGAGGCTAGAGGAGGGATAGCAGGGGGTGGAGAGATAGGGGAGGAATAGAAAAAAAAATAAAATAAAATTATGTGTAGGGCAATATGATTACACAAATTTGATCATAATATACATATTTATACAGCTTGAACTTTCATTTTGATATTATTTCTTAGTCATGTTTCCCTATCCATGGCTGTAGGTCTACCTCATTTCATTTAATAACTGTAAACCATTTCATGAGATAAACCTATTACTCTATTCACTAAACCTTAAAATCTAAAAAAACAAAAAGAGAGAAAGAAAGAAAAGAAAAAGAAAATCTAGAAGAAATGGATAAATCCTGGACACACACACCCTCCCAAGTCTAAACCAGGAAGATGTTGATTCCATGAGCAGATCATTAACAAGTCCTAAATTGAGGCAGTAATTAATAGCCTACCAACAAATAAAAGCCCAGGACCAGATGGATTCACAGCTGAATTCTACCAGATGTAAAAGAGGAGCTGGTAACCTTCCTTTTGAAACTATTCCAAACAATAGAAAAAGAGAAATTCCTCACTAACTCATTTTATGAGGCCAGCATCATTCCGATACCAAAACCTGTCAGAGACATAACAAAAGAAGAAAATTTAAGGTTAATATGTTTAATGAACATTGATGTGAAAATCCTCAATAAAATACCACCAAACCAAATCGAGCAGCACATTAAAAAGCTTATCCACCACAATAAAGTCAGCTTCATCCCTGGGATGCAAGGCTGGTTCAAAATATGCAGATCAATAAATGTAATACATTACATAAACAAAACCATTCACAAAAACCACATGATTAGCTCAATAGATGCAGAAAAGGCATTTGATAAAATTCAACACCCCTTCATCCTAAAAACACTCCATAAACTAGGTATTGATAGAACATATCTCAAAATAATATGAGCTATTTATGACAGACCCACAGCCAATATAATACTGAATGGGCAAAAGTTAGAAGCACTCCCTTTGAAAACCAGCACAAGACAAGGATGCCCTGTCTCACCACTCCCATTCAACACAGTATTGGAAGTTCTGGCCAGGGAAATCAGGCAAGAGAAAGAAATAAGGTTTTCACATAGGAAGAGAGGAAGTCAAGTTGTCTCTGTTGCAGATGACATGATTGTATATTTAGAAAACCCCATCATCTCAGCCCAAGAACTCCTTAAGCTGGTAAGCAACTTCAGCAAAAACTCAGAATACACAATCAGGGTGCAAAAATCACAAACATACCTATACACCAATAATAGAGAGTCAAATCATGAGTGAACTCCCATTCACAATTGCTATAAAGAGAATAAAATACCTAGGAATACAACTTACAAGGGATGTAAAGAACTTCTTCAATGAGAACTACAAACCACTGCTCAAGGAAGTAAGAGAGGACTGAAACAAATGGAAAAACATTCTATGCTCATTGATAGAAAGAACCAATATTGTGAAAATGGCCATACTGTCCAAAGTAATTTTTAGATTCAATGCTATTCCCATCAAGCTACCATTGACTTTCTTCACAGAATTGGAAAAAAATTGCTTTAAGTTCCATATGGAAGAAAAAAAGAGCCGATATAGCCAAGACAATACTAAGCAAAAGAACAAAGCTGGAGGCATCACACTACCTGACTTCAAATTACTGCAAGCATGCAGTAACCAAAACAGCTTGGTACTGGTACCAAAACAGAGATATAGACCAATGGAACAGAACAGGGGCCTCAGAAATAATGTTACACATCTACAACCATCTGATCTTTGACAAGCCTGATAAAAACAAGCAATGGGGAAAGGATTCCCTATTTAATAAATGGTGTTGGGAAAACTGACTAGCCATATGCAGAAAACTGAAACTGGACCCCTTCCTTATACCTTATACAAAAATTAACTCAAAATGAATTAAAAACTCAAACATAAGACCTAAAAACATAAAAACTCTAGGAGAAAACCTAGACAATACCATTAGGACATAGGCAGGGGCAAAGACTTCATGACAAAAACACCAAAAGCAATGGCAACAAAAGCCAAAATTGACAGATGGGATCTAATTAAACTAAAGAGCTTCTGCACAGTGAAATAAACTATCATTAGAGTGAACAGGCAACCTACAGAATAGGAGAAAATTTTTGCAATTTATCTATCTCACAAAGGGCTAATCCAGAATCTACAGGAATCTTAAACAAAATTACAAGAAAAAAAACAACTCCATCAAAAAGTGGGCAAAGGATATGAACAGACACTTTTCAAAAGAAGACATTTATTTGTCAAAAAAAAAATGGGAAAAAAGCTCATCATCACTGGTCATTAGAGAATTGCAAATCAAAACCACAATAAGAAACCATCTCATGCCACTTAGAATGGTGATTATCAAAAAGTCAGGAAACAACAGATGCTGGAGAGAATGTGGAGAAAGAGGAACACTTTTACACTGTTGGTGGTAGTATAAATTGGTTCAACCATTATGGAAGACAGTGTGGCAATTCTTCAAGGATCTAGAACTAGAAATACCATTTGCCTCTGAAATCCCATTATATACCTAAAGGATTATAAATCATTCTACTATAAAGACACATGCACATGTATGTTTACTGCAACTCTATTTACAACAGCAAAGACTTGGAAACAACCCAAATCCCCATCAGTGTTAGACTGGATAAAGAAAATGTGGCACATATACACCATGGAATACTATGCAACAATTAAAAGGAATGAATTCATGTCCTTTGTATGAACATGAATGAAGGTGCAAACCATCATTCTCAGCAAACTAACACAGGAACAGAAAACCAAACACTGCATGTTCTTACTCATAAGTGGGAGTTGGACAATGAGAACATATGGGCACAGGGAGGGGAACGTCACAGGCTGGGGCCTATTGTGGGATGGGAGCAAGGTGATGGACAGCATTAGGAGCAATAACTAATGTAGATGATGGGTTGATGGGTACAGCAAACCACCATTGCACATGTATACCTATGTAACAAACCTGTACATTTTGCATATGTATCCCAGAAGTTAAAGTATATTTTTTAAAAATAGAGAAGATGTGGAAATAGTTGAGAAGGCCACAAGCATATGCATAAGACTGTGAAGGGTGTAGAAGAAAGATGAGAGGGAGATAAAAGCAATGGCAACTAGTCCCCTTTCTGGAGATGGTTGCTCACATCAAGGTAAATGATAGAAAATAGCACATAGAGTTTTCTATCTTATAATTTGCTTTTATATCACAATGCCCTTTTCCCCTTTCAGAACATAGATTACTCAAAGGCAGGAAATATGTGTGTGCTTGGAGAGAAAATAAAGGGAGTTTCTAATGAGCTGGACTAAACACCTCAAAATGTCTTGAGGATGTTGTCTCATATGATATGACAGTTTTTATAGTAGGAGTCTGTTGCCTGTGAAAATATCCCTAAAGATAATGTCTTAAAAGAGCAATTTTATTTTGCTCATGATTTTGTAGGTCAAGAATTGGGCTTTTCTGTATCCAGAGAAGTCATTTACATGTTAGCTCACCTTCTTAAAAGGCAAATTGATACTAACTGTTGTCTGGGAACTCAACAGGGACTTCATTCTGGGACCTTCAGTTCTTCTCTGTGTGGCCTTCTCCACGGGATTGCTTAGTCTTCCTCACAGCATGGTGGCTGGTTTTCAAGAGCAATTGTTCTAAGAGACAGGTAGTAGAAACCATCAATTTAATAAGGCCTAGGCACAGAAACAGGTGTCAATTCTGAAGTTTTCTGTTGGTTACAGCAATTACAGAACATACATAAAATCAAAAGAGAAAGAACATAAATCACACAGAGTCTTATTGCATTCCTGAAGAAAATATTGCTGTAAGTTAAGAATATTCACAAATAGTGTATGAATTCTGGAGAAATCAGGTAGAGAGAAACAAATATGCTCCAAATTTAGTTGACAGAACTTTACTCAATTGTTAAAAGCTGTGAATAGCTCAAAAGAGAAGTTTGCTTGGCTCTGAAAAACAAAGGATTAGCAATATTTTAAGAAAAAATGCAAAAAAGCTTACTTCAGTTTTCTATTCATTTTCTTCATGGAGTTAGCTCCTGTCCCACTTGATATTTCTTCACATTTTAGCTTTCAATGAGTCCTGAAAGTTTTTCCTCTATTCAAATGTCACTATCTCAAAAGTTATCAGAAATCTGCATTTAAGTAAGAGTATCTGTCTAAGTCCAACAGCTGACTATGACCTACCTTCTAAAGAGGACCAAAACAAGACAATTGTCTGTAGGTGATAAAAAAAAAAAAAAAAAAACATCTTAGGACAGTCACTAACTACTAAAGCCACAATTGGCAAGAAAATTTTGGTTACTTGTGTGGCATACAACAATTTTTACATAACAATTATAATTATTGATAACAAACATTAAGTCATATTAGAATTAGAGGAGTTTCCCTTGATTTTGGAACACATTACAATAATATATTTATACAAATAACACCCAAAGAAAGCCTAACACCATTTCATATTTGACAATATTTCCTGCATGATTTTTATACCAAATAAGCCAAATTTTACTAGTTCATTAGTGCATTTTTTATGTCAAACCCAATTCTTAATAAAACCTTATAGACAAATGTATCCAATTTTAATGCCTGACCATAAGGTAAATTTTTATGAACCTTTTAAAACCCTTTATAAATTTTTGTCAAAAGGCAGATCAGTGTTCTAAAAAAATCTTTTGTGCTTTTATTTTAATGTTCAGTTTACAGAAAAACTGAATAATACGCTTTATCCAGTATGTTCACATGCAGAATTTCTTTTACAAGATTAATTTTTCACAAACCTTCCACAACATGTTCAAACCTTCAGCTTTCTCAAATATAACTTAAAACAATCCTTTAAACCTTTAATTTAGGCAAACCTGCAAAATTTAGACCAAATGTCTAAATTTTGAAGACATTTTTATTTTACCAATATAACTTTTTATTTCACAAAGATTACTAAAGTTATGTGAACTAACAGGCATTACAGTTTACTTCTCTGATAAAATATTTGGTTTAGCTTTTATATTTTGAGCCAATTAATTAAAGCTCTTTCATATCAACATTACACATACAACACATATACAGAGACAGAAGATCCATTAGTTGTAATAGTTTTCATTTGCTAGTTCTTGATAGGATTACTGGCCTTAGGGTGGAGCCCTTAGAGGAATAGGGTCAGGATAGCATGCAGTTTCTACAGCCCAGCAGGCACAGCTGGAAGGCAAAACATATCCCCAGAATTTAAGGATCCCATTTTTATACCAGATCCTGGATTTCCCAAAAATAAACACTATGGAGCAAGACAGTGCAATGATTTTATTTTGTATTTTATTGCAAAGCAACCCTGCCAATCCACTCATTCTGTGATTATCTCATTCCCCATGGAGTTTTACCTGTCAGTGGAGGGGACCTGACATTTCCATACTTTCCAGGTGGCCAAGAGCATGCTTCTCTGAGCTAAAAGTGCAAACAGCTGAATATCCTCCCATAGCTACAATTAGCTATCCCCAAAAGTATATTTTCTACAGTTATTATGCAGCAAAACTCTCTCATAATGCAAAGTAATTTCTGATACCCGCAGAAGTTAAAAACATCAGATAATGGATAGATCCATCTCAAAATCTATGGCAAAACAGAAAAGAGCCGTAGATTTTGAGATGGATCTATCCTGGGGTTTCATGAGGAAAGCAGAGGTTCTCCCAAAATGGGGTCTGTGGTGCCTCCTTTGTTTTTCCCAAGGAGTCTCACGTTGGTAGAACTTGAATATCTACTTTGAATTAAGCTGACTTCTAACCATAGTGCTCCTTAAAAACATCCTTTTAAATCTCTTGTTACTTGACTTTAGCCAGGCCAAATGGCTGATATATCTGGCTTGTGAACTCTACCTAAAGCAACCTCACAGGTAAAACCAACAAGCCTTAACTAAGGTTATGGCTTACGAGGAGTGTACAAAGTATTTTCAAAGAGGTGGGAAGCAGTTCTTAATAAGCTCTTTTCTGCAGGTAGATTGTCCTAAAGAGTCAAGGAGACCCAAAGTGAATAGCTCCTTTCTGCAGCTGGTAGTCCCAACATCTGTTCGAGTCTGGCTGGGTCCAGGGTTTTTATGAGTTCACAAGGGAGAAAGTGCATGCTGACTGGTCCACGGGTAGCCATGGGAGGGCCTGGAAGAAGCACAAGTTCATACTCCAGGCCAGAGACTCCACCTGGAATAGGCATCCCAGCACCCAGGCTTCAGGCTGTCCCTGTTTTGAAGGTGGGTTTTCACTAGGGAACCCCCCCATTTCCACCCATAAGCCTGTCTGCCTCCTGCCATCATCAACATGCCATCCACAGTATCCAAGCTGTTCATGCAGAGGGCCACCTGCAGGTCTGCAATGAGCCACCCTCAGCCCCTCCTCAGCCTTCCTCCTATGTTTGTCAGCACCCAAAGTCCAGAGCAGATTAAGGCAGCAGGGGCTTGCATGGCAGTGCCATTCTGAGTACATACACACCCAACTGGGTTGCAACAGTGGCCAAGCTCGGCCACAACTTTGCTCTGCCCATAGTGGGTGCCAATAACTGGGAGAGACCAGGGAATGGGAGCAGGCACTTGGAAGCCTATGGGGGTCAGGGGGTTCCTGGGTCCTTGAGAGCACAGAGATGCCTGGGTCCAGAGTCATGGCTGGGTGACTGCAGCTGTACCTAGGAGCATGACACTCCCATCCCACCAATTCAGTAGGAGGCAGGCTCCCACCTACTCCCAGCTGCCCCCTAGCTCTGCAGAGCCCACAGCCCTGGCCTTGCCTCCCCTGCTGCAGCTGGTGGCCCGACAGTGGCTGCTCCAGATGGGCCACTGCCACTATCACAGTGATCCTATACGTGCCTACTCCTGTTACCTACAGCAATCAGCAAAGAGTACAAGGCAAATTAATCCAAAGAGAACAGTTTTTAATGTGCCATAATGCCAAATTCATTTCTGAGTCAAGAGAAAGTTTACTGAAAGGGTATTCCAACCCCTCTAAATTTCTTCTTTTTTTTTTAAAGAGAGATGGCGTTCTGCTCTTGTCACCCAGGTTGGACTACAATGGCATGCTCTCAGCTCACTGCAAGCACCTTCTCCCAGTTTCAAGCAATTCTCCTGCCTCAACCTCCCAAGTAGCTGGGATTACAGGCACTCGCCACCACGGCCAGCTAATTTTTGTATTTTTAGTAGAGACAAGGTTTCATCATGTTGGCCAGGCTTGTCTTGAACTCCTGACCTCAGATTATCCACCTGCATCAGCCTCCCAAAGTGCTGGGATTACAGGCATGAGCTACCATGCCCGGCCAAAGCCCTCTAAATCTTAGGAAGTACTCTAACCTTCCTAACTTGGACCTCAAACCCAAGTTCGCTCAAGAATTCTTGCCTTTTTGTTAAGAGGGTCATTTAGCCCACTCTGTCTTAGGAGAGACTCTAATTTCCCTAAATTGGGCCTCTAACCCAATCCCCTCCTTTACCTGGATACCCCACCACTTTCCCAAATTCAGCCAATTGGTGTTTCAGTCTTTTTCCTTAGTGCAGGGGTCTCTTCAGTACAGTCCCTTCTGGACTCACCAGAAAGATGTTACTAGAAAGCAGACCTGATCCAGACCCTAAGAGAGGGTTTTGGATTTCATGCAAAAAAGAATCTGGGGCAAGTTCATTGAGTAAAGGTAAGTTTATTAAGAAAGCAAGGAATAAATGAATGGCCATTCCACTGGCAGAGCAGTGGCTTGAGCTGCTCAAACAAGGATTCCTATTTTTACTTCATTATTTATGCTAAACTCTTCCTAAGGTTTTTGTTTTTTTAGGTTTTTTATTTATCAGTATTTTCATTTTGTTGATGCATTTTTTTAACTTTCTTTGCATCTTTTTTCAGTTCTTCAAACATCTTTAAGACAGTTTGAAATCACCGTCTAGCAGATCTGTCATGAGGTCTTTTTAAAAAAGTTTCTATTGATTTAGTTTCATTTCTTTCCATTGAATTAGTTACACTTTTTTGGGGTTTCTTTATGTCTTGTCATTTTTTTTAATAAACTTGATATTTGAAGCTAATAACATAGTAACTCTGGAAATCAGATTCTCCTGCTTTCCCAGGGTTTTCTCTTTTTGTTACTATTATTGTTTTTGTATTATAATTGTTGCAGCCTGTCTCTGCCAGTGATGAGCCTGAGTATAAACTTAAGGTCCTGGTAGGTCCTTTCTGAGCCTACACCTTTCCCTGAGAATACATGGTCACTTCCTAATTCTTCCCACATATGTAATTGCTTTTTAATGTTTTATTCTTGGATGTCTTCCTTCTAGAAGTAGAAAAGGAGAAAATGAAGGGAGGAGAAAAATACCAGCCCTTTAAGTCCCCTGAAATTCACATCAACCAAAGGCAGGAGGTGAGACCTGTGGGCTTGTAATAATGGAAGTAGGAGCAAAGCAATAGCTTCCCACCTCTTTGTCTGCACCTCTGTGATCAGCAATTAGAGCATAGATTTCCAGTATTTGGAAGATAGGGTCCTTTTGTGCCCACCTTGGCATCTGTAATCTGTGTGTAGGTTGCTCCAGGAACACATGTACAGCTGTCTTCTCTGAATCTGGGGTGCAAGATGGGTGTCTGCTACTGTTCTGAGAGCTAAAATTGACTAAAATTAACTGCAATTTACCATCCAAGCCTTTCTCCGGAAGTTTCAAGCCTTTAATACACTCCAGATTCTCAAAATACTTACATCAGGCAGATTCTACCAGTGCAATTATTGTCTAGGTGGAGAGACAGAATCCAGAGGCTTTCTCTTCTGTCATCTTTTTACCTTAACTTTTAAAGAAATAGACTTATTACATATAGTTAAAATATCCAAAATTAAATTTCCTTTTCTATTGCTAATTTACTAACAAAAAGCAATATCTGCTGCACATAATAAGTTCAATATAAATATAACACCTGATTTGGGATTTATATTACTGCATTGTATTAAATTGAATTTGTATCATTTAATAATAGTTTCAGCTTAAAGATGAGCATTTGTATAGGGCTTTCAATTGTAGAGATAATTAAAAGTGTCTTTGTCTTCAATATTGTCTTTATTTAGTATTGTGGCCATGATTAAAATATGTCTGCAGAAATTGAGTTGAGATATAATATCACATGGAAAAGAATTATTAGTTAATTATCAACTTCTAAATCTGTTTCCTTTTAACATTCACATACAGAAGTTTATAATTGCTGTCATTTTCCCACGGATGCACTGTATTTTTAAAAAATCAGTTTCAAAATAAGACACAGATGGCCTTTGTTCCAAAAATCTCTGGTTTCTTTCTCCTTCACTGACCACATAGTCAATAAGCATGAATCACAAAGCTGAGACTTAACATTTTCTTTAATTAGACTGGGGCAATAATAAATCAAGGATTCATTTCTGGAGATGGCAAACTTCACAGATACAATGCTGTGGGGAGCAGATAGACATCTGTTTCATGGGAATGTTGCTAATGGTGATCAGTTACACATTAATGCATAATTTGCACTCGTTTTTAATGGGTCAGAGCTTATTAGGTTAACCCCCATTTTTTGTTACTGAAGTTCAGGCTGCTTTAATGTGACGAATACATAACTCTCAAGATTTATTCAGGTCAGATGTTTAAGTGTTGCAGTAAATGTTCCATCTCAGCTTTCTGATGGATCTGAAGCAGTGTACAGTCAATTGAACCCCACTCTTGAACACATCCTGAAAATAATATAAATATAGGCTTTTTTCTTTTGAGTAGCTGGTATAAAAATACTTTTGGAAAAACATACTGGATTTACATAGATTATTCTTTAATAATATTTCTGAAGAATAGAAACTATGACAGAGATAACAAATCCACCAAATTAAGTTGGGGGTCACTATTGAGGTTCCTCTGGAAGAAATTGAGAATCAAAATGTCTTTGAGGCTGCCTTTAGGTGGTATAAGAATAAGAATGTCTAAGAGCCCTATTGCAAGGGAAGGCAAGGAGAACCGTCAAAGAAGAAACAGGCATAAGAATTTTCCTATTGAAATGTTGTTGCATATAATTGTGGACTCCCTCTGATGACCACTGCAGTCTTCAATAGAATTAACCTCAACAAAATTCTTTCACAAATTTAGCAGAAATACTCTTTGCATAACTCAGTGAAGAGGCTTAAATCTCAGAACAGAATAGGAGAGAAAGCAAAACAGCAGGAGATGGGGGCAAAGGACCACAGAAAACTACCCTATAGACTGCAGCAATGAACATGGATAAGGTTCCAAAAGTAAGTGGGATTTATCATAATCTCTACATGAGAATCCAGTCAGATTTATAAGTAAATGTTTGCCATTTGTTTAAATAAAACAGTAAGGACATGACACATTGAATGCATAAATTTTTAGTGGTAGAGAGACAGAGGCCTATTATGAATACGTGTAAGAAAAATTTCCTTGAATAGAGTATCATCTAGTTGAGACCTGAAATATGAAAAGGAAATACCCATGTGTAGGAAATGTGGAGAGTGCTGGCTCATGCCAAAGAAACTAGTTTATATTGGCCAGGAGTGGTGACTCACACCTGTAATCCCAGCACTTTGGGAGATGAAGGCAGGTGGATCACTTGGGGTCAGGAGTTCAAGACCAGCTTGACCAACATGGTGAAACCGTTTCTCTACTAAAAATACAAAAATTAGCCAGGCATAGTGGCAGGCACCTGTAATCCCAGCTACTTGGGAGGCTGAGGCAGGAGAATCACTTGAACACAGGAGGCGGAGGCTGCAGTGAGCCGAGATCATGCCACTGCACTCCAGCCTGGTTGACAGAGCAAGACTCCATCTCAAAAAAAAAAAAAAAAACAATGGTTTATGCAAAGTCTAGGTAAAAGAGAAAATATTCCATATTTAATAAATGGAAACTTCTGATTTATCAGATTTATAAAATATAAGTATATGAATATGAATATAGAATTATAGAATATGAAATATAGTATGTTGAAAAATAATAACTATACTAGGGTCAGACCTTTAAAAGCCCTCTACTCTGTTCTATGGAGTTGGGACTTGATCATGAAGAAAACAGAGTTATTAAATAATTTTCAAAAGGGAATTAATAATATTAGCAGTATCACACTTACACCCAGATGAATGGGCCCTGGTTCATGGCTTCTTCTAATTATGACTCTCCTCACAGGGAAGAAGTCCAAAGGACCAAGGGCACAGGCCCACCTGGAGCCTGTGCCCACCCTTCTATAGCACTCTCTGTGTATATAGCACCCCAGTACACCATACCTAGATAATCCCAAACTGCTTCCATCGTCTCTGTGACCTCTTCCCTGGGTCTGTCCCTTTATGGGTTGATCTCAACTGTGGGCTCACCTATAGGCTGGGATAAAGGGCCCTGAACAACTGTTTTGGGAAGGATGATCATGGGAAATAATCGGACATACAGGTTGGAGTGGCTACATATATGTGCCTGGGGCCCCTGGGAGTAATGAATGGAGCTTGAGGGCAGAGATGCTCTATTAGTCAGGATTCTCCAGAGAGACAGAACCAATAAGATAGATGATGATGATAGATAGATAGATGATGATAGATAGATAGATAGATAGATAGATAGATAGATAGATAGATAGACAGACAGATAAGACAAGAGGGGGTTATAAGGGGAAGTGGCTCTTGTAATTATGAATACTGAGAAGTTCCATGACAGATCATCTGTAAGCGGGAGACTCTGGGGTGCTGGTAGCATGGCTCAATCCAAGTACAAACTCCTCGGAACCAGAGAAGCTGAATGTGTAATTCTCAGTCCAAGGCCACAGGACTGATAATCTTGTGGGGATGGGTGGTACATACTGGAATCCAAAGAAAGGCCAGAGAACCTGGAGTTCTGATGTCCAAGGGCAGGGGAAGAAGGTTTTACTAGCTCTGTTTTCTGTTCGTTTTTTGCTTTATCTTGGACTCTAGCCAATTGGATGGTTCCTGCCCAAAATGAGGGTAGATCTCCACCCCCACAATCCACTGACTCACACGCCAATCTCTTCTAGAAACATTCTCACAGACACACACAGAAATAATGCTTCAGCAGTTCTGCAGATATTGCCTAGTCTGGTCAATTTGACACCTAAAATTATCCATCACAGAAGCCATGCACTTCAATTTATGCTCTTGCCTGAGCTTCACTGATTTTAAAACTGGGTCTGATAATTATATTTGTGCTTTAGAATGATCACTCTGACTATGTTGCAGAGACTGAAATGGAAGCAAAAAAAGACTAGTCAAATCATAACATTTAATTATCTGTCAAAATATTATAAGAAAGAGTGGATACGGACTAATCCAGGGTTGTGATAGTGAAAATGGAGATGATATGATAGAACTTGATGTTTGGTTAACGTGAAGGCTGAGATGGAGAGATAAACTGAAAATGATATCCAGATTTTCAATTCTTACAACTGGGTTGATTACAGCATATTGCATTTCAATACATACAATAAGAGACAGAATAGTTTACCAGCAGATTATGTTGAATTCAATTTATATGCACTTATAGTTCCTGTGGGAATTAAGATGAAGATGCCCAATAGAGCATGGATTTTATGATGCAAAGAGCTAGGTGCTGGAGACATAAATATAGAACTTATTAGCAAATAGATAGTAACTGAAGTTCCTGGGGTGAATGAGATCATCTGAGGAGTGATAGGTGAAAGAAAAAGAGAGCTGAGGACAGATTTAAAGAGTAAAGCCAGCATTTAAGGGATAAGAATGTGAAAAGGGCTCCACTATTAAGTGCATTGCCAATGAAGTTAATTAAATAGACTGAATAAAAGGAGTCAATAAAATTAAATGCAGTTTGTGCATTAATATCCAATACTACCTACTAATCCTGGAGGTATAACTTGCAAATATGTTCAGCAATTTAAAAATAATGTTTAATTATATATAATATATGAGCCAATGCAAGTAACTCACTTTTTATAAATAATATTCTGTAAAGGAATATTTTTAGGGGTCATAAAAATTTGCCTTATTAATTATAATTGAAACTGAAGATGATTCGTTATATGTACTATTATGGAATGTTCACATTTAATTGCATTAAAATTATTTAATTGACATACATTTCTTTGAGTACCATAGGTCAGAGACCATGTTGAGAACATTTTACATAATTCCATTTAATCCTGATGAAAAACATAAAACAGCTATCGCTTTCCACCTTTCATGAAGCAACAAACAAGAGTTTAGAGAAATGGAGTAACTTGGTCAATATCACAGAGCTCCCAAATGACAGAGTTGGAGTTGAACTTGGGCTAATTAGTATCAAACATGTTAACATTATACATGTATTTTGGTATCAGAAAAGGAAGTACAAATAAATATACTCAGCTGTTGATTTGAATTATAATTTATTGTAATAAATAATTTTAGGACATCTGCATATTGACTTTCTTAATGTGTTCACTACTTTAAAAAATGATGTAATCCCAGCACTTTGGGAGGCCGAGGCGTGTGGATCACGAGGTCAAGAGATCGAGACCATCCTGGTCAACAAGGTGAAACCCCGTCTCTACTAAAAATACAAAAAATTAGCTGGGCACGGTGGCGCATGCCTGTAATCCCAGCTACTCAGGAGGCTGAGGCAGGAGAATTGCCTGAACCCAGGAGGCGGAGGTTGCGGTGAGCCGAGATCGTGCCATTGCACTCCAGCCTGAGTAACAAGAGTGAAACTCTGTCTCAAAAAAAAAAAATCATAGACAGATTATTTCTAGGTAAAGTGACTATTTCTAGTAAAGTAAAATAAAATATATAAAGTAAAATAACTTTAGTTATCTATTGATTACTACCATGCGAAATGCTAAGGACTTGAAATATTTTAAATTAATCTTCTTAAAATTATATGTACACTATATATTTGTTTAACAGGATGTTTTCTTTTAGCATATAAGTAAAGTTTAGAATAATTCCTATTCAAATCATTAAAAATTCCTAATTAGTGAGGCATAGCTAATGAAATATGGTATTATTCTTAATTACTATAATAATCTATATTTCCATGTGCTATATTAAATATAAAGATGAACTATCCAAATGAGTTTGACTTAGTTACATTATGAGGTTAGCATAGCATAAAGTTAGGTGTCAATACTGAGGAATGTAAGGTAGATGGACAATGTCAATAAAAAAGATCTTTTGAGGGTAAACCAATAGAATTTTAGGCAAGAAATAAAATAGGCAGTAGCGGAAAGAGGGAAATATTTACTTTCAGAAAATAAATTCACAGAGATGTTCCATCTTTTTATAAATAACATATAAAACAACCAATTGTTTTAAGATTAATATATATGCATACATATTAGAAAAAGCAAAAAAAAATAAGATAGCAAAAGAGGGAGAAAGACATTTTAGTGAGGTAGACAAACAGGCAAAACTATTATTTATAAGTATTGATTTTAATAAACATTTTTCACTTTTTCTGACTATGGTCTATTTTTCAATAACCATTATCATCAATAATGAAATTTTATTGAGACAGGATCTCCCAAAATAGAAATACTTTATCCAAGTGCTTTAGATACTCCTTTTACAAATCTAAAGAACTCAGATCTACACATTAAGCTGTATGTGTATGTGTATATATATAATATATATATACACAAATGTATATCATATACACGTATATATATGTGTGTGTGTTTCTGTGTGTATATATATGTATGTATTTTTAGTAGAGACAGGATTTCACCATGTTGGTCAGGCTAGTCTCAAACTCCTGACCTCAGGTGATTGGCCCATTTCAGCCTCTCAAAGTGCTGGGATTATAGGCATGAGCCACTGCCCCAGGCTGTAATATCATCTTTAAATCTAATCTTCACATCATGTTCAGAGCCAGGTTTATCTTGAAGCAAATGAAATTTACTTGCATAGATTCCTTCTAAGGCCCAGAATAGGGCCACCAATGTTTTTAACACCAATGTATTGACTTTTTAAAAGTTTGCAAAAGATATTATAACTGCAATGGGTTAAGAACACTGTCTTTTTTGCTATTC
Source organism: Callithrix jacchus (assembly GCF_049354715.1). Classification (NCBI taxonomy): domain Eukaryota; kingdom Metazoa; phylum Chordata; class Mammalia; order Primates; family Cebidae; genus Callithrix; species Callithrix jacchus. The sequence continues at coordinate 54,447,735 of NC_133502.1, forward strand.
AACTCCTCTTGTTAGATGGCACAGCATATCTGGGGACATTTGTGAATATAGCTGAGGAGAAGTTAAGTTGGAGGTACATTTAGTTTGAATTGAGTGGGAAATATTGATGAGATTCAGTCATTTCTGTGCATAACTAGATGAAAGCTACCCGTTTCAATATAGAAATGACTTCTAGAAATACTCTTCTACCTACTGACTTAAAGTGCTGCAGGAATGAAATCCCATTATATATGAGCAGGTCCTATGACACCCCAAGCTGTAAGTTGGGGAACAGAATCTGTTTGCAATATGTTAAGAAACAGAATATGTGTAAAATTCCCCTCAATCATACACATATATTGAAAAACACCCTTAAAGGCTTTCCCAATTTTGGAACACAATTCTAGAAATTGCATGATATTTTCAATAATAAGTTATAATACTAAAAGGAATGCTAACAAGTTATAAAAAATGTTTTTATATTTTGATTAAATATGCTAGAGAAAACTTTTCTTTTGTTTTATAGAAAGATACGAGAAAACCTTGTGGTATGAAGAGGTGATTAAAGAGCATGCAGCCAAATATGGGGCAGGGATTGGGACTGTTATAAGGGGGCATTGTAATTCAAAAAATATCATGCAGATTTTCTGAATTTCTGTAATATTAGTGGTTTCCACTAACATTTTAAAATGCATTGTTGTTTTAAATTTATTTTGTCCTTCTAGATCAATGTTCACTTGTGTACTTAATTATGAATTTATAACTTTACATTCGTTTGTGAAATAGAAACTCAAATTGTATAAATTCTGTCTTCGTAAAACCTATTTTCCCTGATAATGTTCTTGTCACTGCCATAGAGAAAGGAAAATAGTTTGAAAATATTTCTTCTATATGCACTACACTATGGTTGAAAAAAAATAGAGAAAGCATTATTGAATACTATTTATATTCATTCAAATTATATCTAGATGCTTGACTAATAGTTGAGTTTTTTTAATGATGCTTAGTCTACCACATAACATCATGATGCTAACACTTTAAAACATCATTGTCATACAACAAATTTACATCAATTTTGGAATGTTATAATCTATACCTCATTGACTTCAAGGCATGTAGGCCTATTTTACACTTTTGAAATTATTTTCTACTGTTGTGGCAAAGTACATAGTTTAACATTACAGTGTATATTCCCTTTATTGCTTAAACAGAGAGAATATGTTAACATTAAATTTAAAGTTCTTGAAAAAATATTATGTATTTTAAAAATTGTCCATGTATAATGACAGCTCCAAAATAATTTTAGTTTCTGTTTTATTCCATCAGAATATCACAATGACCTACAACATTACAGCTAAACCCACTCTTAGGTATCTTTGGAGCACAAAAGGGTAAAAAAAATCCATAAAAATCACTGTTCTAATAAGTTAAATATAAACATAATCCCTTTAGGTACTGATATTTAGAGATGAATAAGAGAAAAAAAAATTTCTGAAATGTCAATTGTGCAGTTTGTGCTAACCTGAAGCATTTCAAAATTGCAAAATACCCACAGGCAGACAACACCAGTTTTACATTCATAGCAGTATGGAAGGGATGGATTTCTAAAAGCTAACCACTTTTATAAACTTTCTCAGACATATACACATTTTTCTTTTGAAGTCATTTATAGCCTCATTTATCAGGATCAACATTTTAAACTCTGTAACTTTTAAATTTTACTTATCTCTAATACAGGAATTTATAGGCCTTAGTAGGGAATAAGTAAAATTTCCATATTATTTAAATCTAGGAATTCATGCCAGATTACTTTCACAGAAATGTTTCCAGTATCTAACCTAAGTATATATGTTTAGCTCTTCATAAAAAATACACAGGAGGAATTTCACTGAAATTTCTTCAGTGTGATCAAGTGTATAATGTACAATTGACATCATTTCACACTACCTCTAGCTTTCTTAAGTTCTCCTTCTTTATTCTTCTCCAACATTTCATTAAAATAGTCATTTGGACTCATATAAAAATGAACACATCCAATGACACAGAGAAATATGAGTAACAGTTGATCATATCCAGTATAGAGGCAGAAAAGTGTGATACCTTTTCTCACATATCATATGTATCAAAGTCCACACATCTATAACAAAAGACAGGTTAGCAAGAGAAAAGTATAACAAATTTATTTAATCAAAGTTTTACATTGCACGGAAGACTTCAGAAAGGAAAACTCAAAGATGCAGCAAAAACTGAATAATTTTTCCATTATTTTTCATAATAATTTTATGCTTAAGTAAGATGAAGAATGGACAGCTGTGGAGAAATGTGAGTGGACAAAAGGGTATTGTATCAGTCCATTTTCACACTGCTGATAGACATACCTGAGACTGAGCAGTTAACAAGGGAAAGATGTTTAATGTAGAATCTGTAGTACCATATGGCTGGGAAAGCCTCATAATCACAGCAGAAGGTGAAAGGCACATCCTACATGGTCACAGACAAGAGGAGGAGGCCTGTGCAGGAAAAATCCCCCTTAAAATAACTATCAGGTCTCATGAGAGTTACTATCATGAGAACAGCTCAGGAAAGACCTGTCCCTCATAATTCAATTGCCTCCTATCAGGCCCCTCCCACAACACATGAGAATTTGAGATGAGATTTGAGTGGGGACACAGCCACACCATATCATTCTGCCCTGGCTCCTCCCAAATCTTATATCATCACATTTCAAAACCAATCATGCCTTCCCAATAGTTCCCCCAAAATCTTATTTTAGCATTCAAAATTTCACAGTCCAAAGTCTCATCTGAGACAAGGCAAATGCCTTCCACCTTAGAGCCTGAAAAATCAAAAGCAAGTTAGCTACTTCCCAGATACAATGGGGGTACAGGCATTGAATAAATACAGCCATTTTAAATGGAAGACATTGGCCAAAACAAAGGGGTTAAAGGCCTCATGCAAGTCTGAAATCCAGTGGGGCAGTCAAATTTAAAAGTTCCAAAATAATCTCCTTTGACTCCCTGTCTCACATCCAGGTCATGCTGATGCAAGAGGTGGGTTGCCATGGTCTTGGGCAGCTCTACCCCTGTGGCTTTGCAGGGTACAGTCTCCTTCCCCGCTGCTTTCACAGACTGGCATTGAGTGTCTATGGCTTTTCCAGTTGTAAGGTACAAGTTGTTGGTGGATCTACCATTGTGAGATCTGGAGGATGGTGGCTGTCTTCTCACAGCTCCACTAGGCAGTGCCTCAGCTGGGACCCCGTGTGGGGGATCCAATCCCACATTTCCTTCTGCACTGCCCTAGCAGAGGTTCTCCACAAGATCCCCACCATTGCTTCAAACTTCTGCCTGGATATCCAGGAGTTTTCATAGATCCTCTAAAACCTAGGCAGAGGTTCCTAAACCTCAGTTCTTGACTTTTGTGTACCCGCAGGCTCAAAACCATGTGGAAACAGCCAAGGCTTGAGGCTTGCACCCTCTGAAGTCATGACCTGAGTTTTACATTGGCCCCTTTCAGCCATGGCTGGAGTGGCTGTGACACAGGGCACCATGTCCCTAGGCTACACACAGCATGGGATCCCTGGGCCCGGCCTACAAAACCTTTTTCTCCTGGGCCTCCAGGCCAGTGATGAGAGGGGCTGCCATTAAGACTTCTGACATGGCCTGGAGACATTTTCCCTGTTTTCTTGGTGATTAACATTTGGCTCCTCATTACTTACACAAATTTCTGCAGCTGGCTTAAATTTCTCCTCAGAAAATGGGTTTTTATTTTCTATCACATTGTCAGCCTGCAAATTTTCCAAGCTTTTATGGTCTGCTTCTCTTATAAAACCAAATGCTTTTAACAGCACCTAAGTAACTTCTGGAATGCTTTGCTGCTTAGAAATTTCTTCCACCAGATACCCTAAATCATCTCTCTTAAGTTCAAAGTTACACTAATCTCTATGGCTGGGGCAAAATGCTGCCAGTCTGTTTGCTAAAACATAACAAGAGTGGCTGGGCGCAGTGGCTCAAGCCTGTAGTCCCAGCACTTTGGGAGGCCGAAGCGGGTGGATCACAAGGTCAAGCGATCGAGACCATCCTGGTCAACATGGTGAAACCCCATCTCTACTAAAAATACAAAAAATTAGCTGGGCATGGTGGTGCGTGCCTGTAATCCCAGCTACTCAGGAGGCTGAGGCAGGAGTATTGCCTGAACCTAGGAGGCAGAGGTTGCAGTGAGCCAAGATCGCACCATTGCACTCCAGCCTGGGTAACAAGAGCGATACTCTGTCTCAAAATAAAAATAAATAAGTAAAATAACAAGAGTGAACTTTGCTCCAGTTCCCAACAAGTTCCTCATCCCCATGTGGGACCACCTCAGCCTGGACCTTATTGTCCACATCATGATCAGGCTTTTGGTCTAAGTCATTCAACAAGTCTCTAGGAACTTCCAAACTTTCCCACATCTTCCCGTCTTCTTCTGAGCCCTCTAAACTGTCCCAACCTCTGGCTGTTACCCAGTTCCAAAGTTGCTTTCACATTTTCAAGTATCTTTTCAGCAGTATCTGACTCTAGTGGTACCACTGTACAGTATTAGCTAATTTTCATGCTGCTGATAAAGATATAGGGGCCTGGGGGGGGTGGCTTACACCTGTAATCCCAGACTTTTGTAGGCCAAGGCAGGAGAATCACCTGAAGTCAGGAGTTCAAGACCAGCCTGGCCAACATGGTGAAACCATGTCTCTACTAAAAAATACAAAAATTACCCAGGCATGGTGGCAGGCACCTGTAATCCCAGCTGATTGGCAGGCTGAGGCAGGAGAGTTGCTTGAACCCAGAAGGCGGAGGTTGCAGTAAGATGAGATCACACCACTGTACTCCAGCCTGGGTGACAGAACAAGACTCCATCTAAAAAAAATAAAAATTAAAAAATTAAAAAAAAAGATATACCTGATACTGGGCAGTTTAAAAAAGAAAGAGGTTTAATGGCAAACTCACACTTCTACATGGCTGGGGAAGCCTCACAATCATGGGGGAAGGTGAAAGACCCATCTCACATGGTGGCAGACATGAGAAGGCAGCTCGTACAGGAAAACTTCCTCTTATAATAACCATCAAATCTCCTGAGACTTACTCACTATCATGAGAACAGCACAGAAAAGACCTGCCCCCATGATTCAATTACCTCCCACTGGGACTCTCCTATGTGGTATTTCAGGATGAGACTTGGGTGGGGACACAGACAAACCATATCAGGTATGATCTAACGGTAACAGACTGAGGGGGGAAGCCCAGCAAGGCCTGTCTGTTCAGATTCATTTTTCTTTTTTAAACTGCCCAGTCTCAGGTATATCTTTCCTGGTTTTGTTTGTTTGTTTGTTTCTAAGATGGAGTCTTGTTCTTTCACTCAGGCTGGAGTGCAATGGTTTAATCTCACCTTACTGCAACCTCTGCCTTCTGGTTTCAAGTGATTCTTCTGCTTCAGCCTGCCAATCAGCTGGGATTACAGGTGCCTGCATCTTGAAGAAGAAGAATTCTAGTTTCTATGACTTGCACTGGTAAAGAAAGAGGGATGGAAAACAGGAGGATGAAAAAAGTCAGCAAGACTGCTTCTAAGATGGTCCCAATCTCTTTTACTTCAAAGTATTCAGCATGCCAAAGTGTCATGCTTTGGAGTATCATGTTCTGATACTCCAAATCATGAGTGTCTGGGAAGAGTTTATACAAAACTCTAATACCAGTGAATTGGATTTTAAAAAATCAAACTAGTGTTATAATCTTTTTCACATCACTACTCTTACTCTACATGTCTTATGTGGAAGATTAAATTATTGTTTCCTTAAATATTTAGCTTTATTGTTTATAAATAAACATGTAACACCTTGCCATGCTTCATACCTATTCTAACTTAATAATAAAAGAAAAAGGAATGTCAGCCTACATGTGGCTTCTCAGTTTGCCAGTAAATGTTGTTTAAGTTTTGCAACTAAATATAAGTATTAATTCTTGGACTACAAAAAAAAAGTCCAGTTTCTAATCTAAGGCATTGTTTAATTGATCATGGTAAAGCTACTATTTAAGTTCTTACATTTGTTAAATTAAATCTTGAAATGAAACTCCCATTTCTCTTACAGATCAAATAGAATTATTTTTGACTGGATAATTAATTATAGTTATTGTGCTTATAGTAAATAAGAAACTGCCTGAAGCTTTAGCTAATATTCTCCCCTAAACCTATTGATTAGTAATTTACTTGTCTTAGCTACCAACAATTAAATTTCAATCATTCTACAGTTGGCTTAAAGCTATTTTCACTAATAAAGTATATATGGACTATTTGGCTTTGTAGAGTTTTAAAACGTTTTAGAGTATTCTATATAGAGATATGGAAGAAAATAATAGAAAGGAAAAAAATAAACTTCAGAGGCTTCATCTTGATTTTTGTAGCAAGAAAATAACTCAGGATTTCACAAAAGATGAACTAAATTGGCACCTGGCCATTTGAATAGACCTCTGTACTAGCCTGACACTATTTGTACACATTGATTGGAGCATTTTGCTGTGTGTTTCTTACAAATGGTTCACAATAAATGACCCTGCAGTGCAACAATCATCAAGAGACAAATTTAACTAGTGCTTATGGGTCTTTCGTTGTTGAAAGAAAAGAAAGAGATTATCTAGAACTAATGTGGTGGCTATGACATTCAGTAGATAAAGAAAACAGGCAGAAAAAAAAAAGAAAAGAAAGAGAAAAAAGAAATACAAGGGAATTGTCAAATCTTCTTCCTCCTCCATGAATTAAGAGGGACTTAGGTTCAGAAAATAATTTCTCTGATCACTCTGTGGAAAACGTAACAATCAAATATATTGATTTGTATAAATATCAGAGATTTACATCACAGCTAATCAAGCAGATAAAAACGTAAATCAAGCTGGAAACAATTAAAAGTGTCAGGACATGCATATTTTCATTAACAGTGAACAATTAAGAATGTCAGAAAATGTATATTTTTATTCAGGCTACAAAAGCATTCAAAAACAAGCCAATGAAAGTATCCTTAGATAAAGTGAATATTTGACTGTGTAGAAACCCTCAAAATTATGACATGTGCTTTGTTGCAAAAATACTGGCCTCAATAATTATAGTGAGTGTTCCCAGAGTTGACTTGTCCCCACTCTAATTTCTAAAGAAAAAAAAAAGAGTATCATGATGAGAACAAGTTGAGGATGTTCCTGAACCAACCACCAATACTGTAAATTAAATGTCATGTTTAGTTTGGATTTTCATGGAGGGGAATTTTGTAGTTACAAGGAAAAATGGCTTTGTTTTGTTGGTTTTACATGTCATTGTACTCATAAGAGACTATGTCCTTCACTAAATCATAGACTTTAGCAATCAAAATATTTTCAAAATATCTGAGTCTATATACGCTGACTTGAGCACATCAGGAGAATGGGCTCCAAAAATATTAAGAGTAAATAGGGACATAAATTGTATGGATCCATAATTGTATGAATCATCACCTGATGGTGACCTGACATTCCTGGTGTGTGTGTGTTGGGGGGTGAGCCCTTTCCTGCCCTGCTCATGTCTGACTAGCCACCTACTGAAACACTAGTAGCCTATTGATGACCAAAAGCCTCACCAATAACATAATCAATTAATTAACACATAGTTGTATATTATCTGTATTATATACTGTACTCATAATAAATGAAGCTAGAAAAGGAAATATTATTTAAAAAATCATGAGGAAAATATATTTACTATTCATTAAGTGAAAGTAGATGATTACAAAGTTCTTCTTGTAGTTGTCTTCATGTTAAGTAGGCTGAGAAGGAGGAAAAAGAATAGGAATTGGTCTTGTCTCAGGTGACAGAGGAAAATCCACGTGTAAGAGGACTTTCACAGTTCAAATCGTGTTTTAAAAGGTCAACTGTAGTTCAATTGATATTTGGTATAATTATCACATACTTCTAAAATAAGTGTTGATTAAAATAAATTTACTCTTAAAAAATATATGCTATATCTTTAAAAAAATGTTTTTTACTTCACTCCAAACAGTAAGAATCGAGATATTGAATCATGATTTCTCATTAGTTCTCTTGTCTGAGATATGTCTCTATATCTATCTGTATTCATCTATATTTCTATCTAATTTATCTATCCATATACATGTATCTTAAATATCATATAAATTTGAATCAGGTACTCATTCACATTACGCTTAATTTATACTCACATCAGTTTCACGTCAAATTTCACCTAAGAATGTTAAATTTAAGATATATTAACCTGGATTCTGAGTAGATTTTTTTAAACAATAAACTTAAAAAATATTTTAACTTTTGCAGAGATAGCAGCGGAAGTGGAAATAAAGGTGCGATTAACTGGTATTTGTCAGAGGTTAACAATCAGAAATTCTCTTCAAATCCAGAGTGATCTGGCATATTATAGAAAGTGCTTGATTTTCCAGTTGGACTGTTTTTTAAGGCTTTTACAAAAAAATAAATTTAAATAAATTCAACTAATTGTTTACCTTTTGTATATCAGTATGTAAGAAACTCCAAGCTTTAACCTAACAATGTTCCTTCAACAGAACATTTATTTTTAGAGCAATATTATTTAGATTTACATAGAAATTTGGCAGAAAGCAGTCTCTATATGTATCTACTCCCATTGCTCCAACAAACACACACAGTTACCCCTAGTATTAACATTTGAATCAATGTGGTATATAATTAATGACCCAATATTAATGTTATTAAATAATGTTCATAATTTATACTAGAGTCTGTCTTTGTGTTATACCACACAGACAATTTTGATTATTAAATAACACTTTTACTATTTAAAATCTACTTATAAGAAATTGGCCATGCAGTTAAAAACCAGCAGAAAGTTAAGTTCAAATAATCAGTGGTAATACTTTATATACTCATATAACATTCTCCATTTTTTCTCATACTTGGATTCTAAACTGGATATAGAAGAGGATAGGACAGATCTCTTCATATATGAAATCAAGTCTTAGGTTTCTAATTGGAAACCAAATCTCTTAGAACTATCCTTTTTTTCTTCACATAATTTATCTGGTGCTCACAACCATTTTCATTTTTGTTTATAAGCAGAAAAATGAAAAAAGTGGCCTGATTTAACAGCCATAAATACATAGATTTAAGATAAAAAAAATACATTTCAATGCTCAGGATTACCTAAAGATGAATGTTTTATCTTTGACAATGATCACTTTTCAAGAGGTTTCAAGTAAGTGCTCAACTAAGCCATGGATCCATTATCATTGCATCAATTAGTCTATACTGGATAATATTTATAAATAATTTCATGCTTGGAATGATTCTATAAAAGTAGCCTCAATGCAATGAAAATAATGTTTTATGATATCTTTGTTATTCATTTTCTTCCTTAAAGAAACAAATTATCTCTTTAGACTGTTAGAAATAAACCCAAGTGAAAGTCAATAAAAAATTTAGTGCTGTCATTACTCCACAATAAAACAAAGTCAATGATTAGAAATCTACTTGTCCAACTAGATTATCAAAATAACTTTCATGACTATATTTTCAGTTTCATAGTTGTCTTGGGTGTCAACGTGCATGTGTTGTGGGCATGTGTATATTGAGTGTATGTGAATATTGCTTAAATGTATGGAGTGTATCATGTGTTTATATATGAGTGTATTTTAGGGAACTGTTTGGTGTTTGATGTAGTTAATATTAATTTAAATTGTAATAATTTAGTTAAAATTATAGTTTATTTTCAGAAATAAGATTTAAGGAAGAAGTAGTGATTAACTTCAACTTTCAATAATAATTTAGATCTAATACTGTAATAAAGTAGTAAAAAGCATCATCAAGGAGACCTACAATATTTTTTAAAAGTCAGACTTAAAACTAAAAGCAGGTCTGTGATTTGCACCTGTGATTATAAAAAACTAAAACATCTCACTGTAATAACTGAAATTACGCTGTGCCACTGGAACTGCCTGGTGTTTTCTCTGTGCAGTAAACACCAACATGCCCCTATCCATACATTCTTAATGACTGGCAACCAGTTCCAGCTTCTAAATTGAAATAACAGCAACCACACCTTTCTTCACACTCAAATGCAAAATAACACGCAGACCACACAGCTGGCATCAATTAACTCTGATTAAAAGTATTATCATTGATTTGGTATTGGAGGTTTTAATTCCCATCCCTTTCGTTCAACAGTGTCACTCAGCCAACTTCATTTACATCAACTGAACACTAGCATAGAAAAGATTAAGCAAAAAAAAATCTAATAAAATACAATTTTTAAAATACTAAAACTTCAACCCCTTCCCTTTATTTTTCTATCTCAGTTCTGTCTGAAATGTAGCCAAATATAACCCATTTAAAATGTTAAAAATGTTTTGAGACATTTTTCAATAAACAGCTTATTTAAATTGACTAGATCCAAAACAACTACACCATGTCCATGAACAAACCATGAATTGTGCTTATGTAATAGCAAGACAATCAGAAGCAAGTGGAAAATGATCTCAAAATATAAAATAGCACAATTTCACTCTATGGCTTAATTTAACATGAACAGGCCACGTAGTTTGCCAAAGGCCCTTGTTTTCAGAGAGTACTGTAAAAATGTACACACCTGCTTGCAGCTAACTGTAGCATTAACTATCTCAATTGCAAAATGGTAATAAGCACGTACACATACTAGGAAAGATTTGAGCCATCAGCTAATGCACATTTTTCTGGGCATTATTTAATGGGACACAGTTATAGTCTTAATCCAAATATTCTTTACAGAGGAGCAGCCAAAGTGCAAAACAAAACTTTTGGAGATTCATTTAAAATAGATCTTTTCTGTTTAATAGTTCTTTTCTTAAATAAAAAGATTTAGCTCTTTTATAGTCTTTATCTAAATTTTATTACACATATATAATTGTGTGTGTGCATATATATATGTATATATATATATTCATTTATTTATACTTACACATACACACACTGAAGAGACAGAGGAATAGAAAAAAAACCACCTACATCAGAACTCTGATCTACCTACAACTTTTACAAAGCACCAAAAAAACTATTACTACAGCTTAGTCCTGAATACTTTTTAACAGGATTTTCTTTCATGCAGTCACAAAATTTCCCTAATTATCTATCATGACTCTGTCAAAAGACTTTCAATAAATTCAGTAAATTATATCCTCCAATCCTTCATTTAAAATTATGTTAGAAATTTAGGGTTTCCAGGCAGTAAGAACAGATGAGCAATCAACAATTTTGGGTTTTAATTCTGGATCAAAAACTTTAACACACATCATTCTCATCACAAGTTAAACTAGAATTATCTCTGCTTCTTCATTAATAATTTAGTAAAAAACTACACCAGTTCATGCCCTGAACACAGGCACTTGTATAGAACCAAGTAGCAAAAGCCTACTGTAGACAGTACAACAAGTTCAGAAATGATCTCTCCATCCTCCCAACAAATCATCCATTTTTTCCTAGGTTCTGAAGTTAATCAATTTGGAAATCTGGGTGGCATTTTTGACACCTTTGTCTCCATCACCCACCCAACCAAATCCAAAAGTTTTAGAGATACTCCTAAAATCTGTTAACTTTTTTCTCACTTTTATTAACTTTTACTTTTCTGTTTAAGTCCAAAAAGTTGTATATATGGTATTGACCCTTTTGCACAAAATTCTTCAAATAGCTCCTCATTACCACGATGATCAAGCCAAAAATGATGGACTTGACTTATGTTTTCTGTCACAAAACTACTGTCACCCCTAACCTTCAGTCCACCCTTCTCCATTATCCACAGCTCTTTGCACACAGTCATTGTTTTAGTCTTGTATTTACTGTTTTATTTCATTTATATGCTTGGCAATCTCTAGGCTTTGAATGTGATATTTTCTAACCCTAGAACATTTACCTGCATCTCATTCTTTTTTGATCTGTTCTTGGGTTAGTGGTCACTTCTCATAGAGGCTCTGCTACTATCACCAGACATGTGTTAGGAACCCAGTTTATGTGCTTCAGAGTATCATTTACCACTTGTGACAAAATTGCCTATTTCTTGTCCAGGTCCTTACTGACTATAAATGTTACATGATAAGGAACCATATCTGTCTTGTCTGCTATTTTATCACCAATACCTGACACACAGTAGGGGTCAATATGTGTATATTAAGCAAGTAAATAAATGATACAATCTGTAAAAATTAGTACTTGGCTTTAGTTGGAAAAGAAAAGAGTGACAGGAATGTTGGAAATGGGTGTTTATGGGAGTCAAGAGTAATGAGAGGCAGAATAAGTCTTTGTTTTCTTCTTACTCTCTGGAGAAAGTGACTTCATCTCTATGTGATGTAAAATGGGAATGATAACAGCATTGTCATCAAAGAGTCAAATTTGGTAAAATGTTTAAAGAGGTTTATTCTGGGCCAAATATGAGTGACCAAAGCCTGAGTCATAGTTTCAAGAGGTCCTGAGAACTAGACCCAGGTTGTTGGGTTACAGCTTGATTTTATACATTTTAGGGGGACATAAGTTATAGGCAGACATCAGCTAATACATGTAAGGTGCACATTGTTTCAGTCCAGAAAGGTAGGACAACTTGAAGCGGTTCACAGGAAAATTCAAAGATTTTCTAATTGGCAATTGATTGAAAGAGTTAAGTTATTATCTAAAGACCTAGAATCAATATAACAGTGTGGTTGTGTTAAGATAAAGGGTTTTGGAGATCAAGTTTCTTATCATGTAGATGAAACCTCCAGGTGGCAAGCTTCAGAAGGAATAGATGGTAAATGTCTCTTATCAAAACTTAAAAGGTGCCAGACTCTTAACAGAAAAGTTAAAACTTTTCTGTATCAGGAAAAGACCTGGCATGGGAAGGAGGTTCTCTACAAAATATAGATTTTCCCCACAAAAGACAATTTTGCAGGACCATTTTAAAATATGTCAAAGAAATGTATTTTGAAATGAAATACTTCCATTTCTTTCGGGCCTTGCTATCTGTCATGCGACACTATACCAGAGTCAGTTTGGAATTTAGTATCTTAGCTGCAAAGAGTCTATTTTATCTGCTTAAGATCTATTTTAACGTTAGTGCTGGTCAGCTGTACCTGAATTCCAAAGGGAGGAAGCATAATGACGCTTGTCTGATCACCCCCAACCCCTTCTTACCATGGCCTGAACTAGTTTTCCAAGTTTACTTTAAAGTCTCTTTGGCCAAGAGAAGGAATCCATTCAGTTGGTTGGGGAACTTAGATTTATTTTAGGTTTACAGTCTGTCTCACAGGATTTTTATAAAATTAAACTAATATTTGAAAGCACTTAGAAATATGTCAGACACTTCCTAAGTGCTTCGGGATATATATTGCAAAATAAAAATTACACCAGACAGGCTAAAAGGGAAATATTGCAATGGGAAAGAAAGACTATTGCAATAGGCAAGAGAGATTGAACTGAATTCCATTAACATGAACAATAGAAAAGTTTATAAACACTGGGATAAGCCAGCAGGAAGATGCTGGAGGAGGTTGGTCAATGTGATCAGGCTATCCATGCTTTCTGATTGTCTCTTATTGAAGTTATGCTCCTACCTTCCCACAGAGACTGGGAAATAGGCAACTATCTTTCTTGATGATAGTGATGGCTACCAGGTTCTTGAGAAAGATACTCCTGGGTTGTCGAAGATTTACATCTCAAAAGGGCAGACAATTTACAATTACAAGTTTTCTAAAGCAAAGGGTAGAAATGAAGGTAAATTAACTTGATTTTTTTTTAGATGTTACTGAATATACTTTTTTAATGTTTCCAATAATCTTTTGCACATACCAACTAAGGTCAATACATTTTTGAAATTAAAGTACCATTTTATACTGTGAGAGTCTTTGCTAGCTCCATAAAATATGGCATAAAGTCAGAATTGGAGCTAATGAGAACATAATGAGATGTCCCTTCAGATAGTGGCAAAAGGCAAGAGAAGGGTAAGAATGAATTAATTAATAAATTATAGGTCACACCAAATCCATATCACTTAACTCTGGGCTAGAAATTATGAACTGTTAATCAGCAAGCCACCATATTTTAGACCATTAAAATGTATTATTTCTCCCAGGGAGGAATGTTGCTCATTCAAAAAGATATTTGAGTATTTGAATAAGCCTGTCTGAGAAGTTAATAATCACCTTCAACTCACTGTATTTTAATTATCAACATATCAAAGCATTTGATATGTTTCCAACTTTCCTAAAAATGTCATAAACTTCATGTCATAACACAGACAACTACTATTTCATCAGAAGATAATGGGCTAAAATATGACACCTGCTGATTAAATTTTCTCATGTAATTTTAATAGTCAGTGGAAGCTTTTGTGTATATTCATGTTTAGGAGAAGCAAACATGACTGAATGCATATACTATGTTCACCTACGTCTGTAGTGAATATCTGCTAATTATCTTAATGACTCCACAATAGGTCACTAATTGTAGCAGGAGAAGAACAGAGGAAATTCAAGGCATGACCAAACTGTAACAGATTCTATTCTGGACTAGCTCCACCCAAGACAGAGAAAAAAGTAACAGCATCAGACAGCAACAGTGAGTTTGAACACTATATTGTTTCTATGTTTTCTGTCTTTTCCTGCTCAATTTTTCAGAGTTAAAGCACCACTCCTTTACTACATATATATATATATATATATATACACATATATATATATATATGTATATATATATATATATGACTTTGATGTTTACCACACTGATTCTAATCCCTGTATATTAGTCTGTTCTCACACTACTATATGGAAATACCTTAGACTATGCAATTTATAAAGAAAAGAGGTTTAATTGGCTCATGTTTCCACAGATTGTACAGGAAACATGGCAGCATCTGCTCTGGGAAGTCTCAGGAAACTTTCAATCATGTCAGATGCAAAAGGGAAGTGAGGCATCTCACATGAGGTTGCAGGAGAAAGGAAGCAGGGTGCCACACACTTTCAAATGATCAGATCTCATCAGAACTAAACATCATGACAACAGCACCAACAGGGAAATCCACCCCCATGGTCCAATCACCTCTCACCGAGACCCACCTCCAACATTGGGGGTTACAATTTGACATGAGATTTGGGGGGTGCTCATATTTAAACAATGTCATTCTGTCCCTGGCCACTCCAAAATCTCATGTCCTTCTCATATGGCAAAGTCTAATCATGCCTTCCCAAGTGTGCCCCAATGTCTTAATTCATTTCAGCATTAACTCAAAAGTTCAAAGTTCCAAGTCTTGTCTGACACAAGGCAAGTTCCTTCTACCCATGAATCTGTATAATGAAAAACAAGTTAGTTACTTTCACGATGCAATGTGGGTATAGACATTGGGTAAATACTCCCATTACAAAAGGGAGAAATAGCCAAAATAAAGGTTCTATGGGCTCTATGCAAGCCTGAAACTCAGCAGGACAGTTATTAGATCTTAAAGCTTCAAAATAATCTCTTTTGACTCTATGTGTCACATTCAGGGAACACTGGAGCAAGCAGTGAGTTCCCATGGTCTTTGGCAGCTCTACTCCTGTGGCTTTGCAGGAGAGTACAGTGGTCACAGCTGCTCTTATGGGCTGATGTTGAGTGCCTGCGGCTTTTTCAGATGACAGATGCAAACTGCCAGTGTATCTGCCATGCTGAAGTCTGAATGATAGTGGCCATCTTTTCATAGCTCCACTAGGTAATGTCCTGTTGGGGACTCTGTGTGGGGGCCCCTACCCTACATTTCCTCTCTATACTCCCTAGTACAGGTTCTGTATGAGGGCTCTGCCCCTTCAGCAGGCTTCTGACTGGAAATCCAGGCTTTTCCATACATCCTCTGAAATATAGGCAAGCCTCAACTCACACTCTCAACATCCACAGGCTTAATACCACATAGAAGCTGCCAAGATTTATGACTTGCATCCTCTGAAGCAGTGGCCAGAGCTGTACCTTGGCCCCTTTGAGCCATGGCTGGAGCTGGAGCAGCCAGGATGCAGGAGCAGTGTCCTTAGGTGGTACAGGGTAGCAGGACTCTTGGCCAAGCACATGAAACCATTCTCCCCTCCTTGGCCTCTGGGCCTTAGATGGAAGGGACTGCTGTGAAGGTCTCTGAAGTGCCTTCAAGGTCTTTGATATTAACACTTGGCTTCTTTTTACTTATGCCAATTTCTATAGCCTAATTGAATTCCTTTCCTGAAAAATGGGCTTTTCTTTTCTACCACCTGGTGAGCTGCAAATTTTTCAAACTCTTACCTCTGCTTCCCCTTTAGATATAAATTCCACTTTTACATATCTCTGCCTATGCATATGAGCATATGTTATTAGAAGCAGCCAGGCCACATCCTGAATGCTTTAATACTTATAAATTTCTTCTGCCAGGTACTCTAAATTATTACTCTCAAGTTCAATGTTCCACAGATCCCTAGAGAAGGGGCACAATGCCTCGATGTCTTTGTGAAAATATAACAAAAGTGACCTTTGCTCTAGTTCCCAATAACTTCCTCATTTCCATCTATATCTTCCTCAGCCTGGCCATCTCTGTCCATATCACTATCAGCATTTTTTTCTTCACAACAATTTAACAAGTCTCTGGGAAGTTCCAAATTTTCCCTCATCTTCCTGTCTTCTTCTGAGACTTCCAAATTCTTACATCCCCTCCACATTATCCAGTTACAAAGCCACTTCCATGTTTTCAGGTATCTTTACAGCAATGCCTTACTCTTTGATATCAACTCTCTGTATTAGTCTGTTCTCACACTGTGATAAAGAAATACCTGAGACTGTGTGATGTATAAAGAAGAGATGTTTAATCGACTCACAGTTCCACAGGCTGCACAGGAAGCAGGTGGCATCTGCTTCTGGGGAAGCTTCATCAAACTTTCAATCATGGTGGAAGGCAAAGGGGGAGCAAGGCATCTCATATGGTGGGAACAGGAGGAAGTGAGGAAGAAGCCAAACACTTTTTTTTTCTTTTTTTTGAGACGGAGTTTCTCTCTTGTTACCCAGGCTGGAGTGCAATGGCACAATCTTGGCTCACCGCAACCTCCGCCTCCTGGGTTCAGGCAATTCTCCTGACTCAGCCTCCTTTTTAGCTGGGATTACAGGCATGTGCCACCATGCCCAGCTAGCCACACACTTTTAAATGACCAGCTCTCATGAGAACTCACTCACTAGCACCAAAACAGCACCAATGGGGAAATCCACCCCCATGGTCCAATCGCCTTCCCACCTTCAACACTGGAAAGTACAATTCAACATGAGATTTGGGTGGGGACACAGACCAGACCATATTACCCTGGTTTGCTTCAATCTCTGTTTCCCTCTCTAATCTCATGCATCTAATATACCCAGAAATCTCCAAGATAAATTCTTTCTCTTTTTTTTCATTGAACTGAAACCTGCAAGTCATTATGTGATTCTTTAGTTGCTACATTTTTCATCTTAACTCACAAGAGGTTTAATCATGAATTCTCTGTAATGTATCAAGGATATAACTCCCAATACCCTATAAAATGAGGGAAGAAAATCTCCAAGCTCATCACTCTTTCTCTCTGAGAAGGTCAATCACTAGAACTTAGGTTATAGCCTGGGCAACATGGTGAAACCCATATCTACAAAAAATACAAAAAATCAGCCAACCATGGTGGCACATGCCTGTAGCTCCAGCTATCTGAAGTCTGAGGTAGGAGGATTGCTTAAGCCTGGGAGTTTGAGCTATCATCATGCAACTTCACTCTAGCCTGAGTGACAGTGTATTTTCTGTCTAAAAAATACAAAATAAACTTAGATCAAACAAAGTCCATGATGAAGACGTTTACTTTTTAAAATACTTTAAAGCATCACAGGACTACTGGCAATAAGTTTATAGGGAAGTGAAAATAAATGAAGGTAAGATATGGTTCTAACTCAACACCATGTTATCATCACTTCATGACTCTCTCTTTTGCAATGATGCTAGTTTTCCAAGTCAGGCTTATACATATGCCAAAACCATAATATTGAAATATAAAATTCAACTGAAATATTGAATATAAAATATGTAGTTGGAATAATCCAATCTGGATGTTGACTGATCTGAGCACTTAAATTTGAAATCCTTAATAAATTATCATATTTTGAGTTACTCTTACCTTAAAATTATCACCATCTATTGAATGGATAAATGTGTAAAGTAACAACTTCATAGAAAAGACAATTAGTTTGTCAAAAAATATTTACTGAGCAATAGCAATGCAATCAGTGAGACAAGAGTGGATCTTACCCTCATAGAACCTATAATTTTTTGAAAAGGACATTAATCAAGTAACTGTAATTGTATTGAGATCTGTCAGAGTAAAGTACAGTCAAAGGCTAAAAAAAAAGAAGTGAGATTTAAGTGAAAACTTGAAAAACTATTGGCAATCAGTTCAGTGAAATGCACCCGTGTCAAATTTCTAGTGAAGTAGGCCAAGTAATCCTTAGACCCATTTTGGGTCTTGTCTTCAAAAGACACCATTGGACCAGAATTGTAAATTAAAGAGCAGTCATCAGCATTAAAATGTTAATCATAGACATGGAAACAAATGAGATTACCTAAGGAAGCAGCATAAATGAAGGGAGGACAAAAATAATTAAAAACATATGTACAAAAGAAAATCTTGAGTTTTTTTTAGAAGACAAATTACATGCCAGATCTCCCTGCTCCTTTCCAATCTCATGGTGCAGGCATGCATTTTCTGTCTTAATTCCTCAATCACTTAATCTCTGTCACTGATCTCTCTTTTGTCACTGAATCCAACAAAAGTTTTTGTAGCAAATAATTTATCTTAGTTTTGTCCACCTCAGGGGCACTTAGAGTAATACCCATAGTCCATGAAATAGCTTAGTAGACCCCACAGGATTTTGGGCTTGTACCCCATTACTTTTTTATTCCATCTTCACCTCATTCTTTCTCTTTCAGCTATGCTGGCCTCTTCACTGTTTCTTGGCAGCACCAGACACACTCTCATTTTGGAGTTTTGCACTGGTTGTTCCTTACTGTCTAAAACACTCTTCTTTCAGATTTATACTCAGCTCTCTCTCCTTCTTCAATCGCTTTCAATCGTCACTTTATCTAAAAATGCAACAATCCCAACTTCCCTATCCTGCTTTGTTTGTTAACTTCCCTATAGTACTTTGATATTAATATATTCCAGTTACCAAGATCATTCAATAATTGTTCTTAATAAATAACGTTGATGAATGAATAAATGGATGCATGAATGAATAGATGAATGTGTAAAGAACCCATTTGCACCAACTTCTGGCAACTTAACAGTAGATAAGTCCATACATACCTCATGGACAATAACAATGCAGCAAATATTATTTTGGAATAATCTACAACTTACCAAAGTTCTAGCATACTAATAAAGTAATTTAAAGCAGACTCTCTGAGAGTTTAAATCTTTGCATATCCTGCCTGAATGCAGATTAGATGTGTGTAATTGATGCACATAGAAAGGAACAAGATTTGAAATCTGTGCTATCTCTTATAGCACCACTACTCCTGATTCCAAGTGCTATTTCAGAAGTCTTAGAAAACTAATTCTTAATGGATACATTCAGAGTAAACACCAAAAAGAGTGCACTAATATATCAAAGAGTCTCTGTCATAGATTTGTCACACTACCTAAATGGAACTATTTTCCTTTACCTGTGATTTAAAATGAAGATCTAAAGATACCTTATTAAACAGTTATTAGCTCAAATAATTATAGTAGATAGTAGGATAAATACTCCTCAAAGGATACTGTACATGTGTACTAGTAATCTTAAGTAAAAAGTCATACCTAATTCCATATTAAATGTGCATTTGAGGCTAGGAGCCATTATTTTTTAATAAAGATAAAGGTATTAATCTTTATTTAGGTATCCTCTAAAGGTATCCTGTCTAGGTTTTCTATTGACAAATTATTTTAAACTTTCTAATCAATGAAATAAGATTTGAACATAATTCAATTCTAGTTTAGAAATTATTTTTATATCATTAATTTCTCATTTGGGGGATCACAATCCAAAAATTTTGCCAATGAATATATAGTGAATGTAAGCTAAGAGTGCTTGTCTTCTTTCTGTCCATGTTTCATTCTAAAATGGAGAGTTATCAGCTTTGCTGCAAATTGATCTCTTGTATTCTGTGGGTTCAATTCTGAATTTAATGCTACCTTTAGCTGTAAAGACACATTCTTTACTCAGGTGAAAAGACACAGCCTACCAGAAAGTTCAATAGCTCATTTTGAGCTGGGGAGTTTATAACCATCAGTCTTATTCTAATGAAATTCCCATTTTAAATAATTTGATAAATTAGTA
This sequence comes from Callithrix jacchus, assembly GCF_049354715.1. Lineage (NCBI taxonomy): Eukaryota > Metazoa > Chordata > Mammalia > Primates > Cebidae > Callithrix > Callithrix jacchus. The sequence goes on from NC_133502.1 coordinate 54,468,074, forward strand.
TCATCTTATCTAGAGAAGCACCACTGTGTTCTATTAAAATTTAATTGCATAAGTATATAACAAGCAGTTTTTTAATCCTGTAAGGCTTGATTTAAATTAACCAAGTAAAGGATGAGATAGAAACATGCAATTTAGTCATAAAAACAAATACGACAATGAAATACAGACACCTACAGTGAGAACACAAACACTAAATAACTCATGAAACACAGCCCAATGGGACATTTAATTTCAATGTGCTTATTGAACAGCTCACCAGCTGTGAAGTCCCTGTTAAGAAATGAGTTGGACTCAAATTAAATGGTGCCTCTCACAGTAACTAATTGTGATTTCAGTTACTTCAAAATTAGAATATAGAAATATATTATATTAAAAAGGTCAAATAAAGTTATAGTATCTAAGAATGAGAATAATTCCAGTCTCAGGTAGATGCTGTATGCATCTAGTAAAGACAACACAGTGAGGGTGATCTCTCTATATCTGCTTTGTACAGAGGGAAACTGTCTTATAATTTTAATCTACACATCTAGACCAAACAGCTATTTCACAAACTAATTCCTTTTGTGACATGAAGCAAATAAGATGATGAATATGGATGAGAAAACATACTAGTGTTACTTTAAAAAATCCTCTAAGTTCATGTCTTCCCTTTATTAGGCAGTGAGAACATAAAGAACAGTACATTTCACTTAACTTGCAAAGATCTTGAGAGATGAGACCACAACCGTTTTAGTAGCTAACATTTAAAAGGTTTAGAAATTCTCTAAATCTTTAGCGCAATAGTTTATGATCCTTTTAGGTAAAACCATCCAGTAGCTTGTCAACCTCTTCTGCATAATCCCTGAGCACCAAGGTGGTATAAGGAAAATGTCACATTTTAGAATAAAATAAAAGAGGGTTGACTAATTTTCTGAGATTTTTAATTGTATAGAAACATTACAAACTTCTCTAAGCTTTATCTTTCTCTAAAAAAAGGACACTAACACCTATACTGTACAGTTGCTTTAAAATAAAACTTCTAATTTGAGCATATCGAAAATAGTGCCCTGTCTTAAAATAAATCCGTTTTTTTTTTTTCTTCATAATGACATGAAGATTTTATTGCTGGGTTTTAATATAAAATTCCAGGTCATCTAGAGCCTCTGATGGCATGCATTAATTAAAGTGAAAAACACTGAAATTGCTGGGGAAAATCAACAGGCTGAATGTACCATCATCTGTGCTCACTTGTACTAGAAACCATCAAGTAGAAGAGTATGTCCAGCACTCGCCTCAGAACATGTGAACATATGTCTTGCTTCCAGCTCTATCCCTCTGCAGTATTTTTGAGGTCTGACTTCAGAGTCTTATATTATAGCTAGTCCAGGATGATGAAAAAACAAAGGGAAAAAAATACAAAGAGGAAATATTGTGCTTTCCTGAAGTTAAGGCTGTATTGCACTGAATAAGGTTACACTTCATGAGTCTCTACAAGATATTTTGCATATCCTACCCATAGTTGTAAGGGAGAATCTTTGAACAATATTACCTCAAACAATAGTGAGGTCATGCATATTTTGGCTATTAAAATGATAGCTAAATACCTATCTTGGCCAGGAGTGGTGGCTCATGCCTGTAATCCCAGCATTTGGGAGGCCAAAGCAGGTGCATCACAAAGTCAGGAGTTTGAGACCAGCCTGGCCAACATGGTGAAACCCTGCCCCTGTTAAAAATACAAAAAATAGCCAGGCATGGTGATGGGCACCTATAATCCCAGCTACTCAGGAGGTTGAGGCAGGAGAATTACTTGAACCTGGGGGGTGGAAGTTGCAGTGAGCCAAGATCACGTCATTGCAATCCAACCTGGATGACATAGGAAGAGTCACCCTCAAAAAAAAATATTTTGGTCAATCTATCTATATCTATCTATCTATCTATCTATCTATCTATCTATCTATCTATCATCTATCATCTATCTCAAAAGCCAAAGTCTACTCTAAACTACCTAATATGTGACCTGTATTAAATCTTGTTCCTGCTCTATCTTTTCTTCAGTGTATGATATGACTCATGTGTTGGATTTGTAATATCATCTGCAAAAATCATCTAGAACATGTTATGTGTCTTCCCAAGCAATGGAACTAATTTTATATACTCTGCAAACATCTGCATTGCCCTTTTGAGAAGCAGGATGCAAAGACTAGAGAGATAATCCAAGTTAATCCATACACTCTGACAACAGAGAGACGTTAGGCATTTAAACTATAAAAGGGCTATTAACTACTCAAGAACTAAGACATATCGAAGAGCCAACACTGTGAAACTCCTTCACATTCCTCAATCACAGAATATTTTCCGTTCCCAACGCCTTTCTACTCTAAAAAGAGTCCAGTGTAAACTTATGCAGGGTGTTACTGTGGAGTGTTAAACCGGAATGTTGCAGAAACCCCAAAATGATTAAGCGTTTTTTTTAGCTAATCTCTCCGAGATTAACAACAAAAACATTACTTTTTCCTTGATACAACTGAAGGTTTCCAAATTTGTTATAAAGTCCTCTTTTAAATAATTTACAAATGGATTGACTAATATTAAAAGCTTAATATATTATAATTTGCTGAATAATTGCCTTATAAATTATTGTTGTTCTATCAGTGTAATTATGATGAACATGAAGAATATGTTTAAACTGCTGGAATACTAGCTCTGAAGACATTATGTGGAGTACAGACAAAATTTACTGTAAAAATTATCTGAATTATAAATTCTATTCAATCATAATTGCTTGATTGCAATTATTATAAAGTATAATGTTTAAGAAAGAGATTTATGTTATGCCTAAAATTTAAACGACATAACTGAATCACTGCTACTCCCATATCTGAGCCTTCGGAATGCATTTAAAAATCTAAAATTATGAAGACAGACTCACAAAGGCCAATGACAAATATAAAGATGACAAGAACATCAAGACAGAGCATACCTAAGAAATCTCCTAGTATTACTGCTTAATCCTATTCATTCATTTACTCATTTAATATTTGTTGACCACATACTATGTTGCAGACACCAAAAGAGATTGTCTGCCTTCGTATAATTTAGAATCTAGCAAAAATAAACAGAGAGAGACTTTGAAAAACTATTAGAGGTCCAGTTCTGTTAAGGTAAAGAATGGAGATCTATGTAATCCTGATACAGAAGCAAAACTAATGTGGAAATTAGAGAAGGTTATACTTCAGTAAATGATACTTAAGTTGACAAATCAAAAGGGAGCTTTGCATCCATCCAGTAAAATATCATCTGCCCAAAAACATAATCACCAGAATGAAAATATGTGAAATTGAAGCTTCTTTTTCTCCCTGTCTAACTACTCTATGCTTCCCAACAGACAAAGTTACATGAGCTTGTACTTGGGGAACTCTCAAAGTGACTCACTGTTTTTCTTTGGAGTAGCTATAATCAGAAAACAGAGGAACTCAGTTCATTTCAAAAAGCTAACACATTCCAGTTTATGGATAAGAAGCTATTGATTAATACCCATATCTTATGCTTTTTTTACATAAAGATGATAATTAGTTGTGGCAGCTTAAATATTGAGACTTCATGGTCACATAGCCGATTTTTGTCTGTATTTTAAATCACTTCAACATGCATTTAGCAAATGGAACATTTCTAGAAACTGATTCTAATACCTAAAGTTTTATGGATGAAAGCTTACTGGTGTTGATAACATATTATCATCTATTTGGCTTTTTAAATTCTTAAAGTAACGCAAGTTTCATAATGAGTATGTTTCAAAATTGATAGATTCAGGAACAGCCTTATTAGATATGCATAATGACTCAGTACAATTCAATCCAACACGCATCGCTGAGCTGCATTTGTGGACATTGCACCATTCCAGGTGTTGTGGGAGACTGAAAGAGAGATAGCATGGTTCTTGCCTGAAAGCATTTTCTTGATTAAGATCTTTGGCCTTTTAAGTTTCGAGTATTCCAGAGGATATACAACCTCAGGTGTCTTCAAGGAGCAGATATTTCTATACCGATTTTGGAAAGCACTTCATGATTCCTTGATTACATTACTTTCACTATTTCTTTGTTTCTATTTACTTTGTCTTTAATTTGTTCCTTGGTTTAGTTTTATAGAACAAAAACTAATTTCATTGATTTGTAGCCTTTTGCCTTTTCAGATATACTTATAAAACGGTAAACATTTTCATTGAATTATTGTTTTAGCAGCATTTTACATATTTCATATGTTATATTTTTCTTTTTAATGAATTATGAATATTTATTACTTTTCTATTTCTTCTTTTAATTACAAGTTGTTTAGAGGAGTGTTCAAATAAGTTGAATGGTACTGTTTAATTTTTTGTATCCCTGTTAATTTCATATTTCTTATTATAGGAATACAAAAAGAGGAGTGTTGAAATGTCCAACTGTAATTGTGAATTTCTCCTTTTCAGTTAGGTCAATTTTTACTTAATGTATTTTGAAGCTCTGCTATGAAGTGCATACATATTTTGAACTGTTATGCCTCCCTAATAAGTTGACCCCTTTGTCAGTAAAATATGACCATCTTCATTCTTAGTAATATTCCTTGTTCTGAAGTCTACTTTGATTTTAACTTAGCTTAGCTATGCCAGCTTTCCTAAAATATGTATTTGTATGAAATATGTTTTCCCACCCTTTTCTTTCAGTTGCGTGTGTCTTTATGTTTTGCTGTTGTTTGTCAAAAGCATATAGTTGAGTTTTTTTTTTAATTCAATCTGATAATCATCTTTTAATTGGGGTCTTCAGACCATTTATGTTCAGTGTGGTTACTGATGTGATCAATTTAAAGCTACCATTTGTTCTTTGCTTCCTAATAGTTTCATTGAGTTATTACTTCTTGCTTATCCTGGAAATATTTTAAATTTAAATATTTTAAATAATAACTTTATGTTATATATACTTTTGACTTATTAGCAACACTTTTTTTGTTTTTAATTCTTTTTTTTTTTACGAGTCAAGTTCTCTTTCTGCTGCCCAAGCTAGAGTGTGTTATGATCATAGCCCACTGCAGCCTCAAATTTCTGGGCTCAAGCTATCCATCCACCTAAGCCTCTCAAGTAGCTGGGACCATAGGTGTACACTAACATGCTCAGCTAATTTTTGTTTGTTTGTTTTAATTTTTAGAGACCAGGGCTTACTATATTGCCCATGCTGGTCTAGAACTCTTGGCCTCAAGCAATTCTCCTGCCTCAGCCTCCCAAAATGCCAAGACTAAAGGTGTGAGCCACCACACCCAGCTTGTTTTTATTTCTTATTGATTTCTCTAGAGATCATAATATCTATCTTTATTTATATTCTACCTTCAATTCTGTTATAACAATTTACTTATTGTATAAGAACTTTATAACACTATACTTTCATATCTCTCTTTCTATCTTTTGTGCCTTTTTTTTGTTTTGGCATATATTATAAGCCCCACAAAATACTGTTGTACTTTGTTTTAAATAATCTAATGCTTTTAAACAAAATTAAAGAATTAGACAAAATGTTTTATTATTAATTATATACATATTTGCCATTTCCGAGACTCTGAATTTTTTTTGTGGCTCTAAAATTATTTTCCTTTTCTCCTATTTCTGCATGAGAAAAAAATATTTATTTCCACTGAAATATAGGAAAGATAATTTTGATGTAAAATTCTGAATTGACGTGTTTTCTTTCTTATCATTTAGCATTTTAAATTTGTCCTTTTTTCTTCTGGCTTTCAGTTTATAACAAGAAGGCTGTGGCAATTATCTTGGTATCTATGTAGGTATTATGACTTTTATAAATCTGGCTTAATATTTTTTTCAATTTCTCACAGATTTTCAGAAATTTGATCATGGTATGTTTGGTGTAATCTACCTTATGTTTATTCTGCTTGGGGTTCATTAAACCTCTTGCTTCTATGATATAATTTTCTCAAATTTGCAAAATTTTTAACATCTATTTTTCAAATATTTTTTCTGCTCTTTCTCTGAGACTCCAATCATTCATATGTTAATTGCTTTATATGCTCCCACAGATGACTGAGTCTTTCCTATTCTCTGTGCTTTATTTTATAGAATTGTTTTGCTGCTTCTTCAAGCTCACCAATATTTTATTCTTCAAGATTGTTTAATCCGCTATTAAGTCAATCCAGCGAAATTTTCATTTAAAAAATTATGTTTTATCTTCTTGGTTCTTACTTTTCTAAAAACCTGAGCATACTGAACATAGTTTAACAGCTCTTTTAATGTTTTCATGTGCTAATTCTATCATCTCTGCCATTTATATTTCTCTTGCTTGATTTTATATCTGGCTATAGCTCACAGTTCTTCTTCAACAACTAATTACTTTTTAATGAATCTCAAACATTGTAAAGGTTACATTTTTCAGCAAATATTAATGAGTATTGATGTTTGTTCTGGCAGGAAATTAAGTTTCTTACAAATTAGTTTAATACTTTTAGATCTTGATTTTTAGCTTTTAAAGGGTAAGTTTTCAATAGCCTTTTCTATATTGCTATTTTAGCTTCATGGCTCAAGGATGATACTTCTGGAATCTTGCGTTACATGTCTTATGTTTTCAATGATATCTTTTCACTCTCACTCACACGAACTCAAGTAACTAACCCTGAGTGAGCTCTGGAAGTTTTTCATGTTAGAGTTCCTGATAATTGTTCTCACCCCTTAATTTTTTCCCCAAGCTGCATGAAGTTTCACCTATGCATATATTGATAGGTATATAGCCAAAGATACAGGAAAAGCCTATACAGATTTCTAGAGCTCTTCCTCTGTGTACCTCTGTTATTTCAAATATTCTGCCTCACAAAGTTTGTCCTCTGCAGACTTTGATATTACTTACCTCAACTTATCCAGACCACTCAGCTCTCTGAGTTCCCTTTCCCTGTGAGACTTTAGGTGGGACTCACATCATCTGTTTCCCTTCTCTCTGGGATGACAGTCCTATGTTGCCTGTTGCCTTTGGTTTAATTTATAAAACCAGTTGTTTCATATATATTTTCTGCTGTTCTTATTGATTTTGGTGGAAGAAAAATGTGGATCTGATATGGTTTGACTGTGTCTCCACCCAAATCTCAGGTTGAATTGTAATCCCCAGTGTTGGGAAGGAACCTGGTGGGAGATGATTGGATCATGGGGAAGATTTCTAATGGTTTAGAATCATCTCCCTATTACTGTCTCATGATAGAGTTCTCACAAGATCTGGTAGTTTGAAAGTTTGTAGCACTCTCCCCTTCACTCTCTCTCTCTCCTGCCACCATTGAAGTTTTCGCCTCCTTCCCCTTCACCTTCTGCCATAACTGTAAATTTCCTGAGGACGCCTAGCCATGCTTCCTGTATAGCAAGTGGCACTGACAATCTCTTTTTATTTAATTAAGATAAAATTTTTTTTTATACTTCAACATAATTACAACTACTAAAAATGTTTAAATATTTTAAAGGACTAACCATAAGAACAAAAACAGAACTTACTATCATTTTAAAAATATTTTCTGAAATATGAAAATAAAGAAAAAAGCTATAAACAAAGTACAGTATAAAGACATCCAAAGCAAGACAAAAACATGAACACTGAAAATTTTGAAAACTCAATACTGAATAACCCTGGATTTGTTCAATTTGTGAGCATGTATGTGCTGGTGGTAATGATAGTGATTTGTGTGTGTCTGAAAACACAGAGAAATAAATGCTAGAAAATATATAGTAAAACATTAAGTGAAATTACTTCTCTTCAATACAAAGTCATTGAATACTTGTTTCAAGGTTATTTGGTGTTGTTCACAGACTGCTGAGCTGGAAGAGTTTCCAGGAGATCAGTTTGGGGTTTTATTTGTATTCCAAGCATAGCTGAATAAAACAGAGTGCTTTAAAGTATGCTATAAGACTGTTCTGTTTCACTCCTTTTAGGCTTTCTGTCACCACACTGAACTAAGCAAGCACATTCTCATGGTTCTGTCTTATATTTTCATACACTCTGGTCAAACACATTTATTTAGTAAATGCTAACTCATATATTGATGTATAAGTTCACTGATTCTAAATTCTTATTATATATGTATATCTTTCACATATATTTCTTAGGTTTTTGCCTGACTCTTTCATTTGCCGGCATTCTATGCCTTCAACTAGATTATAAATTCTGATCCCAGCTTCTTTCAAGTTAGGATGACTCAGTCCCTTGACTGTGATTCTTTTCTTAGTTTTGGTTCTTATGATACTTATTGATGTTATCATTTAAATTAAGACAACCTTCCTAAATCTTGATTTGCTAATGTCTATGCCATGCATATATTTTGTTCTTAAATTTATTTGGTGTTTATTTTTATACAGAATTTGGTATTCAGCTATTAGAGTAGCTACAAGGAAATAGAAAAGAATAAAATAGTTTTCCCAATTTCTCTTTTAGAAGGCTAGTAGCATAAGCCATATAGCAATAGCCGATGCACACAAACATAGACAGACAGACAGACACACACACACACACACACACACACACACACACAATAATATCAGAATTACTTATATATATATATGTATACACACAATAATACACATACATAATTATAAATGTGAATAAATACAAATAAAGCTAATTCTCTTGAATATGAGCAAAGATTCTTAAGTAAATAAATATGCATACAATATTGTTAGGTGGAAACACTTCTGGGTGTATAGATTCCAGTAGTTGCATATACTGAATTTTAAATGCAATGATTATAAGTAAAAATCACAAAATAATATTATTTAAACTTAAATAGCATTCTACATTTTTCTGAAAGAATCACTAAAAATTTTCAGAAATTATCTGAAAAAGAGATTTTCAGTTTTTTGCTGACTATTAGAAAGTACTTTAAAGTGAAAATAATTAATGCTCTCTATATTGAAATAGAAAAATTGATAGAAAGGGAGAACAGAATGGATAATTAGGGGACATCTCCAAATATATTTTAATGTATTAAGTAATAAAGTGTGATACTAAATAACTAGGTAATGGATGGACAAAGCAATAAATGCTTATTTTGTCTACTAAACATTTGAGAACAAGATAATAAATTACTTCTTCATATAACACCATACAACAAAATTATTTTTAGTAAATTAAAGAACTAAAAATACAAAATGTAAAAGTTTTGTATAAACTCTTAGGTAGCTAGTTATATATATAATACTAGGATTAAAGGGGACTTACCACCTCCAAAAGTAACCATAAGGAAAAGGTTGATGGATCAAACTACATGAATATTTAGACTACTATGGTTAAAAAATCATCTCAGAAGCAAATATAACAGCAAAAACAAATGGGGAAAATTATAATAAGTCCTCACTTACCATCATCTGTAGGTTCTTGGAGACTGAGACTTTAAGTAAAATGAAATATAACAAAACCAATTTTTTATCATTAAAGTTATAAGAAAACAATGCTTAATGAAACATTATTCAAGGACCTGCTATATGTTGTTTCATCAAAAGTTGCAGTTTTCAAGAACCTATCAACAATTTTAAGTGAGGATTTACTGTACTTTTAATATATTTGACAGAAAACAAATGATAGCTTTTTTCAGTTGTTTTTCTGTATCAACAAGAAAATATAATACTTAGGAATAAATTAACCAAGAAGGTTAATTGTACACTGAAAACTATAAAACACTGATGAAAGAAATTGAATACAAATAAATGAAAGATATTCCATTGGCATTAATCATCAGAAAAGTTAATATTGTTAAAATGTCCCAACTATCTAAAATAATATATGGATTCAATGCAACACCTATCACAATTCTAATGGCATTCCTCACAGAAATAGGAAAACAATCCTAAAGTTGATATGAACCACAAAAGACCCAAAATAACCAACATAATTCTAAGAAAAAAAAATTGAAGGTGCTGTAATTCCAAATTTAAAATTATAAAGCTATAGTAATCAAAACACAGTATTGTACTGGTATATAAACAGACATATAGATCAGTGAAACAGAATAGGGAGCCCAGAAATAAATCCCAACATATATGGTCAACTAATATTTGACAAGAACACCAAAAGATATGATAGAAGAAAGAACAGTCTCTTTAACAAACTGTTCTTGGAAAAATTGGATTTCCATATATAAAATAATGAATTTCAATTCTTACGCCATATACAAAATTTAACTCAAACTGAATAAATAAGGCCTAAAACCATAAAACTTTTAGACTAAAACACAGGGGAAAAGCTTCCTGACATTGGGCTTGGCAATAATTTCTTACATATCACACCAAAAACTCACACTACAAAAATAAAGATAAACAAATAGGACTCCATTAAACTAAAAAGCCTCTGCACAGCAAAGAAACAATTAACAAAATGATAAAGCAACCTACAGATTGAGGAAAAAAATGCAAACCACATATCACATAAGGTTGAATATTCAAGATTTATAAAAAACTTATAACTTAATAGCAAGAAATCATTAAACCAATTTTTTTCAATGGGTAAATGAGTTGAATAGGTATTTCTACGAAGAGGACATAAAAGTGGTCAAGTACATGAAAAGCTCAGAATCACTCATGTTCAGGGAAATGCAAATCAAAACCATTATGAGATATCACCTGTCACTTTTAGGTGTAACCAAAGAGCCAAGGGGTAAGTGTTGACAAAGTGTAGAGAAAGGGGAACACTTACACATTGTTAGTGGGAACGCAGATGGGTGCAGATGTATAGAAAACAGTATAGAGGTCCCCAAAGAAACTAAAAATACAACTATCATGTGAATCAGCAATCCCTCTTCCTATTATAGACTCAAAGGAAATAAAACCACCACCTCATAAAGATATTAAAAATATCTGCACTCCCATTTTTTTGCAGTATATTCATAACAGACAAGATATGGAAACAACTAAAATGTCCATTGATGGATCAGTGGATAAAGAATATATATATCAATATTATCCAGCTTTAAAAAATGGAAACTATCCATCATTTGCCACACAACAGGACTGGACATGGAGGACACTGGACATTATGATAAGTTAATGAAACAGACACAGAAAGAAAAATATTGTACAATCTCACTTATATGTCCAAATTTTTAAATGATTAAATATATAGAGAATAAAACTACGGTTACCATGTCTGCAGTGAAATGAAGCAAATTGGAAGATGTGGGTCACAGGATACAAAGTAGCAAATATGCAGAATGAAACGTCTAAAGATCTAATGTATATGAGGACTATTTAATAACAGTACATTGTAATCAGGATAATTGCTAAATCCATATATTATACCTACTCCTGCTATGGGGTGGGAGGAAGAATGAATAAGTATGTGACATGATAGATATGTTCATTTGTTCCTCTATAGTAACCATTTATTATATAGATGTACCTTATAACATCATAGTGTGTACCATAAATATACACAATAAAATTTATTTTTAAAAATGAAAATACAGGTCAGGCACAGTGGCTCATGTCTGCAATCCCAGAATTTTGGGAGACCAAGGCAGGGAGATGGCTTGAGCCCAGGAATTGGAGAACAGCTTGGGCAACAGAGTGAGATCACATCTCTACCAAAACAATAAATAGTCACACATGGACGTGTGCACCTGTGGTCTCAGCTCCATGGGAGTCTGAAGCAGGCAGATCACTTGAGCTTGGGAGGTGGAGGCTGCAGTGAGCCACATTGGTACCAGTACACTCTAGCCAGGGTGACAGAGTGAGATCTTGTTTCAAAAAAAGAAAATACAAACACCATTTGAAAAACAGGCAAGATCATTAAAAGGCAATCACAAAAGAATACAAATGGCTAACAGACATAAAAATTATTCCATCTTTCTAGTAGAAAAAGATACGGAATACTGCCAAATTGTTAGGTATTAAAAGCACTAACGCCCAATTTTTGAAATAAGCATTTTATATGTATTTTTATATTTTGTTGTTGGAGATGTTAGCTATACCACCTTCTGTATAAAATATGTTGATATCTATCTAAAGGCTTAGAAAAGCTCACATCTTTGCATACAGAGATTGTGAAAATTCACTGTGAGATAGTGTTTTGGAATTTATTCCAAAAGCAGGGTGGTGGAAACAATACGTCCAAGGTATAGGAAGGAAGAAGATGCATTGTATGTAGAGAATTTACAACAATAATAAAGCTGGCTAAAAGTCAGTTTGCTTTTTATTCTCACCATGCACAGGCAATTTCAAACAAAATCTGCAATTTAAATGCTCCTCCTCACCAGGATACACAGTCTTTACTGCCTAACCTTGAGATTCCACTATTGTAACGAAATAAGAACAGAATTGTAAAGTATTTGGTGAATATTGTTTATCACCATATTCATTTTAATATTAAAAGGAAATAACCATATTAAGTGTTGACTATTATAGGATTAGAAAAATAAAGCAGGGAACATTCATATTTCACAATCATTAAAAATGATGGTGCTATCTTGTATTTATTAACCCATGGTGTATTGTTAAATGAAGAACAGAGCAAAAATTATACTCACAATCTTTTAAAGGTACTTATATTGTATTACAGTCAATAAAAGTTTACCAAACAATAATTGTAGTTACAATCTGATTTTAAGTGCATTTTTGTCATAGTGTAGGAGGGAGATATCAGGAAAGAGAAATGACTTCTGTGACATTTGTTCCTCTCAATACACACATGCACACAAACACACACACACACACATACATTTTCACTAGAACAGTTGTTATCCAACTTGGCTGCATATTAGAAAAGCTCCTGGGGAGCTTTCAAAATCTCAATACCCAGGATATATCCTTACCAATTAAGTTGAAATCCCAGTAGGTGCAGGGAGGAACCAGGCATCAACATATTTTAATATTCCTTAATGGTTTCAATGTTCAGGTAAGTTTAGAGCCAATCAGGGCAAGTTTTGCTTCTCAGGTGCGGTCCAAGGATCCACAGCAGCAGCCACCACCGGCAGCCAGTTAGAAATGTGGAATCCCAAGCCCCATGGAGACCACAGTCTTCATTTTAACAAAATTCTCAGGTGATTTCATTAAAGCGCAGGAAGCCCTGATTGAGCACCTTTGTTTCCATCTCTTTAATACAAGATTTCAATGGAGAAAAGTGTTTTGGGGTGCAAAATAAGTCAGAAAACACTGGACTGATAAAGTCTTTCTCTAGCTATACATTTTGTGACTCTCATTTTACCTTTTTTTTTGTCTAGGAATGAGTGCAGATCACTTTTACAAATCCATATTCAATAAGAAAAAAATCAGACATTCATTGGAAACAGGTTTAGGAGGTGATGTATGTTTCCTTGCCCTTGACAAAAATGAATTACGTCATGATTTTCCTTTCTCTTTTGTAAGAGGAAAAAATATCCAGACTTTGGGTTCAATTTACGTGATTGTCTTTTTTCAGACATATCTCAACTAAATAACTTCACAAGCTGAACTTTAATAAATTTGCTAAATTGTTAGAGAAATTGAGTGACACATCCCTGTTCAGATCAAAAGGATATCTGAGTCACTCACATGTGATTCTAATTCCAGCTGTTGTTTAAGTAACAAACTGCAAATGAGTAAAGTTAACAACAGAAAAGAAATGAAAGTTTGGGGAGGGGTACTAAAATGAGACAAACTTTTAAATTGAAAAACCAATTGCCAAACAAGGTATTTTGTGTAGGGACTAAATTTGCATAATGGAAATTCTAGCCAACCTGAATCAATGCAAATAACCCAATGCAATAACAACTTTATTAAGATAACAGCTATATGCATATGAAAAAGAAAGGCATTTCCCTCAGCCTTAAAATGGTATTCTCCTAATAGAAACCAGCACTACAAGCTCTTCAGTAACAGAAGAAAATTGGCTGGTATATTGATGTTTTCTGCACATAACATATTAATGCAAACTCAATTTCTCAGCTGTTTCTGCTATAAACATTGACACTGTTCTATATGGTGGACAAAAGTTTAAATTGAATTTGTACCATAAATTTTTATTAGTGCTTCAGCATTTTTAAAGATTTTTTCCTATTCATTGAAACCTCATCACAACTCTGAGATGGATTGTTATTCCCATTAGACAGATAGAGAAACTCAAAGTTGGAGGAGTTCTCTAACATATCCAAGAACACATGACCACAAGTGGTATACTTAAACCAGAGCTTTCACTGTAAGTGTCTCCTATATCACAACTTCTTTTCATATAATTTAATTTGGATTATTTCAAGTTATTTTGTTCACTATGTTTTGTGACAGTACACACACACATACACACACACACACTTCTGGGTAATAATGGCTGAAATCCAGGTCACAGATCACATGTTGCTAAATAAATATATTCACATAAGTGGACTTTTTCAGATTCTGATGACACCTGTACATGGTAAATATAAAGGAATTGGGTCTTCTTTTGTTTTCCCATTATTCTGAGAAACAGTACTAACTTCTTACACAGATTGTTGTTCATTATGCTTGCCTAAACTAGAAAAAAATTTTTAAAAGTGTTATTGATCATTATGCAAGGTAAAATTAATTTTTAAATAAATTCTGCTTTTCAAATATATAACTACTATGCTACATCTCTCTGTATACACTTGAACACAACCTATTGCATATCTTATTTTATTTTGAATGCTGCTTTTTTAGTTTAGAAACTGTCAACCTAGTGTATTTTTCATGATAAAAACACAATATATGGTAAACTGTATAAATATCTAGAAGGCAGGTTAGAGTTTGTTTATTTAAACTAAATAGTCACAAAAATTTTCAATTTACTTTCTGTAATTCATTTGGATTTACTTCTAATTCATGCAGGCTTATTATTTCTCTTTATGCTTTTAGTAAACATTTTCATGCATATAAAGATTAAAAAATAATTTTTAAAAATCTTGATATTAGTATTTTATTTAATGGTTTTGCATTTAATAAAATCTGTTCAAAAATAAGAAAACTCAAGAAGAAAATAATTGGAAACAGATTTAAAATGAATTAGTGATACCAAACACAATTTAAATAAACAACATTTAATTCCAAATAATTTCTATCCTATAAAATTTATAAAGATTTCTCTAATCCCCTTTGGTCTTTATTTAGCTAGTAATACAAGTTTTAACATACATAGAAATGCCTTTGTGATATAGTGGTTACCGGTACAGTATATTTTATCTTTGAAGGTAATTATGGTCATTACACAATATAGCCTAAAAATTAAGAAAACAAAACAATTATATTATCTAGCTGTTTGAGGTAATATAATTGTTTTGAATTGTCTGAATATTCAGATTTTTTTAGACACACAGTTATGCTGCTGGTAATGTATATACCTGATTCAATTTCAGATCAAACTAATTTGCAATTTTGCTCATGTTAAACTACATGTCTTCATAGCAAATAATAAATAAATATTACTATGAGAGTTAGAAAAATACATAGTAACCAACTAATTTTAAAATGGACAAAACAAAGTATTAAATGACTGTTAGGAAATTAAAGAAAAAGATGTTAATTGTTACAGGAAAAAAATTATTTTAGTGGTAGTAGTTTCCAAATCTGCCCACCTTACCTCTCTCTCATCAATGAACTATGATTCCCAGTATTCTCTCTCTCACAGATGCTAGTCTTGAATGTGGGCTGATACATGACTTGATTCTGCCCTGTCAAAGGCAGAATAAGCATCTTTATGTTATTTTCAAGGTTAGTTCAAAAGAAGTCTGTGCTTACATGCATGTATCTTGAAATGCTAGCTCTAGGGGAAGCCAGCCACCTTGTAAGAAGTCCTTCTACCTTGAAGCCACAATGGTGTGAAGGAACCCAAGACAGTTACATGGAAAAGGAGATGCTTAGCTAGCCCCCGGTTATTTAAGCTGTCCAATTGCAAGCACCAGACATGTGAGTAAAACGGCCTTCTCAGACATTCTAGTCCCAGGACATTTCATGTGGAAAGACCCGAGGAATCAGCCAGAGCTGAGGTTCCACATACATGACTCTAGTTGAGCCATTTAAGCATCTCCAACCACAGTGAGCCCCAGTTATCCTAGATGTGAACCAGACAACCAGGAGCAGATGCAAGTCATTCTCACTATGTTCTGATGGAATCCTGACCTACAGAATTGGAAGCATAATCACCATATAAATGAGTCTGAAAGATGACCTCAGTGTATTGGCTGCTAGTATGTTTATTCTTCACTACAAGAGGAGACTTGTTAGCTCAAAACCCACTAGTACCACATCAGATTTTAATATTCACTATTGTTATAAAAATAGCTCAAACAGGCATTTTTAGCTACTTAGAGCCTTTGTGCTTTGCATACTCTGAGAAACCTCACCCAGTATCTGCCAACCTTAGATATAATTAAAAGCCTCCAAACTACTGCTGCTCTTCAGTTTTCTGACACCGAGACTCTCCATCATGTTGCTCAATATTACCTAGGCATTCTAGACACAAAAGCCCCCTCTCCCATTTTCCTCTTCCCATAGAAGTTCTTGCACCCTCCTCCTTTTTTGAGTAGTAGTAGCTTCTGGACAGACTCCTGCTACAAGGGATCATCCCACACGCAAAACTCTTAAAGCATGTATGGGCTACTGCTACCTCATGGTCAGATCTTTTTTCTTGATCAACCCTCAAATCCCTTTAACTCCTTATGATAATAAAGTGGCTTTTGTTTTATGCATCCATATTTCAGGGTGATGTGCTATGCAGCAGCAATATGTAATAGAAGCAATTTAAATTGTTTCACTAAGACATTAAAAACCAGTTATAAAACTACTAAATGCCCTAAAATATTTGCAAATGTTATAGGGTTATTCAAGCGCTATGCGTAAGTACCATGATGCAAATCTGCAGATGGTGAAGTTCCTGAAATAATGTTACCTTTCATGGTCCATTATATCCATTAAAGAACACTATGAAATTATAAAATATTTTAATGAGAACAAGGAACAATTTTTCCAACAGGAAGCTTAACTGTTATTAACATGAAACAAATAATTACATCCACAAGCCATCTTATCCATTAAACAAAAAAAAGGGTAGCTTTAGAACTAATCAGCTGTTCCTAAATTATTAATACAAATGCTCATTTCTTATTTGCTTTTTGCTATGCATTAACATTTATTAACAGATAAGCTTTAGAGACAAAAGTTTATAGACAATACTAAAGAAAGACCAAAACTTGAAAAATAACTTATCTATAAAATTTTGTAAATAAGAAATAACTTCTTTAAGAAAATTAACCTTTATAAGAATTAGGAAAAGACTGCCATTACAGTGTTTTGGCAGTGTAACACTCTTGTCTGCTCACTAGAACACAAGTGATCTGTGTCAGCATAATCTGAGAACAACTGACATGCAAGTGCTCTATCTAATGCATTATTGTCTTGCAAATAGAGTAGAAGAGAATTAAATAATGAATCCCATATTATTCAATCTATTTGGTTAAATTATGCCTGTAGTTAAAAAAAATTCACAAGCTAATCTCTGAATACTTATATGAAAAATAAGTATATCTTCCCAGTTGATGACGACAAAGACAGACAAATTCCTATGCAAACAGGTATGGCTCCCTGGTGAAACCCGACCTTCAAGCCCAACACAGACTAAAGCCTGAAAACTCACCTGCCAGTTCTGGGTGGAGCCCGTGACCAGAAAGGGAACTTCCGTGATGCCTTTTAGCCAATAAAATGGTGCTTTTTTCAGGCCCACCCATGGACCAATCAGCATGCACTCCCTCATTTTGAGCCTATAAAAACCCCTGGATTCAGCCTCACAAACAGCTACCTGCTTTCAGGGCCCCTGTCACACAGAGGGTTACCCACTTCGGGTCGTCTCTAGGTGTCAAGTGCTTTTCTGTCACTCAATAAAATTATTCTCTACCTAGCTTACTCTCGGGTGTCCTCTTGGTCCCAGAACAAGAACCTGGAACCCGCCAAATGGCAGATGTGAAAAGAGCTGCAATGCACTCCTGCTCACTGAGCTATGGGAGTGAAAAAACCGCGGGGTACCACATGCCCCCATTTGCTGAGCTGTGGGCAGCGGGACTAAATGAGTTCTGATATGATACACTCACATTCACCAAAGCTGCAGGTGGCAGGAACAAACAAAAGCTGTAACACTTTTTGGGGGCTCAGACCTCAGGACTCCCTGAGTAAAAGCTGTAACACCTCTTGGGGCTCACTGCAGTCTCCACCTCCTAGGTTCAAGCCATTCTCCTGCCTCAGCCTCCCAAGTAGCTGTGATTACAGGCACACGCCACCACACCTAATTAATTTTTGTATTTTTAGTAGAGATGGGGTTTCACCATGTTGGCCAGAATGGTCTTGATCTCCTGACCTTGTGATCTATCTGCTTTAATCTCCCAAAGTGCTGGCATTACAGGCATGAGCCACAGCTCCCAGGAAGGAAAAGGAGAGTCTCTTTCTATTTTACTTACCGGAAAAATTCATCACATGACCTAAAATTTTCAGGAAAAGTAAGAAGGTTACTACTTCCATTTATTTATAGTTCTATGACATAATATGGTAAGACGCACTGACTGGCTAATAAATTATAAACAAAGTAGACTACAATGTCCGTTTACAAGCTTTGGAAGCAAAGAAAACCTAATACCAATAAGACATGAAACACCATACCCAACCAAAATGATTCAATTCCATTCAACAGATAATACTATCAGTTACAGCTTGTATTTGTGGCTAAAAGTCACTTACACATATTTTATTTCTATTAATCTTCTTAAAACTATATGGAATAATTATTTTCTTAATTATACCAATCAGGATGTTGAAGTATCATAAAAGAGGCAAAGTCCAGTCTCAAGGCTTTCCAGCTTCTCCCTGAATACAAATTTGAGTTCTGCAGAAATTCTGAACAAAAGACACCATCAGCCCACTTTTATGTGAGAAGGGGAAATGAGGTTGTATTAAGGAGAGTTTCTAGATAGGCTTACTATGTTAATGTTTGTAAGGCTAGGCACGGTGGCTCACACTTGTGATTCTAGTACTTTGGGAAGCCGAGACAAGAGAATTATCTCTTGAAGCCAGGAGTTCAAGAGCAGCCTGGGCAACATAGCAAGACACTATCTCTACAAAAAATAAATCAGCTGGGCCTAGTGGTGCACCTGTAGTCCTAGCTACTCTGCAGGCTGAGGCAGGAAGGCAGCTTGAGCCCAGGAGTTTGAGGCTGCAGTGAGCTATGATCAGGCCACTGTACCCCAATCCTGGGTGACAGAGTAGGACCCCGTCTCTGAAAAAAAAGTTATCACTTGTAGAGATATTTGCATTTTTGAAAGGGAATAATTGCTTACCTAGAGTTATTAGACATTTAACTGTTGAATATCTTTAGTGACAGTGTAGTCATGTATGCTTTTATATATCTCAGCTTATGGCTCCTATGCCATGGCCCAGAAGATCCAGGAAAACTGGGAGGTTGCTGTACATGAGCAAGATTGATGGGTTCTTTCAACTCAAGGCCAAAAGTAGGTCAAACTGAGATTGAATATACCCAGGTACAAGACACAGACAAATACTAAAACCAACTAAAAAAATAAGAAGTGGGAGAATTGAGAGAAATCAAGATAAGGTCCTAAAATGCCAGAAAGAAGTTGAAGTTGGACAGATTATAGGAGTAGAAGCAACATATAAATCTATTTAGTAAATCACAAAGAACCATAACATTGTAGCTATTATTATGTATTGGTCAGTTAAATTTCACAATATGGTACCAATTTTTTCTCATCAATTTATAATAAGTTCTTCTTTCTTCCCTATTTATACTAATCTCTTCCTACCTAAATTATTTTAGAGATTAGTTTACACTCACTTTACCAATTTCCTCAATCCTCCTTCACTACTTAACTCACTCCGATCTAGCTTGCAACCCCATTACCTTACCATAATAATTCTATATAAGGTCACCTGTGACTTCTAAGTGATGTAAATTAATGCGCATCTTTAGCCCTAATTTTGCTTGAGTTTCAACAATATGCAACACAGTTTTCCAGTCCATCATTGTTTAAACACTCTCCTTGTTAACTTCTGTGATGTCACATTCTCCTGAGGTGTTAACTATTTTTTTTTCTGCTTCCTCTTTTTCTCTTTTGTTAGCCCAGCTACCTCTTCACAGTCTTTAAATGCTAAATGCCCTCAAGACACAGTTTTCAGTCCTTTTCTCTTTTCACTCTATGCAATCTTTGGGCAGTTTCATGTATTCCATGGTCTTCAGTGACCAGTCATATTTCTTTGAGAGAGAGAGCCCACACCGCGTAGCTGCAGGATGCTATATCTCTAACTCACACTGCCTTCACTTAAATGTTTCAGAGACACCTGAAGCAGCCAGTTCAAAGCCAAGTTCTTGAGTTTCTCCCCAATCCTGTCCTCTTTTCATGCTCCCTCTCTCAGTAGAGTCCCATTTGACCTGTTTTCAATCCTGAAGCCTAAGCATCATTCTTGACTCCCTCCTGCTCTGTACCCAATATATCACTAAGTTCTGTTGACTCTATCATATAAATTTAAAACTCTCCATTTCTCATTCCTCTCAGACTTTACTTAATTCAAGTTACTACAGATTCTCATGTAGACCTAATGCTATAGCTTCCTGACTGGGGCTTCTTGAAATTTATTTTCCAAACTTTAGCAAAAGCATTTTTTTCATGTAGATGTAATGCTTGCTATAGGTTCCTGACTGGGGCTTCTTAAAATTTATTATACAAACTTCAGCAAAAGTATTTTTTAAAAGCAATCTGACCAGGTATTTTCACTACTTAAATATCTCAAGAAAAGGTTCAAAATCTCTAACTTGGCTCATAGGGTCCTGGATGATCTACCCCACTATGGTGTCTCAGGCCTCCCACACTGCTCTGCCTCCCATTCTGTGCTCCAGCCACACTGAATTGTTTCAGGTACACAAATACATTCCACACTCTCCTGTGACAGCCTTACACTGCTGCGCTCTGTGCCTGGTGCACTCTCCCCCAGGCTCTGCCATTGCCTAAATTAAATCCAGTTTATTATTGTATCTCAGCCCCAAAGTTGCTTCCTCAGAAAGTCTTCCCTGACCTGCTCCCACAGCTACCCCCCAAAAAAGATTTGATTTTTTAATCTACTCTCACTTTACTCTGAACCTTTTATACACAGCTCATTCTGCAGTGTGCAAATACATAGCTCTTTGTGTGATGGTCAACTCCAGGAGAAATAAAGATGCTCCTCTTTTTAAAAAGTTATTTTTTAATATATATAAAGAGTACAATATGTTTGATATGTTTACACATAGTTGAATGGTTATTAAAGTCAAGCAATTAACATATCTGTCATCTCACATAGTTACCCTTTGTGTGTGTGTAAATATGTCTATGTGGGGGTGGGGGTGTGGGGAAGACCACCAACAATCTGCTCTTTTAGCAAAACCCCAAGTCCCATACAAAATTAAGAAGCGCAGTCCTCATTTTGTACTTATTTATCCTACATATTTGCAACTTTGTATCCTTGAACTTATGCCTCCTTATCCCTACCCCTGTCCCTGGTAACCATTTTATTCTCTACCTCTGCATCTTCAACATTTTAGAAAAAATCCCAGGTATAAGTAAGATCATGTAGTATTTTTCTTTCTCAGCCTGGCTTACTTCACTTTGATGTTTGCCTTTGGCCATCATTGCAAGCCCAGTACCAAATACAGGAGCCACCACAGAGTGTGGGTTCAGTGTTATTTGTTGAACGACTAAGTGTATCAACTGAACTGGCCAGATGACTACCTTCTCATCTTATGAAGGCTCTAGGAATCCTTCCTCAAATGAAATATTTCCACCTCTGTGCTCTTAACTCTGGTTATGTCAGTATCATATTTATCACACTGATCGTTGTGGCAACTATCTTTTTGCCAACACAGATTGTGAGTTCTTCAGAGACATGGAGAGTAGAAATTGTATCTTGTTCACTGTCATCTCCTGGGGACTCTCTTAGTGCTGGGCAGGTCTCAAGAATTCAAAGTGGAGGGAACTGAAGTGATGAACTCTGCTGACTTTATGATTTCAACTGGCCTTGCTTCAACAACAAACACTTTGGCAATGGGAGATGAAGCCACCTATTATTGAAGAAAACTGCTTAATCCACTCTATATATTAAAGATAATGTCTCAAATCTGCTATCAGTTCCTGCCAACCTGCTGAGTTCTAGAATGATTCAGAGCTTGCTGCTGTTGCTTCTTCTTAATTCATAAATATAATCCACTTATTAAAATTTCATTACACTTTTAGAATAAACAAAATGCTTCATGGTAATTTCATATTCTTTGGAGAAAGCTATATTTAAATCCAAAATGGGTAAGTTTTTTTGAAAAACAATTAAGATAAAGCATTAATGTTCACAGCAAGTGATCAAGCTTTAAAGCTTATTATTAAGAAGAAATGATTATAGACACATGAAAAGGGGGATGGATTTTACTTTTTTTAAGCTGGTTATATTTATGACTAATAGAGTCTTGAATTTTTACCAAGAAGAACTAGGTGTAGTTAACCTTTAAAAGTCACATTAAAAAGAAAAACTGTGTCTTCTCATGATTTGTCTTTCTCATACAGAGTTTGTTGTCAACACTTCTCTAAATGAGTCATTTGTTCTTTTCCAGGTGGTCAATTTCTAGCTTTTGTGTTCTCCTAAATATAACTAGTAGATACATTTTAAATTTTGCTTTTAGTAACTGGCAATTTCTCATAGAGTTTAGAAAAGAAGAAAATATATATGATTAGTTTGTTCCTTTTCTTCTAAATCTGAAGCATTAGTATTATCCAAGTAAAACTATTGTGTTCACTATGCAGAGAAATTTGGATAGCATATATAATGAGCCTGCAAAATGAAAAAAATAGGAACAGGAAGCTTTGAAGTTTTCAGATAATAATCTCAGTAAGGAGAGACTGACTATCTTTACCTGAATTTAGAAGCTAAGCATATCATCAAAGCAAGAACGTATTAGAAGGAATGCCACGCATATGATTTAATGAGTAATATTTTAACATAAAAGTTACACTATTTCATTTATATGTATCAGTTGATATGCTTATTAAGTGTAACTAAGCTTATTGGAAAGAATATTTTCAAAGATTTTTTTTTTATTGGTTTGGGTTAACAGTTTTATACACCAAACTACAGATTGAGGTACTAGTAGATGTCAATAACTCCCTGTAATTTTCAACTTGACAAAAACAGATATGAAAATACTTTCTACTTTTAAAATAAACTTTACTGAGAAACAATGTGCATATAATAATGCCCCATTTTTAAAACGTATAGTTCAATGGGTTTTAACAAATGTTTACAACCATGAAACTACTTCCTCAATCAAGATAGAGAATATGTGGATGTACAATTTGTTCTTTCATTTGTTAATACACATTTGGGTTGTTTTCAGTTTGGGACTATCATGATTAAAGTTATGATAAACATTCATGTATAAGTCTTTTGTGAACCCTTTAAACTTTTAATAATTTTTCTTTCATAAATACCTGAGAGGAATTGCTGAATCATAAAATAGGTATATATTAAACTTTATAAAAACTACCAATATTAATAACAAACATTTAATTTGATAATGTTAAAAAGTATCAAAAGAAAATAAATGTATAGTCAAATTTGTTCATTCATTCAATAAACATTAAGTAATCATCTCTTATGTGGCAGCACAAGTTTGAGCATTCAGTGTGCTGAATTTAGTAAGACACAAACCCTGGCCTGAAGACATTCAGAGAAAAAAATGAGAAATAACTCTCCTTTTTGCATATATGAAAAGATATCACTCTCTAGACAATATAGTCGAGAATGCTTATATAGCTGAATAGGCTAAGCTCTCGGTCTGGCTCTGTTATCATCTGGTTATCTAACTTTGAGGGGATAAACTTTCTGAGCTTTATCATTTCTAAAAAGACAGAACTGAAATAATCCTTGTTTTTCAAACACTGAAATAAATCTGTAATTTGTAGTGAAGTAAAATATAATAACAATACCTTTTGAAATTTGATAATTCTAAATAAAGTTTAAAATATAAGCTTTCAAACTTTGAAGCAGCTGATAGTTTTGTTAGAAACTAATGAACAGGGTAATTTCTAACAAATATGAGCAACATGATTCATTTCTTAAAACAATACTTTCATTGACCAATCATGGGAACATCAATTGTTTGAGAAATCATTATCAATGAGAAGCCTGAACACCTGTGCTCCATTGAATCCAAACCAATGTGAAATCTAGAAGTGGAAACAAATCATTCCCAAATATAACCAAAAACAGAATTGAAAAAGAAAAGCACAAAGTTCCCACTGGCTCCCAACACCACCTCTCTTTTATCACAATTTTCAGCTATCACATTTTAATGCTCTTGATACTAAATAAACTGAGCATTGCTTTGTGCAGCAGCTGTTGGTGATACTTCTTTCAACAAACAGTTCAAAAAATGATTTTCACGGAACATCAAAACAGGCAAGTAGCCAATCATTTTGAAGAAATAAGAATATATCACAGTCCCAGTTCATCATTAAGAAATATGTTTGCACTTACAGATTTTCAAAGAAGAAATTCTTACCTATTTTTATAATAATTTAAGATAAAGACACATGCACATGTATGTTCATAGCTGCACTGTTAACAACAGCAAAGACCTTGAACCAACCCAAATGCCCATTGACGACAGACTGGACAAGGAAAATGTGGCACATATACACCATGGAATACTATGCAGCTAAAAAAAACCAATAAGTTTATGTCCTTTGTAAGGACGTGGATGAATCTGGAAACCATCATTCTCAGCAAACTGACACAAGAACAGAAAATCAAACACCACATGTTCTCACTCAAAGGTGAGTGTTGAACAATGAGAACACATTGACACAGGGAGGGGAGCGTCACACACTGGGGTCTGTTGGGGGGTGGCAAGGGAGGGACAGCAGGAGGGTGGGGAGGTTGAGGAGGGATAACATGGGGAGAAATGCCAGATGTAGGTGACAGGGGGATAGAGGCAGCAAACCACATTGCCATGTGTGTACCTATTCAACAATCCTGCATGATCTGCACATGTACCCCTGAACAATTAAAATAAATAGTTTGGTTTTACTATGTTTTGTTTAGTTGTGCTGACAACATCCTTATCTGTCATTTACTGGCTGTCATTGTGTTCACACTAGGACTCTAATTCCTATACAGCACTGACCAATTGCCCCTACACCCCAAAAAACAAAGCCACACTGTTCTTTAAGGTGTAATGGTGTAAGACTCAGTCAAGAGCACAAATCACTAGATAGAGAATATTTTTTTAAAGGGAAAGAATGAAGAATGGAAACCATCTTCTCCCAGCATTTGACTAAACATGCAAGTCAACATATTAGAAGATTACTGAGCAATGAACAATAAAATGATGACTGCCTGCCTTTGAGGTTTTACAGAGTTAAGATTATAGAATTTGAAGAGTATCCAGACTCAGAATCAACTGAGTTATTGGTCTACATAACCAGTAGCAAGTCAATGATCACTTTTTTTATGTCTTATTTTCTCCATCAGAACAGTAAGTATGTTTTCTTTTAACATAGATTTGAAATAGCTAACAGAAAAGTCATAAAGAATATCTAGATGTAACAGTTTAAGAAATAACACATGCAGATATTTTACATACCATATGACAATATATAACATAAAATAATTATTTTCTCACCATTTTAGATGTAGATACTATTTAAGATTTCCGTGAAGGATAAGGAAGTACTTCTTCCAATAATAGAAGTTCCTCATAAACTCTCGAACTTCAAATTCAAGCCCAAACGTGAGGCTAACTTTCCATAGAGCTGGGCCTCATAAAATGATTACAAACTCTTGACCACCTATAAATCAGCCATGAAATGCTTATGACAGATGATTACTACATGCATTTTATGAATGCAAATCTACTGTCTGACACAACCCTGAATCCATTACATCTATTTTCCTCTTGATCCACACAGGGGAACTCTATATCAAAGAAAGACTTAACCATCGAAGGCATTAAATGGAACCTTTTTTCATGATCACCAGGTCACAAATCATAGCAGAAAGCCTTATGGATTAAAGAGTCAACAGCTAGAGTCTCTCCGTCTGGCTCTTGGTTCTGTATTTACCAAGCACTGGAGATTTGTACCAGCTTTTTCCTAATCCTGATGCTCAGTTTTACTTTGGCTTTTTAAAGACTATCCTTAGCCATCAATCTTGTAATTCTCCTGCATGGTGGAAGCTAGGAGGAAGAGAAGGCAATGCTAGAATGAAATACCCAGTGGCTACTAGTCTTAAGGCTATCAAAGTGGACAGATATTGTTCAGCTGGGAACAAAACCTTGAACCTGTATGCTTTCACATCTCTCCTTCACATTCCGTGCTAACATTAATCCCATGGCTTACTATGGTAAACAGGCTGAAGAAAGCCACACAGTCTGTCTTGTACTCAACAGCTTGTCCTGCATAGTAGTCAATGCTGTTGGTAACCTTCTCTTTTACATATGAAGCCATCTGATTTGGTCTGTCTTTACTTTTTCCTCTTTAAGAAAATGTATATTCCTTTAATAAGTATGTAATGGTAGGTAGTTCCTGAGCTAAATGAATTCTATGGCCTCTTCTATGTGAACCTTGCAGAAATCTTTGCCCAGTAAGAGAGTAAGAAACAAGATCATTGGCATTCAAATACCAAAATTATGAACTGTAAAAAGAATAAATGAGGCTTTAAAACTTGTTCCTACAGTATCTCTAAACAAAGTCAAATAGTTTTGAAGAGATTCTTGTTTCTTAAGTAGAGATGCCAAAGAATGAGCTAAGATTTGGAAAATTTTAAAAAGTAGCAGCATTTTACTGTTTTATCACTTTCTGCAAGCATGCTGCACTACTTGGCTGTTGTGGGGAGTTTCTGAAGTCAGTTGGTTTTCTCACTGAGATAGATTGTTTCTTACATCAGCTTTAAGCACTTTGCAGATACCACACATCCCAGTGAAACTGAAACAGTATAGCTACAAAAAAGTAGAGATCTTCAGAAATACTGATCTATTTCTTTCCATTTATATGTATATAAAAATAGAAATAAAAATATATAGAATATATATGCATATATAATCATAGCATTAAATAAAATGTCCTATTTAAATATATAGTTGAAAAATATTCCTTAGAATTAAATTTCACAAATAGAAACACAGTTCTATAAATGATACAACGACTTTCTTCGGGAAAAGGACATGATCTATTTTTACTCTCTCAAGAGCTTTCTGGCAGTTACCACCAAAATTGCATCTGTTTCATTTGATAAGGACATTATTAAAAGGTGGATTCTTAAGAGTGAGTCACAAGTTAATGCCTTTACCTTTAAGGCAGGGAAGATTTGTATAAATGCAAGAACAACAGAACCTGGTTTCTTTGGTTTTAGTTCTCACTCCTGTCTAGCAAGACACAGCCTGACGTCAGGATCCTGAGAGAGAGTGGAGGAAAAATGGTAGATACCAGATATCAAAAGAGAACAATAAAAGAGCTAAGTGAGAGTATGCTTTCTAAATCTATTGTACATTTTTTAAATGTAGCCTTTATACACTATAGGAGAAATGTAGAAAATCAAAATGCCACAATGTATAGGATTGAGGTTATTTCCTTATATTTAAAGTAAGTTAAAAAACAAAAGTATAATTCTAGTTCAACACACCAACTTTATGCCTGAACTTCTAAATTCTTCCTAAAATAAGTACAAACTAAGTAGATAAAAATAGTTGTAGTGAGTTTGATAAAAGATACAAACTGCAAGTTGGCTAAAAATGACTGTATTACCTGTACTTCTGCTGCTCCAGGGTTCAAATAAAATAGAATGTAAAGTTCTGTGAAGCATGACTTCACATGATTCTATATTGAACACTTAAAAATGCATGGGTGAAAACTGGAGAACCCTTTCCAAGGAAACCACTAACTTGCTTGTTTGACTAATACCCCAGAATAATTGCTAGGAGACAACAGGGTGCTAGATGATAAAAAGGACAGAACAAAAGGCTGGAGCTCTACAATCAAGATACACTCATGGTCAGATTGAAATCCAAGTAGTGAGGCTAGCAGGCAATATTGATGTAATTGGCATTCTATTGTGATTTCGTGTTCAACCTAAGCCTCTTTTGTAATATCTTGGATAAATAATTTTGGATGTCATAAAGACCTATGAGGGGCATGTATGGAAAGACAGAACCTTCTGAAAGAATAAATGGAAAGTCAAGAAGTGGAAGAACAATCTGACAGGTTTCTGAAGCCTGAATCTATCACACTGTATTTCAATGCTGAAAACACATCAGATGAACCCCTTGTATCTCTTTTCTCTATTTTTTTGTTCCTATCGCCTCTTTGATCTTTGCTTGTCTTCTCTCTGTTAGCATTAATGGTATTGGCAACATAGGGAGTTTTCAAAGAATGCTAAATCTTTAGTCACAAATTGTGATCGGTGAAATAACACTTTTTGTTAAATTATCAGCAGCAATCTCTTTATTATATCGGTGCTTATGAGTGCTATTATCATAGTAATTTACAATGTATAGTAATTTTATAGCTTTGTAGTATACGTAGACTCTAGTACCTGTACAATATTTGAGTGCAGAGGAGTACTGCACTCTTCTGAATGAGAACTGAAGGGCATGACTAGATAGCTGATAGAGTATTTATAAATGTGTTGTACTAGAAAATGCCAACTAAAAGTGACAGACAGCAAGTTTTTAAATTCTCTGTATGTTAACTAATATTTGGTATGAAGAGTTAGCTGTAACCCAAAGATAAAAATCTTGGCTTTTTTTTTACATAATGGTTTTCCTCTGTACTCAGCTAATTGCCTTAGAATACATCTGCAGTTTCCCTATCAATAGTATTCCTGGCCTGTTACGGGAATCCAATTTTACTTATCTCATGCATAAATTATAGGCAACTTGTAATCATCAAGACACAATGTTAGACTTAAATTATGGAAAGGGAGAAGATGCAAGAGATCATGGGATGGCTAAGCATTGCAGGTGCATTGTAGCAGAGGATGCCACTAAGTTTCAAAAAGACATTGAAGTGGATAGGAGAGAGAAAAAGTCATCCAAAGCCACCTTTTATGGATATTTCATACAGTATATGTTTAGAAGGCCCATATGAAATGAAATTGGAAGCGCTATTGTGATTGTCGGCTTTATAAAACACTTTGAAAATGCCAGATTTGGGACAAGGCACTGCCTGCTTCACTCTCACAACGGTCTTGATATTTTTCCCATTTGTTGCTTCTTCGTCTCAGTAAATGGCAATCTCATTCCTCAAATCAAAAAACTAAAAGTCACCATTGAGTCTTGCTCGTACATCAGCCCTTCTATCTAATCTATTGCCAAAGTCTGTCAGTTCTACTGGAAAGAATATAAAATAAAAATATATTTCTCCATCTCTATTACCACCACCCTAGCCCAAGCTCATTGGAAGATCCATATTAGCAGGTAAAGAGTCTTCCATACTCTACTCTTGTCCACAAGAAAAGCATTTTCATCAGAGTAGGCATATTTATTTTTTCAAATATAAATCCAAACTTATCAGACCCATGACTGAAATCCTCCAAGGGCTTTCTAATTATAACCTGAATAAAGACATTCTGCAAACGATGATCTTCAATGTCCAGAATGATCTCATTCCTACTTATTTTTCCCACCTTATCGGCCACCTCAATCGAAGACCATTCACTTAATTATTTTTGTCCCCCTCTTTCAATGCAGGCTCCAAGTGCAGAAACATCGACTCTGTTCACTATTGTGTGTACTTCAGTTCCTAGTAATTGGCACATATTACATGCTAAATAGGTATATAAAATAAATGAGCAAATGAAAGCATGCAATTCAGCCTGTTCTTTAGGTTACAGTTCCTTATAATGCTAAGGGGCTAACCACAGCGACTCCAAGGAAAGTGCCCTAAAACCACATTTTAGTGCCAATCACTTGTTAAACTGCGACTCCAATCCAAAACTCTCCAAACAAGATGGAACTCAGCACTACACTTACTCTACCCTTGTACTCAAGGGTTTAATTTTATTATCGCAGCTGGCCTGCAATAGGACAGAGACTAAATACCATGCTCTTATTTTAACAGATAAGGCAACAGATCTAAAATGTATACTAGGTTAAAGATACACACTTGATGAATGTAGAGGTGATACATGTATTATAGCTGTTATCATTATCATGTATAATAACACATGAAAATGTATTCATTAACACATTCCATAGACATTCATTGGGTCTCTCCTCCTGGGAAGTTTAGGTATTGTGTGGCCTGAACTCTACAAAATTGGGCATAAGAGTTTCCTTAAAAATATAAAAGTGGCTTTCTTTTTTTTGAATTTTACTATAATGTGTGACCATAGGAAGACACGTCTAAGGTTCCTCCCAGGGCCTTGAAAAGAGTCTGTTCAAATGAAGGGGCCTAAAATTAATTCTAATAAGGTTGATGGTAAATGGTATTCTGTGAAACTACTGTATATTTTATAACCCACTAGAATCAGCCACAAAAGACATTGTCCCAGCTCCAAAGGAGGTGGTCAGAGAAGCAGAATTAAAATAAATATTATAAAAGGCTGGGGTCGAGGTAAGGCCAGGGTGTTTGGGAAGCACTAGGAAGTTGAAAGACCACTCAGGGAAGGCATCGTGGAATAAATCTCACTGTGACTGAGTGTTGAAGTTGAATTAAGTCTTCTACTAAACAGGAAGTTGAATTAAGTCTTCTTCTGTTCCCCTGGGTAGGGAAGAGAAAGTGTGATGGTTGGCAAAATGAGGTAGGGACAGTGTATCAGAGAACTCCTTGGAAAGGCATACATGTACAGAAGAGGTTGGTACATTTCTGAACTGTCAGTACTTGGATCTGGATGGCATTTGAAGTGAAAGCACCAAACAGTGATGAGACGCTGTAGGGAGGAGGAGGGCAGGAATCAGTTCAGAAAGAATCTTTGGTATCATAAGGAGTCTATATTTTCTCTGGAGAAATATTGAAAATGTTTAAATAGGTAAATGGTGTATGAAATACATGTCTTAATAAGCTTATTCTTTTGGTAATGTGCAAATGAATTGAAGCAGGGCAAGCTTGCAAGGAAGGGTACTAGACAAAATGCTATTGTAACCAATGAGGAGGAAAATGATGAGGAACTGATAAAAAGAGTTGGGAGATGCCTCCTTCTGGCCTATGTTTCTCATTCAGAGATAAACCATTTAAAGAATACAATATGTAATGAGAACTTTATTCTCATTCATAATAAGAACACTGGGAAAATGGGTAACCTGTCTAGTTGTGCCAGATATGCTCCCACTGCACCAGTCTTGACAATTAATTAATCCTCAGTTTTTCTCTTCTAGGAAATGGAAGACCTGACCTAGACAATATTAGAAGCTCTGTTGCAATTCTAAAACTCTATGGACAGCAGTTTCCTCATTTCTATTATAGAGCTGTTATTTACTGCTCTTTTTTGCAAGTTAGGAAAAGAAAATTAGCTCATTAACTTGGAATTAATACTCCAATTGTGCTGTCTTATATCTAGAATTCCAGACATTGATATGGACTTTTTACAAATAGTAATTAAACTCAGTTATCTTTATGAAAAAGGTTGTTCAAAAGAAGAGTATAATTTAAATATAAATTCTAAGTTAAAGAGTCAGTTGTATTTTGTCCTGTGTCATAAAAAAACAGCAGGAAATATTTCTCCCTTTTCTCTCCCTTTCAATATATCATGTATTATTTATTTTAAAATAGCATAAATTAATAATTATGTACAGCTAAGCACCTCAAAATCCAATGCTGTGGTTATAAACCAAGTTTAAGGTGTTTTAAATAATTCTACTAGTTAATTCTAATTAAAGTTGTACTGGAGTACTCCAGTTCTGCACTTAAATTAAAAAGGTGTCAAACAAGTGCTTGCCACCACTTACTACAGGGACATAGTAAGCCATTCAAGCCATCTAAACCCCATATATTTAAATGTGATGTATTTTATTTTACATATTAGGTAAAATCACATGGAACAAAATTACTTACATTTGAGAATGTATGACCCCCAAAGCAGCACTTTCTCATAGTTCATCCTAATACTAGTATACAAGTCATTAAAAACATAATTTCTACAATTTTTAACAATTAGAAATAAAGTTATTTCTATTTTTAAGAATTTTTATTCCCCATGCAGATTTCATGGAATATTAAGATGTATAGTATATAAAATGCAAAGCAAAGCAAGATGCTTCATGAAAAGATCATATTTTCACACTGGAATTTGGGACTTAGTTGCCCCATCCCACCTAAAGCATCAAAAGAATTAGAAGCCATATCTTTAATTTTTCCAAATCATCTAAATGGAAGGATAGAAAACTATATGTCAAGGCCTCTACAGAAGTGACCTGGAACTCCACCTGCAAATGCCATGCTGTTAAAGCAGCCAGACTGGAAATAGAGTGGCTCTGCTTACCTACAGGGAACCAGGTAACCACATACTTCACAGTCAGCAGCCATGCCAGATGGAAGCGTATCTGAGTATATTTAGGAAAATAAATTAAAAACTGCTTTGAGAGATGCTAGTTAAAGTGCATCAGCAAAAGACAGAAGGGAGGATTAGAACTGACATGTTAAGGTTGTAGGACTGCGAGCAGACATTTTTTCTGAGAAAACCCTGGAGAAAGTAAAATAAGATAAAGAGAAAATGCACAGATGCACTAGAAGGCATATTCACAGACCATCAATGAATGGGTTAGTGGAGACAAAGCACCCTAGTTACCTATCATTTTTCAAATGGAGACAAAGATAGGATGAATGTGTAAAATACTATGTGACAGAGGACTGAGGCTACTCTTGGAACAACATGAATAGAGATCCAAAATTGCAAGAAACAGAATGAAATGTATACTACAATGCCATTAATTTATTTTAAAATCACCACTTAATACTATATATTTTTTATAGATTGACACAAATGAAAAAGATGGTAGGAAAGAGGAATTAGAAGGACTAACCTAAAACTGAACAAGGATACCTATGACATGGACCAAGTGTGTGGAGTGAAGAGAGTGGCGGCAAGAGAGCCAAAAGAAGAAATAAACAAAAATATGTGACATAGATTTCACATGATGAGATGAGTTGCTGGAAGGTCAATATTGAGCTATGTAGTTAATTCTATATTTCTAGTAAAATAAGTATAAAAATAAAATAGAGCACTTCCCGTCCAGCCCCTATTTGTAAATTTCCTTCAATCCCCTGCATATTTTTCCCCTTAGCTCTTTTTTACCATGCATATCCCTAGGTTACTGCACAATAAATTGCTGTGGTTAGCATTAGACAAATTTCCAACATTTCCAAAGTTTGTAAGTCTCAGTTTGCTATCTATGATAATGAGGATAGTAAAACTGAAATTAAATGAAAGAACACAAGTACAATATTTGGTATGTATAACATGCTTAAGTTTGAATAAATATTAGCTCTTGTTCCTCCTCCTCTCTCCTTCATCTTGACCTTCCTTCTCTTACTACTGAAGTTTCATCAGATTCTTACTATTCTCCCTGCTGCCTGACTTGGCAAATAGTAGTTTTAACTCACCTAATCTGTTCTATTTGTTGCCACTCATCACTGCTTTTATTCAATTGTTTTCTCATTTTTATAGCAGCTATTGTTGCTTCCAATAAAAGCTACACTCTAGAGGTCTAAGAAGTGAAGTGAATTAAGAGCATGGAAAAGTGTTTTTAGATGCTTGAAACTCCCAGACCCTAGATATCTGGCAATTCAGCTCACTTCCATGGGCTCTACTGGACCTGGTAGAGACAACCTCTCCCCTAACTCAGGATCTTTTTCACTTTGCCACACTCGTCCTCAGTAAAACTTTCTGGCACCTCCTGAGCCAATCACTCTCCTGGCTTTGCCCCCCAGTGCAGCTAGATTCCATGAATGGAGGTCAGGGCACAATACTCCCAAAATATAGCACCTTGACATTTGAGGCAACAGCAGAAGAAAGAAGGTCTCTCTGAACTTCCTCTAAAGTAAGTCATAAGACCCTCATTCTAGAGGGGTCCTCTCTATTCCAGGAAGAAAAGAATGTTCTTTTCTCTAAAGACCCAGGAAAACAAGGAATAATCTAAACAAACAGGTCTTGCTAAGTTTCCCTCAGTTTATTACCATAAAACATATTCTTTTCCAATTATACTTGAGTATGATTGTCCACTCTTTATCAAACCTAGGCATAAAAATATACAATTTTCCCTGTTTTGTGTTCTTCATTTCTGAAGGCACCCATGTCACACACAGCTTATATGAAGTCAATTTGTATGCTCTTCTCTTATGACTCTGTCTTTTGTTATGGGTGCCTCAGCCATGAACCTAGTGATGGATGACAAAAGAATTTTTTTCTCTCTGATACCACCCTGCCACCCTCTAGATTTTCTGGACAAGAGACAGATCTCAGCACACAGTCCACTTGAGTTTTCTCAGGCACCAGTCTTGATTCTCACTCAGTAGCTCAAAATGTTTCAAAATCACTGGGTGGGACTATGGAAGGTCACCACCAGACTTGTGATAAGAGAACAGAAAACTACTCTCTGCCTGCATCAGCAACATCAGAGATAGAATAATACTTTAAGATTTCTCCAAAGAGATTTGCTCATAAAATCCCTGCTTCTGCACTTTCTCAGCCCTCTTAAATCCTGGAAGTGATTGAAGAGGTCCAGAAGTCCTAGAATAGTTTTCAAACTCTGCCTTTCATAATCCTTCTACTGTAGAGAAGATGCAAAATTTTACAACTCTCTTTTGTGTCTCGTCAACTTAAGTTGTATCATCATATTACATATAGAAAATTAAAACAAAAATAGAGGGAGAAATTATAATTCTAAGAGACTTTTTAATTTATAGATCATAACGACTAAAAATTGATATACATTTTTTAAAAACAATCTAATAGCTAAGGAGTAAAACTTGTAATCAATAAAAAGAACACTTTCTTTTGAAACGCATATGGGGATATTTATAAAAATAATCCCTGTGTTGGCCGGGCGTGGTGGCTCAAGCCTATAGTCCCAGCACTTTGGGAGGCTAAGGGCGGTGGATCAAGAGGTCAAGACATTGAGACCATCCTGGTCAACATGGTGAAACCCCGTCTCTACTAAAAATACAAAAAAATTAGCTGGGCATGATGGCGCACTCCTGTAATCCCAGCTACTTGGGACGCTGAGGCAGGAGAATTGCCTGAACCCAGGAGGTGGAGGTTGCGGTGAGCCGAGATTGCCCCATTGCACTCCAGCCTGGGTAGTGGCAGCGAAACTACGACTCAAAAAAAAAAAAAAATAATAAAATAATCCCTGTGTTAATTAGACCACAAACAAATTTCTCATTTTCTGATCACAAGGTAATAAATATAATTGTTAATAAAATTACAGTAAAAAATGTCAATAACAAAAATACAGGTAAAAGAAAACTGCATTTTGAAGTGAAAATATACTTTTAAATTTCTCATGGCTAAAAAGGAATTAAAAATGAAAATTACAAAAAGACATCTGATCAATAATAGCAATAAAAATACTATGTAGTAAAGCAAAAACTATAGCTAAGGAAAATATATAGCCCAAATAAGATTTTTTTAATATTTAAAATAATACATCTAAATATTTATTGGTTCAAATAGCTGGAAAAATAGCAAGAGATTATAAGGAAATTAAAAAAATACTGAAGTTTAAAAAACTAAAAAACAAAGATGTTCAACCAAAACTGAAAACTGTTTCTCTGAAAAGATTCATAAAGTATAACAAGCCTTAAACAAGAAAGATTAAGAGAGAAGTCAAAGATAAACAATATCAACAATAATAGAAACTTAGAGTCTAGATACTGTGGAGACCTTTTAATTTCTTAAATAATTTACTTTAAATAATTTATATACTTTAAATAATTATATGACGACATTTTTTAAATCTAAATGAAGGAAACAGTGAATAATTTCAAGCACTGTCTGTCTAGAAATACCTAGATAGACAAATGATCATTTAACAAATGGACGTCCAAGTCAGAAATCCCCCAGTTCCAACAAAAACCCTGAGGCCAGTTTTATAGCTGATTTTTAATAACCTAAAGTAAAAAGAAATGCTTACATTTCACAAAGTGTTCTGGAAACTAGAAAGATAAAGAAACACTCCAACTTATGTTGTGGTGATTTCAGCTCTGATTCCTATTAAAGACAAAAGCAAGACAAGGGAAAAATATGTGAGTCAATCTCACATATGTCATTAGGTGTAAACATCCTAAATTAATCTTTATTTGGATAGTCCAACAGGTTTCTATAAGCACAGGTTCATCACAACATAAAAGGATCAGGGTATTTATCAGTTTCTGAACTCTTGCTTTTGAGAAGTCTCAGGTAGGTGGAATGCAATCTGTCATCTTTGAAGCTGAGGGATGATAAAATGTCCTAAGCCTCTGGCTCTCTACCCACAGTCACATACAAGTAATACTGTAACTTTCAGATGTAGAATATTTTTGTGGTTGTAGATTTATATGAGCGTACTTTGCAACTTCTGGAATATCTTGAAAGGCATATTAATGGCAATAAGTAAACACAACTTAGAGGGAAAAGCAGACAGTTTCACGTTCAGACTAATCAGTGATCTTGTGATTGAACTTATGCTCACAGCCTAAATTACAAGCGACAAAAGAAAGAGAAAATTAAAAGTAAAGCAATGAATGATGTTTGTGATTTACTAAGTGAAAAGAGCAAAGTACTAGGTCAATGTGTGTAGAATAGCTGGTATAATTTTTTTGAAAATAAAAACTGTTGTGTGTGTGTGTGTGTGTGTGTGTATCTCTCAACATAAATAGGGAATACTTGGAAAAGATACACACCAATATATTTGTGGTGATTATTTAAAAAAACATTGGCTTGCAGAAATGGGATAGTAGTACTTCTTACAGATTATTTTTACTTTTTAAACTTTTCAATATTTTAAAATAGAACACACCCAGGGAAAAAAATGCAGAAGGAGAGGTACTGTTTGGCTGAAAGAGAAAAAGAGGACTAGGAGAAAGAGTAAACAGAAGACCAAAAGATAACAATTTTGATAAACTGGGAATGGAGAAATGAGTATAATAGAAACATGACCACATTTCTAAAACATCTAAAGCAGATGGTGAAATAAAGTAGATTTAAAAATCCTACAACGAAATATAGGTGATTAAATGAGTGCCAGTTTCTCCAAAAGGCAATGGAGGAGGGTGAGGAATCAGAGTCAGCAAAATCTGACAGCAGAAATAAAAGGCGAGCAAGTCATAGGTAACTGTAGTAGTCCATTCTCATGCTGCTAACAAAGACATAACCGAGACTGGGTAATTTATAAAGGAAATAAGTTTAATTGACTCACAGTTCAGCATGGCTGAGGAAGCCTCAGGAAATTTGCAATTGTGGTGGAAGGGAAGCAAACACATGCTTCTTCACATGGTGGCAGGAAGGAGAAGTGCAGAGCAAAGTGGGGAAAAGCCCCTCATAAAACTATCATATCTCCTGAGATCTCACTATCTTGAGAACAACATAAGGATAAGCACCCCCAGGATTCAATTACCTTCCACCAGGTCCCTCCCATGACATGTTGGGATTATGGGAACTACAAGATGAGATTTGGGGGACACACCAAACCATATCAGTAACTCCGGAGAGATATCTTGCACAAGCAAACATCATCCAGTGGCTGGCTGATGTTTCTTCTCCCCAGGCCACAGTAAAGAAATTTGTATAGAAGAAGTGGGCAACATATTGGGTCTTTCAATCAATTGGAAAATAGTAACTTGTAGAATAAGCAATTTACTTAATAAATTTAATATTGTAGCAATACCAAATTCTCTCTTTATCACAGATTTAATTATAGTTGATTCAAAAAGTAATAAGAACACTTTAAAACCAAACTTAGAGAATTTAGCCAAAAAGGGTGCCATATGTAAATGTTATAATGATATGTTTTTTTAGAAAACAAAACTGATTTTAAATGGAGAAATAATTCAACTCATAAAAGTTAAAAAACAATAGAATAAATATAAAGGAAGAAAATGGATGAAGGAGTTAATGTGATAAACATAGCAATTAATAAAATAGAGAAAAACAGAACCAAGTGACTGAATAAAGAAAACCAAAGAAAGGTTTTTAGAGAGAACAATAAAAATGCACCATTCTGGCAAGCCTGACAAAAAAAATTAATGAAAAATCACAATTGACAATAGAAATTAAAATGAGAAAATAATCACAGATATTAAAGAGCATAACATACTTTGAGAAAATGCTCTCTATAATTTATTTCAATAAATGTAGAAATATAGATACAGTAAATAAGCCTCAGAAACAGTTATCAATATTGACACAAGAAAACATGAAAGATTTCAACAGACTGATAACAACAGAAAAAATTTTAAAGATATTTAAAACCCAGCCTCCCAAATCCCAGAAGGATTCTAGAAAATCTCAAGAAATGTAAGAATTAAACTGCTTTGATACATGGTAAAAGTTGAAGAGATATTTTCATAATTTCACAAAATTATTAGAACCTCAGTGACAAAAGAATAAATATCATATTAGTAGTAGCAGCAGAACAGTAGTAGTAATAGCAATGAAATCCAATCTTATGATTGAATATAGATCTTTAAAATCCTAAAGAGAGTACTGACAAACAGATTCCAGAAATGAATTAAAAACATAGTCCTTACTAAGTAGAATGCACACTAAGAATATGATATTCTGAAATAAGACAATATATTAATAAAGAGAAAAAAAACTTTATAATAATCTCCAAAGATGTCCAGAAAACATTTAACAAAATTCAATTTTTATTCTAAATAAAACTCTCTCTTTTTTTTTTTTTTTTTTTTTTTTTTGTTGTTGTTGTTGTTGTTTTCTGTTTTTTGTTTTTTGAGACGGAGTTTCGCTCTGGTTACCCAGACTGGAGTGCAATGGCGCAATCTCAGCTCACTGCAATCTCCGCCTCCTGGGTTCAGGCAATTCTCCTGCCTCAGACTCCTGAGTAGCTGGGACTACAGGTACAAGCCACCATGCCCAGCTAATTTTTTATATTTTTAGTAGAGACGGGGTTTCACCTTGTTGACCAGGATGGTCTCGATCTCTTGACCTCGTGATCCACCCGTCTCGGCCTCCCAAAGTGCTGGGATTACAGGCTTGAGCCACCGCACCCAGCGGAAATAAAACTCTTGATAAGATAACATTAAAAGAAAGCCTTTTGGACTTGTGAGGGCGTATCTGTCAAATAAAACAACAATAAAATATACTTTCCAAATTTAGTAGGGATATATTCTTTAAAATTAGAGGGATATTCTCTCTACCTGTATTTAATATTTTTCTGCAGATTTCTGGTAGAGGATTTAGACCAATAAAAATGAAATATGACATGAATATTAAAAGAAAGAAACTACATTTTCCTCATTTGTTTTAATAAATTTGAGGGATACAAGTGCCATGTTGTTACACGGATATATTGTATAGTGGTGAAGTCTGGCCTTTTAGTGTTTCCATCACTGAAATCCATTGTGCCCACTGAGTATTTTCTGATCACCCATTGCCCTGCCACCCTCCCTTCCTTCTGAGTTTCCAATGTCTAGCGTTCCTCATTCTGTGTCTATGTCTACATACTGTTTAGCTCCCAGTTATAAGTAAGAACATGCTGTATTTAACTTCCTGTTTCTGAGCTGTTTTACTTAAAATAATAGCCTCTAGTCCCATCTATGTTGTTGCAAAAGACATAATTTCATTCTTCTTTATGGCTCAGTAGTATTCCTTCTTGTACCTATACCAAGTGTTCTTGATCATACCATCTGTTGATAGACACTTAGGTTGATTCCCCATCTTTGCTATTGTGAATTGTGTTATAATAAGCATATGAGTGCAGGTATCTTTTTAATATGATTTATTTTCCTTTAGGTAGATACTCAGTAGTGGGAGTGCTAAATTGAATGGCAGTTCTATGTTTAGTTCTTTGAGAAATCTCCATACTGTTTTCCATATAGATTGTACTAATTTACATTTTCACCAGTGTATAAGCATTCCATTTTCTTGACATATTTACCAGAATATGATAATTTTTGACTTTGTAATAATCACCATTCTGATTGGTATAAGCTGATATCTCATTGGGATTTTAATTTGCATTTTTCTGGTGATTAGTGGTAAATATTTTTTATTTCTTATTAGCTGTTTGTATGTCTTCCTTTGAAAAATGTCTGCTCATGTCTTCTGCCCACTTTTTAATGGGGTTATTTGATTTTCTGCTGCTACTGTTGTTGTTGTTGAGTTGTTTGAGATTTGTGTGAATTGTGGAAATTAGTCCCTTGTTGATTGTATAGTGGGCGAATATTTTTGCCCATTCTTTAGACTGTCTGTTCACTTAGTGGATTATTTCTTTTACTGTCTGTGCAGAGACTTTTTAGTTTAATTAAGTTCCATCTGTCTATTTTTGTTTTTGTTTCTTGTGCTTTTGAGGTGTTAGTCATGAATTCTTTGTTTAGACCAATGTCCAGAAAAGTTTTTCCTAGGTTTATTTCTAGTATTTTTATGGTTTCAGGTCTTACATTTAAGTCTTTAATTTATCTTGAATTGATGGTTGTGTGTGGTGAGTTATGAGGGTTCAGTTTCCTTCTTCCACATAAGGAAATCCTATTTCCCAGCATCATTTATTTTTGAATAATGTGTCTTTCCCCAGCGCGATTTTGTTACTTTGTCAAAGATCAGTTGGCTGTACATATGAGACTTTATTCCTGCGCTCTTCATTCTGTTTCATTAATCTATGTGTCTACTTTCACACCAGTTTCATGCTGTTAGAACAAGACAAGTAATGTCTACTTTCACCATTCCTATTCAGTCAGCATAGTACTAGAAGTCCTAGGCAGAGCAATTAGACAAGAGAAATAAAAGGCATCCTTATTAGAAGAAAGGAAGTTAGATTAACTCTATTTATTCTATTTAAGCTCTTATATTCAGAAAACACTAAAGACTTCACCAAAAAAGTCTTATATTTCATAAATAAATTCAGTAAAGTTTCAGGATACAAAATCAACATACAAAAATTAGTAGCATTTCTATACACTGAATTCAGAGGGCAATTCCATTTACAATAGCTACAAAAATAAAATAAAATAAAATACTTAGACATATATTTAACCAAGGAGGTAAAAGCTCTGTAAAAAAAAAAAAACTACTAAACATTTATGAAAGAACCTGTAGATTACACAAACAAATGGAAAAATACTTTATGTTTATAAATTGGAAGAATTAATATCATTAAAATGACCATACTGCCCAAAGAAATCCACAGATTCAATGCAATCTCTATCAGAGAGTATATGCTCTTTAATACTAATTTCGTTTTTCACAGAATTAGAAAAAAAATTTTTTTAATTCATATGGAACCAGAAAAGAGCCTGAGTAACCAAAGGTTTCCAGTGCAAAAGAACAAAGCTGGAGACATCACATAACCTGACTTTAAATTTCCCCTTCTTGTTGCTAACTCATTTTATGCTTGCACAATCTTAGCAAATCAACTAAAAAACTAACAACTTTTAGATCTTTTAGATTTTTAGAAAATTGTTAGATTTTTTAGTTGATTTGCTTAGATTTTCTAAGGAGAAAATGCTTTAGCAACAACTCTGAGGATTTTACACTGGAAATAAGACCTAAAGAATAAGAAGCTGATTCTACAAAGACTAGGGATGTGTGCGTGTGTGTGCATGTGTATGTGTCTATGTGGGTCTCTGTGTGTGTCTATACAAAGTCTGTACATTTCAGTATCTATGTGTGTGCCGGTGTATATATGTGTTTCTATGTATCTGTATATGTGTGTGTCTGTGTACCCGCATGTATATGTGTGTTTCTCTGTGATTGTTTATGTGGTAGATATAGGATACAGGAGTCTTTGTTTTCAGGAAGGAAAGAGAAACTCAAAGGCCTTGGGGTAGGAGATAATTTGGTGTTTCTTAAGAACAGAGAGGGACCTGGGAAGCTGGAGGTTATTAATCCAGGGAAATTAGTAAACATGGGTTCTGAGAGGTAGGCAGGAGCCAAGTCATGTAGAATATTGAAGGGCATGAAATGAGTTCGGATTTTGTTCAAAGAGAAACCTCTGTCCTGCTGAATAATTAGGAGGGTGGCATATCCAATTTACATTTTTAGAATATTGTCATGGCTACTGGGTAAGAATAGTAAACTATTGTTCTGGAATCAGAGAAACTGCTTAGGAAGCTTCCATGGTTGCTCAGGTAAGAGCTGCAGTGGCCTTATTTGTATGTTAGCTGAGGTAATGGAGAAAAGTTGACAGATTTGAGATGTATCTTGGAAGTATAACTGACTAGACATGAATGAAATGAATATGGGAGTGTCAGGAAAAGAAAGCTTTTAATGGTAGAATGAGCAATTGTGTGGATGATATTGTTGCCACTAACTGTGATAATGAATATTGGGCTAAAAGAATGTTAGATGGGGGTGATGAGAGGTGAAATTTAGAGATTCATTTTAAGCTCACTAGATTAAATTGCCAATCAGAAATCCAAGTGGATATGTCAAGTTTGACAATTGAAAAAAAACATCTAGAGTTCAAAGGAGAGGTCTGAGCTAGAGATATGTATTTGGAAAAATCAATATTTAAGTGTTTTATAAAGCTGTATCACAAACTAAAGTTATTCAGAAAGATGGAGAGGGAGAAATAGAGACAAAGATTCAAGCCTAATCCCAGAGGCACTGCAACATTTACACACATCACAGATAAAACAGAGAGAAAGGAGAGATAGAAGTGTAGAGAAAAAGCAGGCAAATGAAATGTCACAGAAAATAAGAGAAGAATATAATTCAAAAAGGAAGGGCAATAGGTTGGATCAAATTTTGCTAAAAAATTGAGCTAGTTTACTTTGACAAGAATCAACAAAAGCCAGATTCTATTGTGCTGGAAAGGACATAGAAGATAAGAAAGCAGTTACATGCAGGTAGTGAGGGTAGCACTGTCAAGAGGTTCTGCTCCTGAAAACCGGGAGTAGAGTAGGAGGGTGAGAGTCACTATGCCAGTGCTTCTCGTGCTTTATTATATTATGCATACAAATCACCTGGGACTCTTGTTAAAATCCAGATTATGATTCTCTAGGACTGAGGTCTGCACATCTAAGAAATTCCCGTCAAGATCTGTAATATACTTTCATACATTCAAGTTGGAAGACTATCCACCTTTCCAGGAATGATTAAAGTCTCAGAAGTACATGTGCAGATGAGATAACATACAAGATCAGATGGCCAAATCAGACTCACAGAAATCAGAGATAATTCCCAGAGTCAAACTTTACCAGTAATTTAACAAACACACAGATGAACAAAGCATATTAAGGGCTGAGACATGCCACATGACTCCCCTAGCCCTTCCTCACCACATCTAATGCATGATCTCTGGACCAGAATAATAGATGAGTCCTCTAAGTGGGCATCTGCGGGTTATTACCTCCCACTCTATTGAGAGCATTTAATTTATGAGACATCTCCATTTTATACCCTAGAAAGTTATGTAACATACATGATATTCTCCAGCAAGCTATGTCTCACAAACCTAAACATTCTGGCTTTATTAACTATGAGAAATCCTTCAGCCAGGGACATCCTGTTGAGGGCATTCAGGTGAGAGAAGGTCTCTTCCTCCTA
Source organism: Callithrix jacchus (assembly GCF_049354715.1). Lineage (NCBI taxonomy): Eukaryota > Metazoa > Chordata > Mammalia > Primates > Cebidae > Callithrix > Callithrix jacchus. The sequence continues at coordinate 54,511,746 of NC_133502.1, forward strand.
GCAAATATTATCAGTCTGTTTATTGAGACTGAGTTGACAGATAGGTTAGGCCATACCACCTGCTTTCTTTCTCTTCACCCTAAGAACTCATTCTCAGCAGAGAAGGCCATGAGTTGTTCCCAGGCCAGCTGATTTGATGACTCCTCCCCACCAGGGCGATAGTGAAACTCTCACTCATTCTGTATCCTCATTCTACATCCTGTCTGGAGGACAGGAAACCTCTCCATGCTGTCAAAGGGACAGTATGGGAGTGAACACTTACTTCGTTCTCTCTCCTCTGTCCCTGTCACACTTCTCCAGGAAAGGTGTTTGGTGCAAGAGGGAGACTTCTAGTCACTGGCTCTCATTGCCTGCTAATGGGATCAGTTATTCATTGGGCCTGAAAATCCCTTTGCTCCCTCGATGTGATATGCGTGGCTCAGAGAGCACACTCTCTTCTAGTTTTCTGCCCAATCCCCTTAAGCCTTTGAGCAGAATTTCCTGAGCAAAAAGGTGGTCAAGCTTAATTAAATGTGGTTTAGGTAGAAAGTTGAAAGCCCTTGGAGACCTGGTTTTGAGAAGGAGCAAGGTTTCTGGAAAAAGCTGTGCTCCTAATTTGTCTTCTTAACTTATCAGACAGAACTAGAGGATGGAGGTGTACAAAGGGCCCTCTGTTAACCTCAGACATATTGTTACTAGAAGTTGTGTGTGTATGAGAGAGTGCATCTGTGAGTGAGAGAGAGTGAAAGAGAGAGAGAGAGCGCACCAGGAGAAAGGACTTCATCTCCTTGTGTATGCATAACACATTTTGGGAAGGCTGCAACTCACCTGTTCATTGTGGTTTCTTTAGCGAAGTGTGGGGTAAAAGCAACTTTCCCTTTTTACTATACAAATTCTGTATTATTTAATTTTTAATGTGCACATATTACTTTGCAAGTTTCAAAGTGTACAGATGCCAAAATAAAAAGAAGCTAAAATAAAAGCTGTTCCAGAAACAGTCTCCACCTAAGGAAGTTTCAAGTCCAATACCAATTGCACCTCCCTGAAAACGCTGCATCCTTTGCTCAGCTGAGAGGGTTCTTGCCATTCTTAGAACACTGAAGCACATATCTCTGAACTCATTTGGAATTTCTGATTACTGCTTGCTGCCTGTGCACTCTATTTCTTCATGTTTGTAGCTTATGGTCCTACAAGCCACTTAGGGTAGGGACAGAGTACATCTTGGACTGTTTCAGTTTGCTTGACTGAAAGTGCCTCTTGCACATGACAGGTTCTCAACTGTCACAGCATTGATTAACTGATGGAAGAGTTTCCTCTGAAACCTGATGAAAGGCAGAGAAAGCCCTCTCAGTCCTTTTCTCCACCTTTGTGACTCTTAAGCATACTGTGGAGTCATGGCCCAAATGGAGAGGGCCATGTTAGCAGCGTTAGTGAGAGCTGTGGGGAAAACAACCCTATCCCCTAGGCAGGAGGCCCTAGGTGCATCCCTCGGGATCACGGAAATTAAAGAAATGGTGAACAAGGCAAACAACTAAATCACTGGCTTTTGTGCATTCTAACACATAAATGACTAAGTCTGAGTTGCTTTAAGATCTTAATCTAGTCTGATGTCAGGTGTATCCTTTTGAACTTTCACCAATATAAACTTTTATTATGAATAATACTATGTAAACCCTATAAAATGTTTATTCCATTTGTGCACTCTTCTCCCTGATCAAAGTGTATCATCACTAGGACTAAAAAATTTCTACTCTCCGTGATCTGATCAGGACAGTCCCAACTCTCTGCTTTGGTACTAATCAGGCAAAGAAACATAATATTGGCTCCTGAAAACACTTCTCCTCACATTTCTGGTACCTCTTTCCTTGCAGGTAACTAGGAAAAAGTTACCCTGAGTAAGGAGAATGCAGCAGCTGCTAATCCTCTGCTGCACCTTTGCTGATTCCTCCTCTTCATTTTTCCCCTCCCTGAGTGCCCCACCTTGTTCTGCCTCCCAGAACTCTAACTTCTTCCAGCAAGAAGGTCGTCGTTCACTCCATTTCGCATACCTGCGTCAGAAAATTCGACCTGAGGTTCACGATAATATAACAGTAGGAAAGTAGACTATGAAACAGATGCCTTGGGTAAAGATGGTAAATAAAGTGAAGTATCTTATCACACAGAAAATAATGAACTAGAGGATTTACCACACTATCATACCATAAAGGCAGAAGAAGAAAAAAAACTTCAAAATTCAGAACAGCTAAAAAACATACTCCTGTCTATAGCTTATAATTACCTGGTTTTGATTTTAGAAAAATAGCGTTGTTATGAAAAACGTGGAAAAGTATGCTTAAATTGATAGAATAGACTGGCTCAAAAATACCAATAATCTGTCAGTGTTTGAATGATTAAATAAACACAGATTATGCATAATATGTAATATTAGCCAATAAAATATCAAACATATATGTACAAATTAGGAAAGATACAGACAGAATAAGTGAAAAGGAAGCTATAGAACACAATGTATAAAAGAATTCATGTTTTTTTAAATTTCCATGGAAGTATATGTGTGTATGAGTATATAAATAAAATATATGTCTACACACATGCATAGCAAAAAACAAGGAAGAATACACAATAAATTGTCAACAGCAGTTACCTTTGACAAATAGGATTGGGTATCCGTTGAGGCCAGATAGACTTACATTTTTTCCTTGATATGCTTTTGTTTCAAATTAGAGAAGATGGTTGCAAAACTATAGTACTACACATAGATATAATTTTCTGAAGTTAAGCTGAGGTAAGAATATTAATACATGTTATCAAATGCTTTTACTATCAAAAAGAATTATATAATTTTACACTGCAGCTTCAGCTACATGAGGAGTATTTTGGGAGCTTTCTCCTGTATCAGTTTTTCTCTCTGTATTCCCATCGGCATACTAACACGATAAAATTATACCATGCTTATAGAAAGGATTCCGTTGCTCTCCCATTCTTCCAGTGATCACCCTATTTGTCTGCTCACTTTCTCCTACTTAATATTTTTCTTCTTTTTAGATCACTCCATGGGGCTTTCATTCCCATCATTTATCTTGTCCATGTTTCCAGTGGCCAAACCTAATGGACAAACCTAATGGACACTTCCTTGTCCTCTTCCTACTTGGCTGCATAGCAGAGTTTAATGCAGGTGACCATTTCCTCACCCTTGAAACCCTGTCTTCACATGGCTTCCATATTATTACAGACTCTGATTTCCAAACACTGGAGGAAATTTCTGCCTCCTTTATTCTATCCTCTTTCTTTTTTATTCTCAATACTGGAGTTGAGACTCAGTCATCAGACCTCAATTCTTCTGTATCTTTACTCACTCCACACTTCAAACCCATAGCTCTAAATACTGCTGGTCATAGTTTAGAGGAACGCCAGTGCAATAGTAAACAAACCCCCAAGTTACAGTCAATAAACAAGTTTACTTCTTATGGAACGGCTCAATGCAGAATTTTTCTAACATATGAACTGTTATTTAGTAAATAACCAGAAATCTTATAACTAAAAAATTTTTGTATAATCTTCTTTCTCTCTCCCTCTTAAACTTATACTCCCACTCTAGATACTTGACTTTTTAAGCTTTCCTTGTTAATTGAAGCATCATTACTAGCATTGATGTTATGATTATAGGAGCATGTGGTCTCTCATGAGCATGTAGTTATCAGCAGGCACTCGTTATGTGCCTCACATGAAGCTTTGGTAGTTGAAAAATTAGAGCACACATATATAAGGAGCTCCACTGGAAAATATGTTGTTTGATCAGAGACAGCCAAGTTAGTTGATCCATATAGAAAAAGCTACTTTAATTCATGGCAAGGCCAAAGCTCTTGTGAATGAATATTCACATCCATCTGATACTTTTACAATTTTGCCAATTTCACAGGTATAAGTGGAGCAGAAAGAGCCATCAATTTCAAACGCATTCATCCAGAAAGAAGAGATTATATAATGTTTAGGAAAAATCACCTGAGTTCACATGGTATAACTTAAAAATTAGCTTAGCAGCCAAACAACTATTTAATCAATTTATTTACTGTATAGTAATAATAATGATGATGATAACAGTGAAATTTTTACTGTATGCCCATCTTCTAGATGCTCTCCATACATTCACACATTTAATCCTTACAATAATTCTAAACTTTAAGGGTACTAAACCCTCATTATACATATGAGGGCTGAGGGGTAGAGAGATGACTTGTTTAGTTCAAGGTCTTCAAGGTCTACAGTGAACAACTTGTAGCATGAGGATTTAAACCTAGGCAATCCATCTCCAAAGTATGCAACACTGCTTCTAGAATGTTAGCACCATGAATTTCCAAAAGATCAGAAAGAAAGATTGACATTTAAAGAAGTTATATGTTACCAGTGCTGAACTTTGCAAAATTGATATTTAATGCTTATAAACAACACACACTGCTACAAATAAAAAAGTCTTAAGAAAAATAAATGGCAAGTCCATCTTCTCAGGAATGGCAATATTTTAGTTGCTACATTAATAACAACAAAACCATCCATTGAAGCATCCATGGAATGCTTAGTCACAAATTCATGACTGAATTCTAGAAAGCTATGGGTTGTTTAATCATAGATTAAACCACTAAATCTGAGCATTATTTTAAACATTGTTATTATTAAAACAGCAAAATACAGAATGCCATTTTTTTCTATCTCAATTACAGGGAAAGATTTTATTTAAATTTCCATTTCCTTATCAGGGAAAGATTCTATCTAAATTTCTATTTCTGACAAAGAATTCAAACAACTATGAGGCAGTAGAGCAGAGTGTTAAGAGAACTGACTGAAATGGAACAACGACCCCCATTCATTAGTCAATGATGCTGCCACCACCACAAATTCTACAGCCAATGTTGTGACTGAAACTATTTTTCTTCGGGCTTGATCTATCTTTCAGAAAGTAAAGAGAAAATAAAAATTTGTTTTATTATTCTCATTTTAATTGTAGACTTGCAATTGTTTAAGTTCATAAATGCAATAGCATTCATACCTGTATTCTTATTTTAATTTTAGACACGCATTGTCAGACTGAGTGATCCTATTCAGAAAGAAGATCAGAGTGGCAGATGGGGTCTTCTAGTCTAACATACTTTTTGCCCCATTATTATAAAACTCCTTGTCTTACTTCTCTAGAAGGCTTGTTGATATCCAGTGGATTTCTAGCAAGCCTGCCCCATCTTTTCTGTGGACAAGGCCCTGTGATGCAAATCATGGTCTGATAACTCTCAGGTTCAGCTGAACAACTTCAGATCTCATTGTCACTGGATCTGATATATTAAACACCTCATGCATGACACTTGCTAGGTTTTCATCCAGAAGGAGTTAAACTTTGGGTCCTCTCTGAAATACAGAAAAATTTGAAGGAGATATAGACTGCATTGAATATTACTTTCTCACAAAAAATAAAGTTTTCAAAAATTTCTAGAAAATACTGAAAAATGAAAAGAATTTTAAAAGTCATTATTAATGATTCTACCAATAAGAAATTATTTCATATGGCTTTTTTTAGCCTACTGAATATAATTGAAATTACACTCTGTCTCTATATTTTTATTATAAGTGTAATTTATTTTTAGATTATTAAATTTACTTGTAAAAATATTGGCAATGCCACTATCACATTTCATTATTATATAATATTTTACTTAGTTCTTTCATTGTTTTTGAACATGTAGTTTACAACTTTGCATTAGTGTGAATAAAACTGCAGTGAACCTCTTGAATATAAATAACAGTCCTTTATTGATTTATCTTTAGTATTAATGAATAGTGTGAAATTAAATCAACAAACTAAACATCTGTGCCTCTGTAAGCCTGTTGATATGCATTGTAAACCTGTGTTAAGAAAGGCTGTGTACCATCATATGTTCTCAGTGGGAAGAAACAAAAGTCACCCATCTACCAAAACATCATCAATTTTATGCATTTGCTGGATTATATTTCCCTGATTTGATAAGTGAATGTGGTATCTCATTTCATGAATTCAAATTATTTTGATTATTCCCTATGATAGATGATTTTTTATTTTACATTATTGATATAATGTCTATTTTATTGATCCTCCAGAGAACCTGGTCTAAGATGTTTACCCATTCTTTTTTTCTACTTTCTAATTCTTTCATTTCAACTCTAATTTCATAGTTTCATTTTGCCTTTTTCCTTTGATCCTTCTGGAGTTGTTTCTTTTCTAAATCTTTGGTTTGAAAATCAAAATACAAAATATACTTGTTTTTTCATGTCAGTATTTTATATCTGATCACATACATTGATTTGAGGATGTATTTTTTTAATATTTATAATTTAGATATTTTTAATTTAATTTTTATTAATATTTAGTTTATTTCATGCTAGTCATAAAATATGACTTCTATAATTTCTACTGATTATTTCTGAAAATATTTTAGGAGTGTTATTCACCAACTCCTTATTTAATTCAAAAATAGTCACTCCCATTTTCTCACATCAAATGTTTTTACTTCAGCGTATGCCTTTCTGTTAGTAATTACATTTTTCTTAGCTCATTCACTTGCTTATTATGTCTCACCCATTATGCTGTTAGCTCTGTAAAGACAGCAATCATGATGCCTTCTTTGATCATCACTGTATTTCCATAACCTAGCTATGGTTTTATTTTGGGAATGAATGAAGTGTGAAAAACATCTAAGGACCGGTGCTGGGAGTAAGGGCAGGAAGAACTAACACACCCAAAGGCTTGCCTCAAGAAAATCAATTTTAGCCACGAGTGAGTGATATTGACATTGATTGTCTTCAACTTGGTTCAGACAAACTAGGGGAAAAAGGCAGATGGCTAGAATATCTTCGTATCAACTTTATAACTGGGTGTGTGCTCTTTCATTTCAAGAGGCAAATTGTGCATAGGTCAGAGATTGATTTATTGTTTGCTTGTTCTCTGTGTGTGTGTTGTTGATGATGTTTTGTTTTATTGCCCTTTTTCCTTTTTTATGGTCTTCAGCCTATAAACCTTCCTTTTTCTTTTTTCTTTTTTCTTTTTTTTTTTTAATTTTGAGACGGAGTTTCGCTGCTGTTACCCAGACTGGAGTGCAATGGGGCGATCTCAGCTCACAGCAACCTCTGCCTCCTGGGTTCAGGCAACTCTCCTGCCTCAGCCTCCCGAGTAGCTGGGATTACAGGCATGCACCACCTTGCCCAGCTAATTTTTTGTATTTTTAGTAGAGACGGGGTTTCACCATGTTGACCAGGATGGTCTTGATCTCTTGACCTTGTGATCCACCCGCCTTGGCCTCTCAATAAACCTTCCTTTTAAGACTGGCAATCAGTAACTGTACTGTAAATGGGGGAGAAAATTCCACTTATGGGATTTTTAAGGATCATTCCAACCCAGTCACAGAAATTATACTCAGGGAGGCATAGAAAATTAAAAGATTTATTATATTTGGAAGTCTTAGAGACAGGAGGCAAGGAATACCACATTAGCAGCTATATGGGAGGAGCTCCAAGGGAGCAGGCTCAACCTAGCAGGAAGCAATTGGAGAGCCTAGAGAGGCAAGAAGTACAAGCGAAAAACAGGAGGGGATTTTATTTTTGTGTTTGAATGTCACTAGGTCATAGGAGAGGTCAAGATAAGGAATTTGTGGCAGGGACCAACCTTATCAACAGATGTACCTAGTTGTCTGACAGGGACCTCACAGCTTGTTTATGGGGATATTGAGGAATCGGGAATATATAAAGTTATAAAAATTTACAATACAGTAACCTGTGATAATAGGTTATTGGTGCAAATTTTTTTTTAATGGTACATTTTTCATCCATTTTCAAGGGTTCTTAAATATTTGGATTCAGAATTCTGTTTTACTCTGAAATCTGGGTATTTGTTAGACTTGAAGTTTTTATACCATTGGGGTAAGATTTAAGTTAATGCATTTCTTCTCTCATACATGCACATCAGTCAAAGCACTCTGTTGCCTCTTTATTCAACAGCTTTAACAAGCATATTATTATCTAGAGAAATTGGAAAATTCATTTAATATGACCTGTGAAAAATCTTCTAGAGTGGATGAGGTGTCATTTCTTGTTATCACCCTTTATTTGTGACATACTCCTGGGAATAAGTTGACCTAGGAATATAATTTTCAAACCTCTCGTCGAAGAATCACTGCAATTACTACTAATGACAAAAAGAGTCTCTTAATGATAGGCTTGTGTTCTAATGGCATATATTTCTTGTTAGTGCAGATTTATATTATCATCTTTTCTTTACTAAAGAATTATTACTGAGCTTCAAGATGTATCACAAGTATCACTCCTCTGGTTTCTATCTCCGTAAAGTAGAATACGTGTCTCCTCCCCCATTCTCCCATCAAAAAACTTTTTACATAACTATTTTTTTTACATGAGACTGCAATTACTTATTCACCTGTCAATCTACCCACGGAAATTATAAACTCCTTGATAACAAGTCTTCATATATCCCTAGTGCTTACCACAGTGCCTAGTATATAGCAGCACTCAATAAATATTAGTAATACATTGGAAAGGAAAAAAAAAACAAGGATAAAAGAAGGAGCAGAAAAGAGATGAAAAGTAGGATGATTACAGAAACAGTCTGAAGCAAAACGTGATATTGTAAGTGTAGGCGTGTATGTACACATGTGTATGTCACGTGTGTGCATGTTATTGGCAAATAGGAATGAGATCATATAGAACAAATTAAAATCATAAAAAGATTGATGCTTGCTCAGTCCCCTTAAGCCATATTGTAGAGGTTTGAAACCTCATTAAAATATTTTAGTTCTTTCTAGAGAAGCAAGTTTTTTATGATATCTGCCTCACTACTATACCTTATTTGCTTTCTTTTTCTATCTCATCAACCCTCTGAAGAAATAAGTAATACTGAATGCATATTTTATAAGTGCATGATAAATATCTGGTGAATAAATCCATGAGTGAATGAATGAACACCTAACAATGAAAGAATACCTAAAGCATAAGTTAAAAATATGATCTGGTTTTCCTACTTAGAATTTTAAAATTTTGCTTGAAATATGTTTATTCCTTAGTGAAGTGATTGTTGATGTTTCAATAGCAAGGGATACATTTTCTAAAACATTGCTAATTAGATATGGATAAATTCAGAGTAACTGTCCTTTCTGTTCAAAGTGGGGGCTGTTGAAAGCCTTGTCCTGGTCTATTCTAGACTAATAACTTTCTAGTCACTAGTTTGACTTTGCTGTCTAAAAAGCAAAAGAGTTGTTAATTAGCAAATATGAATAGTACTTGATTGACTCTACCAAATTAGATCTTGTTGACCTGCCATAGTGAATTTATCATTAGCATGTATTAGATATACACACACACACCAAAAACAATTGCTCTAATTGGCTTAAGCATTCCAGATTGTTCATGGTATTCCTCTTTTCACTCAAGGACAGTGTAGCTGAAAACAACAAAACTTTAGAGTCAAATGCCTGTGAACATATTTCAGTTCTTCACCTTTCAACTGTAGGCTCTGGGAATACTGTTTAACCTATCTAAGCTTCAATAATCCAGTATATAAAATGGTAATAATAATCCTTTGTTACAGTATTATTATGACAATCAAAATAGATAACAAATGGAAAAGCTTATTTGATTTGTATCTTATAACATGCCTAGTGTTTATTAGATACTTGGGAAATCTTTTTAAACAGAATTATTTAGGATTAATTTAGGACTAATGCTGTCAAAACAGTTTTGAAGTTAAAGAAGGTTTTCTGGCTAGATTCATGAATTCATTTATTCGGTAGACATTTATTGGGAGAACTTTGAAAGACCTGTACAGTTGACCCTTGAACAACATGGGTCTGAATTAAGCAGGTCCATGTATACACAGATTTTCTTCCACCTTTGCCACCCCCAAGACAGCAAGATTGACTTGTCCTCTTCTTCCTACTCCTCAGCTTACTCAATGTGAAGACAATGAGAATGAAGACCTTTATCATGATCCACCTAGACTTAATGAAGAGTAAATATATTTTCTCTTCCTGATTATTTAACATTTTCTTTTCTGCAGCTTGCATTATTGTAATAATATAATATGCAATACAAATAACAAAAAAATGTGTGAACTGACCATTTCTGTTATTATTAAGATATCTGGTCAACAGTAGGCTATTAATAGTTAAGATTTGGGAGAGTCCAAAGTTAAATGAGAATTTTCAACTGCAAAAGAGGTCTGTGTCCCTAACATCAGGTTGCTCAAGGGTCAACTATAAAGACACTGAGATATTATCTCTGTCTTCAAATGGGTTATGATCCATTTATGGAGATAAAATACATGCATGTATGACTAAAATACTATGTAAGATATGATACAATTAGATTTTGAAAACTGTTTTCTACAGCTATATAAAAATATCTTCCCCAAATTAGTGTATTTGAACAACTGACTACAATTATTCATATATATATATATATTTTTTTTTTTTTTTTTTTTTTTTTGAGATGGATTCTCACTGTCGCCCAGGCTGGAGTGCAGTGATGCAATCTCAGCTCCCTGCAACCTCCACCTCCCAGGTTTAAGCAATTCTCCTGCCTCAGCCTCCTAAGTATATGGGATTACAGGTGCCTACCATCTTGCCTGGCTACCTTTTTTGTATTTTTAGTAGCGACAGGGTTTCACCATGTTGGCCAAGCTGGTTTCAAACTCCTGACCTCAGGTGGTCCACCAGCCTCTGCCTCCTGAAGTGCTAGGATTACAGGTATGAACCACAGCTCCTGGCTACTCATATCATTTTTTAAACAAACATTGTCACTCTAATTACTCACTATCAAAATTGGCTTCCTAAGTCATGCTAATAGCTACTGTATTAGCTCTCCATTGCAATTATGATCTTCCTTTCTAATTGGTACCTTTTGCAGCCATTTAAAACGCCAAAATTTGTAAGGATATTTTCAGTAGCTTCATTTTGTTAGTCAAGATGCTTCCAATTCACAAGACAAGCCCCACTGTGATAGCAATGAAAATGGTACCTAAGTAGTCTTTGTGTGTGTGTGTGTGCATGTGTGAGTGTATGTATGTGTGTTTCCCAGAGTCAAAGCAATTCAATAATTCATGACATGTTAGTGCTGAGATGTCAGGCAATGACTTGGAAACCAGGCCTTTTGTTACCAAAATAAATGAAAGAAAAACTTAAAAGGAAGGAATGGTGAAGAATAAAGATAAATGGAGGCTGGACATGGTGGCTCACACCTGTAATCCCAGCACTTTGGGAGACCAAGGTGGGCAGATAACTTGACGTCAGGAGTTCAAGACCAGCCTGGCCAAACTGGTAAAATACATTTCTACTAATAAAAATACAAAAAAAAGCTGGGTGTGGTGGCACATACCTTTAATCCCAGCTACATGGGAGGCTGAGAGTGGTTCATAGCAGAATGGCTTGAACGGGGGGGAGAAGGTTGCAGTGAGTTGAGATTGTGACCCTGCACTCCAGCCTAGCACTGCACTCCAGTCTGGGTGATAGAGTGAGACTCTGCCTCAAAAAAAATTAATTTAATTTAAAAGATGAATGGAGGCATGAGAGTAATGGATAAACTAAGAATGAATAGATAGTAGTATAGTAGTGTCAGCTGAAAGCACACATGTGATTGCTAAATGTGTGAACTCAGATCTGAGAGCTTACAGCAAACTAAAAGATGTTTTGAGCTTTATATAGGAATATCAATATGCCACATTAAAATCTGAAACTTCTATTCAACCCGAATGGCTGTCCCCAAAAGACTGCTTCATACTTTAGTTGTGTTACTATTATTTAAAGATATTTTGCTAAATTCTGTACTAAGTTTGAGTAGTCACATTTATCATTATTAACTAAGCAACTAGAAGTTTTGATATTACCTATTGGGTTTTTTCTAAAATGAATACTATGTAATTTCTGCTTTTTAGGAAGAAACTAGACTATTATCAATCTGTGACAAGCTCTCATACTTTGCTGAGGAATATAATATTTTAGTTATTCTCTTCACTATTCTCCAAAATGCCACTCACTATCTCTGTGGATTCATGCAAGTTATTTAGCTTCACTGAGCCTCAGTGTCTTTTTCTACAAAATGGAAATAATATCTGTGTTTATAAGTTTGAGATAATATATATGTCAGGGAATATTATATACATAAGTATCATTATTATTAATATTCCTAATGTTTTGCTATTTTATTTATTTCATTATGGTAAGAGCACTTAATATGAGATTTTTCCCTCAACAAATTGTTTGTGTACATTGTTATTGACTACACGGACAGTATTGCACAGCAGATCTCCAAAGCTTATTACCTTGCTTGACTTATAATGCCCATTGATTAGTAACTCCCCATTTCTCCTTCCCCCTTGTTTGCCATATCTTTACTCTTCACTTCACTTACCATTAGAAACATCTGTCCAACCACTCTCTACAACTTTGGAGGATATCGTGCTGAATGCATGTAATTATAAACCAGAGTTCCAGAGGAAAGAACTTTGCAAGTTGTGAAGTTCAATAAAATGCAGAAAATGGACAATAAACTTCTTAATAAATTTTAGTACCCCTGATACTCTTCAATAAATAAAAGTTTAAATCAATATCTTCTCCCCACCCCACACACACACAAAAGAACTATGGAAGTGATCACATGCTCGAGCTATGGAAGGACAAAATCAGCCCTTTGCACTAATCTAGTTCAAGTTATAAAGCCAAAATATACAATCTCTAATCTAGAAGGACAGTAGCAAGTAATTTTAAGTTATAAAAAAGCTTCTAAGCAAAGAAAAAGATAGTTTTAGATGCCGAAAAAAAAGTAAAATTAAATGAATAGAGAACAATTTTGATAAAATGCTTACTTTCTTTTTATGAGACAGAGTTTCACTCTTGTTACCCAGGCTGGAGTGCAATGGTGGGATCTCGGCTCACCGCAACCTCCGCCTCCTGGGTTCAGGCAATTCTCCTGCCTCAGACTCCTGAGTAGCTGGGATTACAGGCACGCGCCACCATGCCCAGCTAATTTTTAGTATTTTTAGTAGAGACGGGGTTTCACCATGTTGACCAGGATGGTCTCGATCTCTTGACCTTGTGATCCACCCGCCTCGGCCTCCCAAAGTGCTGGGATTACAGGCTTGAGCCACCGCGCCTGGCCTACTTTTTTTTTTTTTTGAGACATTGATCTGGGCTCACTGAATCCATCTCCTGGGTTCAAGCGATTCTCCTGCCTCAGTCTCCTGAATAACTGGGATTATAGGTGTGCACCACAATGCCTGGAAAATTTTTGAAAATATTTTTAGTAGTGACAAGGTTTCACCATGTTGGTCAGGCTGGTCTTGAACTCCTGACCTCATGATCTACCCGCCTTGGCCTCCCAAAGTGCTGGGATTACAGGCATGGGAAAATGCTTACTTTTTTTTACAATAAATGGAGAAAGAACAGTTCTCGGATTGAAAGAAAGTATTTTTATTTATGTGAGGTCTACAAATGTGTTTAATAATATTAAACATCTTACTTGTGAATAGATCCCGCAGAGAATCCATAGATTTTCCTGTACATACATGATCAAAAGACAGGTTAGCCTTTTAATAGCAGCTTATACAAATGGAGGTATATTCCTGTCATAATATTACGAGGAGCTTTTTGGCTTTATTTCCCTTTTACCATTATATAAGCCTCTGCATTGAAAGGCAGCATATGATAAAATACAGTCATATTGCTAAGAAGCTAAAAAATAAAGTTGAGAGGCAATAATAACATACAATAATAATATACATATATATAATTATTTAGAGCTTGAAGCAAGCATATCAAGAATACAATAATAATAAAATGTAACAAACACTGCCACAGTCTCTGAAAGGGAAGCACAGCATGTTGCTGTGGAGCAGCACCAAACAAATTAACAAATCCTCTGAAAACAAGGAACTCTTCCCAAGAAATATTAATACACAATATTCAAATATACAGCATACACAAGAAAATACAACAGAGAGATCATTTGTATTCCAATCACCAAGGCTGGCTAAAGGCTGACTTAATTGGTCTCATTTCAAAGGGCTTCTCCTCCAGATCACATATGGATGCAATGATAACCTCTTATATCAGTACTGCTTTTTGGGCAGGGCAATTTCTTACGAGCACAAGAGCTGCCACTCAGGATGCCTCATTCCCCTGCCACAGGTCCTGCTGCCCCACTGCCTCTCCTCCATTGTACTACCTAGCAATAGCTGCTCTCTGCCACTCAGGAAGAAAAGAGATATTAATCAGTTTTAACAGAGGCTCACAATTTCCTTTACTCTACTCAGAAGAAGGCTGCAAGAGCAACAGTCATGAGAGAGAGAAGGCAGCAGCAGCAATAAAGTAAGGTTTCTAACTGCGCTGACTTATACTCCTCTCTGCAAGGAACTGAGGAAATATTCAAAAAGGAAACTGTGCCTTCTATTTAGGAATGCACCTAAATGCACCTTAGCAGAACCTTATTCTGAAAAGAGGACTTGCCATTGAGTACATACATCATTAACCTTCAAGAGAAAATGGTTACATGTTTGCAACACTGAATACAATGGGTAATAGCCACTTTGCCACCTATATGATTCCTAATTCTGTTACTGGGTATTGTACAGCTCTGGGGAAAGCAGGGGCACATACATACAAAACACTGTGAAAAAATGGTTCCCATTCTTATGAGTGTAATACCTATTATAGAAATGCTGTCATTATTGTATTATGTTAAAAAATAGATACGATTGGGCCTGTCGAGAAAAAGACATAATTCACAGTAACAACAGCTATTTCTTATTTTCATTCATTCATTAAAAAATTATAGTATTTATTCAGAGACTTCCATGTGCCAGAATGTCAGAATCTATTTTTGATATTGTTCAGCTCTGGGTAAAACACATGCATATGCTCACATATAAACTCCTGTGAGACAATGCCCTCCATTATTAAGTGTATATAATTCCTATTATATAAATGGTAGCATTATTCTAACTTATTAAAAATAGACATATCTGAGTCTGTCAACATAAAGATGTAATTCATGTTGAAGAACCAGCTTTTTCATTCATTCATTCATTCAAAACTATTTACTAAGAGCCTTTCATCAGCCCAGAGCAGCATGTGTTCCTAGAGAATACAACACACAAGGTCAAAAACAGTCTCCACTTTTTTTTAATTTTTTTTATTTTTTTTAATTTTTTATTGGATTATAGGTTTTGGGGTACATGAGCAGAGCATGCAAGACAGTTGCGTAGGTACACACATGGCAGTGTGCTTTCTTTTCTTCTCCCCTTCACCCACATTTGGCATTTCTCCCCAGGCTATCCCTCCCCACCACCCCCTCCCACTGCCCCTCCCCTTTTCCCCCCAATAGACCCCAGTGTTTAGTACTCCCCTTTCTGAGTCTCCACTTTTATGGAGCTAACAGTGCAGAGAGACAGTCAGAAATTATATCAGCAGTGCTATTCATGAGGATAAGTGCTCAGAGGGAGGAAGTGAAGGGCACTGTGCAACACCTAGGCTGATGAAGATGAGTCTGGAATGACTTCAGTATGCACTGGATATCCGGTTTAAGAGGCAGATGGGTTAGGTTCCAGCAAAGGGAGAAGCAAATGTGAAAGTCCTAAGCTAGGACAAAGGGAGTGACATTGCTAAGAACAGAGTGAATGTAGGAAGGCAGCATCAAAAAACGATCAGAAGCAGATACAACACATCAGCGGGGGCCAAATTAAAAATAATTTATCCCTTAATATGGGTTATGAATTTTATCTCAAGGGCTACTAAACTAAAGGAAGTATTCTAATCAGATGAATTACAAGGTCAGATTGGTGGTACAACAAGGGAATAAATTTGAGGAATATAACCCTGAAGTTAAGGATATACGGTGTGAAGAGTCTTAACATGTTTATTTAGTGTCAGTAAATCCTGGTGGCTCGAGCTTGAGTAGCTATGGCAAGAACACTAGAAGTCTTTGGAGAGGAAACTGAATGGCAAAGTGAGCAGAGCATGGGCAAACACGTACACAAAATATAAAAAGAAAGCAGGGTCAATGTTGGTACCCATATGAATTGGAAAACTGGGAGGATGGTAAGAACAATTAATGAAAAAGTAACACAATAGGAGATGTAGGTTTAGGAGACCAAGAAAGATAGGTTGTGTTTTAAAGCTGTTGAATAAGGATGCCTACAAGACTTCTAAATAAAGATATCCAAAAATCAAGAAGCTATATGGATCTG
Source organism: Callithrix jacchus (assembly GCF_049354715.1). Classification (NCBI taxonomy): domain Eukaryota; kingdom Metazoa; phylum Chordata; class Mammalia; order Primates; family Cebidae; genus Callithrix; species Callithrix jacchus. The sequence continues at coordinate 54,527,989 of NC_133502.1, forward strand.
AAGTTCCAAAAAGAGTATAGGCTCGAGATAAAATTTGAGAGCAAGCGGCACTATCAATTATGTGATATCAAATAGGGAGAGTGTGTAAAGCCAAAGAGAGCAAAAGGAAGCCTGAGAACATTCATGTTTTTTATTTATTTTATATTTTTTATTGCATTTTAGGTTTTGGGGTACATGAGAAGAACATGCAAGATAGTTGCATATGTACACACCTGGCAGTGTGATTTGCTGCCTTCCTCCCCTTCACCTATATCTGGAATTTCTCCCCATGCTATCTCTCCCCACTCCCCATCCCCACTGTCCCTCCCCTATTCCCCCCAACAGACCCCAGTGTGTAGTGCTCCCCTCCCTATGTCCATGTGTTCTCATTGTTCAACACCCACCTATGAGTGAGAACATGCAGTATTTCATTTTCTGTTCTTGTGTCAGTTTTCTGAGAATTATGTTCTCCAGGTTCATCCATGTCCCTACAAGGGACACAAACTCATCATTTTTGATGGCTGCATAATATTCCATGGTGTATATGTGCCACATTTTCCCTGTCCAGTCTATCATTGATGGGCATTTAAGTTGGTTCCAGGTCTTTGCTATTGTAAACAGTGCTGCAGTGAACATTCGTGTGCATGTGTCCTTATAGTAGAATGATTTGTAGTCCTTTGGATATATACTCAGTAATGGGATTGCTGGGTCAAATGGAATTTCTATTTCTAGGTCCTTGAGGAATTGCCACACTGTCTCCCACAATGGTTGAACTAATTTACACTCCCACCAGCAGTGTAAAAGTGTTCCCATTTCTCCACATCCTCTCCAGCATCTGTTGTCTCCAGATTTTTTAATGATCACCATTCTAACTGATGTGAGATGGCATCTCAATGTAGTTTTGATTTGCATCTCTCTAATGACCAGTGATGATGAGCATTTTTTCATATGTTTGTTGGCCTAATGTATGTCTTCTTTTGTAAAGTGTCTATTCATATCCTTTGCCCACTTTTGAATGGGCTTGTTTGTTTTCTTGTAAATCTGTTTGAGTTCTTTGTAAATTCTGGATATCAGCCCTTTGTCAGATGGGCAAACTGCAAAAATTTTTTCCCATTCTTTTGGTTGCCGATTCACTCTAATGGCTGTTTCTTTTGCTGTGCAGAAGCTGTGGAGTTTGATTAGGTCCCATTTGTCTATTTTGGCTTTTGCTGCCAATGCTTTTGGTGTTTTGGTCATGAAGTCCTTGCCTACTCCTATGTCCTGAATGGTTTTGCCTAGATTTTCTTCTAGGGTTTTTATGGTGTTAGGTCTTATATTTAAGTCCTTAATCCATCTGGAGTTAATTTTAGTGTAAGGTGTCAGGAAGGGGATCAGTTTCTGCTTTCTGCACATAGCTAGCCAGTTTTCCCAGCACTATTTATTGAACAGGGAGTCCTTTTCCCATTGCTTGTTTTTGTCAGGTTTATCGACGATTGTATGGTTGTAGATAGGTTGTGTTGCCTCTGATGCCTCTGTTCTGTTCCATTGGTCTAGATCTCTGTTTTGGTACCAGTACCATGCTGTTTTGATTACTGTAGCCTTGTAGTATAGTTTGAAGTCTGATAGTGTGATGCCTCCCACTGTGTTCTTTTTACTTAGAATTGACTTGGCTATGTGGGCTCTCTTTTGGTTCCATATGAAGTTTAAGGTGGTTTTTTCCAGTTCTGTGAAGAAGGTCATTGGTAGCTTGATGGGGATAGCATTGAATCTGTAAATTACTTTGGGCAGTATGGCCATTTTCATGGATTCTTCCTAACCATGAACATGGAATGTTTCTCCATTCATGTTTTTAAGAGAACAGATAACCACAGAGGCAATGAGAAGTAATTTTGGAGAAACCAAGTAAAGACTGTTTCTAGAAAGAAAAGTAATTTGTACTATCAATTGCTGTTGAGCTACCAAGAAAAATGAGGACTAAATATGTCTACCCTAAAGTAAGAAATATCTAATGTCAGTAGAATTAGTTACAGGGAGTGGTTACAGATAAGCCAGACAAAAATGGGTTAAGGTGTAAGCTGAAAATTGAGACAACATGGTGACTTCTTTTATCAGATGTTTAGAGCAAGAAGTATTTTGTCTGAGACAAGATATTGCAACTATAAAATTAACATTGATGTATGTACTCAATGGCACGTCCTCTTTTCAGATACTCATCTCGACAAGGACTCTGGCTCTTACCTTTGAAAATATTCTCCACAGGTATGTTGCATTATGTTTTAGAAGTAGAAGCACTGACTGCCCTGTTCTTAGACATTCTTCACAAACATCCTTGAATAATAGAAAGAATATCCTCTCCACAGAAAATTGCAGGAATGCTTAATGATCACTAAAAGATATTTAGGTTTCCTAAAGTCAGGGTTTCTCTTGCATAATATAACACATGTCACATGCAGGTATCACCTGGGTCACTTCACATCTCCTTGTGGAAACTGAGGTTCGGGGATCTGACACAAAAACACTGTTACCCTGGCTAGTGCTATTACTATGAATAATATAAAGTCCCGTCCAAGAAGACTCAGGTCTTCTGCCAGCATCCAAGAAACTCTTTGCTTACCAGTAAGTGAAAATCTGATTCTACACAGTCCTTAACATTTGGACCATTTGCACCATTGTCCTGGCATTGCTCAGATCTTTGACTTTTTGTGACTAATGTTACCTAAAAAGCCAGAGTTAAAAGTGCTACTGTAAAGAGAAGGCATACTGTTTTATGTACTATTCTCTCAAATATATATCGTCAATTCCAATGTAAGCAGCAGTATAAATTAGAAAAATGAGACTGCATCCTGCACATCACTGACAAGCTTACAGGGTAATATTTCCTGGTTCTGCATTTGAGCACATCGCTTTGAGTGCATATGCATACACACAGTGAGAACTGCAGTGTTGTCACTTTTATGCCAGGTTACCTATATGACACAGACATATGATTCTGGTAAAACACCATGGGGTGAATAATTTCTGAATTATGAGGCTCTTTGGAAATACATTAGAATTTTTTAAAAATGGTGTCTAATCTAAGAGGCTTATTTTTTTAATTAAAATATAACAGATTCCTTCTAAAAAATAGAATAGAATCCAACTATATCTTTAGTGAAACACTAACAGGGTGAATTAAGCATGGCTTGAATTGATGTCATTTATGCTAGCTGAGAGCCTAGTTAAAGTCATCTGAAGTCTGCTCTTGGTAAATTAAAATTCCTTAATAGCTTTTAATAGATTGAGTTCCCTTAAATAAGTAAACACCCTACCAAGCTCAAAATTACAGAAAATAAACAGGTCATGTTGACCTGAATTGCATTAAATGGTCAGCTTACAAAACGCAGTGAAAACAAAATAAAGCAAAACACACACATGCACACATATATGCACACAGAAGTGGTATGTGTATATTTTGCTCAGTAGAACATAATAATCAGAAGAAACTAATTGTGTTTAAATCATAAAGATAAGAGAAGATATTACCAGGGAAAATTAATATGAAAGATATTTTTGCTTTTTAATGTCTATTGAGATCAGCATTATACAGATGTTCTCTATCAGATAGGGCTTGTATGAGATCTGACGAGGAGAGATGAGCTATCAAGTATATACTTCATACTAAGAGGAGGATGGAACATTTAAAAAATCATACTAAGCTCCTGGAAACCCTGTGCATCATCACTGCCAGAAGCATTATGTCCTAAATGATAAGTAAGTTTTCAAACTCAGGTCTGACTACAGGCAATGCGAACATCCCTCCAAGGAGATGTCACAGCTCAGGAGCAGACACAACTAGGAAACACAAGATTTTCAGTTCTTATTATTACAAATGCTCTTTTTGGAATATAGTAGTTAAATTCCATAAATTTCTACTCAATAGGGAGTCCAGGTAGATTCTATAAGTGTTGAGAATATCACAACCCTGGCTTATTATCAATGGCTATCCGAATAGAACATAGCATTTAACAAAAAATGCTGCCAAAATAATTACTCATCTTAACGTTTTATAGCTTCCATCTATTTTAAATATGTTATTATGTAAACAGGTGAATTTTTATAGGTAATTAAATGTCACCTCTTAAAACACCCTCAGCTCTTTCTAAACTCCAATCTAGTATCTTCCAAATAAATTGATAAGTATAAAACATACTTAATGATCACACTTAAGGCAGGTAACATGTTGAAAACTGATTCCAGAGATCAAAAAGTTTATCAGGAAAGTAATAGCTCTACTGGCATATTTTTTAGAAAATTATTTGCTTCAGTTCACCAAATGCAGAGAAAAGGATAACCTAAGGATGACATTGATAGAAGCTTCCATTCCATTTCACCCGTGACAGTCTCAAGTGGTCCAATTACCTAGTATGTGTGTGTCAAGAAGTTAAAATCTCTACTTTGTTGGATTGAAGGGAAGCAAAGTGGCCAGCTTCTGCTTCAGTTGAAATTATAGTCTGAAGAATCACACCAAAACTATTAGGCTTCCTAAGTTTATTCTCTAAGTAGCTGAGCATTTCAATTTGTTTCTTCCCACTTTACCCATCTTTTTCATCATTTTTTCATCAGATAGCACTATTCTGAGTAATGGCCAAATGTCAATGGGTTCCTCCATTTGCATTTATATAAAGGAATATCTGAGGCTAGATAATTTATAAAGAAAAGTGTTTTATTTGGCACATGGTTCTGCAGGCTGTACAGACACAGCATCAGCATCTTCTCAGCATCTAGTGAAGCCTCAGGAAACAGACTCATGGTGAGACATGAAGGGATAGCCACTGTATTGCATAGTGGGAAAGGAAGCAAGAGAGATAGAAAGAAGGAGAGGATATGCTAGGCTCTTATAAACAACCACCTCTCACATGAACTAACAAAGCAAAGACATACTCATAATAGCAGGAAAGACACTAAACTATTCACAAGGGATATCCCATGACCCAAACAATTCCTACCCGGTCTTACCTCCAACATTGGAGATCACATTTCAACATGAAATTTGGAAGGGACAAATATCCAGACTATACTATTTCAGCCCCAATCCCTCAAATCTCCTGATCTTCCCCCATTACAAAATACAATCATGCCTTCCCAATAGTCCTTCAAAGCCTTAACTCATTCCATTCTAGAATTAACTCAAAAAGTCCCATCTGAGACTCAGAGTGCCTTCCGTTTATCTATGAGCCTGCATAATCGAAAGCAAGTTATTTACTTCCAAGATACAATGGTGGTACAGGAAGTGGATAAACATTCCTTTTCTAAAAGAGAGAAATTGGCCAAAAGGGCAACAGGCCCCACACATGTCCAAAACACAGGAAAGATGTTAAATGTTAAAGCTACAAAATAATCTTTGATTTTATGTCATTCATCCTGCACACACTGGTACAAACAGTGGGCTCCCAAAACCTTGGGTAACCCTGTCCCTGTGGCTTCCCTGGGCACAGCCTATATGGTAACTCTCATGGGTTGGAGTTGAGCGCTTGTGAATTTTCCAGGCTCAGGGTGCAAGCTGCCAGTGACTCTGTCAGTTAGCTCCATTCCTTTAGCTCCACTAGTCCCCATTTGGGACTCTGTGTGGAAGCTCCAATTTTACATTTCTCTTTGACACTTCTCCAGTAGAGTCTCTCTGTGAGAGCTCCGCCCCTGTTGCAGGCTTCATCCTGGACACCTAGTCTTTCCCATATTTATTAGTCCATTTTCACACAGCAGATAAAGACATACCTGAGACTGAACAATTTACAGATGAAAGAGGTTTCATGGACTTATAGTTTCATGTGGCTGGGAAGCCTCATAATCATGGCATAAGGTTAAAGGCATGTCTCACATGTTGGCAGGGAAGAGAAGAGAGCTTGTGCAGGGAGACTTCCCTATTTAAAACCATGATCTCATGAGACTTATTCACAATCATGACAACAGCATGTGAAAGACCTGCCCCCATGATTTAATTATCTCCCACCAGGTCCCTTCCAGAATACATGAGAATTCAAAATGAGATTTGGGTGGGGACACAGCCAAATTATATTATTCTGCCCCTGGCCCTTCTAAAATCTCATGTCCTCACATTTCAAAACCAATCATGTCTTCCCAACAGTCCCCCAAAGTCTTAACTTATTTCAGCATAACTCAAAAGTCTACAGTCCAAAGTCTCATCCGAGACAAAGCAACAAAATCTAATCTGAGACAAGGCAACTCCCTTCTGCCTATGAGCATGTAAAATCAAAAGCAATTTACTTCCTAGATATGATGGGGGTATAGACATTGGGTAAATACAGCCATTCCAAATGGGAGAAAATGCCCAAAACAAAGGGACTACAAGCCCCATGAAAGTCTGAAATCCAGCCAAGATGTCATATCTTAAAGTTCCAAAATGATCCCCCTTGACATCATGTCTCACATCCAGGTCATGCTGATGCAAGAGGTGGGCTCCCATGCCTTGAGCAGCTTTGCTCCCGTGTTTTGCAGGATACAGTCCTGTTCCTGGCTGTTCTATAGAGCCTACATTGAGTATCTGCAGCTTTTCCAGGTGCATGGTGCAAACTGATAGTGAATCTACCATTCTGGAGTCTGCAGGAAGACAGTGAGCCTCTTCTCTCAGCTCTTCCAGGCAGTGTCCTAGTAGTGACTCTGTGTGGAAGATTTAACCCTGCATTTCCCTTCTGCACTACCCCAGCAGAGGTTCTCCATGAGGGCCCCACCTTTGTAGAAAACCTCTTTCTGGACATCCAGGGATCTCCATACATCCTCTAAAATCTAGACAGAGGTTTCTAAACCTCAATTATTGACTTCTGTGCACTTAGAGGCTTAACACCACATGGAAGCATCCAAAGCTTGGGGCTTTTACCCTCTGAAGCAACAGCCTGAGCTCTACATTGGTCCATTTTAGTTATGGCTAGAGCAGCTGGGATGCAGGGCACCAAATCCCTATACTGCATACAACAGAGGGACCTTGGACCTGGCCCAGAAAACCATTTTTTCTCCTAAACCTCTGGGTCTGTGACAGGAGGGCTGCCACATAGGTCTCTGACACATCCTGGAGACATTTTTCCGATTGTCTTGGTGATTAACATCCAGCTCCTTGTTACTTATGCAAATTTCTGCAGCTGGCTTGACTTTCTCCCCAGAAAATGGGATTTTCGTTTCTATCACATTGTGAGGCTGCAAACTTTCCAAACTTTTATGTTGTATTTCCCTTTTAAAACTGAATGCTTTGCTGCTTAGAAATTTCTTCTGCCAGATACCCTAAATCAACTCCCTCAAGTTTAAAGTTCCACAGATCTCTAGGGCAGGGGTAAAATGACACCAGTGTCTTTGCTAAATCATAACAAGAAACACCTTTACTCCAGTTCCCAACAAGTTCCTCCTCTCCATCTGAGGCCACCTGAGCCTGGATTTCATTGTCCAAATCATTATCAGTATTTTGGTTAAAGCCATTCAACAAGTCTCTAGGAAGTTCTGAACTTCCTACATTTTCCTGTTTTCTTCAGAGCTCTCCTAATGGCTCCAAACTCTGCCTGTTACCCAGTTCCAAAGTTGCTTCCACATTTTTGGGTATCTTTTTATCAGTGCCCCACTTCTGATACCAATTTACTGTATTGGTTTATTTTCACACTGTTTATAAAGACATACCAAGACTGGGCAACTCACAAAATAAGAGGTTTAATGGACTTATATTTCCATGCGGCTGTGAGGCCTCACAATCATGGCAGAAGGTAAAAGGTACATCTCACATGGTGGCAGACAAGAAACCTTCTGCAGGAAAACTCCCCTTTTTAAAACCATCAAATCTCATGAGACGTATTCACAATCATGAAGAGACTGGCCCCCATGATTCAATTAAGTCCCATGGGGTCCCTCCCACAATACATGGGAATTCAAGATAAGATTTGGGTGGGGACAGATCCAAACCATATCATCATACATCTTCTGAAATCTATAAAGGATGCCAATCTTCTTCACTATTGCATTCTGAGAGCCCACAGACTTAACACCACATTATATTCATCAAGGCTTATGGCTGTGCCTTCTGAAGCAGTGATTCAAGCTATACTTGGGGTTCTTTGAGCCATGGCTTGAGCTGAAGTAGCAGAGATACAGAGAGCAGTGTCCTGAAGCCATTCAAGGCAACAGGGCCCTGACACTGAACCACAAAACCATTCTTTCTTCCTATGCCTCTGGACCTGTGATGAGAAAGGGAGTCTGAAAGATTTCCGAAATGCCTTGAAGGCCTTTTTCCCTTTGTCTTGCCTGTTAGCACCTGGCTCTCTTTTAGTCATGCAAATCTCTGTAGCAAATCATTGCTCCACAGGTTGCTTGTATTCCTCTCTTGAAATGTCTGCTTCCCTCTCTACTACATTCCCAGACCATAAATTTTTCAAATTTGTAAATTCTGCTTTCCTTTAAACATTTTCCAGATTTGTCATTTTTCCCCCTTATCTGATCTAGGCAGTTAGAAACAGCCACACAACCTCTTGAATGCTTTACTGCTTAGAAAGTTCTTCTGCTGAACACCCTACAGAATCACTCTTAAATGTAGCATTCCACAAAGTACTAGGACATACACATAGTGCAGCCAAGTTCTTTGCTAAGGCATAACAAGGGTGACTTTTGCTCAGCCCCAATGAGTTCCTCATTTCCATCTGAAACCTCCTCCACCTGGCCTTCACTTTCTATGTTTCTATAAGCATTTTGGTCACAACCACTTAACCAGTCTGTGAAGAGTTATAAAGTTTCTTTCATTTTTTTGTTTTCTTCTGAGTCCTTCAAACTCTTCAAACCCCTGTCTACTATCCAGTTCCAAAGCCACTATCACATTTTCAGGCATGCTAGCAGTGTCCCATTCTTAGGTACCAATTTTCTATGATAGTTCATTTGTGTTGTTATCATTTGTGTTGCTGTACTCACAAATAACTGAGGCTCACATCTCAGTAGGCACTACAGGCATGGAACCAGCATCTGCTTGGCTTCTGATGAGGCCTAAGGAAGCTTAAATCATGGTGAAAGGCTAAGGCAGACCTGCTGTGTCATGTGGTGAGAGAGGAAGGGAGAGACAGAGACAGAGACGGAGAGAGGAAGTACCAGGTTCTTTTATACAACCAGCTCTCACGTGAACTAACAGAGGAAGAACTCGCTAATGCCCGAGGAAAGGGCAGCAAGCCATTCATGAGAGATCTTCTCCATGACCCAAACAACTCCCATAAGGTCCCACCTTCAATACTGGGGATCATATTTCAACTGAGATTTGGAGGGGACAAATTTCCAAACCATCTCATTCACCAACTCAGGACCAGCTATCAGAAAGCTACTATAGTTTACTATTATACATTAATAAAAGGTTTTGTTTGTGTGTGTCTATGTGGTATTTGGTACCATGGCATGGGTTTGGTAGTGTACACACACGGGAAAGACGACAAATAAAATATTTTTATAACTATAGAGAAAAGTTTATGGGAAGGTGGTTAACATGCCTGATGGAGAATCTCATAATTTTCAGCCTTAAGAATGTTTTGGATGAATCATTCAGCCTATGCACATCATATCTTCCTCCAATTATGGTTTTATACATATATCCATGTTTTTAAATCTCCAGAAAATAATCTTAAATCATCCCATTATGATATTCACAAGTATTGAAAAACAAATATTTTATTCCAAATTCTAAAATCCCTCTCTACTACCTTATATGCATATGCCCTTTTCCTGATCTTCAGAAAAACAGAAAAAAAAATCATTATCTTTAAAACATATTTGTACAGTAACCAATATGTCTAAGTTATCACCAACACAGAGAGATGGTATAATAAAAAGTAAACTGGAGCTAAAGGTTAAAAAAAAAAGTTGAATTTTAATCACAGATTCAATAGATTCTAAGAGATCCTGGATGGTGACAACCTAATTGAACCTTGTTTTCTCAACTGTCACTTGGGGCTACTAAAATTTCTATTAGTTATTGTAAATATATGTGATTTCAAATGAGACAGCAGAAGCAGCAAACCCTCTAAGGTCCTATAACACCCATAAATTTTCAGCATATAAACTGCAGTACTATTTCAACCAAATGTGAGTTTTTCATCTGCATAACTGTATTAAAATTTCTTCTTTACAAAGTTGCTTTTAAAATGTTATCTAGGGAACAAAATATGCAGTAACTAGTTCAGAGGAGCTGAGCAAGATGGCTGAATTGAAGTCTTCACCCACTATCATACCTCACCCCCACCACCACAGGAACAATAAAAATTTAACAACTATCTATACACACACACAGACACACACACACACACCCCTTTATAAAAATTAAAATCAGATGAGCAATCATAGTACCTGGTTTTAAGTTCATATTGCTTAAAGAAGCAATGAAGGCAGTAAGAAAGATAGTTTTGAACTCCTGATGCCACCACTCCCCTATCACCCAGTAGCACGGGCATGGTGCAGAGAGAGAATCCGCATGCTTGGGGGAGGAAAAGTATAGCAATTTGGGGACTTTGCATTAAATTGCTGTCCTGTCACAGCAGAAAGCAAAACTGGGCTCAACTAAGCTGATACAAGCTCATGCACGAAGCATTTAGTACAGCCTAAACAAGATGGGAATCACCCATCCCAGCAGTCAGAAACTGAGTTGCAGTAAACCTTGGAATTGCAGGCTAATGTGCTCTGGGGTTAGAAGTAAACTTGAAAGACAGTCTTGGCCAGCAAGACTGCAACTCCAAGGCAAGTCCCAGTACTGTGCTGGGCTCAGAGCCAGTGGAACTACATGGCATGTGACCTAAGGAGACAGCAGTTGGGGCAGCTAAGGTAGTGTTTGCATCATTCCTTCCCACCCTCAGGCAGTTCAGCTTGCAGCAATGACAGTCACTTTTTCCTTCTGTTTGAGGTGAAGGAAAAGTAAAGATGACTTTGTCTTGCATCTTGGATGCCAGCTCAGCCACAGTAGAAAGAACATCAGGCAGAGTTGTGAGGCTCTCATTCTAGATCCCAACCCCTTGATGAGATTTCTAGACACACCCTGGGCAAGAAGGGAACCCATGCCTAAAAGGGAAACCTAGTCCTTACAGGATTTACTACCTGTTGACTAAAGAGCTATTGGGCTAGGGAAATCATGACCCGGTGCCCAGAGAGTATGCCATGGGCCTTGCATGAGACTCAGATGTACACACCTGAGACTCAGAGCGCATTCTCAGCTGTGATGATTATAACAAGAGACATCTTCTGCTTGAGAAAAGTAGAGAGAAAATAATGGAGATTTAGTCTTGCACCTTAGGTACCAGCTCAGCCACAGTAGTGTAGGGCAGGGTGAGTACATAGAATCCCCTACTCCAGGCCTTGGCTCTTAGATGATATTTCTGGACCTGACCTGAATCAGAAGCTAATACATGGTGAGAACCAGGGCAGGCAGCATTCACCACAAGCTGACTGAAGATCCCTTGCATCTTAAGTGAACGTTGGCAATAACCGGGCAGTAATTTATGTGGGCCTTTGGTGGTGGTAGCCACACGGAGAGGTTCCTCTGCCTGTGAAAATGGAAGGGAAGAGTGAAAAGGACTGCATCTCATGGCTTGAGTTCTAACTTAGTCACAGTAGAATAGTGCATCTAACATTTTTTACTATAGTCCTAGCTCCTGGATGGCATCTCTGGACTCACCTGGGGCCTGGAGAATCTTGCCAACCTGAAAGAAAGGACACAAGCATGGCTGGCTTCACCATCTACTCATTGTAAAGCCCTAGATCCTTGGGTGAACATAGGCAGTAGCCAAGTAGCAGTTACAGAGGGCCTTGAGTGAGACCCAGGCCTGTGCTAACTTCAGGTCTGACCCAGCAAAGTCTTGCTGGTAGTGGCCACAGGGGTGCTTGTATCACCCAACACACAGCTTCATATGGCTCAGCACAGAGAAATTCCATTTGTTTGGGAGAAAGTAAAAAAAAGAGAACAAGAGTCTCTGTCTGGTAATTCATAGAATTCTTCTGTATCTTTTCCAAGACAACCAAAGCAGTACCTTTATGAGTCTGCAAGAGCCACAGTATTACTGGGCTTTTGGTAACCTCTAATATAGATAAGGCTTATATCACAACACCTAAGTTCCTTCAAATACCTGGAATGCCTTACAAAGAAGGATGTATTCAAATAAGCCCAGACCACAAACACTGTAATAAACATATAACTCTTCAATGCCCAGACACTGAAGAACATCATAAAGTGTCAAGACTTTATGACATATCATAAAGGTCATCCAGGAAAACATGACCTCACACACACACACACACACACACACCCACACACACACAAAACTAAATAAAGGCACCAGGGACCAATTCTAGAGAAAAAGAGATATGAGACCCTTCAGAAAGAGAATTCAAATAGCTGTGTTGATGAAACTCAAAGAAATTCAAGATAACATGGAGAAGGCACTCAGAATTCTATCAGGTACATTTAACAGAGAGAGTAAAGTAATTTAAAAGAATCAGGCAAAAATGCTGGAATTGAAAAGGCAATTGACATATTGAAGAATTCATCAAAGTGCTTTAATAACAGAATGAGTCAAGTAGAAAAAAGAATACATGGGCTTGAAGACAGGCTGTTTGCTTGAAAATATAGTCAGAGGAGACAAAAGAACAAAGTAATACAAAAGAATAAAACATGCCTACAAGATCTAGAAAATAGCCTCACAAGGGCAAATCTAAGAGTCACTGGCCTTAAAGAGAAGGTAGATAAAAAGATAAGGGTAGAAAGTTTATTCAAAGGGATAATAACAGAGAACTTCCCAAACCTAAGGTAAGATATCAATGTTCAAGTACAAGAAAGTTGTCGAATGCCAAGTAGATTTAACCCAAATAAGATTATCTCAAGGTATTTAATAATGAACCTCCCAAAGGTTAAGGATAAAGAAAGGATTCTCAAATCAAGCAAGAGAAAAAAAACAAATAACATACAAAGAAACTGCAGTATGTCTGGTAGTAGACTTTTCAGTGGAAACCTTACAGACCAGCAGAGAGTGGTATGACATATTCATGCTGAAGGAAAAAAACCTTTATCCTAGAATAGTATACCCAGGGAAAATATCCTTCAAACATGAAGGAGAAATAAGGACCTTCCCAAAAAAACAAATGCTGAGGCATTCCATCAACACCAGACCTGTCCTACAAGAAATGCTAAAAGTTTTTCAATCAGAAAGCAAATAATCCTAATGAGCAATAAGGAATGAAGGTGCAAAACTCACTGGCAATATAAAAACACAGAAAAACACAAAATATTATAATATTCCAATTATGGTGTGTACATTACTTAAAGAATCAACCAATCAAAAATAATATTATAACTACAACTACTACTCAAGACATAAACAGTACAATACGATATGAGTAGGAACAGCAATAATGTAAAAACTAGGTAGATAATGTTAAGGTGTAGAGTTTATATTAGTTTTCATATTGCTTGCATGGTAGTTTTCTGTTGTTTATGCCATCAGTATTAAGTTGTTATCAGTTTAGAATAATGGATTATATTATTTGCAAGACTCATGTTAAACTTAAATTTTAAAAAATGCAATGAATACACAAAAAGTAAAAAGCAATAAATGAAATCATACCATCAGAGAAAATAACACCTTCACTAAAATGAAGAGAGGAAAAGAGGAAAGATGGGGGAGAATACCACAAAACAACCAAAAAATAAATAACAAAATGGCAGAAGTAAATCTTTACTTATTAATAATAACTGTCCAGACATGGTGGCTCATGCCGATAATCCCAGCACATTAGGAGGCCGAGACAGGTGGATTACATGAGATCAGGAGTTTAAGACCAGCTGAGCCAACATGGCAAAACCCCATCTCTACTAAGAAAGTACAAAAAATTAGCCAGGCATAATGGCAGCTGCCTGTGATCCCAGCAATTCAGGAGGCTGAGGCAGGAGAATCACTTGAACCCAGGAGGTGGAGGTTGCAGCGAGCTGAGATAGCGCCATTTCATGCCAGGCTGAGCAACAAGAGCAAAACTTCATTTCAAATAATAATAATAATAATAACCTTGAATGTGAATGGACTAATATCTTCAATAAAAAGACATAAAGTGGTTGAATAGAGGAATATAAATGAACTAATGGAGAAATATAGAGAGGAATACAAATGAACTAATGGAGTTGAAAAACACAACACAAAAACTTAGCGAAATATGCAAAAGTTTGAATAGCCAAATTGATCAAGCAGAAGAAAGAATATCAGAGGTTGATGACCTACTTAATGAAATAAAACGAGAAGACAAGAATAGAGAAAAAAGGATAAAAAGGAATGAGTAAAGTCTCCAAGAAATATGGGACTATGTGAAAAGACCAAATTTACGTTTGATAGGTGTACCTGAATACGATGAAGAGAATGAATCCAAGCTGGAAAATACTCTTCAGGGTATTATTCTGGAAAACTTTCCCTATCTAACAAAGCAGGACAATACTCAACCCCAGGTAATACAGAGAACACTGCAAAGATATTCCTCAAGAAGAGCAACCCCAAGGCACATAATCGTTAGATTCGCCAGGGTTGAAACAAAGGAGAAAATACTAGGGGCAGCCAGAGAGAAAGGTCAGGTTACCCACAAAGGGAAGCCTATTAGACTTACAGCAGATCTCTCAGCAGAAACCCTACAAGCCAGAAGAGAGTGGGGGCCAATATTCAACATCCTCAAAGAACAGAACTTTCAGCCCAGAATTTCAAATCCTGCCAAACTAAGTTCACAATTGAAGGAAAAATAATATCTTTTTTGAACAAGCAAGTACTCAGAGATTTTATTACCACCAGACCAGCTTTACAAGAGCTTCTGAAAGAAGCATTATACATAGAAAGGAAAAACCAGCATTAGCCTTTCTAAAAATATACCAAAAAGTAAACAGCATCAACATAAAGAAGAATTTACATCAACGAATGAATAAAATAGCCAGTTAACATGAAATGGCAGTAACCCTAAATTTAAGTTGACTATATCCCCTAATCAAAAGATACAGCCAAAACCTAATGGTATGATACATCCAAACCCATTTCACATCCAAAGACACACAAAGACTTAAAACAAAGGGATGGAGAAAGATTTACCAACCAAATGAAGAGCAAAAATAAATAAAAAGCAGGAGTTGCTATTCTCATATCTGATAAAATAGATTTCAAAGCAACAAAGATATAGTGGTAAAAGGATCAATGCAACAATAAGAGCTAATGATCCTAACACCCAGATACATAGACACTTAGACTCAATGAGACAGAAAATTAATAAGGATATCCAGGACTTGAACTCAGATCCAGAACAAGTAAACTTAATAAATATTTATAGAGCTCTCCACTTTAAATACACAAAATATACATTTTTGTCAATACCACGTCACACCTACTCATAGGTTTAAATGAAATATTGATTGGCCATTATTAATACCCATTTTTTTAGAATAAAGCAACATTTCCATTCTCTCTCCCTCTTTTTCTTCCTCTTTCTTCCCCTCCTTCACTCCTTTTTTTTTTCTTTCCTTCTCTCAAAAACAAACAAACAAACAAACAAACAAACAAACAAACCATGCTGGGTGTGCCTGCATGCCAAACACCAATCTTGCAATACTGTCATTAAAAGTCTCACTTTCGGCTGGGTGCGGTGGCTCAAGCCTGTAATCCCAGCACTTTGGGAGGCTGAGGCAGGCGGATCATGATGTCAAGAGATTGAGACCTTCCTGGCCAACATGGTGAAACCCTGTCTCTACTAAAAATACAAAAAATTAGCTGGGCATGGTGGAGTGTGCCTGTAATCCCAGCTACTCAGGAGTCTGAGGCAGGAGAATTGCTAAAAATAAAAATAAAAAACCACAAACAAAAACCATTATGAACAAAAAAAAGTGGTTGAAGAGAATTTTAAAAAATGAAGCAAAGATCTGTTGCCTACGAATAACACACTTCATCTATAAAAAACACACATGGTCTGAAAATGAAGGGATGAAAAAAGATATATCATGTGAACTGAAACCAAAAATAGTGGTAGCTATACTTATGAATGAATGGTGTAGTTATACTTATAAATGAATGATGTATCTATAGTTACATCAGCCAAAATATATTTTAAGACAAAAACTACATGAAGAGACAAAGAAGGCCAATATATAATGATAAAAAGATCAATTCAGTCAGAGGAGTTAACAATTATAAATATATATGCAGTCAACACTGGAGCAGCCAGATACATAAAGCAAACATTATTAGAGCTAAAGAAAGACATAGCATCAATACAATAAAATACAAAGACTTCAATACCCCACTTTCACTATTAGACAGATCTTCCAGACAGAAAAATCAACCAAGAAACATCAGACTTAATCTGCATTATAGACAAAATGGATATAACACATATTTACAAAATATTTTATTCAATAGCTGTAGAGTACAGTTTTATTCCTCAGCACATAAATGAATTTCTAGGATAGACCATTAGGTCATAAAACAAGTCTTAAAACACTCAAGAAAAATTGAAATAACATCAAGTGTTATCCCTGACCACAATGAAATAAAACCAGAAATTAATATCAAGAAGGATTTTGAAGACTATACAAACACATGGAAATTAAAAAATATGCTCCTAAATGACCAATGGGCCAATTAAGAAATTAAGAAATAAATAAAAAAATTTCTTGAAACAGGTGATAACAGAAACATAGCATACTGAAACCTATGAGATATAGTGAAAGCAGTGCCAAGAGGTAAGTTTATAGCTGTTTAAATGCCCACATTAAAAAAAGAAGAAAAACTTCAAATAAATAACCTAATGAGGCATATTAAAAATCAGAAAAGCCAGAACAAACCAAACTCAAAACAGAAGAAAAGAAATAACAAAGATCAGAGAAGAAATAAATGAAATTGAAATGAAGAAAATGATAGAAACGATTAATAAAATGAAAGTTCATTTTTTGAAAAAATAAACAATATTGACAAACTTTTAGTCAAACTGAGAAAACAGTAAAAGAGAATTAAGTAAATAAAATCAAAGAAGCAAAAGGAGAAATTACATCTGATACTACAGAAGTTCAAAGATTATTAGTTGCTAGTATGAGCAAATATATGTCAATAAATTAGAAAATTGATATGAAATTGATAAATTTCTGGATATATACAACCTATCAAGACTGAACCATGAAAAAATATTTAAAACCCGAATACCCAAATAAGAAGTAACAAGATCAAAGCCATTGTAAAAAGTCTCCCAGAAAAGGAAATCCCAGGACCTGATGACTTCACTGCTGAATTCTACCAAACATCTAAAAAGGAACAAATACCAATCCCACTCAAACTATTCTGAAACATAGAGGAGAAGAGGAGAAAGAAATACTTTCTAACTCAGTCTGAGGCCAATATTACCCTGATACCAAATTAGACAAATATACATCAGAAAAGAAAACTACAGGCCAATATCCCTGATGAATATTCATGCAAAACTCCTGAACACACTGAATTGAACAACACATTGAAAGATCATTCATCATGACCAATTGGGATTTATCTCAGGGATGCAAGGATGGTTCAACATATGGATATCAACAGAATAAAGGACAAAAATAATATAATCATTTTATTTGATGCTGAAAAAGCAGTTGATAAAATTTAACATCCCTTTATGATTAAAAACAATGAAAAATTTGGGTACAGAAGGAACATTCTTCCACATAATAAAAGCCATATATGACATACCCACAGGTAATATCATACTGAATGGGGAAAAACTGAAATTCTCTACTCTAAGATCTAGAAGAACACAACAAGGATGCCCACTTTCATCAATGCTGTTCAACATACTACTGGAAGTCCTAGGTAGAGCAATTAGACAAGACAAAAAAAAGTAAAGCAGATTATATAATCTTATTTCAGAAAATCCTAAAGACTCCACCAAAAAACTATTAGAACTAATAAACAAATTCAGTAAAGTTGCCAGATAAAATCAGCATACAAAAAGCACTAGCATTTTTATATGCCAACAGTAAACACTATGAAAAAGAAATCCAGAAAGTAATCCCATGGACAATAGCTACATATAAAATAAAATACCTAGGAATTAACCAAAGAAGTGAAAGATCTCTACAATGAAAACTATAAAATAATGATGAAAGAAATTGAAGATGACACAAAAATATAAGAAGATATTCCATCTTCGTGTATTGGCAGAATAAATATATGCCCATACTACCCTAAACAATCTACAGATTCAATGCAATATCTACTAAAATTCCAATGCCATTTACAAAAGAAATGGAAAAAACATACTGAGATTCATATGGAACCACAAAAGACCCAGAATAGTCAAAGCTATCCTCAGCAAAAAGAACAAATGTGGAAAAATCATATTACTTGACTTCCAATTATTCTACAGAGCTATAGTAACCAAAATAGTATGGTACAGGCATAAAAAAAGACACATATACCAATGGAACAGAATAGAGAACCTAGAATAGAAATCCATACATCCTACAGTAAATTTGCTTTTGACAAAGTTTACAAGAACATATGTTGGGGAAAATGACAGTTTATTCCATAAATAGTTCCAGGAAAACTGGATAGCCATATGCAGAAGAATGGAACTAGACCCCCATCTCTTACCATATACAAAAATCAAATAAAAATTGATTAAAGACTTAAGCTAAGACCTCAATCTATTAAACTACTTGAAGAAAACATTTGGAAAATTCTCTAGGACATTGACTAGGCAAAGATTTCTTGAGTAATTCTCCAGAAGCACAGGCAACCAAAGCAAAAATGAATGGATATGTTTGCATCAAGTTAAAAAGCTTCTAAACAGCAAAGGAAACAGTCAAGAAAATAAAGAAACAACCCACAGAATGGGAGGAAAATGTTTGTCCCAAATATTTTATCTTATAAATAAAGCAAAGCATGTTTAGTAGTAACATACTACCACTTCTAATACTTGATAAAATTTAATACAAACTACCAATCTGACAAGGGATTAATAACCAGAATATATAAGGAGCTCCAACAACTCTATAGGCAAAAATCTAATAATCTGATTTAAAATGGGCAAAAGATCTCAATAGACATTTCTCAAAAGAAGACATATAAATTGCAAACAAAGATATGAAAAGGTATTCAGTGTCACTGATTATCAGAGAAATGCCAATCAAAACTACAGTGAGATATCATCTCATCCCAGTTAAAATGGCTTGTATTCAAAAGACAGGCAATAACAAATTCTGACAAGCATGTGGAGAAAAGGGAAAACTTTCAAAGTGTTAGTTGGAATAAAATTGGTACAACCACTATGGAAAACAGTTTGGAGGTTCCCCAGAAAACTAAAAATAGAACTGCCATACAGTTCATCAATTCCACTGCTAAGTATAATTTAAAGAAAGAAAATCAGTATGTTGATGAGATATTTGCACTCTCATCTTTATTATAGCACTGTTCACAATAGCCAACAGTTGGGACCAACCTAAGTGTCCATCAGCATATGAATAGATACAGAAAATGTAGTATATATACACACTGGTGCACTGTGCAGCCATGAAAAAGAATGAGATCCTATAATTTGCAACAACATGGATAGAACTGGAGGTTATCACGTTAAGTAAAATAAGCCAGTCACAGAAAGACAAACTGCATGTTCTCACTTATTTGTGGGAGCTAAAAATTAAAACAATTGAACCCATGAACACAGAGAGACAAGGATGGTTACCAGAGGCTAGGAAGGGTAAGGAGGTGGATTAGAGGGAAGGTGGGGATGGCTAATGGCTCCAAAAGTAGTTAAAAGGAATAAATAAGACTGAGTATTTGATAGCACAAATATTTGTAACACAGAGGATAAATGCTTGAGATAATGGATGCTTCATCTACCCCTTTGTGATTATTAAAGATTGCTTGCTTGTATCAAAATATGTCGTGTACTCCATAAATATATGTACCTATTTTGTACCCACAAAAATAAAAACTTAAAAAAAAATTAAATAAGTTAACTCAAAATCAGGTACATAGTAGATGCTCAATAAGTGTATGTAAAGCAGCTGCCCCAATACTGACTATATAATATATGATCAATAAACAGAAATAGTTAACTATAGTGTTAGAAGTGACAATACATTACTACTAAACATGCTTTGTTTTATTTATAGGAGAAAATATTTTGAACAAAATGTTTAGTGAACACCTCGTGTATCAGGCATTTAATACTTGACATCACATGTAAAACTCCAAGATGCCAAATATTAGATACTAGTTTCCCCATTTTCAAATCACAAAAATGGATACTTAAGCAGGTTTTATACCTTGCCAGGGGCTCCCAGCTCAAACTAAGTTATGCTCAATTACAATATTGCTCATGTTCAATTATAATCTTTTGCCTCCAAGGGGGTCAATGTTAAGCCCTGTACTCTTAGAAAAGCCTGGCTAGTATTGAATAAATATACATACCAGAAAATAATTACTCTTTTTCTACAAGCTCTTCAATCATTTACATAGGCTTTACAATTTTAGTCACTACCCTTTCAGTTTCTTAAAATACACTGAGGAATAGAAGAAAATGTTAATTTTATTTGTGGAATAGAACTTTAATATTTTGATTTCTCTAATAAATATGAAGAGTGATGGTAAAGAATTTAATTAAAATTGCTTTTGTTAAATAATTCCATTACTGTACTAAATGGTTTTTATTATAGAGAACTATATTTTGACATATGTAAACTCTGGTTTTTTACATCTTCCTTCTCAATATTGTCCTACTAATTATATTCCAAAAATGTTTCTCCCTCAAAATAGCTCACAATTATTTTAAGAATAGAGCAAATTACCCCTAGAGAGTAGCTTTTTGTGACTCTGCTGCTCTTTTAAATTTTCAAAAATATTGAGATTGAGATATACATTCAAATCTTGAAAGATTATGTCAGGACCAACTTCAACAAAAATAACAGACTTGGCGCTATCTGGTAATTCTTATTATTCTGGTATCATAAGCAGCTGAAGTTTATCTGTATTCTAAATGTTTCATATTTTTAACATGATGACATCTGTGTTTGCCATATTTTCTTATTACTTATAAAGCCCTCACAGTCACAGATTATTCTCTATACTTTTTGTAAACTAATTAAGTTCTTTTTATATTTTTACACTATATTTGAACCCACAAGTTTTTGACATGTACTTTAACAGGCACTTACCATTGAAATTTCTGAATAAAATACATAATGGTAAACTATTCAAATGTAGGTTTACTACAAAATATCAATGGAAAATACATTTATAGAAACAACAGTTACATTAACAAATTCAAAGCAATTCTTTTGAGAATAAAAACATCTAATCACTTGTTTTAGTACCTACTCCATTAAAAAAAAAAACTTGTAACAGAAAAAATAATTGCCCATTTCCAACCCTACCTAGCTACAATTTAACTGACTCTTCAGCAAGGAATTCCATTTCCAATCCATCCTACCTTGAACTTCACTGAAACCATTCTAGGCTATTTCACCAATATGCACTATTTTTCTTATGATTGGCCCTGGTTTGATTTTGTTTTATTTTCAATTACAATCTCTGTGATCTGAAGTAATCATTATTCTCTCTCTCTCTTTTTTTTCATCTAGTCAGATCCACTTACCAACAGATACAAGCCCAAATTCAGATTAACTCAGTCGGTCCAATCATAGAAGTGTGAGCATTCTTCATGCACTCACATGCTTTGGAACTGTTGACTCACTTAGGTGTGATGCATAGTGCTATGGCTAACTGCAACAGAGACTGACTCATGCTCAGTGTTCCAATGTCCTGGAAATTTGAGGTAAGCTACCATTACCTCTGGTCACATTCTTTCAAAAGACACACAGAGTAAAATAAAGAATAGAATTGCATATGTTTATACATATACATGTAGACATTTGTATTCACACAGTCACATAAATTTCTTCTGAGACACTCAATGAGGGAAGCAAAACGATATGATGTTTATATACACACAAAACGTAATAAACCAGGATTCAACATTCCAGAGTTATCTAAGGATAAGTTGATATACTTGTGAAATATTCTCTTTTCAAATCCCCATAACACTGTACAACTCTTTAATGACATTTATCATATTGCTTTGCATTATAGTTATTTACCTATTTACCCTACTCCCAGAATCATCTGAATACTTAATCAAGGTGAATGAGAGTATTAGATTCTGAAAGTGGCTGGATTTCCAAGAGTTAATTCTCCGTGACATTAGGACATGAAGTAAGGGGGAACTAATGATTTCATGATAATGGGCATAAGAGGGAAGACAGAAAGTTGATGTCAAGACTGAAAACAAATAAGAGATAGACTTAGATGGTGGAGCCAGGCACATGTTCCTAAGACACTGCTGCACTGGGGAAGAAGCCTTATATAAAGTGCCATTGATGTTCCTATGGGCAGGCTAGCATCTATTACAGACATTGACACAGTGTTCAGGCATTTTGTAAGCTGTAAGCCTTTAAATGTAAATGATGTTGTATATCTAACTTGTCTTTCAGGACAGTGCAAATGCCACCTCCTCTGTGAAGGTGACTTTGACAGATCCTCAGATAAGCATTAATTGCTTGCTTTTTAGTGTTATCATAACTTTTTTTATTCAACTAGCATGGCCTTTGATTCTCTATTTTATAACAAAATGTTTCTTTTGTGCCCCCACCTATAGAGTTCCTTGAAGGCTGAAACCATATCTTATATCTACCATGCTTTGCAATATTGTCCTAGAGTAGACACTTAGCACATGCTTATTTGATTGGCTTGAGTTGCTTGCCACATATAGGAGTATGGAAAGGTTTAAGTAGATTAGAATAGAAAGAACTACAAACATTAAAATGCATTGAACTAATTAAATGTATGAAATTTTGATCCTGGATCTTGAGAGGATTAAGGTACCAATAAAAAATCTACAGGTCATCAAAATAGATGCAGATTAGTGTGGATGGTAAAAAGCAAGCTGCTGAAAGTTCAGTCCTGTAACTAGGGAGGGAAGCCAATGTGGGAAACAAACTTGAGATTCCTTCCCTTAGAGCAATTACTTAACCTGTGGAAACAAATTAGATTGCCAAGGGAAATATGAGTTAGAATGCTAAGGACAAAATTTTAAAGAATACTTACATTTGTGGGTTGAAAGGAAGAAAGATTTCAGTACATAAGGCAAAGGAGGAACCTAAGGAGTAGGAAAAATATAGAAAAATCTCCAATGATAGAAATCTAGAAAGAAGTTCTAAGAATCTGTAAGGCTAAAAGGGCCATGATGTAAGAAATGGATTTGGAACTCTGATGCTGCTGACAAAAAAAGGTGAATTGGTGATGCTAAGTTGAAAAGAGATAAGCAGAAGTGGAAGATGTCCACTCATAAGAAAACTATTAAGCCATGGCCAGAGAATAATTATCTTGAAAAGACATAGGAAGAGTATACTGCTTTCAATTGCTATCAAATTAGTTCAAAGGAAGAACCTAGAAGTTATAAAGTATTTGCCCCATTAGGGTAACACCAAATTTCAGTTAAAGGAAATCATGCAAAAGGAACTGGTTGGAGGCTGTAACTATTAATACAAGCAGATTGTCCACATGGCATTGTGTAAGGGGGTTACAGGGGCACTGCAAATGACGGATATGGGCAAACGACAGACTGCATTGAATAGAAATGAATTTAGGGGAGTTCAACCTGCCTAATCTGTTTTAGGTTGTTGCCACTGGAGATATGTGAGTGTCTTAACGGCCCTAATTCTTTAACATTCTTTGTACCCCATCCCTTTATTATGTGGAGTATTAGTTTTCCCCATTAAAGTAGCAGAGTATATTTCACCACTCTTGATTTTGATTTTACCCATGTAACGTGCCTTGACCAATGAAGGAATGGCAAATGTAACGTCACCAAAGGCCTGAAAATCACTTTGGTAGTTGGGCTTGCTCTTATCCACTTCTGCTGTCATGAGAAGATTACATACAGGTAAGCTCTCTGATTTCTGGAGGAAGATGGAAAAACACATGGAGCAGAAGCAATTCACGAATTCTTGAGAAGACGTGTCCACAAGTAGCAGAGCCACTCAGCCAGGCCCAGCCTAGATGAGCTGATCTCTAGCCAGCTGAGAGCTGTATGAGCTTAAATAAATGCCTAAGGTTACATGCCCTGAGACTTTTTTTGTTGTTTTGTCACTATATTATAGTAACAGCAAATGGATTCAAAGATAATATAAATAATAACCAATATATGTTCTGTCGAGCAACAATGTAGCAGGAACTCTGTTTCAGAAACAATTTTACATGAATGATCTCATTTTGCCCTAAACCATCCTAACAAATAGACATTGTTTTATGCACATTTATTAATAATTAACTAAATTTGAAGTTCATACTGCTTTCAAGTGGAGAGACCAAGGTGAAAATTCAGGCGCCAAGGTGAAAATTCCACAAATGATGATTTTTGAACACCCTGCTTTCCTAAAGGTATTAAAGCATTGATGAAAATATTACTATAATTGCATATTATATGAAAATGATATTAAAAGTCAATGATCTCTCCAATAAAGCATAGAGTCCACACAAGTATTACTATTTAAATATGAAATAGATTATTGACTACAGTCTTCCTGGAAATTGGCCTATAATCCTTAATGCAAGGATTTCTGGGACAGGGTAGCTTGAAGAAAATGACTTAGATTTAAAGTAAGCTATCATATTTCCTACACCCTAAATTTTTGCTTGTTCGTGCCTAGGTTTGCCTACACACTGAGAGACCACTAGGTTTATGGAGCAATATCAGAATCCACCTATTCAACTAAAGAAATTAGAAAAGATGGCAAGCCTTGTCCAGCCAAACTATAAGCAAAGAGACAGGATGACCAGTCAGGCTCCAGTAGAGTGAATGTTGTGACGAAGTGATGTATTGTCGGAATTCCCCCTACAGAACGAAGACACTTATTCCTTTCACTCATCATTATTAGTAGTGTCTGTGGTGCACAGTTCACAGCTGAGTCATCCTCTGGAGATTGTTCTCCACTGAAGAGAGCTGTCTTCCCCATGAATGTGCCTTCTTTCAAGCAGCTGTATTCAGTTACTGACTGGTACAAAGGCCTGGCAATAATTTTGTGGATATGACCCCAAAAGTACAGACAACAAAAGCAAAAATAGACAAATGAGATTACATCAAACTAAAAAGCTTCTGCATGGTGAAGAACACAATCAACAGAGTGAAGACATAAATTACAGAATGAGAGAACATATATGCAAACCGTACATCTGATAAGGGGTTATCTAAAATATACAGGAACTCAAAACAGCTTAATTATAAATAGATTAATTAAAATAAAATTAACTAATTAAAAATGAGCCAAAGACCTGAATAGACATTTCTCAAAAGAAGACATATAAATGGACAACAGGTATATAAAAATGATCAATATCATAAGTTATTAGGGAAATGCAAATTAAAACCACAGTGATATATCATATCACAAAAAATAACATGTCTTGACAAGGTTGTAGAACAAAGAAAATCTTTATATACTGTTGCTAGTAATGCAAATTAGTACAGCCATTGTGGAAATCAGTATGAAAGTTTCTCAAAATGTTAAAAGTAGAACTACCATATGATACAACAATCTGAGTATATATGTGATGGTTAATAACTGAGTGTCAACCTGATTGTAGTGAAGGATATGAAGCATTGATCCTGGGTGTGTCTGTGAGGGTGTTGCCAAAGGAGATTAACATTTGAGTCAGTGGGCTGGGAAAGGCAGACCCAATCTCAATCTGGGTGGGCACAATCTAATCAGCTGCCAGCATAGAGAACACATGGAACTCAGTCTTTAAGTCATAACATCCACCTACTAATAAACATAATCCAATAAATGCTGTGTCTTCTCCATATTGGAGACTCTCTACCAAAAGAAGGAATGTCTATGGAGGATGCATCATTGTTTTCAGAGTTCTCAGAATGTAGAGAAGATGTTTGGGTAGAAGCTCTATCAGTCACTGTACAAAAGGAAACCAGACAAGAAAAGGCAATTATGTTCTCCCTTAAAAATTATTGTCCTTGAATTAGAAGAAGTATGTATTTGCACTTTAAGGTAATATTCAGAAAGTCTTTAAGGTTTTTAGAGAAAGTTATTTTTTAAACGTTTAAAAACTGTAAAATAATTTTTATAATAGAAGTGAGAACAAGAAGAAAATAATTGATTAAAACCAGCTAGCAATTAAAAATCAAGATATAGCAAGTCCCTAATTAATAAAAGAATTAAGCTCTCAAAGTACAGTTAAAACGTCAATGTTTAAAACTTAATACACTTGCCCTAAAGAAATAGTTTTCCAAGACAGCTTACTAAAACCTTTCTAAACTCATAATTTATAGAATATGTTGTGGCCTTGGGGCAGAATATTCCCATCACCACAATGTCTGTCTATCTTATATTGAGAGTAGCTCTGTAGAGGTAAGCCTGTTGACATGACATTCAGCAAAGAATGGAGTAGGACCCAGGTTTCTGAAGTCAAATGTAGAGTTTGGTATTTCTATCAATATAACACTTTGGGGACAAATAATTTTCAACCACTCTTTTTTTCTGAGAGATACAAAAAAAAAAAAAAAAAAGACCCTTTTCCCCATCACGTTCCATTGCTACTCTATGTTGCTTTTCTCCAGAGTTCACTTCACCTCTATAAACATTCACTAACAACCTCTGAAGTAAAAAGCTTTCTGATAGATTCTGTTTGTTTCTTTCCCTTTTTTTTCAACCATTGAGAAACAAAATGTAGGCTCCTACTTCTGCTTCTATTTTTATATCCTTAAGAGAAGTATGTAATACTTTGAGGTTTTCTAAAATATTTAATTATTATGACTAATGGGAAATAGAGAAAGTAAAATTGTAATTAAGAGTAATACAGTATCTGGGATTTACTTTTTCAGCAAACATTTACTAAGCACCACTTATGTACTAAGAACTGTGATTTGTACTCATTCATAATGGAGAATGAGGTATCTTTCAGGGGGTTTATAATATGATAGGATAGACAAGTAAATAGAAAGTTGCATAATAGGTAGTGCTATGATTAGGTCTGCTATAATAGAATGTGTTTCCACATTCTCATTGTTTCAATCCAAGTGAAGGGAGATCGATTACCCAAACTTTTGGCCTCATATGCCTTTGCTTCAGGAAAGGAGTGACTTAATCTAATTGATAAATTTAAGAACACATGACATGTTCAGCTCAGCTTCATCTACTTTTTTCCACTTGGAAGACACAAAGGTTTTCTCTGCTTCTCCATCCTGTAAGACAGCATACAAGTTGAGAGACCCTGAATAAGTCTGATTAATTGTGGGCTCCAGTTAGCTGGTCCGTTTGGCTCTTACACTTGACCATATTCTTCAATTTAGCGTCTTTCATATTGTTTCTTTTATTTTCTATCCTGGGCAATCGAGAATAGAGGTATTTATAATTTTATTTTAAAATGCCCAAAGTGTAAATCTTCTGAATCATGGGAACATACAGAAGAAACATCTAAACAAATTTTGCAGGTATAGGAAAGCTTTCCTTCTGAAAAAAAGAAGTCTAACATTTTAAACAGGTCATAAAGGTAAATAGCAAAAGAAAGATAATCCAAAGAGAAATAATGGCATACAGAAAGAAAGCTATGGGAGAGAAGAAAATTTGTAAACATAATTCAGATCTTACTTTATTCAGAATTTTAGATTAGTGAACATATTCTAAGTTTTACTGAGTGTCTCCAATGTACCTTTTTTTATTTATATGCTTTTTTGTTCTGATCCCACATCTTCCTACTCTATAAGATCTTCCTATTCTATAAACTTCTTAGGTGATTAAATTTTAAATATGCTTTCTTCAGAACGGTACGTGTAGTAATAGTTAACATTTTTCCAGCTTAAGGCTATTTTGTTCTCAAAAGTTAGAATCCTGATATATTCTCTTTTCTCTTATTGCTATTGACTTACCTATTTATATAACACACAGATTTTCTTCAGACTGCTAAATGCTGGCTTACCAAATATCACCAAGAAAACCTGGTAGATACAACAAAATTTAGTTTATTATTTACCAGCATAGGAGAGAACACCATCTCTTCTGCACTATGGCCCTGTCTCAAACAGATGGCAAGACTAGAATTTACTGAGAATTGCAAGTTTGATTTAAGCCAACGCTGTCACTGTGAGGCACTTGACTGGAACTACGTTAGAACTGTGACACAATAGACTAGGATGGTGGAAAGAGCAAACTAACATTTTGAGTGCAGCAACACTACAAATCTTATGGCTCTCCTCTTTTCTGGCCTGGGACTCCTCCTCAGGTTGCCCATGTTTTCCATGGACAGTGTGTGGCTTCTCCATGGTTAACTCCTTGTGATGGGGAGGGGATAGCTGTATGCAGTGCTGAGCAAAAATTCACCACCTTTAGATACATGCCACTCAATGCCACACCAGCTTTCTGGCCTGCATTCTCCACTCTCCTGCTCTCCCTAGCCTTTAGTCGACAGCAGAGAAGGGGGTGAGTGTGGGCAAGGATGGGAAGCTGTTAAACACACCTACTCAGTGACCCAGCCTGAGGAGGCATAGCCTGTCTCTGAATTTCTGAGGGGAACACACCCTGCCCAGGTGTCTATCAGAGGTGGGAGTGTGGGAACTGTAGCTCTATCCCAGGAGCTTCAGGCTTGAGGAGAGCCAGTCAACAACCTCAGTCCTGCCCCCAAAGGAACAGGCCCCACCACAGAGGAAGAAGGGGGTTTCAAGGGCTGCAGCTGAAGTCCCAGCCTTAAAGCCAAACCTTCTAGATTCTTTTGTTGGAAGCCACATTGCAGCATTTGAGAGTTTGAACAACTTTTATGTCTTATGTCTTCAATCCTCAGATTTTCCATTTCTAAAGCAGGATAGTGATACATGAATTAGAGTCTTGAGGCTATTCTTAACTGTCTGCCTCCCTTTCCTGCCCTTTCTCTTGGATAGCAGACCATGGGGCTGAGGCCAGACTGCATCTGAGTTTGGGGCTAGAGCTGCAGCTGTGGTAGGAGCAGGCTGGAATGACATAGCGCCTGAGTCAGTCAGGCCCTCCAGTAAGGCTGGTCTTGCTGGGGTCTTGGCTGCAGGTAACTGTGATCGCCAGTATGGGACGCAGTGGAGCCATGCCTTGAATGCCTCTAATGGACTTGAAAGGACTTGAATCTACTATCATCCCACCCAGCCCATCCCACCCAAACCCAATCCTACAGCTGTTCAAAGAAGCCTCTTCCACTTAACCTGCCTTCAGTGGAATTCTCCCTTCTGAGAATGCTTCTCAAGGCTGGGAACTTCAAATGCTCTAGGTAAGAGCCCTGGCCTCAAGTGGGGGCTCAAGGCACCTCTAAAAAGAGATGGTACCACTTCTTCTGAAACTATTCCAAACAACACAAAAAGAGGGAATACTTCCCAAATCATTTTATGAGACCAACATTATCCTGATACCAAAACCCAGCAGAGACTCAACAAAAAACAAAACTTCAGAATATTACCCATAATGAACATTGACGCAAAAAATCTTCAATAATATACTGGAAAACCAATTGAAAGTAGGCTTCATCCCAGATAGGCAAAGCAGGTTCAACATACCCAAGTTGATAAACGTAATCCACCACATAAACAGAACCAAAGACAAAAACCACAAGATTATCTCAATAGATGCAGAGAAGGCCTTTGACAAAATTCAACAGCACTTTATGCTAAAAACTCTCAATAAACTAGGTCTCAGCAGAATGTATCTCAAAATAATAAAAATTATTTACAACAAACCCACAGCCAATATCATACTGAATGGGCAAAAACTGAAAGCATTCCCTTTGAAATCTGGCACTAGACAAGGATGCCCTCTCTCACCACTCTCATTCAATATAATATTGAAATTATATTTTAGCCAGAGCAATCAGGCAAGAAAAAGAAATAAAGAATATTCAAGTAGGAAGGAGAAAATCAAATTGTCTTTATTTGCAGATGACATGGTTGTATATTTAGAAGACCCCATCATCTCAGCTCAAAATCTCCTGAAACTGATAAGCAACTTTAGCAAAGTCTAAGGATACAAAATCAATGTGCAGAAATCACAAGCATTTCTACACACCAATAACAGACAAACAGAGAGCCAAATCAAAAGTGAACTACTATTCACAATTGCTACAAAGAGAATAAAATACCTAGGAATACAACTAACAAAGGATGTAAAGCACCTCTACAAGGAGAACTACAAACCACTGCTCAAGGAAATAAGAGAGGACACAAACAGACGGAGAAACATTCCATGCTCATGGTTAGGAAGAATCAATATTGTGAAAATGGCCATACTGCCCAAAGTAATTTATAGATTCAATGCTATCCCCGTCAAGCTACCGATGACCTTCTTCACAGAACTGGAAAAAATCACCTTAAACTTCATGTGGAACCAAAAGAGAACCCACATAGCCAAGCCAATCCTAAGCAAAAAGAACAAAGCTGGAGGCATCACACTACATGACTTCAAACTATACTACATGGCTACAATAATAAAAACAGAATGGTACTGGTACCAAAAAAGAGTCATAGACCAATGGAACAGAACAGAGGCCTCAGGGGCAACACCACACATCTATAATCATCCGATCTTTGACAAACCTGACAAAACAAACAATGGGAAAGGATTCCCTGTTTAATAAATGGTGTTGGGGAAACTGGCTAGCCATGAGTAGAAAGCAGAAACTGGACCCCTTCCTGACACCTTACACTAAAATTAACCCCAGATGGATTAAAGACTTAAACATAAGACCTAACACCACAAAAACCCTAAAAGAAAACCTAGGCAAATCCATACAGGACATTGGCATAGGCAAGAACTTCATGACTAAAACACCAAAAGAATTGGCACCAAAAGCCAAAATAGACAAATGGGATCCAATTAAACTCCAGAGCTTCTGTACAGCAAAAGAAATAATCATTAGAGTGAACCAGCAACCAACAGAATGGGAAAAATTTTTACAATCTACCCATCTGACAAAGGGTTAATATCCAGAATCTACAAAAAAACTACAACAGATTCACAAGAAAAAAAACAAATAAACCCATTCAAAAGTGGGCAAAGGACATAAACAGACACTTTTTAAAAGAAGACATTATGAGGCCAACAAACATAGGAAAAAACACTCATCATCATGGTCATTAGAGAAATGCAAATGAAAACCACATTGAGATACCATCTCATGCTAGTTAGAATGGCGATTATTAAAAAATCTGGAGACAGGTCCAGACTCAAGATGGCGCAGTGAGAACAACCCAGGATTGAAGCTTTCGGTGAATGCGTGGAGAGGGTGAGTCAGGGTGCATTTCCACACAAATCTTTGTTGCCCACAGAACACGGAAATTCCCAGGTATAAAAGAGATGCAGGACGCCAGGCAGAGGTTTTGGCTGGTGCAGCCGGCAGCCGGTGTGGCGGATGGCCGGTGCTGTAGTGCAGTGGCGCTACACAGCGCTCCGCACAAAGCGCACGTGTCCGGGTGCCCTGTTGAACTGGCAATCTGAGACTTGAGAGGGCTGAACTTGAGACTGAATGGGACTTGGACAGTGAGCCAGCCCAGGAGATTCCAGGAAAACAGCGTTTGGGGTAGCACAGTGGGACAAACAAACGAAGATTCCAAACGCTCCCGGTAGAGAGGTTCCCTTAGGGCACAGCTGAACCCAGTACATGCAGCTCCGTGGGGGAGGGTTGTCTGCGATTACCAAGGCAATCCGCCACTACTGAGGTACATGCCCATTGCTGACGCAGTCTGCCATTGCCGAGGCAACCCACTACAACAGAGACTCTGTCACAGGGCATAGCCCGTGGCAGCAGGGTGGAGACCGCAGCAGAAGGGCAGAGCCTGCAGCAACAGGGCGAACCTCACACCAGCAGGGCGGAGCCTCAGCAGGCAAATAGTGACTAGACTGCCTCCTAGCTGGGCAGGACAGCACAACGGACACTCACAAAGAAAGCCCCAACACCCTGGAGACAGAGCATCTGAGAAAAAAAGGTTTTTTTTTTATGAGTTCTGTTGCAGCAGAATTAAACGTAGCAGCCTAACAGCCCTGAGTGAACAACAGAGCTCACAGCTCAGCACTTGAGCTCCTATAAAGTACAGACTGTCTCCTCAAGCAGCTCCCTGACCCCTCTATATCCAGAAGACTGACATTTGGCAGGCATCATTCTGGGACAAAGATAGCAGAAAAAGAAACTGGTAGCATCCCTCACTGTTCCGCAGCTGCTATAGGTGCACCCCAGACAAGCAGGGCCTGGAGTGGACCTCAGCAGTCATACAGTGGAGGGGCTAGACTGGTAGAAGGAAAACCAAGTAACAGAAATACTTCATCATCAACAATCTGGGCATCCACTCAGAGACCCAATCGAAAAGTCAGCAACTACACAGACGACAGGTGGATAAATCCACAAAGATGGGAAGAAACCAGCGCAAAAAGGAGGAAAACACCCAAAACCAGAACACCTCGCCTCCTAGAAGGAACAAAACTCCTCACCAGCAAGGGAACAAAGCTGGACAGAGAATGACTGTGACAAAATGATGGAATTACACTTCAGAAGGTGGATAATGAGAAACTTTAGTGAGCCAAAAGAACATGTTTTAAATCAATGCAAAGAAACTAAGAACCTTGAAAAAAGATTTGAAAAAAGATTCGAGGAAATGATAACAAGAATGGATACCTTAGAGAGGAATATGAATGAATTAAAGGAGCTGAAAAACACAATACAAGAACTTCACGAAGCATGCACAAGTATCAACAGCCAGATTGCCCAAGTAGAAGAAAAAATATCAGAACTCGAAGATCGACTCAATGAAATGAAACGAGAAACCAAGATCAGAGAAAAAAGCACAAAAAGGAATGAACAAAGTCTCCAAGAAATGTGGGACTATGTGAAAAGACCTAACCTACGTTTGATAGGTGTACCAGAAGGGGACGAAGAGAATGAATCCAAGCTGGAAAATACTCTTCAGGGCATCATCCAGGAAAATTTCCCCCACCTAGCAAGACAGGCCAACACTGAAATACAGGAAATACAGAGAACACCACAAAGATATTCCGCAAGAAGAGCAACCCCAAGGCACATAATTGTCAGATTCAACAAGGTTGAAATAAAGGAGAAAATACTAAGGGCAGCCAGAGAGAAAGGTCGGGTCACCCACAAAAGGAAGCCCATCAGACTCACAGCAGATCTCTTGGCAGAAACACTACAAGCCAGAAGAGAGTGGGGGCCAATATTCAACATCCTTAAAGAAAAGAAATTTCAACCGAGAATTTCATATCCAGCCAAACTGAGCTTCAGAAGTGAAGGAAAAATAAAATCCCTTGTGAACAAGCAAGTACTCAGAGATTTTGTCACCACCAGGCCTGCTTTACAAGAGCTCCTGAAAGAGGCACTACACATAGAAAGGAACAACCAGTACCAGCCATTCCAAAATCACACTAAATGCTAAAGAGCATCAACATAATGAAGAATCTACAACAACAAAAGGGCAAAACAGCCAGCAAAAATCAAAATGGCAGTATCAAATTCACACATAACAATATTAACCCTAAATGTAAATGGACTAAATGCACCAATCAAAAGACACAGACTGGCAAATTGGATAAAAATCAGTGTGCTGTATCCGGGTAACCCATCTCACATACAAGGATACACAAAGGCTCAAAATAAAGGGATGGAGGAAGATTTACCAAGCAAATGGAGAGCAAAAAAAAAGCAGGAGTTGTAATTCTCATCTCTGATAAAATAGACTTTAAAACAGCAAAGATCAAAAGAGACAAAGGCCATTACATAATGGTAAAAGGATCGATACAACAAGAAGAGCTAACTATCCTAAACATATATGGACCCAATACAGGGGCACCCAGATACATAAGGCAAGTTCTTAATGACTTACAAAGAGACTTAGACTCCCACACAATAATAGTGGGAGACTTCAAAACTCCACTGTCAGTATTAGACAAATCAACCAGATAGAAAATCAACAAGGATATCCAGGGCTTGAACTCAGACCTGGAGCAAGCAAACATGACAGACATTTACAGAACTCTCCACCACAAATCCACAGAATATACATTCTTCTCAGCACCACATCACACCTACTCTAAAATTGACCACATAATTGGAAGCAAAGCACTCCTCAGCAAATGCAAAACAACTGAAATCATAACAAACAGTCTCTCAGACCATAGTGCAATCAAGTTAGAAATCAGAATTCAGAAACCAACCCAGAACCGCAGAGCTTCATGGAAACTGAACAACTGGCTCTTGAATGTTGACTGGATAAACAATGAAATGAAGGCAGAAATCAAGAAGTTCTTTGAAACCAATGAGAACGAAGACACAACATGCCAGAATCTCTGGGACACATTTAAAGCAGTCTCTAGAGGAAAGTATATAGCAATAAGTGCCCATATAAGGAGAATGGAGAGATCCAAAATTGACACCCTATCGTCAAAATTGAAAGAGCTAGAGGAGCAAGATTAAAAAAACTCAAAACCCAGCAGAAGACAAGAAATAACTAAGATCAGAGCTGAACTGAAGGAGTTAGAGACACGAAAAACCCTTCGAAAAATTAATAAATCCAAGAGCTGGTTTATTGAAAAGATCAACAAAATAGACAGACCACTAGCCAGATTGATTAAAAAGAAAAGAGACAACAACCAAATAGATGCAATAAAAAATGATAAAGGGGAAATCACCACAGATTCCACAGAAATTCAAACCATCATCAGAGAATATTACAAACAACTCTATGCACATAAACTAGTAAACCTGGAAGAAATGGATAATTTCCTGGGCTCCTGTGTCCTCCCAAGCCTAAAGCAGGAGGAAGCTGAAACTATGAATAGACCAATAACAAGGTCAGATGTCGAGGCAGCAATTAAGAGCCTACCACACACAATAAAGCCCAGGTCCAGATGGGTTCACAGCCGAATTCCACCAGACACACAAAGAGGAGCTGGTACCATTCCTTCTCAAGCTATTCCAAATAATCCAAAAAGAGGGAATCCTTCCCAAGTCATTTTATGAAACCAACATCATCCTGATACCAAAACCCGGCAGAGACCCAACAAGAAAAGAAAACTTCCGGCCAATATCCATGATGAACATAGACGCAAAAATCATCAATAAAATATTGGCAAGCCGATTGCAACAGCAAATCAAAAAACTTATCCATCATGATCAAGCAGGATTCATCCTGGGGATGCAAGGCTGGTTCAACATACACAAGTCTATCAACGTAATTCACCACATAAACAGAACCAAAAACAAAAACCACATGATTATCTCAATTGATGTAGAGAAGACATTCGAAAAAATTCAACAGCCCTTTATGCTAAAAACCCTCAATAAACTCGGTATCGATGGAACGTATCTCAAAGTAATAAAAGCTATTTATGACAAACCAACAGCCAATATCATACTGAATGGGCAAAAACAGGAAGCATTCCCTTTGAAATCTGGCACTAGCCAAGGATGCCCTCTTTCACCACTCCTATTCAATATAGTTCTGGAAGTTCTAGCCAGAGCAATCAGGCAAGAAAAAGAAATAAAGGGTATTCAAATAGGAAAGGTGGAAGCCAAATTGTCTCTATTTGCAGACGACATGATAGTATACCTAGAAGACCCCATCACCTCAGCCCAAAAACTCCTGAAACTGATAAGCAACTTTAGCAAAGTCTCAGGATATAAAATCAATGTGCAAAAATCACAAGCATTCGTCTACACCAATAACAGACTTAAAGAAAGCCAAATCAAGAACGAACTGCCATTAACAATTGCTACAAAAAGAATAAAATACCTTGGAATACAACTCATAAGGAATGTAAGGGACCTCTTCAAGGAAAACTACAAACCACTGCTCAACGAAATAAGAGAGGACACAAACAGATGGAGAATCATTCCATGCTCATGGTTAGGAAGAATTAATATCATGAAAACAGCTATACTGCCCAAAGTAATTTACAGAATCAACGCTATCCCCATCAAGCTACCATTGACTTTCTTCACAAAACTGGAAAATACCACCATGAACTTCATATGGAACCAAAAGAGAGCCTGCATAGTCAAGTCAATTCTAAGCAAAAAGAACACAGCAGGGGGCATCACACTACCAGATTTCAAACTATACTACAAGGCTACAGTAATCAAAACAGCATGGTACTGGTACCAAACAGAGATATAGACCAATGGAACAAAACAGAGGCATCGGAGGCAACACAACATATCTACAACCATACAATCTTTGATAAACCTGACAAAAACAAGCAATGGGAAAAGGATTTCCTGTTTAACAAATGGTGTTGGGAAAACTAGCTAGCCATGTGCAGAAAGCAGAAACTGGACTCCTTCCTGACAACTTACACTAAAATTAACTCCAGATGGATTAAAGACTTAAACATAAGACCTGGCACCATAAAAACCCTAGAAGGAAATCAAGGCAAAACCATGCAGGACATAGGAGTAGGCAAGGACTTCATGACCAAAACACCAAAAGCATTGGCAACAAAAGCCAAAATAGACAAATGGGACCTAATCAAACTCCACAGCTTCTGCACGGCAAAAGAAACAGTCACTAGCGTGAATCGGCAACCAACAGAATGGGAAAAATTTTTTGCAGTTTACCCATCTGACAAAGGGCTGATATCCAGAATTTACAAAGAACTCAAACAGATTTACAGGAAAAAACAAACAAGCCCATTCAAAATTGGGCAAAGGATATGAACAGATACTTTACGAAAGAAGACATATATGAGGCCAACAATCATGAAAAAATGCTCATCATCACTGGTCATCAGAGAGATGCAAATCAAAACCACATTGAGATACCATCTCACACCAGTTAGAATGGCAATCATTAAAAAATCTGGAGACAACAGATGCTGGAGAGGATGTCGAGAAAAAGGAACACTTTTACACTGCTGGTGGTAGTGTAAATTAGTCCAACCATTGTGGAAGACAGTGTGGCGATTCCTCAAGACCTTAGAAATAGAAATTCCATTTGACCCAGCAATCCCGTTACTGGGTATATATCCAAAGGACTATAAATCGTTCTACTATAAAGGACACATGCACACGAATGTTCATTGCAGCACTGTTTACAATAGCAAAGACCTGGAATCAACCCAAATGCCCATTGATGATAGACTGGATTGGGAAAATGGGCACATATACACCATGGAATATTATGCAGCAATCATAAATGATGAGTTTGTGTCGTTTGTAGGGACATGGATGAATCTGGAGAACATCATTCTCAGCAAACTGACACAAGAACAGAAAATGAAATATCTCATATTCTCACGCATAGGTGGGTGTTGAACAATGAGAATGCATGGACACAGCGAGGGGAGCATCACACCCTGGGGTCTGTTGTGGGGGTATAGGGGATGGTCAGCAAGGGGTAGAGAGGCTGGGGACGGATAACATGGGAAGAAATGCCAGATATAGGTGACCGGGTGATGGAGGCAGCAACCACATTGCCATACCTATGCAACAATCCTAAATGATCTGCACATGTACCCCAGAACCTAAAGTGCAATTATATATATATTATATATTTACAGGAAATAAAAGAAATAAATATGACTCATCCAGAAATTTAAAAAAAAAGAAAACCTTGAGTTCCTGCCCCAATTCCTACTCCAACTTCCAACTACTTTCAGTAGATCTTGTTTTCTCTGAGACTGCTTCTGTTTTCCTTACAAACTGGGGCAGAAAACGCATTTGATGAAGTTCAACATCTATTCATGATAAAACTCAAAATGGGTATAGAAGAATACTTCCTCAAAACAACAAAGGCCATTTATGAAAGTCCCACAGGTAACATCATACATAATTGTGAGGAGTTGAAAGCTTTTTCTCTAAAATCAGAACAAGACAAGGATGCTCATTCTCAACACTTCTATAACACTGAAACACCTAGCCAGAAGAATCAGACAAGAGAAAGAAATGAAAGGCATCTAAATTTGAAAGCAAGAAGTAAAATTACCTTTTTTTTGAAAATCCTGAAGATTTCACCAAAAAATCTTACAACTAGTAAACAAATTTAGTAATATTGTAAGATATGAAATGAGCATACAAAAATTAGTAACATTTTCTTGTGTGAAATAGAGTCTCAATCTTCTCCCAGGCTGGAGAGAAATTGTGAAATCATGGCTTACTGCAGCCTTGAATTCTAGGATTCAACCAACCCTCCCACCTCAGCTACCTGAGTAGCTGGAATTACATAGGTATGGGCCATCATGCCAGTTAATTTTTGTATTATTTTTATTGCGACAGAGTTTTAACATGTTCCCCTGGTTGGTCTCGAACTCCTGGCTCAAATGATCTGTCTCCACCTCACAGTGCACTGCAATTACTGGTATGAACCGTCACGCTGGCCAGAAGCATTTCTTTATACCAACAATGATTTAGCTAAAAAGTAAATCGAGAGAATAATTACATTTAAGATAGCATCAAAAAGAATAAAATACTTAGAAATAAATTTAACAAAGGAGGTTAGAAATCTGTACACTTGGAAACTATAAAACATTCATGAAAAAAATTGAAGAAGACACAAATAATGAAATAACATCCCATGTTCATAGATCAGAAGAATGAGTATTATTAATATGCCCACACACTACCCAAAGTGATTTACAGATTCATCACAATTCCTGTCAAATTTGCAAGGACATTTTTTACAGAAATAGAAGAAAACAATTCTAAAATTTATATGGAAGTTTAAAACCCCAAATAATCAAGGCAATCTTTAGAATGAAGAATAAAATTTCTCATTTCAAAGCTATAGTATTCAAAGCAGTATGATGCTAGCATAGAAACAGACACATAGTCCAATGCAACACAATAGAGTTTACAAATAAATTCAAGCATATATGGTCAACTAATTTTCACAAGAGTGGCAAGAATACACAGTGTAGAAAAGACAGTTTCTTAAGCAAATGGTGCTGGGGAAACTAGACATAACTTTGCAAAGAATGATATTCTTTATATTTCACCATACACAAATTTATATTTCTTGTATTTCACCATACACAAATATTCCTTATATTTCAGCATACACAAATATCAACTCAAAATGAATTAAGACTTAAATGTAAGATCCAAAACTTATAAAACTCCTAGAAATAAAAATATAGGTGAAAAGCTCCTTTACATTAGCCTTGGCAATGTCTTTTTGGATATGACACCAAAAGCTCAGGCAACAAAACAAAAATAAACAAGGTGACGTATATCAAACTAAAAACAACTACTGTACAGCAAAGAAAACAGCAAAATAAAAAGTCAACCTCTGGATTGGGAAAAAATATTTACAGAACACATGTCTAAAAAGGAGCTAATATCCAAAACATATTATACAAGGAACTCAGAAAACTCAATAACCAAAAACCAAATAACCTGATTTTAATATGGGCAAAGGGCCCAAAGAGTTTTCCAAAGAAGACATAGAAATGGTCAAAAGGTATAGAAAAAGGTGCTCTTATCACTAATCATTAGGGAAATGCAAAAAAAAACCCTGATATCTATTGAGTACCTATTACGTTTTAAGCAGTTTGGAAAGTGTTTAACATGAATTATCTTTTTAAATTATCATTACAATTCCTAAAGT
The DNA here is from genome assembly GCF_049354715.1 of Callithrix jacchus. NCBI lineage: Eukaryota > Metazoa > Chordata > Mammalia > Primates > Cebidae > Callithrix > Callithrix jacchus. Next base: position 54,567,607 of record NC_133502.1, read on the forward strand.
AGATATGATTAGTATCTCCATTTTATAGGAAACTAAGAATCAGAACAATTGAAAATTATATGGTGTGTAGGTGGCTAAATCAGAATTTGAAGTGAAGGTTTTTCAGATTTTAGAATGTATGACTTTTTAAGGTCTAATATTATACTTCACTTGTTTATATATCCTAGGAATTATAATAATGACTAGTATATATTGGGACCTTAAAACATATTTGTAAAACAAGCCCTGTTTTTGAGTATCAATAGTATACTTCATCAATACTAGATCATCAATAATATGCTACAAAAAATAAACTGGTTAAAATTAGACAAATATAAAAATGCTTATTTTTCATCTAAGTCCTAGCAGAAGTTTCAAAGTTTGACACCTTCCTTATACAACATCAAGTTTCACTAGCTGGGCCAGTTTGTGTAAGATGATTACATCATTTCAATTATATTTTGCTTTAAAATTTTATAACAAAATGTGTCAAATATGTGTTTACATGATGGAAACATAACCAATTAAAAATGTTGAGACATAGTTGCTTTTATCTCAGGGCAAAATACTTTGGTTCTTTCTGGTTCTAAAGGCTCTTTTGTGCACAGATTTTCTCACACTGAGTTGAGATTATACCCTTTGCCTTTCATAATCATAGAGAATTAATAACTGATTACATAAAGTGAAATATCTTGTCAGATATGCAATCTTATTTCTAAAGTAAAATGACAAATAAGCAGACCAAATGCAAAATAATACAACCCCCATCCCAGGCTGGGCCTGAAGATATATTACACGCAACAAATTTCAAACAATATTTAAATAATAGACTTGTCAGGGAAAACAAACACCCCACCAGGCAAAGGGGCTACCTTAATAATTATCAAACTCTGACACCCATAAATTTTATTCTAATGTCTTTGTAAACTAATCACATTCCCTGTTCATTTCTTTGCTGTCTTGAGGGTGGCAGATCATACAGAAAGTTTATAAGGTATTATTTACATTTTGAAAGTCTTTGCCAAATGAAAATATGAAAAGTTGAATAGTTCTCATCCCTTATAAATTATTTTAACTATTTTTTTCTATACTAAAAGAAGAGTGTTGGCTGCACAGAGTTATAGTAATGTTATAATTTGTTTGTTATAATCATTTTACAACTAAGATATTGAATATAATTATTAATAAGTACACTCCAGCCTGGCACCTGGCGATAGAGCAAAACTCTGTCTCAAAAAAAAAGGTAATATTAACTTAAAATATTACACCATTTATCATTATTTTTTCTCATTACATTTTTCTTTTATCTTTGGCAAATTTTACAAATTAAAGATACAGAAATTCTTACCCACCAAACATTATCCTTATTCCTTTTTTAGAGTCCGCATCTCAAAAAAGAAAAGGAAAAAAAGGTAACGAAAATAGATTAGCCTCTTCCAAAGGGAACAGATAATCCAAGATGTGAATGTAGTACTTACAAATTTCAGATGCTTTCAAGTCAGAGCAAACCACTGAATGAATCATTAGGCTTTAAGTAACTTGAAAGCCCTCAATCTTCAGTATAACCTCTTAAGAACATGTTGTGCCATTTATTTATTTATTGTTACCCAAGTTTTACTATTTATTGTATATCTGAGTGTCTAAAATGATAGGACAAAATAATTTGAGATGTTTCTCTCTTATCTATATTTATTATTTGACTTGTATCATTACCCTCAAGTAAACAATACATTTAGGAAGGTTAGGATCCTGAAGCCTGAAAAGATAATAATGCTTACTTTGGAACTTAATGTACCATCAGAGAAGAAGCTGAACACTGGAATGAAATCGTGAAGTGGTTGGCTACCTCTTAAAGCTATTACAATAACTTTTCCCACCTTAATCTGACCATTTCGCTTCATTCCATTGCAGAAAAGGAATGCATGGAGGGAGATAACATGGGTGGGGGGAGGATTTCAATAAAAATTCATTTTTAAAAGAAATCCAGTGATATAAGTAATAAATAGTAAAATAGATGTAAGTCATGGCAAAGCCTTATAATTATTATTACATCTGTAAATCTGTGGTGCTCCTTCATTTTACAGATTGCATTAAAATTCCCAGGTGTACAACCTCTTTCTGAAGTTAAATAATAAATAATACATGCAGAGTAAGGAGAAAGGCAATGTATCAATAGTGTTTCTTCAGTCCACTTTACTGTTATCACAATTAATGGTATCATCAATAGTTATCTGCCTCTGGTAAGAACCACTAAATTATTCACATGGTGGCTTTCATCTCCCACCTTCCCTTACACAATTACATTTGCCCACATAAACAGATTCACCCTGCTTCCATGTAGCACCTTATTTTCTGTAGGCTTTTCTTGAGAGACACTCAAATGGGGATGGCAAAATCATATCATTTCCTCCTTTCCTGTTTGAATTCTAAGATGCCCACCATCGTCAAAGACCCAGGACCTTGGTCATCTTCCACATAAAACCTAGAATTTCATGTACGCTACTGGATTTAACTCCCACAAATAATAAAACCTTGACACCCACCACATCCTTGAAATCCACTAAGTCCAATAAAATCCATTAAGACTGCTATTAACTCCTCTGCTGAAGGTTTGGTGTATTCTTATACACCAGACACGTTGGCTGTTTCTACATAGTGTGATCACACTAAGAGCCTTAAAATAAAAAAATCAAAAGCCCTGTGAACTTCCCACCAAAGAGGAATGAAGCTTAGTCTCTTCCTTGCCTTTATATTACTGCATTGTTTGGCTCTTAAGAAATGTCTGCAATATACTTTAAGTACTGATTAGAATATTTTAGAGAAAGAGCCTTTTTCAGGTTGTATTTACCATTTTCATTCTCCCTAGGATTCACATATAAGACCACAGAGGGGTTTATTAGGACCAGTTGAAGTGCCAGTGTTGTTATTATGGCTGTCTCTCTCTTGTGAATACTCAACATTGCAGTTGGAGCAACTGTCACATGTCGAAGTCTCTTTACCTTTTCTTCCAACTGGGTAATATTTTTCAAGAAAACTCCATTTTGGCCAACTCACTCATTCTTCTAGTCAAGCTCACACATGTATGAATCCTAAATGGGCAAAGGTTAGTCTCAAACTAAGAATTTCTTTACTATGCACAAATACATAATAGGTTGTTATATTCTTTTGTCTCCTCCATTTGAAAATGTTCTTGTCTTTACTCTATGTTCCTAATCAATAAGTAACCTAAGTTGAAAGGAGGGAAGAAGTCTGACAAGGTGACAGAGAGAGTATGTGTAACAAACCACAGTAAACGAAAAAAATGTTAGTAAGTCAGCCCCACTATTGCAAATAAATTCTTTCCATGACACTTTTCTGTAATCACTTCTGTCAAGTAATCATGATGTGCCCTAAAACCTGATAGTTAAAATTACAACGTTCATTGAGTATTGTAGTCATTTCCTATTTCCAGTCACAATAGCATGATGTTTTCTGGTTGCAGGGCACTCATTCGTTCATCCCTTGGTTCATTTAATAGCATATGTTGCATGCTCATTATGTTCCAGATGGATATGACTATAAATAATTGCACTTCCATGGGTTAAGGGAAGATTAGTAGTTTGAACTGGAACCAATGGGAGTACAAAGGAAAGTGTCATCAATTCTGCTTGGTTGAGACACGGAAAGCTTAACAGAGAACACACAAGAGATTTGTTCTTGCAGGATGAAAGTCTTAGTCTATCAAGGGAACAGTAATAAAGAACATTACAGACAGAATGAAAGTTTGTGCAAGGTATGAAATAATGAAACTTGTTCAAAGAACTGTAAACAGGTCCATGTACTTGGAAAGCCTTAGAAGCTGCAGACTTTGGTGTCAGAAAAGCTGGATTTGAATACAGCTCCAACATTTACTGCCTTGGTAATTTTGGTCGGGTCACTTAATCTTCCAACACTTCTATTTTACGCATTTTGAAAATGAGGATAACAATGGTATTCACCACAGATTTTTGGGTAAGGATTGAATAAAATATGTCATTTTATAGAGATTTACACTGTTTTTGGCATGTGGGAAGTATCGTACTATTGCAAGTTGTCATGGTTGAAACTCTCATCATGGTTGTTGCTGTTAATATAGGAAAAAAGAGAGAAAGTTGAAGAGAATTGTGGATGTTCTGCTAAGACATCTGACACACACATTTTTAAGTGTTAATTTAAATGATAATAACATTTTTCAAAATTGAGTGAAATCCATCCTTAAACCTTTATATGTACAATTTAACCTTCCAGTTACATTTCTCTATCAGCCTTCAATACTTTCACTAATCCCTTCCGTGGCCCACATTCTTTCAGTTGTCCATTTACTGTTATGTTTAGCCATGCAATTGTAAGCATTTTCCCAAGATGAAAAAATTAATATTTGTTTGCGCCATAACTTGCAGTCATTTCTATGAATGAGAAATTAAGCTTTTAACTTGACACTTTCATCACAAAACCTCACAGACCTCTTTTTTCAGTCTTCATTTTTTTCACCATAATCACTTGTTCAAGTGATTAGCAGTTAAGAAAACAGAAAAAAAATTTTATCCAGATGTTTCAATAGAACTACAAAGCTGAAATAATTATATTAATTTATGATATATCAATAGTGCTTTCATTATATATTATCAAAAATCATGTTTTTAAATAAATGTTTTAAATAAATACCTATTATCAAAAGTCATGTTTTAAACAAATGTAGATAGATTATTTGATTTAAATATCCTGGTTTGAAACTTCTTTAAAAAGCTATTCATGGAAGCTATCAGGAAGATATTTATGCATGAAAATGAATTTAGGTCTGAATAGCATCCTGCAAAAGTACATTTTTTACTATATTTCAAAATAGTCATTTCCATAACTCTTACCCATGATATATTTACATTGCCAAATTCCTCCTACTGAACTAGCAAAAAAGAAAAAAAAATCATCAGACATAAAGATGTTTGGAGAAAAATATATAATCCAAGTAGTTATACTTTGCAAGATGATTATGTATGAATACTACCTTTAAATTTTGCCCCTAGTAAAATCATTTTTAAAAATTTGTTTTTAAAATAGCATTTTCTTGGGATTAAGAGGAATAAAAACTTAAATATTGAGAAGTGTATAAAGTAGGGACATTTTAACATACTTCTTTAGATATTCACATATTATAAAATTCACCCATTTAAAGTATAACATTAAATGATTTTAGTATATTAACAGAATTATGCAACCACAATCTAAGTTTAAAACATATATTCAACCCTCCAAATATCATGAACCCATTACAGACAGCCCTGATATCCTCTCCACCCTAGACACCATTATCTATTTACCATCTAAGAATCTGCCTGTTCTGAACACTTCATATAAATGGAATCATACAATGTATGGTTTTTCATAATTGGCTTCCTTCACTAAGTGTAATGTTTTCAGGGTTTATTCATTTTGTATCATACATCAATAATTAATTCCTTTAATTGCTGAATAATATTCTTTATGTGAATATAGCACAATTTGTTTATCCATTCAACAGCTGATGGATGATATGGTTTGGCTTCAACCCTACCCCAATCTCGTCTTGAATTGTAGCTCCCATAATTCCCACATGTTGTGGGAGGGACGGGATGGGAGATAAGTGAATCACTGGGGGCAGTTTCCCCAATACTGTTCTCACAGTAGTGAATAAGTCTCATGCAATCTGATGCTTGTATAAGTAGTTTCTCCTTTTGCTTGGCTTTGATTCTCTCTTGCATGCCACTATCTAAGACATGCATTTTATTTCCACCATGATTGTGAGGCCTCCCCAGCCATGTGGAACTGTGAGTCTGTTAAATCTCTTTTTCTTTATAAATTATCCAGTCTCGGGTATGTCTTTACCAACAGCATGAAAATAGACTAATATAGTAAATTGTTATCTGTAGAGTGGGGCATTGCTGAAAAGACACCTGAAATGTGGAAGTGACTTTGGAACTGGGTAACAGGCAGAAGTTGAAACAGTTTAGAAGGTTCAGGAGAAGACAGGAAAATGTGGGAAAGTTTGGAACTTCCTAGAGACTTTTTGAATGGCTTTGACCAAAATGCTGACAGTAATATGGAGAACAAACACCAGGCTGAGGTGGTCTCAGATAGAGACAAGGAACTTGCTGAGAACTGGAGTAAAGGTGACTCCTGCTGTTTTAGCAAAAAGACTGGCAGAATTATGTCCCTGCCCTAGAGGTCTGTGGAATTTTGACGTGAGGGAGATGATTTAGGGTATCTGGCAGAAGAAACTTCTAAGCAGCACAGTATTCAGGAGGCAACTTGGGTGCCATTAAAAGCTTTCAATTTTGGAAGGGAAACAGAGCATAAAAGCTTGGAAAATATGCAGCCTAATAATGTGATAGAAAAGATAAACCCATTTTCTGAGAAGAAATTCAAGCAAAATTTGCATTGTAATGAGGAGCCAAATGTTAATCACTAAAACAATGGGAAAAATGTCTCCAGGGTATTTCAGAGAACTTTCTGGCAGCACTTCCCATGATAGGCCCACAGGCCTGGGGGGGAAAAATGGTTTTGTGGGCTGGGCCCAGTCCCCCACTGCTGTGTGCAGTCTAGGTACTTGGTGCCCTGAGTCCCAGCTGCTGTAGCCATGGCTAAAAGGGGCCATGGTACAACTTTGGCCATGGCTTCAGAGGGTGCAAGCTCTAAGCCTTGGCAGATTCCGTATCATGTTTAGCCTGCGGGTACACAGAAATCAAGAATTCATGTTTGGAAACCTTTGCCTAGATTTCAGAGGATGTATGGAAATGCCTGGATGTCCAGGTAGAAGTTTATTGCAAGGGTGAGGCTCTCATGAAGAACCTCTGCTAGGGCAGTGCAGAAGGAAAATGTGGCATTGAAGCCCCCACGCCAGAGTCCCCACTTGGGCACTGCCTAGTGGAGCTATGAAAAGAGGGCCACCATCCTCCAGATCCCAGAATGGTATATCTACAGACAGCCTGCACTGTGTGCCTGTAAAGGATGCAGACACTCAATGCCAGCCCATGAAAGCAGTCTGGAAGGAGACTGTATCTTGCAAAGTCACAGGGCTGGAGCTGTCCAAGACCATAAGAACCCACCTCTTTCATTTGTGTGACCTGAATATGAGACATGGAGTCAAAGGAGATCATTTTAGAGCTTTAAGATTTCAGACTTGCATGGGACTTTAGAGCCCTTTTTTTTGGCCAATTTCTCCCATTTGGAATTGGTGTATTTAACCAATGTCTATACCTTCATCTTATCTAGGAAGTAACTAATTTGCTTTTGATTTTACCAGCTCATAGACAAAATGAACTTGCTTTGTCTCAAATGAGACTTTGGACCATGGACTTTTGAGTTAATACTGAAGTAAGTTAACACTTTGAGAGACTGTTGGAAAGGCATGATTGGTTTTGAAATGTGAGGACATGAGATTTGGAAGGGGCCAGGGTGGAAGGATATGATTTGACTGTGTCTGCACCCAAATATCATCTTGAATTGTAGCTCCCTTAATACCCACATGTTGTGGGAGGGACCCAGTTGGAGATAATTAAATAATAGAGGTGGTTTTCCCTATACTATTCTCATGGTAGTGAATACGGCTCATGAGATCTGATGTTTTTATAAGGTGTTTCTCCTTTCACTTGGTTCTGATTCTCTCTTGCATGCTTCCATGTAAAACATGCCTTTTACTTTTTACCATGATTTGGAGGCCTACCCAGTTACATAGAACTGTGAGTCCATTAAACCTCTTTTACGTTATAAAATACCCAGTAGTGGGTATGTCTTTAATCCCAACTACAATGGACCAACACAATGAACATTTGAACTGTTTCCACATTTTGCTTATAATAAAAGATGCTATTATTAACACTTATATACAAATTTTGTATGGCTATATGTTTTAGTTTAGCTTGGCATATACATAAGAGAAGCATTGTCATAAATTTAAACTCTATGCTTAACCTTTTGAGAAATTGCCAAACTGTTTTCCAAACCATTGTACCATTTTATATCCAAATTTGGAATTTGTGAGGATTCCAGCTTATTAATATTTTATTAATAAAAACTATAAGTGTCTGCTGGAATGAAGTATATCTCACCAGGACAATTTTTTTTGTAAGAATTCATTCCCTTGTATTCTTTACATTTTCTACAAGGGTTACTGATTTGTGATGTAATGTTGTTGCCATTCACCTATTTGTAATAGTCTGCTTTTGCTTATAGCTATCCTAGTGGATGTAAGGTGGTACTGCACTGGAGTTATAATTTTTTTATTCATCACTTTCCATAATAATCCATTTTGTTTTTTGATTAGCCAGTGATATATTATCTTTTATTTCTGATTTCAGTTATTGGAATCTCTTATTTTGTGGCTCCAAATTGACCAATGATTACAGTGTCAATACTGTAGGTTTTTTCAGGTAATCAAGTTTTGATTTTGTTGATTTTCCCCATTATTTTTCTATTGATTTATTTTTCCTCTAATGTTTATTATTTTTTCCTCTATTTTTCTGGGTTAGGCTTGGTCTTTTTGGTTTCTTGTTTTTTAATGTGGAATGTTAGATTATTGATTTGAAACCCTCTTTTTTTGGACTTAGAGGTTTACAGCAACTAATTTCCCTCTGATCACTGCTTTTGTGCATCTCATAAGTTTTAGTATATTATGTTTGTTTGTTTCTTCTATCTTAAGGTGTTTTTTAATTTCCCTGGTGATTTCTTCTTTGAACAATAAATTGTTATGTACTATGTTGCTTAATTTCCACTTATTTCTGAGTTTGCCAAATTTGCTTCTGCTATTGACTTTTTGTTTTATTCCAGGGGTGTTAGAGAACATATTTTGTATTATCTCAATCTTTTTTAGTTTGATGACACTTGTTTTGTTTTATGGCCTGAGTGGTCAATAGCCAGTAGAAAACTTACATATATGCAATCCAGATTTTAAAGAAATACTCTATTTTATAATTTAACTCAATGTAGTTATACTATCTGTAACATCATAAAGTACTACAGTTGCCTTTGATAACTTTGAATCCATTAATGGTTGTATAAATAAATTATGACTTAAATGCATAAATACCTGTCCTTTCTAAATATATTTACTTTATTTATCCTTTGATTAACAAATAATTATACAAATTTATGGAGTACATAGAGAAGTTTCAATATATTTAATGTATGGTGATCAGATCAGGGTAGTCAGCATATTTACCATGTCAAGAATTTATCATTTCTTTGTGTTGGAAATATTTAATATCTTTTTTTTGGCTACTTGAAGCTACATTAAATAATATTCTTGACCATAGTCATCTAGAAGTGATACGGAGTCCTACAACTTATTCCTCCTACCTAGCTATAGTGTTGTATTCTTTAACAAATATCTCCCTATCCCTTTCTTTCCCTGCCTTTTTCAATGTCTGCTATTCTCTGTTCTACTTTTTATTTTCATGAGATCAACTTTTCTTTTAGCTTTCACATATGGGTGAGAAGATGCACTGTTTAACTCTCTGTGCCTGGCTCACTTCACCTAACATAATGTCCTCAAGTTTCATCCATGTTACTGCAAACCTTTCTAAATCTAATGTTTATAGCATTCTGTCCTCATACTTAAGATTGTCTGTTTTCTTTGAGATATTGTCACTTTACCAGGAGTAGGTAGTAAACAGTAATTTATTGTTTTTAAAAATAACTCGCTTTCCAAATTCATCCACAAAATATCACATATTTTCAAACATTATTAGTGGAGGAAATGTAAGAACAGCACTGGATGCTCTAAAAATAAACTGGTAGACTAAAACTAGCTTCATCAATTTTTGTAACTTTATAACCCTCTCCTCTGTGCTCATCTATAGGTATATCTATGTTTAGCATGCATTGTATATCCAATAAGAATGTTGGTTTGGCTTTTCAGAAAGTCAGGGTCATACTGTCATCAACTGAAGGATATCTATAAGAGTCAAAGTTTTTCTCATAAAAAAAGAGGAGAACTCTTTCTGAGTAGACACTTGTCTCCAGGAAACAGAAGAATTTGAAACTCCAGTCAAATCCAGTAATGTGCCACTGAAGCAAACTATAACTTTCCCCAAAGAGAAAAAAAAAGAAGTGTAATAAGTTTATAATGTTATAAACTTTTCCCAAATCAAGGAAAAAGAAAAATAAGTGGTAAACAATAAGGTAGCCAGCAGAGACCGAGAGGCTAGAAAATGAGCCTAATAAAGAACTATCTAAAAATCAAGATGATGTCCATGTTTAGAACAGAGAGAATGGCAGCAACTTCACATCACAAAGTCAGTAACCCTTGTGGAAAATGAAAAGAGTACAAGGGAATAAATTCTTACAAAAATTTGTCCTGATGAGATATGTTTTATTCAAGCAGACATTGAGGGCTTTTATAAACAAAATATTTATTCTGTGTGTAGCATCAACAATTGTAACATATTTTTTTTAGATAATGCATTTCCAAGCCATTATCACAGCTTATTCATTGTTCATATGTCACACTTTTAGTATAAAACTCTTTCATTCTTCATTTCTAACCGTTTTTTTTCTTTTTCAAGGTTTTATAACTATGTTTGTGTTCCAATATGATATTAAAATCTATTTGACCTCTTCCCTCCATTTTACTTGTATATTCTTCAGTGATTTCTCCAAATTCTTGTAATTGGCTCCACAATTTTTATACTTTATAACATTTTCAAATGTTTGCTAAGTGAGTAAATTTGGAAAACACATTAAATGCTTTAAGCAAGTAAACACTGAGAAACATACATTTTACTTATAAATAGTGGTATACTTCATCTCAGCATTAAAAGACATGACACATATGCAACATGAAAGGCTATAGATATCTCAAATCATGATTTCAAAAAGATTAATAAACATTCAAAAATATGTATAAATGATATTTATCAACTTTGTCAATATTTCTAAATTTATGATTTTTACCTACTCACAAAAGTCTTTTGTGATTCTTTGTTGAGGTAGTGACATAAATATATACTCAGCTAAACCTTAAAGAGAAATACAGTAAAATAATTCTGTGGTTTTGGAGAAGTGTAAGTTGAGTTATAAGTAGAGCCTTAAAGCAAACACGTGGGACTAGAAATAGTTTTTCTGTTAAAGGAAGCTACAGAAAGACAGTATGTTTAGAGTATGATCCTATGTAAACAGAAGAGAATCGTTTTTTAAAGCAGATTAACTGCTGTAATTAGTAAACACACATACACACACACACACACACACATATATACAGTTTTTGTCTTGTTACTGAAGATTTTTCTAGAGAGATATAGATTACCAACAGTCACTGAGAAGAATAAATGCAAGAATCTTTACTACTATTTATAAAAGGGCTAGATCCTATTGAGAAAGAATCTGGATTCTCCTCTAGCCCTCCCATGCTCGTCCAGTTAAATTCTTAAATGGGAATGGGATGGAGGATGACTGGGTACAGTTACTCGATAGCAGTGTTTTCTCAACGTTAGGTACTTCTCGTAACCATGGGATGTCTGGTAGCTACTGCTACAGATTCTGATAGAACTAGCCTGGAGCTTGGACTGGGAATCTTGTAAGTTCAGCTGTTGATGTTGATTCAGGTATGGTAAAGATTGAGAACCACTGCTCTACAGGAAAGTGTACAGCTAGATATATATATAAATATATTTTTCCTTTAGCTACATACACACACACACACACACACATACACACGAACACCAAGTGAAAGTTCCAGAATTATTCTATTGGAAATGTCATAGAGATGGCTATTCTGATTGGGAGGTGGTCTGGTGATGTATATTGAAGCTGCAATTCTTCAGCAAGTATATTCTTTATTTATATTTTATTTTGAATGTCTGTTAGTGGTGGAGCAGATGATTGCCCCCAAAACCCTAAAGCCTTTTGTGGCACCATTGCTGGTGAACACATGGACTAACTCTGTATTGTATCATTCTCTCAACATCTATCATCTGTCCCTGACAATAAACACACCAAAGCCATCATTAGTTCTGGTTTAGAAAATGTTACCTGAGCCAGGTGTGGTAGCTCGCACCTATAATTCCAGCATCTTGGGAGGCTGAGGTGGGTGGATCACCTGAGGTCAGGATTTCAAGACCAGACTGACCCAATATGATGAAACCCATCTCTATCAAAAATACAAAAAATTAGCCGGGCATGGTGGCGCATGCCTGTAATTCCAGCTACTCAGGAGTCTGAGGCAGGAGAATTGCCTGAACCCAGGAGGCAGGGGTTGCGGTGAGCCGAGATCGCGCCATTGCACTCCAGCCTGGGTAATAAGAGCGAAACTCCGTCTCAAAAAAAAAAAAGAAAAAATTACCTGAGATTCTCTTTACTCTGATACACACAAAAAGAGTGACGGAGAGGGAGAATCAAATGGAAAAGCAAGAAAGAGAATTAGAGGGGAAAGGAGAGACAGAGAAACTGACTTGTATATTTTTCTATATGTTATTTTCATATTCTATGGTTTCATAGGATCAGAATCAGACTCCAGTATTTTAGAATACTAAAAGACTCCAGATTCTGAGTGTGTTGTGTTTGCCTTCTCTTAAATATTATACATTTCCCCCAAAATGTGCTTTCTTAACACCTATTTAACCTGTATTTCTGTCATAATCTATATTTTGCTCTCTTTTCAAGACCCCAAATAATCTAGCCATGTATGTTTCAAAACGACTTTGATGCTGTCCACAGTGAGTTTAACCTTCTTGCCCTACACATTTTATCAACGAACAGTACATTCTTTCCTTCAGGTCTTTACTATGCAAAGTGGAAGGGAGAAAATTTCTTCTGCTTTGCATTTCTCAACTGTACTGAACTGGAGTCTCACGCTAGCTGAATATTTAGTTCTGCAATCAAAAAGGCTACCCATTATAATTGCTTCCTATAATTGAAAGTTTCAATTGAGGTATTTCTAATCTCTTAATTTTCAAATAAAGGAAGAGTTTTAGCTAGAAAAGACTTTATCAGTATCAAGGGAGAACAGTTCAGTCAGCAATGTCTACAGGGCTTTGAAAATGTGGGAGTCAGTTCATCACTGTTTTCTTACTTCTTGAATGTGCTTTCTTCAAATCCTGGCTATGATCTCTTTTCTTTGATTTCATGCTGACTGTCCCTAATTAAATTACATGTGATCAAGCCTTTCCCTGGAGTATCCCTGTGTTAGCAATTATACTTGTGTTTTTCTATTCAGTTGGCATATATAAATTTGTTGACTGAAGTAACAATTATCTTGTTTCACTATTGTTATTCTATTGCCCATCTAACTTTGTATAGCTGTATAATACTGTTAACTATTACTTCTTATACTGTTGAGTAATAACACTTTGTTTTCAAGGTATTAGGTATATATATTTGTGTAACTTTAACAGTTTTCTTCCAACTTTCACATACCAGTTTTCAAATCAAACTTGTATTCAGTCTCTGCTGAAATTAGTTAGTGAAAAGTTTAAAAACTGAGGCATCAGACTATGTTTAAATCTTGAATAGTCTCCTAATTAGCTGTGTATCTTTGGATAGTTACAAAACTTCTTCAAAGGTCATGGTAATATTCTTAACATTACTATATAGTCATTGATAAAACCTTAAGAAAAATGTATAGATAAGAGCAGTTTGGTGGCCTATAAAACTCTTTATAAATATAATGTATTTTATTATAAACTTTGTTACTTACTTTCAAAAGTGACAAGCAGTAACAACATTCTATAATTTAAGAGGTAATTTTGGAAGAGTGCTCCAAACCACCCCCTACAATCAAAAACAGTTTTGCTTTTCAACTTGAACTCATGGTCAAAATCCCACTAAGAGAAGCCATTACCCAGTTATACATACATACACACACACACACACATATACACAAACATATAAGTATCCCTAGAGAGGTGACAAATATCCCTAGTTGTATGTGTGACAGTGCTATTGTAAGGGTAAAAGCATGGGTGCTGTGACAGTGATACCTGGATTTGGATCCCAGCTCTGTCATTCACTAATTTTGAGAACTCAAGTGAGTTTGTCAACCTCTTTGCACCTTAATTTCTCTGTATATAAAATGATGATAATTATAGTATCTGCTTCATGGGGTTGCTATGATGTTTAAATGTATTAATAAACACTAAAAATTCAGAACAGAGGCTGTCACATCACTGACATTAAATAAATGCTGTAACTGTTTGTTATTGTTATAATTGTCCATTCACCCACCTACCTTACATTAGCCGTTATTACCCACTAGCCACTAGCCAGCTGACATATCCAGCTCTCTCACTGTTAATACACTGAAATAGCCCTACTTCCAGAAAGCCTTCCTTGATTTTTCACCTTCTTCCTTCTGGAGTAAATACATGAGAAGTATGGAACTGCAGAAGAAAAATGGAAGGGAACAAAGAAAAATTCTTTTCTTTGTAACTTTACTCAAGATTTGCCCTACCTATGGAAGAAAATGCCCGAGAAAAGCATAATACATTCCTTTTGTTTGCATACTCCCCTCCCCGTGTGACACTGAGACAGAGTAGAGATGGGATCAGCTCCAAGGACGCCGTACTCCCTGATTGCAGGGCCTTAAAGAAACTAAACTAACCAGCATTACACTTTAAATCTTACTCAAGGGAGTTAATTCTGTCACCTGCATGCACACAAGACAAGAAGGGTGAGCAATCTTTACCCCTTGTCTCATTTCAATGCTAAAATCCAAGCCCAGGAAAGGGGTATCTGCCATTTTCTGATCACATGATGTATGTGTTTGCATGATCTCTTACTATGCCTGTGCATCAGCACTCCACCTCACACATGTAATGACACTCTCTTACCTCATGAGTTTTTCATGTCACCCCCCTCAAAACACCTCAAGGACCTTTCCTCAGGGAACCAGCTGCAGAACTCATCCTGTGCTGTCTCCATTATGCCCAGTCTGTCCAGGCATAAGTCTTAATAAACCCCCCCCTGGGAAAAGTTTGCCTGGCCTCCTCTCAGTTTATATTACATGGAAGCCTAAGAACTTGTGGTTGGTAAAAAAAACCAAGAGTAGAACATGAAGAATTATTTTCACCCATAAACTCCTCTGTCCTGCCAGTGGGTTGAATCAAAGCAAAAATTTACTGGACAAAGTTAAATTGATAAAGAAGATTTTATTTCAAGCTATTGCAATAGGGAAGAGAAGCCAGAAGTCAGGCTGTGGTTAACCCTGATAACAAACAAAAGGTAGAAGGTTTGTAAGTGCTGGTCGGGGTAGCTAGTAAAAAAAGTACTGAAGACTTTAGTGTGGAGGTTGATCAATGGGATGTGTTGAGCACATGAAGCTTTTCCTGAGTTTCCCAATGTTTTTCTCAGTGATTAGGCCATCTGTGTTTGCTAATTGATTCCAATTAAACAGACCCTTCGAGGTAAGAGTGCTTTCTTCCTCAATGAATACATTTCAAAGAGGTGGCTCCCAGGCCCTTGAGAAAGACATTCCTGGGTTGGAAAACTAGCAAGAGGCTTTTAAAAAATGGACATATGCAGTTGACCCTTGAAGAACACAGGTTCAAACTGCAGGGGTACACTTGACAGATTTTTTTTTTCAATTAAAATATCAGAAATACTTTTGGAGATTTGCAACAATTTGAAACAACTCACAGATTAATCATGTAGCCCAGAATTATCAAAAGAGGGAAAAAGTTAGATTTGTCATAAATGCATAAAATATACATAGATACTAGTCTATTTTTATTATTTAATACCACAAAACATTCATGAATCCCTTAAAATAAGTTAAAATTTATTAAGACTTACATGCACACAGATTGTACCTGGTGCCATTCACAGTGGAGAGAAATATAAGCAAACATAAAGGTGCAGTGTTGAATCACAACTGCCTAAAATTAACTGCAGTGTATACTGTATCACTGTAATAATTCCATAGCTACCTCTTGTTGCTATTGCAGTAAGCTGAAATGTATCTGCTTCAAATGCTGTCTGACATTATCATCTCCATGTAAGAAGTTCATCTCTCCAGTAAATTGTGTATCACAAAGAGTAATCTCTCTGTTTTTGCATATTTTCATCATGCTAAATGTGATACTATAAGTCATAAATAACACCATGGGAGCCATAAAAAGTGCTGCTGGTGATATTGGAAGTGTTCACAAGTAGGAGAGAAAAGCCATGGCATTACAAGAAAAAGTTGAACGGCTTAATACGTACCATAGATTGGGATCTGCAGCACTGATTGCCCATGATTTCAGATGAACAATTCATTTTGTAAACAGATGATGTAAATTTACAGTATTGATAAATATGGTATAATACTGTAAACGCATTTTCTCTTCCTTATGGTTTTCTTAATAACATTTTCTTTTCTCTAGCTAGCTTCATTGTAAGAACACAGCATACAATACATACAACACATAAAATATGTGCCAATTGGCTATTTATGTTATCATTAAAGCTTTTGATTAATGTAGGCTATCAATCATTAAGCTTTGAGGTAGTCAAATGTTAAAAATAGATTTTTTACTGCACGAGGGTCAGCACTTCTATCTCCTGCATTGTTCAAAGCTCAACTATATCTCAAAGAGATAGAGAAAGAATTTATAATTACACATTTTTCTAGGGTAAATGCTCTAAGAAAAGGCCAGGGTCCTGTCTAAAGTTCGATGCAGCTGACAGACACAAGAAGGCTCTCTTGGTCAGTTGCTATTATCATCTATGCCCCAACTAATGACTACAAAAGAATGAAAACACTGAAGTTATCAAATTCTTTTGAGTGATCTTCATTTTATTCCCTACCTCAACATGTCTTACTATGTTGAGATTTCAAGATTTTAGTTCCATTCAAATGTTGATTATTTTTCAAAGTTCTAGAACAAAGGCATTTCTGAGTATAGTAATTAACTGAAATATAAGATCACTAACTTACAATAGTAATACGAAAATAATAATATAACAAATAACAAGCTTGGGTATATGTGTGTCACAAGCATGAGCACACATATGTCTGTGTCTGTGTGTATACCAATTTACCTTTGGAAGAAAAAACGTTGGTAAAAAGAAATTAATAGTAGTGAGTTTTTGACAGTTTGTTCTATTAACATAGTTTTAAGATTAATTGTATCAAGCAAAAAATGACTCCTTATCTTATGGACAAATTTTTTGAAGTGGGTTTGGCCTTACCAATCACATAAATTAATGCCTCATTGATACCTGAGAGATTGTTTCTACGTTATGTTCAAAAGAAAACTAGGATGTTTGTTCACATATTTAATCTCTATCAAATAGGGTACTAATAAACCAACAGAAATTCATGCAGCATGAATTCGTAAAACTCAACTAAATCTCTCTAGACTTCTGTCAAGTCTAGAAGCCACTACATCAGGTTCACAATTCAATGGCAATTGAGGATTGAGTCAGTTTTTAAAAGGAAGCTTTTGAAAATCTAGAAAACAGCATTAATATTTATATAGAAATAACTATCTGCAGGGTGACTTTTTCTTTTCTTTGAAAGCATACATTGAATTCACTCAAGTGATATATTACCAGTAAGTCTAAATATCACTAATTTTCTCTGCCCTGAAAGAAAAATGCAGCCACATTAACTTTAAAATAGTCAATAAGATGCAAAGTTAGTGAGGTTAAAATACTGACCTGCAAACCCTTTGAAATCTGATAGTGGAGGGATACTTACGTAATTTGTTTATATATATGTGTGTGTGTGTGTGTGTGTGTGTGTATACACATATATATATACATACATATATAGTATTAGTTCTCAAGTTGCTAATAAAGACATAGCAAAGACTGAATAATTCATAAAGGAAAAATATTTAATGGACTCACAATTCTGCATGGCTGGGGAGGCCTCAAAATCATGGTGGAAGATGAAGAAGAGCAAAGGGATGTCTTACATGGTGGCAGGCAAGAGAGAAGTGTCAAGCAAAAAGGGGAAAACCCCCTTATGAAACCATCAGATCTGTGAGAACTCACTCACTATCATGAGAACAGCAGGATGCAGGTAACCACCCCCATGATTCAATTACCTCTCACTGGGTCCTTCCCAGGAAGTATGGGGATTATGGGAACTACAATTCAAGGTGAGATATGAGTAGGGACACAGCCAAACCATATCATTCCATCCCTGGTCCCACTCAAATCTCATGTCCTCATATTTCAAAATGTAATTATGCTTTTCCAACAGTTCTCCAAATATTAACTCATTCTAGAATTAACTCAAAAGTCCAAGTCCAAAAATCTTATCAAAGACATGGCAAGTCCCTTCCCCCATGAGCCTGTAAAATCAAAAGCAAGTTAGTTGCTTCCTAGATACAATGGGGTATAGGCATTAGATAAATCCGCTTGTTCCATATAGAAGAAATTGGCCAAAATAAAGGGGCTACAAGCCCCATGCAAGTCCAAAATCCAACAGAGCAGTCACCTTACAGCTCCAAAATGATCTCCTTTGATTCCATGCCTCACATTTGGGTCAGGCTGATGCCAGAGGTGGGCTCCCACAACCTTGGGCAGCTCTGTCCCGTGACTTTGCAGGATACAGCCTCTCTCTCAGCTGCTTTCATGGGCTGGTGTTGAATGTCTGCAGTTTTTCCAGGTGCACAGTGCAAGCTGTTGGTGGATATACCATTGAGGTGTCTGGAGGATGGTGGCCCTCTTCTCACAGCTCCATTAGGCAGTGCCCTATTAGGGATTCTGTGTGGGACCTTCAACCCCACATTTCCCTTCTGCACTGCCCTAGCACA
This sequence comes from Callithrix jacchus, assembly GCF_049354715.1. Taxonomy (NCBI): domain Eukaryota; kingdom Metazoa; phylum Chordata; class Mammalia; order Primates; family Cebidae; genus Callithrix; species Callithrix jacchus. The sequence goes on from NC_133502.1 coordinate 54,586,320, forward strand.
GGCTCTCCCTGAGGGCCCCACACATGCAGCAAATTTCTGCCTAGACATCCAGGTGTTTCCATACATCCTCTGAAATTCAGGCAGAGGTTCTTGAACCTCAATTCTTGACATCTTTGTACCTGCAGGCTCAACCACATGGTAACTGCCAAAGCTTGGGACTTGCACCCCTAGAAGCTATAGCCCACACTGTACCTTGGCCCGCTTTAGCAACAGCTAGAGCAGCTAAGATACACGGCATGAAATCCCAAGGCTGCATGCAGTGGGAGGCCCCAGACCCGGCCCAGGAAACCATTTTTCCTTCCTAGGCCTCTCTGGGCTTCAGATGAGAGGGGCTACCACAAAGATCTCTGAAATGACCTGGAGACATTTCCCCCATTGTCTTGTTGATTCACATTTGGTTCCTTGTTACTTATGCAAATTTCTGCAGCCAGCTCGTATTTCTCCTCAGAAAATGGATTTTTCTTTTCTACTCCATAATCAGGCTGCAAATTTTTCAAACTTTTATGCTCTGCTTCCTCTTGAACACTTTGCCACTTAGAAATTTCTTATGTCAGATACTCTCTCTCAAGTTCAAAGTTCCACAAATCTCTAGGGCTCCCGGTTACACAGTTCCAAAGTCACTTCCACATTTTTGGGTATCTTTACAGCAGCACTAGTACATTCAGCCAGTACTAATTTACCATATTACTCAATTCTCATGTTGCTAATAAAGACATACCCAACACTGGATAATTTATAAAGGAAAGAGGTTTAATGGACTCACAGTTCCACATGTCTGGGGAGGCCTCACTATCATGGCAGAAGACAAAGGAAGGAAAAAGGGATATCTTACATAGTGGCAGGCAAGAGAGAAGTGCCAAGCAAAAGGAGGAATATCTCCTTATAAAATCATCAGATGTTGTGAGAACTCACTCACTATCATGATAACAGCAGCATGGGGGTAATATCCCCCATGATTTAATTACATCCCACTGGTTTCTTCCCACAACATGTGTGGACTATGGGAACTACAATTCAAAATGAGATTTGGGTGGGGCACAGCTAAAACATAGTAAAAAAATCAAAATCTCCATTAAAAAAAACTATGAGGGAAGAAAGCTTAGTGAAGAAAGTGCTGATATGGAATATCCAATAATCCAAAAGTGGTGAAGATATAAATTAGTTTCATCTTAGGATGCTGTTTGGTTAGCTTCCTTTCTAATTAAAAAAAAACAAATCTTCATTTCCTTCAAATTTGAGGTCACACTGGTAAGTAGACAAGTATACTATTGGGAATCATTTCTTTGCATGAAGTAGAATTTCTTAGAGAAACTAAGAGGATAAAAAATATTAGCTTTTTTATCCTAGTTACTTTTCATAGTTCTGCTTTTTTAATGCCAATCTTGTGAAAGAGAAGGCAGAATAAATCCACAGCTGATGTGACATTAGGCCAGGGCCAGAGGAAAGGACATTGAATTTATACCAGAAGGGGAAGCCCTGGCCCTACCACCCTGGATGACTACAGAGAACTCAGGCTCCCTCTATACCACAACTTATTCTGAATACGGCCTTTCACTCCAGATACAACTTATTCTGAATATTGCCTTTCACTCCACATACAACTTATTCTGAATATGGCCTTTCACTCCAGATACACTAAAGCATAGAGTCATCTTAAATACTATTTTGACTGCTTAGATTATGTTTATTTAAAAAATTTTTAATATTGCTTCTGTTAGTCTTTAAAAATGAGCTATTCCTCTTAAGATGAACAAAAATCTATTCTAGATTCAGATTCATAGAAGAGGAAATGAAAAAAAAAAACAAATTCATTTATGCTTTTACAGGGTCTGTAAGGTACACATTCAATCTTGCTTTAGTTTAAAAGACGTGGAAATACAAAGTAAAACCTTATTAAATTCTATTATGGTTAGATTGTTGAGCAGAGGGAAAAAAGTAATTATACTAAAGATAAAGAAGAAAGGAATTAAGAAAAAGATTTGGTAAAGAGATGGAGATATTTTCCTCACAAAATTCTTCTCTATCATAAAACCTAAACTGTTGATTTTTGGAGAACTAGCCCAAACTAATATCCACTTGATTCAGAGTATTTTTGCATCTAAATGCATGGTATAATATATCTGTAAACTTTATCCTTATCTAAATAGGATTAAGAAAAAATACTTACTGTCCTCAGGATGCAAAAGAAATAGAATACTATCAATGTAATTTCACTCTGTTAAACATGTCAGGAAATATAATATCTTTCTGTAATGTACAACCCTTGTTAATTACTTATATTACTTTGTTATCCAGATTTCACAACAGGGAGTAGATAAATTGTAATTGGCACATCCCTAAAGACTGAAGATGAAAATAAACACACTAGAAAAAATATATCTCCACTGATTACCTTCAAAATCTTTAATAAATGTCATTAAGAAGTGATTTAAAAACCTTCTCTCTGACAGTAATGAATTATTTGTCAATTGTTATTGTAAAGTGATGATAGAATTATTGTGTAGCAAAGTGTTTAGCAACCAATGCTGATGTTTTAGAGCTATTTATGCTTTGGCAAACATTGGAGATAAGGACTGGGAATTGGCACCGAAACAGAACTCTCAGTTACTTCAGGAGAAAGCTATTTTATTCTGAAATTTTTCATTAAACAGCACAAACCCAACAATAACTATTGAAAACCAATAACTCTGTGATAACATTCATATCTAAAAATCTAAGACTTGGGTCAATTCCTGCTGGTTTCTTTTCAGGAACCACAAGAAAGTAAAAGAAGCTACAGAAATATACTAAAATATTTACCTTTCAAACCATTTTTCATTTCAAGCAATATTTATTTAGCAAATATTGATAAGTGAACCTGTAAAATCATAAAGTTTGTTTTAAAAGTCTGAAGATATTCAAAGTTTGTCCTTTGATAAGGAAGTTTTTATTATTTCTTATATGTATAGAATTTATAATAGGGAAAAACTGATATAGATTTCTTTGCATTATGTAATTTATTTTATATATGTATATTATAATTTTAATTTTATTAATTTATTTCTCATATCTCACAACAATCATGTCATAGTTAACAGGTTGATTTTTTTCTTGTGAGATGAGACTAAAAGAGTTGCAGTTCTGAAACAGAAGTGTTTTGACTTTTTAAATTTTGTTTTTGTTTTTGTATATCACAAAGCACAACTTAACCCCATAGGTCAAAAGATTAACACATATATAGGATGTATGGGTACATCAGACCTTCCAATAAACTAGGTAATGCCAATCTCAAACAGAACATAAGACACTTTATTTCTAAATTGAGTCAAAATATCAACATTTTAAAGTGGTTTAGGTAAAATGACAAAGCCAAATTCAACCAACACCTGTATGTTTCATTTAGACTATGGATTCTCATAGACTAGGGTAGAAAAATATTTCAACAAATATTCAACCCTTTGCCTGACTCTTAAACACTAAAATTTTTAAGAAATATGGCAGTTATTTTTCACAACCAAAAATTACAGTAGAAAAAAATAGAAAACAAAATTATAGGTAAAATGTTAAGCCTTTGAGAATTCTCCAAGTCAAATAGACTTTTATCCCAGTGTCTAAATAATTCATCTTCACCTTCAGGGGTAAAAAAAAAGACTCTCTTTGTTATATACATGCTGCCCAGAGGCAGAAACTCAGAATGTACCAAAGTTATTTTGGTCAATAATCAAAAATGGAAAACTTCCTAAATGATGTAATAAAGCTGACATAGCTTTGATATTCAAACTTGGCAAATATAGCACAAGAAAAAAAAAACTGAAGAAATTTCATTAGAAAATAAAGATACAAGTGCCAGATAAAATATCATGCAAATCAAATCTGGCAGTTTATTAAATAGATAAAATACCACAGCAAATATGTGGTTTGAAAAGATGAACAGATGCCTCAAAATTAGGAAATCAGTTCAGAAAACACATGTTATAAATAGGTTAAAAGTTTCTAAAAACACATAATTATCTCAATAAATATTAATAAATAAATTGAGAAAGTTTAATATCAGACCTGATAATATTTAAATCCTTAATAAAATAGAAAGAGAAGGAAATTTCCTTAGAATTATGATATATATCTGGCCCAAATACAATAGTAGTCTTTACAAAGAAATGTTAAAGAAATTATAATAAATGGAATGAGGCAAGATTGCCAAAGAGTAGCACTGTTATTAAAAAAAATGTTTCTAGCCAAAGCAATAAATAAAAATAGGAAATTGTAATAGAAGATATAAATATCTAAAAAGAAAGCAAAACTGTCATTTCTTGTAGATAATACTATTATCAACCTGAAAATGATTATCAACCCCCAAAATGATGGAGTAATCAATTAAACTTCTGAGTGTTTAAACTATCTGAATTTTGAGATAATATATAGAAATCAGTAGCTTTTCCATATACTTCAAATAGTTCATTGAAATATATAGAGTCAATCACAAAGTAATAATAATGTCATAATGACTTCACACATAAAATTGTTTACAATATCTTTAATAAGAAATATGAAAGAAAACTTTACTTAGCAATGTAAGAAAAATAATAGATAAACATGCATTATTCCTGAATGGAAGTATATAATATTTTAAGGATTATAATTCTTATCAAAATAACTTAGAGAATTTTTAAAGTACTTCATTTAATAAAACTAAAACTTATTATACATATATACTCACAAATACACACACACACATGTACATATATATATATTTATTAGGAGACTACCTTTTCCTAGTGCTAGCTGTGACCAGTTATTTTAGAGACCACTTAACCATCACTTAACAACCACTTGACCATCACTTGATGGTTGCTGGACTCTCCTGCTGCATGTGTGGGATGAAAGAGCTCTCTCCACCCTGCTCATACCCAACTAGCTACTTACTGTAACAAACGTATCAAAATAAACAGAAAACAAAACAAAAACCATGAATCAGAATGAACAGAATACTTCTGAAATAGAAAACTGATGTTGGCTTCTGTATTTCAAATTACTAAAAATGAAGTTTAAACATCAACAAGAAAAATAAATGCCTGTATCTACTACTATCCAATATTCTGTTGTCCCTCCTAGCCATTGCAAGAAGATAAAGAAAAAAAGTGAGAAATAAACTTTGGAAATAAAGAATCAATATCTCACTGTTTGTATGTGTTATTATTGTTTTGCTATGAAATCTAAGACAATCATCTGAAACACTATTATAACTGCTAAGTTAGGATATTGACAAGACACAAAAATGACAGAAAAAGTTTAATAGTTTTCTAAACACAAAAAAATAACCAATATAAGTAATGAGAAAAAAATTTACAATAGCAATAAAAACCCACAAATGTTGAAAAATATTACTTTCTGGAAAAGAGAAAATAGTAATACAGATTGAGTCCTTTTTTTCCTAGAAGAAAAATATATCATAAAAGTCCGGTAAATAAAGGAGGATTGTGTTAGCTCAGAATGAATAAATAGATCAATGAAATAAAACAGAGATTCCAAAATAAATCATATATATAAGATAATATGTGGCAAATCCAGACAGGTCTGCAGCAACCTCAGTTCTTCCCTTCTCAGAGGAAGGTATTTGACTGAGGGACGTAGGGCAGAAGGAGATACCAAGGCAATTTTTAGAGCAGGTTTATTAAAAATCTGTAGAGCAGTAATGAAAGGAAGGAAAATAAGAAAAATACACTTGGAAGAGGACCAAGCAGACACCTTCAGAGATCAAGTGCATGGCTTGACCTTTTGACTTGGGATTTTATACACTGGTATACTTCTGTGGTCTTGTATTACTTCCCTCAACGTCTGAGATTTTATTTGGTAGCTGGTGATCATCAGTGTCAGGTTTTTTCTATGTATTTATTAGGAGACTACCTTTTCCTAGCACTGGCTGTGACCAGTTATTTTACAGACCACCTTACATCCACTTGACCATCACTTAACAACCGCGTGATCATCACTTGATGGTTGCTAGATTCTTTTGCTGTATGTGTGGGTGAAGGAGCTCTTTCCTGCCCTGCTCATACCCAACTAGCTACCTACTGTAACAAATATAGTATACAACAGAGGTGAAATTTCAAGTCAATGTGGGCAAATGGGATTTTTAATAAACGGTGTTGGATCATTTGGACATCCCTTTGGAAAAATCAAACTAGAGCTTTACCTCACATCATACACTTATGTAAATTATAGTTGGATCAAAATTTTCAATGTAAAATTATACAAAATACTGGAAAACTTATAAAAAAATATTTGTATAACATTATTGAAGGAAATATATGAAGGCTAAGAGTAGCTAAAACATTGGACAGATTTGACTACAAGTTTTAAACAACTGTATAATAAAATGGACGATTAATAAAGTTAAAAGACAAGTAATATTCTAGATCAGGTTGAAAATGGCCCATAGACTGGCTGCTAGCTTTTGTGAGTAAAGTTTTATTGGTGCACACTCATACCCAATCATTTATGTGTTGTCTGTGATTGCTGTCATACTCTGGGGATGGCTGGATTACTGTGACAGACTCCATATGGCCCCCAAACTCTGAAATATTTGCTAACCCCTGCTCTAGGAGAAAATATTTGCAACTTACATAACAGACAAAAGATTAATCCTCAAAATGGTCACCAGAATAAGATGTCAATCATACCTAACTGAGTTTACCACTCACAACACCAAAAGAAAATACTGCTTCAAAAGAGTCTAAGTAATGTCTCGGAAGCTGGTAGTGAAGAGTGAATATTACAGCATTTTGGAAGTCAGGGTTCTAGTGCTTAAAGGCAAGTCTTTCAATAATAAAAACTGGTTGGAACTTTAAGAAAATATCCTACTAATAATAAGTAATTAAAGTATAACTGTCATGTGATAAACAACATATATTTAAATATATAATTTGATGTTTAGACATGTATATAAAATCCATGAAACTATCCTCACAGTCAAATAAAGAACAGGTCAATTACCCCCAGAAGATTACTGATTGGCCTCCCTGCAACACTTTCCTTTCCCAGTCAACCACAATGGATGTTGCTATATTAATTTTGATTTACTGTATTTTCTCATAGCAACGTTTTACAGTTTTCAGTGTATGTGTCTTGTACATCTTTTGTCAGATTTATCTCAAAGTACTTCATAACTTTGATGTGGTGAAACAGATTTATTTATTTATAATTTCCAGTTGTTCAATAGTAGCATATAGAAATATAATTAACTTTTCTACATTGATCTTATACTCTAAAAGGTTGCTAAAATTATGTATTAGTTTCAGCAGCTATTTGTAAATTCCATTAAGCTTTCTGATACATGTGATCATGTCATCAGTAAATGAAGAACACATAATTTTTTCCTTTTCAAAGTGAGTGCTTTTTTTCTTGTCTAGAAACTACAGTGTAATGTCAAATACAAGTGATATAAGTAAATATCCTTATTTTGTTCCTGATCTTCTGGGAAAAATATTCAGTCTTTCATCATTAGAGATGATGTCAGCTGTAGGTCTTTCATAGATGCTGTTTATCACATTAAAAACATCCTTCTACACCTAATTGGCTTAGAGTTTTTCCAGGAATAGATGTTGGATGATATCAAATTCATTTTTTCAGTGTTGTTCAGATGATAAAATACTGTATATAATACATAAAGAGCAATCCTATTTTTTAGAAATTTACTCTATTGACAAGGATTTTCACAGAAGTGATAAAATATAGATTTTCTATGTCTCAGTAACCAAAATTCTATATTAACTTCATACAGCTTAACTATGTCCTATTTTTGTTCAAAGTCTAAAACACGGGAAGCATACACTACAAATTGTTTTCACTCTCCCTCTTACTTGAATCATTCCTTTCGACTAACATTTCTATACATGTTGAAGAAAGAGGAAAAAAGAGAATGAAAGAGCAAAAGAAAAGAGAGAGAGAGGTAGGTAAAGAAAGTAGAAGAGAGGGAGAAAGGGAGACAAGTTAGATTAAAAACAATCTAATGAAATGTGAGCAATGCACATAAAAAATTAAAATGTCTAATTAACATATGAAAATGAACTCTATGTGATTAAAATTTACCTTTTAGAATATAACATTTTATTAGTATTTACCTTTGGAGCCTATATATGAGTTTTGTATTAAATTCTGTTAATCTAGTTGCTCTCATGCCAACATTTTAGTACTGTATTTGTTTTATCTTTTAAACAGTTTATGTTAATACACATATACACCATGGAATACTATGCAGCCATAAAAAATGATGAGTTCATGTCCTTTTTAGGGACATGGATGAAACTGGAAAATATTCTCAGCAAACTGACACAAGAACAGAAAACCAAATACCACATGTTCTCACTCATAGGCGGATGTTGAACAATGAGAACACATGAGCACGGGGAGGGCAACATCACACACTGGGGTCTGTTTGTGGGGAGTGGAGGGAGGGACAGCAGTGAGGTGGAGAGGTTGTGGAGAGATAACAGATATAAGTGACGAGGGGGGTGGAGGCAGCAAGACACCTTGCTATGTATGTACCTATGCAACAATCCTGCATGATCTGCACATGTACCACAAAACCTAAAGTACAATTAAAAAAAAAAAGTTTATGTTAATACAAAATAAACTAAATCCCCTTTTATTATTCCTTCTTTAAAAACATCTTGTATTTTTGCTCATTTGTTTTTCTAAAAAAATTTTTAAATATTTCCCTAATTACGCATTTTGCTATATTTTATTTTGAAAATTTCACAAAGTTTGTGATGTCCCATCACGTTTATTATTCCTGCAAGTGTGGAAATTAAGTAACTGTTGTTAGTGAGTTAGATATCTAATCATATTAGTCACTGTTATTCAATAAGTACTTCCCTGGTTTCTAGCTTAATTTTAAAATGTTGAAAATGTTCAATGATTTCTATGGGTACTTATTCTTAGCTTCAGCGGAAGAGATAAGGGAATTCATTGAACAAGCAAAACAGCACACCTTCAACCTAAGCAAAAATTCATTTTGTCAAGAGAGTTCAGGAAAATATTTATGTGTGAGAAATACATAAAACAAAACCCATGTTAATTATACATCATTCATAACTTATATATCTAATATATCTTAAATGTTGAATAAATGCAAAATGAAAAAAATAACATGGAAACTTATGCAAAGTCTCTCTGAATACTTGAACAAGTTTTGGATATGTATGCATGTAATAGTGAACCTATTCATTTTCAATGATTTTACTACACATTCTCTTGCCCTTAAAGGCCTCTGAAACCAACTGTGTTTCAGTTTCATATATATTAATGAAATAATTTCTGAATCTATATATCATTTATCTTATATTTCCTTGTATCTGCAGACCATAGTCTGCATTTATATGTGCATAGTATGCATAGTCTGAATGCAGGAAATTGAGCATTACTCTGATGCCAAAACCACACAGTTACACAACAACAGCAACAAAAGAGATTATAGGCCAGTCTTTCTGATAAACATCAATGCAAAATTCCTCAAGAAAATACTAGCAAATCAAATTTAACAACACATTAAAAAGATTGTTTACCATATTCAAGTGGAATTAATACCAGAGATGAAAGGATGTTTCAACATTATCAAATCAAGAAATGTGATATATCACATTAACAGGATCAAGGACAAAAAAATGATAATTTCAATAGTGCAGAAAAAACGCTTAATAAAATTCAACATCCCTTCATGATAACAACTCTCAACAAACTAGGAATGGAAGGAGCATACCTCAACACAGTAAAGGTCATATATGACAAACCCACAGCTAACATAATATTGAATGGCAAACAGATGAAAGCTTTTTTCTAAGAACTGGAATAAGACAAGGATTTCCATTCTTACCACTTCTATTCAACATGTACTAGAAGTCTTTGCTAGAGCAAGAAATAAAGTGCATCTAAATAGGAAAAGGAGAAGTCAAATTATCCATCTCAGCAGAAAATATGATCTTCTAGCTAGAAAACCCCAAAGATCCTACCAAAAAAAATGGTAGAACTAATAAACAAATTCAATAAAGGAGTAGGGTACAAAATCAACATACAAAAATTAGTAGTGTTTCTTTATACCAATAGTGAACTATCAAAAACAGAAAACAAGAAATAAATCCCATTTATAATAGCTACAGAAAATTTAAGTCCTAGGCATAAATTTAACCAAGAAAATAAAATGTATCTACAATGAAAACTATAAAATGTTAATGAAAAATATTGAAGACACACACAAAAATGGAAGGATATTCAGTGTTCATGGATTGGAGGAATTAATATTTTTAAAATGTTCCTACTACCCAAAGCAATCTACAGGATAACAGTAATCCCAATTAAAATGCCAGTGACATTCTTCACAGAAATAGAAAAAAAATTCTAAAATGCATAAGAAACAACAAAAGATTTACAGGAAAAAAACAAACAAGCCCATTCAAAAGTGGGCAAAGGATATGAACAGATACTTTACGAAAGAAGACATATATGAGGCCAACAATCATATGAAAAATTGCTCATCGTCACTGGTCATCAGAGATGCAAATCAAAACCACATTGAGATACCATCTCACGCCAGTTAGAATGGCGATCATTAAAACATCTGGAGACAACAGATACTGGAGAGGATGTGGAGAAAAAGGAACACTTTTACACTGTTGGTGGGAATGTAAATTAGTTCAACCATTGTGGAAGACAGTGTGGCGATTCCTCAAGGCCTTAGAAATAGAAATTCCATTTGACCCAGCAATCCCATTACTGGGTATATATCCAAAAGACTATAAATCGTTCTACTATAAGGACACATGTACACGAATGTTCATTGCAGCACTGTTTACAATAGCAAAGACCTGGAATCAACCAAAATGCCCATTGATAATAGACTGGATTGGAAAAATGTGGCACATATACACCATGGAATATTATGCAGCAATCAGAAATGATGAGTTTGTGTCGTTTGTAGGGACATGGATGAATCTGGAGATCATCATCCTCAGCAAACTGACACAAGAACAGAAAATGAAACACCACATATTCTCACTCATAGGCGGGTGATGAAAAATGAGAACACATGGACACAGAAAGGGGAGTACTAAACACTGGGGTCTATTGGGGGGAAAAGGGGAGGGCCAGTGGGAGGGGAAGGTGGGGAGGGATAGCCTGGGGAGAAATGCCAAATGTGGGTGAAGGGGAGAAGAAAAGCAAAGCACACTGCCATGTGTGTATCTACGCAACTGTCTTGCATGCTCTGCTCATGTACCCCAAAACCTAAAATCCAATAAAAAATTAAAAAAAAAAAAAGAAAGAAACAACAAAAGATCCCAAAGAGCCAACATATTACCAGACTTCAAAGTAAACTACAAATATAGGATAACCAAAATACTATAATACTGTCATAAAAACAGATACATAGACCAATGGAACAGAATAGAGAATCCAGAAATTAATTCATACACTTATATTCAACTGATTTTTGACAAAGGTGATAAGAACGCAAATTAAGAAAAGGACAGCCTCTTTAAAAAATGGTATTGAGATAGCTGGATATCCACAGGCAGAAAATTCAAGCTATACCCTTATATCTTACTATATATAAAAATCAACTGAAAATGGATTAGACATTTACATATAACACTTGAAAGGATAAAACTACTAGAAGAAAACATAAGGGAAATGTGTCCTGGCATCAGTATAGCCAAGGATTTTTTTGATATGACCTCAAAAGTACAGGCAACAAAAGCAAAAACAAACAAATGGGACTACCTCAAACTACAAAACTCTGCACAACAAAGGAAACCATCAATGGAGTGAAGAAACAATCTACAGAATGGAAGAAAAGATTTGTACACTATGCATTTGATACAGGATTATTATTCAGAACACATAAACTCAAACAACTGAATAGCAAATCATTATTATCATCAATTGATTTAAAATGGGCAAAATACCTTAATAGACATTTCTCAAAAAAAGACATACAAACACACAACAGGTATATCAAAAAAACATATTCAACATCACTAACCATTAGGGAAATGCAAATTGAAACCTCAATGAGATATCACCTCACGTCTGGATGCTGATTATAAAAAAGACAGAGATAATAAGTAATTGTGAGTGTGTGGAGTAAAGGGGAACTTTGTATTTCATTGATGAGAGAATACGTTAGTGAAGCCATTATGAAAAACAGTATGAGGTTCCTCAAAAAATTTAAAAAGTAAAACTACCATATGATCCAGTAATCCTACTAATAGGTATATATCCAGAGGATATAAAATCAGTATGTCAAAGAGATATCTGTACTCCCACATTTATTTAAGGTCTATTTACAATAGCCAAGATATGGAATCAATCTAAGTGTCCATCAACAGATGAATGAATACAGAAAATGTAGTCTGTATTTACAATTGTGTATTATTCAGCATTTAAAAATAATGCAATCCTGTCACTTACAACAACATGGATGAACCTGGAGGACATTATGTTAAGTAAAATAAACCAGGTACAGAAAAATAATGATTTTACTCAAATGTGGAATCTAAGAAGTTGATTTCATAGAAGTAGAGAGTAGAACAGTAGTTACCAGAGGCAGGGGAGGAAAGGGAGAAAATGTCATAGGGAGAGATTAGTCACTGAGTACAAAGTTATAGTGAGGAAGAAAAAATGCTGGTTTTCTATTGCACAGCAGAGTCACCATGATTAATGATACTGTATTACATATTTCAAAATGGCTAGAAAAGAGATTGTATTAGTTTGTTCTCACACTGCTAATAAAGACATACCTAAGACCGGGTAATTTACTAAGGAAAGAGTTTTAATTGACTCAGTTTAGCAGTGCTGGGGATGCCTCAGGAAACTTACAATCAGGGTGGAAAGGGAAGCAAAGATACCCTTTTTCACATGGTGAGAGAAGAGTTAATGAGAACTGAATAAAGGGGAAAGCCCCTTATAAAACCGTTAGATCTCATGAGAACTCACCCACTATCATGAGAACGGCATGGGGAAACCACCCTCATAATTCAATTACCTCCCACCAGGCCACTCCCATGACACATGAAGATTATAGAAAATACAATTCAAGATGAGATTTGGGTGGGGACACAGCCAAACCATATCAGAGTTATTAAATGTTGTCACCACTAAGAAGTATTAAGTCCATGAAGTGATGGATTAAAATCAGAAAATATCCTGATTTTATCTTTACACAGTATATTCATGGATTGAAATATCACACTTTACCATGTAAATATGTACAATTATTCTGAGTTAATTCTAAAAACTCTCATTACTATTTGCTTTTCATAGGACATTTATAATGAGTATTTTTAGCCTTGATGTCTTGATGTTTTTCATGAAGACTTGATTGACATGTTGATTGCCTCTTCTAGATCTGAAATTGTGAATTTTACTATGGGTGATTTTAGAAATCATGAACCTCTTGCTAATTTGATGTTTCAAATTTTTAATTTGTTTCATGTAGGAAAAAGTCTCTAGATGATTGCAATTGATTGTAAAAAAGGTCAAAAATTAAACAAATCATTTAAAACTCAGAGACCTAATATACCTTAAATATTAGGAACACCTGAAAGAGATTTTAAGACATCCTGACATAATGGAGGACCAATTCATTCTCTAGCTCTCAATGATTTCACCATACATATTCTTGCCTTGGAGCCTCTAGGGCCAACTCTGTTTCATTTTATATATTAATTAAATGGTTTCTGATTCTACATATCTCTCATATCACATGTCCTGGTATCCACAAACCATAGTCTATGAAACTTAAACCATTGTTTTATCAACAAAACCTTTGATTTAACTTCCCAATGTGCTTACTGTTACAGGGTTACTCCATTTACACAAGATGATACATGTGTCATAAGTATTTTTTAGTCATTTTCTCTTTTCATAAGCTTTTTAAATCTTTGTTTTTTTATCATCTTGGAAGCTACAAAATAAATCATGAGCTGACCTCCTTTTAATCATAAAATAGCTGTGATACGGATAGCATCAAACTAATGTTTCAAATTCCAAACCTCACCCTAAAAAGTACACATTACCCTCTATTTAATTAAGATACAAAAACACAGAATTTGTCACCCCTTCTCACTGCCCTCCTCCCAAATTCTTTAGCTATTAAATGGCTCAGCTAAGATTTGGACCAAGATCTGTCCAACTCCATAGTCCCTGATGTATCCAAAAGAACTGTCCTCTACACATAAATACAACAATCACAAAAGTTACTTTCTCTAAGTGCTCTTGATATGATCACTCCATGTCAAGTAATTCATTTTACTTTCAGTCATCATTTACCTGTAAGTTTTACTCTCCCCAACTTGCACTGCTTTTACTTACGTGTGTTTATGTAGTTTGTAGCCTTCACTAGTATCAAGCAAATCTGTGTCATTAATTAACAATGAGTATTAATTTATGTGCTGAGTTCATCCATTACTATTCTTGGTTTCTTTTATTCACAACTTGATTAAAGTTTTTATTTGTCCTTTTATGAAACTTTTCTTAACATATTCTAACAAGCTTCAAGGTCATCTATTCTAAACATTCCAAACCATTTGGATCCAGGAAAATAATCTCTGCACAGTTGCAATTGTTATAAACATGTTTGTTCACTTGTACTAATTCTTCCTCCCTTGTTCTCCAGTACTACTATGTGCATGGAATTTTCCAGAGAACTTGGTGCAGTGGCCAAACAGTGAGTGCATATGCTTGACTATTGCTCTATTCTCTGAACATGATAAAAATCAGGTGCATTAGTCAGGGTTCTCTAGAGGGACAGAACTAATAGTACATATGTATATATGAAGAGGAGTTTATTAAGGAGAATTGAGTCAGATAATCACCAGGTAAAGTCCCATAATGGGCCGTCTGCAAATTACGAAGCAAGGAAGTCAGTAGTGAATCAGTCTAAGTCCTAAAACCTCCAAAGTAGAGAAGCTGACAGTGCAGCCTTCGGTCTGTGGCCAAAGGCCTGAGAGTCCCTGGCAAACAACTGGTGTAAGTCCAGGAGTCCAAAGACAAAGAACTTGGAGCCTGATATTCAAGGGCAGAAAGCATCCATCACAGGAGAAAGATGAAGGCCGGAAGAATCAGCAAGTCTCCTCATTCCACCTTCTTCTGTCTGCTTTTTCTAGCCCTACCCCTAGCAACAGAGGGGAGGGATGTTACCCACCCAGATTAAGGGTGGGTCTGCCTCTCTTAGTCTACTGACCCAAATGTTGATCTCCTTTGGCAACACCCTCACAGACACATCCAGGAACAATGCTTTGCATCCTTCAATCCAACCGAGTTGACACTTACTATTAACTATCACATCAGGGAAGCCATCAATGCAGAGAATGGTTAAGCAAAGAAAAAAAAACGGTTTATCTTCAAACCTTAATTATCGTCTAAAGCCAGAGGTAACATATCGGAATACAAAGAGATAGGGTCTCAAGCAATTAGAGTCTACCTTCAAGTAAGTCCCAGATTGTGCTGCACCCTTGAGGTGGGGTTGGAGGACCATAATACTAAAATTTAATTTCATATAATAATATATCCTATAGTACACATCAGACTAACAAGTTTGCCACAGAATTAAAATGACAAGGTTGGCTAACTCAGGAGGCTTTCAACAAATCTTTATTTATTGAAAAAATGCCTAAAACATTGTTACTTTCTTACCTTTAATGCTGTTATTCTATTTATACAGAAGTGAGGTGGAGTAGAGGTGAAGAAAATTTTGTTCTCTGTAACCCATTCATCCAATTTATCACAAAGTTGCACTATCTAAATAAGTCAGAAATCCAAACTTAACAATTTGGTCATAAAAACAACCAAAAAATTTTTAATGTCATTGTTTTAGTTCATTTGGGCTGCTATAACCAAATACCTTAGACCAGGTAGCATATAAGAAACAGTAATGTATTTCTCACTGTTCTGGAAGCTGGAAAGTCCAAAATTCAGGCACTGGCAGGTTCAGTACCTTGAGAGGTCCTGATTCTACCTGTGTCTTGACAAGCTAAAAGGAAAAAGGCAGTTCTCTGGAGCCTGTTTTATAAAGCAGTGAACCCATTAATGAGGGTTCCACTCTCATGATCTAATTATCTCCCAAACATTCCACCTGCTAACACCATCATGTCAGTGATTTTGTTTCAACATATGAATTTCGGAAGGACACAAACATTCAGACCATTGCAGTCATGTAATAAAATAGTATATTGTAAATATCTTCTTTATTAACACTGTATTTATTTACAAGGCAAATTTAATATTCTGGTTTTATGAAATACAAGTGAATTCACAAAATAGCAATAAATTATATAATTGAAATAACTGATTTCCTCAATTTTGTTTATGACAAGCATTAAAAATAATATATTAATACATTTTAAATATTAAAACTTCAGTAACTGTGTGGCATTTTGCCCAACCTCCCAGAAATATTTTTATTATGTTGCTTTTAAGCAAAGATTGCAGTTTCCAAAGAAAATCTTGTTACATATTGTTAAACCTGTTTCCTATCAAAATTACCAAAAGATGAAAATAAATTAAAATAATTTTAATCTGCAAAATTGAAAAGTACCTACTTTTGCAGTTATTACAAAGCTTTATTAATTTCAAACAAAAGTTACTTTCTATTGATAAATCACCAACATTTTATTTTGTACTTCTTATTTTTGTTAGTGTGCTCTTTAAAACTCAGCATAATATCTTTAACACAATAATCATTATTTTTGCAATGACAAAGCTAAAAGCTGCTCAAATGTAAGACTAATTCTTTAATTTTTCTCCTTGGTGAATAATTAGTGAGCACCAGGCCCTGCACTAGACAAAATGGTTACAAAATTTACAGTGGCAGTCACCACCATTTTTATTTAATAAATGAAATAGTATATTGTAAATGTCGATTTACAATATATTTCATTTATTAAATAAAGGTTCTAGATTATAAACTGTCCTCTGATGGCAAACACTGACTTTTCCAAAATTGTATTACTGTTAGTCAAGATAGTTTCAGATCACAATCTATAAAGTTCAAACAAGAATCATTCAAAATTCTCTTTAATGGGTATATCAGCTTGGATGGTTATAGATTCATCCATTCTGATTCTGCTGACAAGTTGTATTAACAACTCTCTTAAAAATTGGTAATGATGACTGAGGCCCTAAAATATGACCCACCCAGCAGCACTGATAATGCATTTCTTTTAGACAGAACCTGCCTCTACCATGAGTGTATGGTTGAAAAAAGAGATGCACTGGTAACCACAGTGGGAAAACTGGTAAAGAAATGACTTAAAGGATCTCGTTAATCACAATTTGAGTAATTTATCATAGCAGTAGACAGCTCAGGAATGATAGCCCAGAACAACAACCTTACACATAGCAACTGGAAGTAGAATAGCATAAAGGAACTTAGAATATTTTGGTGAAGAAAAATGTGTAAAAGAAAATGTCTTAAGTGTTAAGTGATCATGACTATGAATATATGAAATACTGAGGCCTAAATAAGGATAAACCTGCATTGACTTTGCCTTAAATAATCAAGTGTTCTTAACCACTGGTTTTTAGACTTAGAAAAAATTAGAAATTCTAGTATTATAAAAAAGTCTACCTCTTTAACCATGACACTTGTTTTGCTTGCTTACTGACTGATTGATTAAAAGGTAGTGCATTCACATGCTTCAAAATTCCAAAAGTACAAGAGAATACAGTAATAAGTTCTCTTTAACTCCTATCCTGTCTCTTCAGAGGCAACTAATAACAATATCACATATGATGCTAAAGGCATATATGAGCTAATATATACATATAAGTTGTTCTTCCTTTTACACAAATAATAATATTCTATTTACTTGGAAGCTTATTTTTTCCACTAAACTATACCTTGGAACTTATCACCTAAAAGTAATAAACATACTTTCTTTTCTCAGTAGATAGTATTCTATTGAATGAATGTATCATAATTTATTTGACCAGCTCTATGTTGACAGACATTTAATTTGTTTTCAGTCTTTTGCTATTTCAAATAATGCTGCAATGACTTGTATCATACATATATCATTTTGTACATAGGTAAGCAATCTCTAAGATAAATTCCTAGAGGTATTAATTCTAAGAGTATGTGTGTTTGTGACTTTGATAAATGTTGCTAAATTACATTACATAGAGGTTTACTAATCTTTAAAAATGACTCTTTCACACACACTCACTAATGCACAATGTTACCAAGCTTTGTGATCTTTTCCAATTTGATGGGTCAACCATGATATTTCATTATAGCTTTCATTTGTATTTCTCATTATGAATGATATTTTTACCTTTTCATATATATTTTAGAGCTATTTATATTTCCTTTTATGTAAACTAGTCATAATCTTTGCTCATTTATCCATTGGATTACTGGCCTATCTAGAGTTTTTTATATAAGATCCTTCATATTATAATATCTTAAATATCTGATCTTTATAGATACATAAAAGTTGGCCCTTTGTGATATAAACTGAAAATATTTTCCTAGTATCTTCAGAGTTCATGAACATTAAAAATTATTGATTGCTTTAATCTTTGAATGAAAATTTGGATGATATGGGATACTTGAGTCATACTTTCTTTTCTTGAAACTTTTAGAGGCATTTCTCCAGTATCCTCTAGAATATTTGTTCTGATCTACTGTGTAGGAGTTTCCAACAAGTGTATGTTAGATCTCCTTTGTCTCTCTCCCTAGATATTTTATTCCTAATCATTTTAAGTTGTATTTATTTTCATTCATTTTGATTGCTTTTCTCATATTTAATCTCTATATTCCTTTTTGCATTCTCATAATGATGAATCTTTTTAAATTGCCATAACCACTCCCTTATCTATCTCTACACTCTCAATTATTTTCAATTATAGGGCAAATCTAGGAAAATTTCAGCAGAGAGATAGTGATATAATGGGTTATAATTCATGGAATAAAATAAGAATCTGCAAGTCCATAGAGATTTAAATGCATAGACAGAAAGTAAAATGCTAACTAATAAACATAGAATGATTGTAGAAATTAGAAAATCTCCTATGGTTTTCAAAGCTAATAGGTAAGAGTTTGGTGAGGAAGAGTATATTTACATTATCTCAAAGTATTTTTGGCTTAAAATCTCATAGCAAAGAGTTCTGGCTAAATGAGATGATATACTCCTTTTTTAAAGAAAATTAAACCTAAGTGACTCTATAACAAACAAGTCATAGACTCTTGACAGTTTCCAAAGCAATGAATATTGAATGTGGGTTCTTGGTCTATAGTTAGAAATCTTTGAAGAGGCATGTAATACAGAAAAGTTATGAGTATCAATTTCCAGAGTATCAAGTATCTTTTTAATTTTTATTTTTCAAACACTTGATAAGCCAAATAACTTATCATGCTGGTTCTTCTGTCCCAGTTGTCCTTCTCCCACTTTACAAAAAAAAAAAAAAAAAAAAAAAAGACAAACGTTTCCTACGTCCAGAAATTTGTTATGGTGAATTGCCCCAAGCTCTGAAAACCACCAAAGCAGCAAAGGGTAATTTCGACACAGAATGCTGAAAAGGCAAAAGGCATTAGTTACTGGGAAACAAATCCATTTCCAAGACAGGTAATTACCAATTATTTGCTTAAAACAAAATTGAAAAACAAAAATGGTCTAAAGCAATCAACTGCTGGAAATCAAACATAATTTTTGATGACAGTTCAGTCTGTGATTTTTAACAAATAAAGTAGGATTTCAAAGTAACTTATTTGTATGTATTTTATGTGGTTTTTAGCACTTAATAAAAAAGAAAAATAGCGTAGAAGCAGTGCTGAATTCTCTCATTCTCATAGTAAGGTAATATTTAGATACATCAATTAATTTTTAAAATCATATACATATAAATGTTGATTATTTAATTATGAAAAATCTTAGGTTTCTGTTCTTACAGTCATTTTGATCTGATAATAATTATAATGATAACTCAATGAAGATGTTAACCACTTAGACCTTTACTGATCACAAGAAATAACATTTTAATTTATATATATAGTTTCATTGAATCAAATATGTTACTCTGATCTGTCAAGCAAAAACATATTTTTCATTAATGTAACATCTTGTGGAATTAGAATAATAAAAGTAAGATCACAGGGAAAAATGAAGTAAAATTTTTAACTATTAAAGAATATTCATGTGTATTTTTAAACAGCTGATGATATCAAATTATTTTCCATTGAAAACTTTTTAAAAGGTAATTTGACAGTTTTGTTTAAAAATGTAAAGAGACACAACATCTTAAATGAAAGTTTAATATTGTATGTGCAAATATACAGTTTTTCAAAATCATATAAGAGGTGCACAAAGAAAGTTTGAGAACAATCGACTCAAAAGTGTTAAGTTGAAATTTGAAGAAACAGATTTTCCATTTAAAAATACGTGACAACCTTTGCCTAGAGCTTATCTAAAGAAATTATCGTGGAAGTAATTATGAGAGTTTGCAAGTATTTGTGCTCACTTCTTAGGTCAATATTAAGATTTCATAGCATTTTACTTTTCAAGAGTTTAAAAAACACAGCATTACAGCATTTAAAAAAGACAGCATTGCAAAAAATAGGATGGAAAAATGTAATATCTACAAAATTTAGGGTAATTGTTAAGGACTTACAAAGATGTGCAAGCAACTTGCCAGGAATCAATACGGACTAATTTGGTATCTGTCATACAAACTCCACGGTAGCAACAATGTCCTTACACCTTTAATCTTCATTGACTGTGATCACTGATTCTATAGCCTTTCAATAGATTTATTAGAATTTCTGCTTTGAAAAAAAAGAGGAGGGTGTAGAGGTGTCTTAAGTAATTTTCACACTTCTTTTCTGATAATCTTTACAAAAACAAGAGATAGGATATCTCGCCTTCTAGTCCCTTTAAGTGGAGAGGAGGAAAAGGTAAAATCTCTTAATATTCATCATTTTATAAAATATGCAATAATTGAAGTAGAATAAAATGTACACATCATGAAGTCACTTACAGAACTGAAGAGATATTTGCTCCAATTTTAACCTTTATATTCATATAATTTCATTTTTTCAGTTATACATATGAACAAACTCCAGTAAATTAATATTGAGTGGAAAATTAGAATGAAGAGTGGAATGAACTCTTGCCACCTAGTCTAAAATATTTATCTTATGATGTTCTAGTTGACTATTTAAGAGCATTTTCCCTTGGCTTAATTTGTAGCTTTTACTTTCACACTAATAGGTTGTGACGATAGAGTCAGAGAGTATACATTTTTTTCTTTTAGTTCAAATAGTGTTCCAGACAAATAATCCATATGGAAATAATGTTTGAGCTCAAAGTTACTAATGTACTTTGTCAAAAGTGCACTATGAAATCCAAGTTCCTTATTGTTAACTATTATTATGGTAGCTACTAAAATGAAAGTTGCTGAATTCTGTGAAACTACCTTCACAGGTGCCATAGGCCTGAAGGACAAAAATTAACCTTTCTAAGAGAGAGGTGGGGGGAAAAACGCATAGATGATATAGATAGGTATAGATATAGATAGATATAGATATAGATATTTTTTTACATTGACAAGATAAGTATTAACAGAAAAAAACTATTATGCATTCTAGAGAGATCAGAAGTTCAGCCTCTGATATTAATGCATTAATGGGGTTATTCTATCTTTGCCTTTATCAAAATTGTTTTGCTGGAAAACTAAATAGGAAAAATGTTTAAACCCTTGGAAAATAAAGTGTTTATTTCTTAAAATTCAACTGCTTTTTAATAATATGTCAGTAACCTCAGACAGTAAGTTGAATGGGAGATTTTTGTATTTAGTTTTCCATACAATCTCCCTTTAGTCCTTCTCTTGGAGAAATTTAATACCATCAGAGGTAATGTGCCTCAAAGGCTAGAGGATCTCTTCAGGAGGCAGAAGGTATTTTAAAAGGCAAGCTCTTAAATGAACTATCTTTCCTATACTAGGGATTCTTTTTCTCCTTTTAAAAACAAAAAAAGTTAATAAATTATTGACCAATATTATTAAAATAATAATATAAAAAATATATATCTATATAATAGAAATATTTTTAAAGAGAGAGAAACACTCTCTTAGAAATATACTTTTATTGTGGACAGGCATGGTGGCTCATCTAAAAAATTTAGAAAAATCCCAGCACTTTGGGAGGCTGAAGTGGGTGGATCACGAGGTCAGGAGATCAAGACCAGCCTGGCCAAGATGGTGAAACCCTGTCTCCACTAAAAATACAAAAGTTAGCCCAGCGTAGTGGCAGCACCTATAATCCCAGCTGCTTGGGAGGCTGAGGCAGAGAACTGCTTGAACCTGGGAGGAGGGTGGGTTCAGTAAGTTGAAATCACACCACTGCATTCCAGCCTGGGTGACAGAGCGAGACTCTGTCTAAAAAAGATAGATAGATAGATAGATAGATAGATAGATAGATAGATAGATAGATAATAGATATACTTTATTGCAATAAAAACTTAAAAGCTGTTAACAATTCATCAGACAATGTAGAGATGGAGCTATAATGTCCTTCATTTGAAACATGTTTTGATTTCTTTCCCAAATTCAAGTGGATCTTTTCAAACTTTGCAAGGACTCTTCCTTCCTCTGGAAGGAGCCTATTGGCTAATCTACTATATTCTTAGTAACTTTTTTTTTCTGCTCTATCAGTACTAACATTCATTTCTTTCTACTAATTAAGATTGAGACATGTTCCTTCCACCATAGACCCAAGATAGTCAGTCTTTAGATATTCAAAGGATACTCTTAATCTTTCTGTTTCTTTGTAGCCACTTATGATTGGAATCATCTGGAGCTGGGTCAGAATGGAGTTGATTAGTCATTATCAGGTCCTCACACTGCTAATTACAAATTTTGAATGGAGCCTGGACATGTCAAGTCCTCATTTGTAACAGCTCTATGACTACCCCCTGTCTGTATCATTAGGCAGCCATTATTTAAACTCATGATTCAAGTATTTTAAGCTGTGTCCCCAAACCCAACAAGGAATCCCACAGTTGTGTGCATTCTCTTACCAAGTAGGATTATCACTGGTCATTCTAGAACTCCAAAATTTCTCAAGTGCTATGCAAATTAAGAAACCCTAAGACCCTTAGTATCTTACATATGTTCACTTTGCTCACATATTCTAGCAGCCCAGAGCATTTCCACATTGGCAAGTTCAGCTTATTTTTCCATTTATTGTGTTCTTTAATTTTTTTACCAAAATTTAAATTTCTTAAAACTTTATTATTATTAATGCAGTCTATTATCTAGATCTAATTATAGAGGTGAATAATTTAAGACTCTAGGAGTTAGATTATATCTCAATTTTTTATCTTTATCAATAAAAAACATTTAGAAAAATGCCAAATAAACTTGTTGCTGATATTTTCTTCACAAACTGAAGTATTTCAATCTAAGTTATGTGAAAATGAATGGAAACCTGCAAAATTCTAATTTTAGACAACAGAGTTAAGCAGATATTATTATGCCTTTATCTATTTCTTGAGAACTATAGTTAGAAGAGTTACACACCAATAATTTGTTCCTGGGTTATAGATCAGCAATGAAAGCTTCCATGAATATTGATTTGTTCTAAACTAAAGGCAATGACATTTATTTTGCTTATCAGTAGAAACTTGAACTCTACTTTATGATTCTTTACCTGCAACCCACGTTTACTACTTTGTAGATTCTCATCTTGACTCTATCTATAACAGTTCTTTTCTGTATTGAACCTCAGACTCACCATGAAAATCACATTTGGAAGCATTTTGATCACTCAGTGTTCTAGCTATAAGTGAATACCACAGACTGGGTAATTTACTAATCAATATAAAGAATAGAGGTCTATTTAGCTTACTGTTCTGGAGGCAGAGAAGTCCAAGAGCATGGCACCAGCATCTGGTGAAAGCCTTATCTGATCCTAATTATCTCTCAAAAGTCCTATCTCCAATCAACATGTGAATTTTAGGATTAGATTTCTAACACATGGAATTTGGAGGGTACATTAAACCACAGCATTCAGTATTCCAGAAAAGGCAGATGGTTTCAGTCAGATTCTTAAATAAACTGGTATTCAGATTGAGGTCACCTTTATGGGAGATTATTACTTGTAAGTGAAACAATATGTAATGAATTTAAGAGCTATAAAAAGCAACTCTGGAAATTTTTAACTTGACTGCTTTCAATTAGGTGTATGGATCAGCATGACAAAAAATTGAATTGGTAGCCAATTCTTAATTGGATGACAGGGGCAGACAAAACCTGGAGAGTCTGAGAACAGTAAGTTGGTATAGGAAAACAACCCCAAAAAAGAGAACCAGTAAGAGTAACTCAGAAGTTTCCAGAACAAAGAGGAAAATAAACACAGTACCTGGTTATATTTAAGAGTGAAAACCCTATTTTCACCCTACTTCTTCTCACCCCAGCTCTGGTTTACCACCCGCTCCTCCCCATTTCCAATGAGCCACTTTTTGCAGCACCATACACACCAATGCTTTGTAAAGGAATCTAATTGTCTACCCCGTGTCTTGGCAAAAGAACAGTAATCACACAGATCCCTGCTTGGGCTCTTTCATCTTCTGAAGCTGTTTGCCCAACTCAGAGGATTGTGATTCAAGATGCTGCTGTAGGAGCAGCTCAGGATTGCAGCTACCAGTGAAAGCACAGAGGGTGAGTGGATGCTGCATTTCCAGATGGATCTTTATTGCCCACAGACCAGGAGATTCCCATGTGGAGGAGCCCCATGGGTCACCAGCGCAGCTGTTTTGTATAGCATGGCTGTTTTGGCTGGTGCCGCAGTGCAGCAGCTGTCTGTACAAAATATACTGGTCTGGTTGCCCTGTTAAACTGGAAATTGGAGATCTGGGAAGGCAGACTAGCCCATTCATCTGATTAACCGGAACTGAAACAAAAGCCAGGCCAGGAGATTCCCAGGCAGCGATGTTGTTTCAGCCAGTGCAGTGGATCGCCGCACGGGAAATCACACAGATCCCAGCGCCCTTTTGGCAGGCAACTGGAACACCCGGGAGAGAGTCAACCATTCAACTTAAAAAAAAAAAGGGCTCTGAAGCAGGGAGCCAGGTGATCAGGCTTGGTGGGTCCCATGCCCATAAAAACAAACAGACAAACAAACAAAGCAATTGGAAACCCTCGGGGTTGAGAGTTTCATGGCAAGCACAACTAAAACCAGGATGGCCCTGCTCTGTAGGAGAGGGGCATCTGCCATGACTAAGGCACTCCACCTCGACGGAGGTAGTCTGCCATTGCTAATGCAGCCTGCTGTTGCCAAGGCAACCCACCATAACAGAGAGAGTCCGCCATTACAGAGACAGGCCAACATTGCCGAGGCAATTCTAACCACATCCATATAAACAGGACTGAAGGGAAATACACACAGCAGGGCGGAGCCAGCAGCAGGGCAGAATCCACAGCAGCTCAACAAAGCCTCTTCAGACAGTGACTAGGCTGCCCCCTTGCTGGGCAGGACAGCCCTGAAAAAAAAAAAGGCAGCAACACAACAGATACTCATAAATAAAGCCCTAACTAACCGGGACAGATTACCTGGGGAAAAAAACGGGGTTTATGAGTTCTGCTGCAGCAGACTTAAACATACCTGCCTAGCAGCTCTGAATGAACAACAAAGCTCACAGCTCAGCACTTGAGCTCCTATAAAGAACAGACTGTTTCCTCAAGCAGCTCCCTGACCCCCATATATCCAAAGAGTCACCTCACAAAGGACTGATCAGATGGACATTTGGTGGGCATCATTCCGGGACAAAGATAGCAGAAGAAGAAACTGGTAGCAACCCTTACTGCTCTGCAGCTGCTGCAGGTGATCCCCAGGCAAGCAGGGCCTGGAGTTGACCTCAGCAGTCCTAAAGCAGAGGGGCCAGACTGTTAGAAGGAAAACTAAGAAACAGAAATAATTTCATCATAAATAATCTGGACGTCCACTCAGAGACCCAATCTGAAAATCAGCAACTACACAGATGACAGGTGGATAAATCCACAAAGATGTAAAGAAACCAGTGCAAAAAGGAAGAAAACACCCAAAACCAGAACACCTCACCTCCTAAAAGGGATTACAACTCCACACCAGCAAGGGAACAAAGCTGGATAAAGAATGAGTGTGATGAAATGATGGAATCAGACTTTAGAAGGTGGGTAATAAGAAACTTCCATGAGCTAAAAGAACATGTTCTAACTCAATGCAAAGAACCTAAGAACCTTGAAAAAAGATTTGAAGAAATGGTAACAAGAATGGACAATGTAGAGAGGAATATGAGTGAATTGATGGAGCTGAAAAACACAACATGGGAACTTCGCAAAGCATGCACAAGTTTCAACAGCCAAATTGACCAAGCAGAAGAAAGGATATCAGAGGTCGAAGATCAACTCAGTGAAATAAAACCAGAAGCCAAAATTAGAGAAAATAGCGCAAAAAAGGAATGAACAAAGTCTCCAAGAAATATGGGACTATGTGAAGAGACCTAATCTATGTTTGAAAGGTGTACCTGAATGTGATGAAGAGAAGGAATCCAAGCTGGAAAATACTCTTCAGGATATTATCCAGAAAAACTTCCCCAACCTAGCAAGGCAGGCCAATATTCAATTCCAGGAAATAAAGAGAACACCACAAAGATATTCTGCAAGAAGAGCAACCCCAAGGCACATAATTGTCAAACTCACCAGGGTTGAAATGAAGGAGAAAATGCTACGGGCAGCCAGAGAAAAAGGTTGGGTTACCCACAAAGGGAAGCACATCAGACTCACAGCTGACCTCTCAGCAGAAATCCTACAAGCCAGAAGAGAGTGGGGGCCAATATTCAACATCCTTAAAGAAAAGAACTTTCAACTCAGAATTTCATATCCAGTCAAAATAAGCTTCATTACTGAATGAAAAATAAAATCCTTCATGAACAAGCAAGTACTCAGAGATTTTGTCACCACCAGGCCTGCTTTACAAGAGCTCCTGAAAGAGGCACTATAGATAGAAAGGAACAACCAGTACCAGCCACTCCAAACACATACCAAATGCTATAGAGCATCAATAAAATGAAGAATCTGCATCAAATAACCAGAAAAACAGCCAGCTAGAATCAAATGGCAGTATAAAATTCACACATAACAATATTAACCCTAAATGTAAATGGGCTAAATGCACCAATCAAAAGACACAGACTGGCAAATTGAATAAAAAGCCAAAACCCATGGGTGTGCTGTATCCATCTCACATACAAGGATACACAAAGGCTCAAAATAAAGGGATGGAGGAAGTTTTACCAAGCAAATGCAGAGCAATAAAAAAGCAGGAGTTGCAATTCTCGTCTCTGATAAAATAGACTTTAAAGCAACAAAGTTCAAAAGAGACAAAGGAGGTCATTACATAATGGTAAAAGGATCTATACAACAAGAGCAAACGATCCTAAATATACATGGACTCAATACAGGAGCACCCAGATATATAAGGCAAGTTCTTAATGACTTACAAAAAGACTTAGACTCCCACACAATAATAGTGGGAGACTATAACACTCCACTGTCAATATTAGACAGATCAACCAGACAGAAAATTAACAAGGATATCCAGGGCTTAAACTCAGACCTGGAACAAGCAAACCTGATAGACATTTATAGAACTCTCCATCCCAAATCCACAGAATATACATTCTTCTCAGCACCACATCACACCTACTCTAAAATTGACCACATAATTGGAAGTAAACCACTCCTCAGCAAATGCAAAAGAACTGAAATCGTAGCAAACAGTCTCTCAGACCACAGTGCAATCAAGTTAGAACTCAGAATTCAGAAAGTAACTCTGAACCACACAGCTTCATGGAAACTGAACAACTGGCTCTTGAATGTTGAGAGGATAAACAATGAAATGAAGGCAGAAATAAAGAAGTTCTTTAAAACCAACGAGAATGAAGACACAACATACCAGATCTCTGGGATACATTTAAAGCAGTCTCTAGAGGAAAATATATAGCAATAAGTGCCCACATGAGAAGAGTGGAGAGATCCAAAATTGACACTCTATTATCAAAATTGAAAGAGCGAGAGGAGTAAGACCAAAAAACACCCAAAACCTAGCAGAAGACAAGAAATAACTAAGATCAGAGCAGAACTGAAAGAGATAGAGATACAAAAAACCTTCAAAAAATCAACAGATCCAGAAGCTGGTTTTTTGAAAAGATCAACAAAATAGACAGACCACTAGCCAGGTTAATAAAAAAGAAAAGGGAGAATAACCAAATAGATGCAATAAAAAATGATAAAGGGAAAATCATCACAGATTCCACAGAAATTCAAACCATCATCAGAGAATATTACAAACAACTCTAGGCACATAAACTTGTAAACCTGGAAGAAATGGATTAATTCCTGGACACTTGTGTCCTTCCAAGCCTAAACCAGGAAGAAGTGGAAATTATGAATAGACCAATAAAAAGATCTAAAGTTGAGGCAGCAATTAAGAGCCTACCACACAAAAAAAGCCCAGGTCCAGATGAGTTCACAGCCGAATTCTACCAGACACACAAAGAGGAACTGTTACCATACCTTCTGAAACTATTCCATATAATCCAAAAAGAGGGAATCCTTCCCAAATTGTTTTATGAGACCAACATCATCCTGATACCAAAACCCGACAGAGACTCAACAAGAAAAGAAAACTTCAGGCCAATATCCATCATGAACATAGATGGAAAAATCTTCAATAAAATACTGACAAGCCGATTGCAACAGCACATCAAAAAGCTTATCCACCATGATCAAGTAGGATTTATCCTGGGGATGCAAGGCTGGTTCAACATATGCAAGTCTATAAACATAATTCACCACATAAACAGAATCAAAAACAAAAACCACATGATTATCTCGATTGACACAGAGAAGGCCTTTAACAAAATTCAACAGCCCTTTATGCTAAAAACCCTCAATAAACTCAGTAGTGATGGAACGTATCTCAAAATAATAAAAGCTATTTATGACAAACCAACAGCCAATATTATACTGAATGGGCAAAAACTGAAAGCACTCCCTTTGAAATCTGGTGCTAGACAAGGATGCCCTCTTTCACCACTCCTATTAAATATAGTACTGGAAGTTCTAGCCAGAGTAATCAGGCAAGAAAAAGAAATAAAGGGTATTCAAATAGGAAAGGTGGAAGCCAAATTGCCTCGATTTTCAGATGATATGATAGTATATCTACAAGATCCCATTGTCTCAGCCCAAAAATCTCCTGAAACTGATAAGCAACTTCAGGAAAGTTTCAGGATACAAAATCAATGTGCAAAAATCACAAGCATCCCTATACACCAATAACAGACTTAAAGAGATCCAAATCAAGAACAAACTGCCATTCACAATTACTACAAAGAGAATAAAATACCTAACAATACAGCTAACAAGAAACGTAAAGGACCTCTTCAAGGAGAACTACAAACCACTGCTCAATAAAATAAGAGAGGACACAAACAGATGGAGAAACATTACATGTTCATGGGCAGAATCAATATTGTGAAAATGGCCATACTGCCCAAAGTAATTTACAGATTCAATGCTATCCCCATCAAGCTAACAATGACCTTCTTTGCAGAACTGGACAAAAACACCTTAAACTTCATATGGAACCAAAAGAGAGCCCACATAGCCAAGTCAATTCTAACCAAAAAGAACACAGTGGGAGGCATCACACTACCGGACTTCAAACTATACTACAAGTCTACAGTAATCAAAACAGCATGGTACTGGTACTAAAACAGAGATATAGACCAATGGAACAGAACAGAGGCATCGGAGGCAACACAACATATCTACAACCATAAAATATTGGATAAACCTGACAAAAACAAGCAATGGGGAAAGGATTCCCCGTTTAATAAATGGTGTTGGGAAAACTGGCTAGCCATGTGCAGAAAGAAGAAACTGGGCCCCTTCCTGGCACCTTGCACTAAAATTAACTCCAACTGGATTAAAGACTTAAACATAAGACCTGGCACCATAAAAACCCTAGAAGAGAATCTAGGCAAAACCATTCAGGACATAGGAGTAGGCAAGGACTTCATGAACAAAACACCAAAAGCATTGGCAACAAAAGCCATAATAGACAAATGGGACCTAATCAAACTCCACAGCTTCTGCACAGCAAAAGAAACAGTCACTAGAGTGAATCAGCAACCAACAGAATGGGAAAAAATTTTTGCAGTTTACCCATCTGACAAAGGGCTGATATCCAGAATTTACAAAGAATTAAAACAGATTTACAAGAAAAAAACAAACAAGCCCATTAAAAAATGGGCAAAGGATATAAACAGCCACTTTATGAAAGAAGACATACATGAGGCCAACAAACTTATGAAAAAATGCTCATCATCACTTGTCATTAGAGAAATGCAAATCAAAACTACATTGAGATACCATCTCACACCAGTTAGAATGGCAATCATTAAAATATCTGGAAACAGCAGATGCTGGAGAGGACGTAGAGAAATAGGAACACTTTTACACTGCTGGTGGGAGTGTAAATTAGTTCAACCATTGTGGAAGACAGTGTGGCGATTCCTCAAGAACCTAGAAATAGAAATTCCATTTGACCCGGCAATCCCATTACTGGGTATATATGCAAAGGACTATAAATTGTTCTACTATAAGGACACATTCACAGGAATGTTCATGGCAGCACTGTTTACAATAGCAAATACCTGGAATTAATCCAAATGCCCATCGATGATAGACTGGACTGGGAAAATGTGGCACATATACACCATGGAATATTATGCAGCAATCAAAAATGATGAGTTTGTGTCCTTTGTAGGGATATGGATGAATCTTGAGAACATCATTCTCAGCAAACTGAGACAAGAACAGAAAATGAAATACCACATATTCTCACTCATAGGGGGGTGATGAACAATGAGAACACATGGACACAGGGAGGGGAGTGCTACACACTGGGGTCTACTGGGGGGAATAGGGGAGGGACAGCAGCAGTGGGGAGTTGGGGAGGGATAGCATGGGGAGAAATGCCAGATGTGGGTGAAGGGGAGGAAGGCAGTAAATCACACTGCCACGTGTGTACCTAGGCAACTATCTTGCATGTTCTGCACATGTACCCCAAAACCTAAAATTCAATAAAACAAAAAAAGAGTGAAAACCCAGTGCAGAAATCTAACCTTTGAAGTATGCGAATATAAGTTGTATTAGCAAAACGTTTGGCTGCAGATTACACATATTCCAACTAATAGAGGCTTAAACAAATAAGAGTTTCTTTTCCTCATATAAAAAGTCTAGAGCTAGGCAGTTGATGGAACTACTTTATCTGTTCATTGAAACTACTCTGTTCACTGCAGCCTCCACCTACCGAGTTCAAGCAATTCTCATTCTTCTGCCTTGGCCTTTCAACTAGCTGAGATTACAGGTGCACATCATCATGCCCAGCTAACTTATAAATATACACGTATATATACATTTATATATATTTATAAATTATATATATAATTTATATGTGTGTGTGTGTGTGTGTATGTGTGTATATATATATATTTTTTTTATAGTCGAGATGGGGTTTCACCATGTTGGCCAGGCTGATCTTGAACTCCTGACCTCAGATGATCTGCTCGCCTCCCAGTTAAACTACTCTTAACCTACTGTGTTTTCATTCTGTTCTGCCATCTCACATTGGCTCCCATTCACATGGGTGTTGCCCAATGGTTGCAAGATGGCTCTGCATCTCCAGAAAACATGTATATGTTCAAAGTCAGATACTGGGGTGAGTGGTTGTATCAGCTTCATATGTCCCTTTGGAATGTAAAACCTTTCCGAAGAAGTCCAGGAGAAATCAGTTTAAATGTTAGTGGACAAAACTGTCATGTAGCTATTCCCTAGCTATAAGACAAGCCAGAAATTCAGTACATTCTTATTTGCTATTTGTGTTTCTCTTTTCTTTTTGATTTAGTTTTTATTTTTTTTTAAATGTCAATGTGTGTTTCTGTTATACAAATTAGCTAATACATTATTGATAAGTAAGGCAAAAATGACATTATAAAACAATATGTTATTTTCGTGTAACTTTCTTATGCAAAAGGACCTGGAATATCAGTAGTAAATGCATGCTATATTGATTTAAAAATATACATTTATTTCCACATGTTACCATTTCTGAAACCGATGGAGTTTATAATTGTTGAGGGCCAGATGTAAGTCATTATAAATTGTCATTGCCTGTGCATGCATATGCAAACTTGGTCACAGTAGTATATATCGTCATGCATTCAAATGAATTATGCACTGTTGGTACTGCATGCCAAGCAATGCACCTGAAGGCAAGAGAAAGTGAAAAATTCCTCAAAGTCAATGAAAGAAATTTCGTTAACAACAAGGGGCTGACTGATATATCTATTAATCATGTAAAACTATCATTAAGACAGAAAACATCAGTTTGTCAGAAATTTAATGCTGACTTTGAACAGAAGCTGTTTAATATTCAGTGATGCATGATTCAGTAGGTTAAATAAAGCTATAAATTAGTCAAATATAAAAACCTCAGCTTCAAAATTCGTAAGTTAGTAACTTGGAAGAAAACTTCAAAATGCTTTTAAGAAATGCTATAATGCTCTTAATGGCATAGGTTATAATATCATGTGCAAAAATATGGATGACTTTGCTGAGTTGAAAAGTAATAGAAAGAGTTAGTTTCCAAATGTAAAGACGTTTTAAAAATATTTAACCAATTCTAAGTAATTGTTGGTTTTAGGAATACACAAGAGCGATTGTTTTTAATTCCATGAACAAATTAGTCTAAAAGAACTCTTTAATGAGTAAACAACATAATTTTCACTTTGAAAATAAAACATTGTGTCATTGCTTAATTAGCATGCATCACTCTTTCTTATTAACTGATAAATTGAGTGCTTTGTCCTACAATCAAGGCATCTTAATGAATTTGATATAATCAGCAAGAAAGTGGGAGAAAGTCTTCAGATTAGCTACTCTACTGGAATCAAGAACCCTCTCTGAATAATTTTAAGAAAAGCGAAGTCTTCATGAGTTTATCCTCTCCAGAGACACTCACCAAGCCTTGAATATCAAGCTGCACTACCCTTCTTGGTTTTGAAAACAACAGCCCCACTAACCAAGAACTCTATTTCCATCTCCATTGACTCAGTTCCTACTACTTTTGTTTTAGTTGGTGTTGTGCCATTATTTCCTGTTTTGTTTTTTTGGAGTGCTTTTTGGGTAAATTTCAATACACCTTGTGGTAGCCTCTGTTTGCATCTCATATTCAAATATACAATTGATCACTCATCATTAAGGAAATGCAAATTGAAACCACAGTAAGATATCATCTCACCCCTGTTACAGTGGCTTTAATCAAAAGAACAAAAATAACAAATGCTGGTGAGGATGTGGGGAATGGGGAATATTCATCCACAGCTGATAGGAATGTATAGTATAGCCATTATGGAAAACAGCATGGAGCTTCCTCAGAAAACTACAAATAGAACTACCAGATGATCCAGCAATTCACTGTTTAGTATATATCCAATACTAATTTTTCTTTGTAGTTTTTTGACCTTTGTGGATCTGGATATATTTGACTCCCTTTTTTGGTACACTTTTCTTTTTGGACTGTGTAAGGCTGGTTTTTCCTGGCTTTCTGCTGACTTCACTGACTATGCTTTTCTATCTCCTTTGCTGAGTCTCAGTTCACGTCTGATTGACTTCAAATTTCGGTGCCCTATTCACAATCACAAAGATATGGAATCAACCTAAGCATCCAAGTTCCATCAGTGGATGATTGAGTAAACAAAATGTCATGTATCTATATACTATGAAATACTACTTGGCCATATGAAAGAATGAACTTGTGTCTTTTGTAGCAGCTTGGATGGAAATAGAAGCCATTACCCTAGGTGAAATAACTCAGAAACAGAAAGTTAAAAATGCATATTTTCACTAATAAGTGGGAGCTAAATAGTGTAAACACATGGACATCAAGTATGGAATAACAGACTTTGGAGACTCAGGAGGGTGGGTGGATGCAAGGAAGATGAGTAATGAGAAATTACCTAAAGGGTGCAATGTACATGTACATTTGAGTCATGAATACATTGAAAGCCCAGAGTTCACCAGGATGCAATACATGCATGTAACACAACTTCACTTGTCCTTGAATTTGTACAAATGAGGAAAAAATAAATCTGGCGTTACATATAAACGAGGACCAGTCAGGCAACCTGATTGGAAACATTTGGTTTCAAGAAAATTAAATAAACAAATGTATGTATGTATGTATGTATGTATGTATGTATGTATGTATGTATATATGTATGTATGTATGTATGTATGTATGTATGTATATCAGTGCCCAGTACTCTTTTCTAGACCCATTATTTCTGTCTTCTTTTTTAGTCTCATGGTTTGGAATACCATCTTGATCCTAATGAGTCCTACATTTTTCTCTCCTATAATTCCATACTCATTTTATTCTCAATTAGATATGTAATAGGCATGTCTCAGAAACAAAATCTTGATTTCTTACCATCTGCATCCACCAAGCTTATTTTTTCCTCAACTTTTCCATTTCAGTAAATAATACCAAAAGTCTCCCAAGTGTTCAAGCAAAATGTCCAGAAAGTATCTTTGTTCATCTCTTAACTCTATCCATCCCAAAGTGTATATATTCTCACATATGCACATTCACACACACACACGCCATGTTATACATTGTGAAACGCTGTCAATTCAACCTCAGAAGCATATCCGGAGCCTATATACAAATGCCACATTTCCCATAAACATCACTGTTCAGGCCATTACCTATAGGGTGAACCATTAAAAGACCTCCTAACTGGTTTCTGTTTCCCTGCTTGCTTTCCTATAATCCACCCACCAAAGAAGCAGAGTTATGTCTAAAATAAAATGACATAATTCAAATAATATTATTCTATTTAAAACCCTCCAAGTCATTCCCATTGCACCTGAATAAAATCCAAGTTTCTTAATCTGGTTGGTAAACTCTGTACAACCTGCTCCCTGCCTACCAGTCTGTCTCATCTTGCTCAAGCTTCTCTCTCATCCACTGTGCTCCACCTTCTTCTGGCTCCAGCCAGTTTATTCCTGTCTGAATTCAGTGCCTTGCACTAGCTGCTCCCTCTGCCTGGAATGCCTTCATTCAAGGTCCTTGTATGGCTGGTTCCATCTCTTCTTTCAGATCTTTATTTATGTCACCTATTCTGAGAAGGATAATAATCTAATTCAGCCATGCAATGACTTTATCACACTGATTAAGCATAATTCTGTGAAAAACATTTAACATCTACTTTTTTATATGCTTGTTCACCTCTTCCAGAATTTAAGCATTTGAAAACAAAGATAATGCCTATATTTGTTCACTGCTTTATCCCCAGATTCTAGAAAAGTGCCTCTCACAAGAAATGAACTTAATAAATGAATTTTTTAAAATGTATCCCAAAAACAAAATATAGAAAACATTAAGACTATTCCCTAAAGTAGCTCAGAGAAACTCCTAGATTAATATTCTGTTAATCCCAGAATGGTTTGAAGGCTTAGAGAAGAAATCACAAAATGAAAACATTTGGCCTCTGACAAAATCATCTTGTAGTAACCACATTTCCGAAAGAACTGCCACAGGCAATTAAAGAGAAGACCTTGAACTAAGAGGTGGGCTCAGTCCTCATCAGGAAATATCAAAAAGTATCCCTTACCTCCTCCATCAATTCTTTTAGAGCAGATAAGTAAGAACATTTAAGCTGTCTTTATAGATTCAGTTGAAAATGGCTTAGCCAGGGAAATTATTTTTTTTCCCCTTTCTCTTTTAAAAGCCTTTGGTTTTGCTCTAATTTGACTTTTTCTCTCATCCCCTGATGACACTGCTCAATCAATGGCTGATTTTATTTCTCTAAAAGTCTAAAGCTAGTGCTTGCACAAGGAAATGTGAGGGTATTAGGAGCATCTAGACCAGATTGCAGGTGACTTCTGCCCTGAGTTGGCTAGGTGGCAAAAGTGCCATGACACCAGGTTTGACCCTAATGCACAGAGCAGCAGGTGAGGCTTAGAGGAGCTCTCTAAACTGCCTTTGGTCAGACTGCCCAGGGTGAACTGGCCACTTGCAGTGCTGGGCAGTGGGAAGAGGAGAGGCCTGACCTCTGTGACCACTGAAAGAAAGTTTTTGCTTTTCCCTTCCTTTAAAAGGGAAGTTTCAAGAAAACCTACAAGTGAATAAAGGTTGAGTCAACGGAAAATATTGATTGTACAAACTTTTTATTCTACATTTTAGATCCAATCAAGTAAATTAGGACTAAGCAAAAGCTACTGCATCTTCTCACTGGCCCTGTTGAGTCCTGTCCCCAAA
The DNA here is from genome assembly GCF_049354715.1 of Callithrix jacchus. Classification (NCBI taxonomy): domain Eukaryota; kingdom Metazoa; phylum Chordata; class Mammalia; order Primates; family Cebidae; genus Callithrix; species Callithrix jacchus. The sequence continues at coordinate 54,622,717 of NC_133502.1, forward strand.
ACAACCATTGCCAGATGGAAAAGGAAGTAAGCAAGGTGTTTTATTAAGGAAGGTCACCTCCAATGTCACTGTGTTTTGGTAAGGAAGAATGCCTTAAGGATTTTCAACAGCAGGAATAATAGAGCTATTATGACAATTACAATTCTGTTCCAGTGATTTCAAGCCCAGAAAATCTCTGATTAAACTGAATCTCCTCTGTTAGAAGCAGGAATCTAAAGAATCATTCATATATAAGGTATAACTAATTCTTTACTCACAGAACTTAAGAGCTAAAATTACTGACTGTTCTGGGAAGTCCATTATGCATCTTGTTAAAATTCTGCCCTTGTCAAAATTCTCCCCTCTGTGAAGTCTATTTTTGCTTTGCTATAGTGAACTACCTGAGGCTGGGAAATTTATAAAGAAGAGTGGTGTATTTTGGCTCATGGTTCTCTAGGCTGTACAGGAAGCATGGCACTGGCATCTGCTGCTGGTGAGGGCCTTAGAAAGCTTCCAATCATGGCAGAATGTGAAGGGGGAGCAGGCATGTCACATGGTGAGAGTGGGAGCAGGACAGAGGGAGCAGGGGATGGGGGGAGGTGCCACAGTATTTTGAACAACCAGATCTCACATGAACTCAGAGCAAGAACTCACTCATTACTTCGAGGACAGCACTGAGCCATGAGGGATCTGCCCCCATGACCCAAACATCTCCCACCAGGCCCCACCTCCAATATGATTCGGGATCATATTTCAACATGAGATTTGGAAGGGAAACATCCAAACCATATCACCTTCCTCACAAGGTCAGGACCCAGAGTGTGAGTTACCTGCTACCATCTTCAAAGTGCCATAAACTATGGAAGCTGATTAATTTCCTCCTCAGTGGCCTTTAGGTAGGAAGTACTAGAAGTCCATTCAAAACAGCTTATGCTTAAAAGTTGAAATTTGGTATAAAAGTATGAGATTTGATTACACAACCTAAAGAGAGAACACATCTGATCCCAGAAACAAATAGAAGCAGGGACTTAGGCTGGCTTCCCATATCTGGACTCTTTTTTACCTGTCTAATTCTTCCCTCTCTTTCTTTAGAATGGCCTCCTCTGTTTATCTAGTCACCCAGGTAGAGAAAATGACCCAAATAGTTCTAAGTTTAGCTATTGTATTTTCTGCTACCATGTCAGAGACTGATCTTTCTCAGTTCTGATTACAAATTCCTAAGAAACAAATGAGTATGTTTTGACACTTGGTGGGTGAGTGGAATTCACAGTCCCATCCCACCTCCCCTGCCCCTGTAATTTTCCTCCAACCTTAATGTAGCCCCTTGCTACATACCAGCTGATCCTTCTAAAATTTCCCTCATCTTTAAAAGAAAGCCTACTATTTCTCCCACATCAAGCAATCACTTATGATCACTTTAATCAGTGTCTGAAGAAAGAAACCAAAGGTCACTGAATATCTACTATATATTTGTTACTTTTATGTGCAGTATCACATTTAATCTCCACAACAGATATGAGAATAGGTCTTAGACATTTATAATAAATTTTTTTTAAAAAGCATTCATACATAGAGAACTTAGTGTAACATCCTGAGTAGCATGGCCAGCATGTGTCAAGGCTAAGCCTCTCTGTGAAATTCAGAAATTTGTTCTTGTCCCCTCAATTTTTTCACCTATAGTAAAATTAATTTTTTTAAATATAAGGAACCTTTATAATCTTTTCTTGCGATTATTGATCTAAGAGATTTGGTTTTTCCATATTGTACCAGTTGAGTACTTGTGACATTATAAAATAAATATTTAGTCTTCTTTCCCAGTTTCTCACATATAACTCTTAAAATCCTTAGAATATCCAAAGTGATACCTTTTTATATGCTAATGAATTGACTGATGGCTGACAGCTCCTAAGTAGCTTCAGTATGGAGCCTGGTCGCTGGAAAGTCTACAGCAGGATTAGAGGGTTGGGACTTTCAGTCCCACCTCTCAACCTCCAGGGAACGGAGAAGGGCTAAAGGTTGAGTTGATCCAATGGCTAATGGTTTGATCAATCATTCTGTAATGAAGCCTACATACAACCCAAAGGGACAACGTTCACAGAGCTTCTGGACAACTGAACATATGGAGGTTCCTGAAAGGTAGCATGCCCAGAGAAGGCACGGAGCTCCATTCATCTTCCCCTATACCTCGCCCTCCCATGTCTTTATCTGTAACCTTTATTACATTCTTTACAATAAACCTGTAAACTTAAGTGTTTCCCTGACTTTGTTACCAGTGGAAGGTATCCGAGTTACCAGCAGTGACTCCATACCTGTCTATAGGAACTTCGATTCTTGCCTCCTCAGACAAAAGAATTCAACTGAGGGGCAAAGGCAGAAAAAGAAACCAAGGCAAGTTGCAGACCAGGAGTGGAAGCTTATTTTAAAAGACTTTAGAACAGAAAAGAAAGAAAGATACCCAAGCAGGTGACTTGAAGAACAAGTGTGGCCTTTAACCTTGATCCTAGTACTTTATAGGCTGGCCCCTTTCCAGTAATTCTTCCCTTGGGGTGGGCTGTCTGCATGCACAGGGCCCTCCTTATGCTTGAGAGGTGAACACATGCAGTAGGAAGTTGTACACATGCCCATCTGAGGCTTTTCTTCCCTTTTCTGGTGGAGTGACCCCAGAAAGTCATACTCAGCTATTTTGTCTTTTAATGTATATGCCCAGAAATTTGCTTCCCCTTGGTATCTGCATTCAATTAACACTTTAGTACAACAGGTATAGACCATGAGGAAATGGCCTTCCCTTGGCACCAGCTGCCAACTTATCACTTTTAGAGAAGCAATGTGATAATTTCCAAACCATTAGCCAACATTGCTAGTAGGTGGGGGAGAACCCTCTCCTGCCCCACTCATGCCTGTCTATCTATCTGTAACAAGTTCTATAAGTCACTCTAGCAAATTAATTGAACAGGAGAAGGGAATTGTGGGAAACTCAATTTACAGCCAGTCAATCAGAAGCACAAATAAAACAATCTGGGGCTTGTGATCAACATCAGAAATCAAGGGCAGTCTCATGGGACTGAGCCCCCAACCTGCGGTATCTGATGTTACCTCCAGGTAGATGGTGTCAGGATTAAAGTGGAGGACACCCAACGCTGGTGTCCTCTGCAGAACTGATCACTTACTTGGTATGTGGGGTGGCAGGGGAAGACCTACATTTGGTCATGGAAGTCTTCTGTGTTCATTATTGTGGGATGAGAGCAGAGAAAAATCTGTTTTCTCCACAGTTTGTTTTTCCTCACACAGTACCTATGTTCTCATATTAAGTTGAGCAATCCAGATTTCCTTGGCTTCTTATTCCCTTCACTATTCAAATCCCATCGCTGACTCTCGCCCACCTTCTCCATAGTGCCCTCAAGGGCATCTCACTTGAGCTCACAGGTAGGCCCTCCTAGAAGTGACTCCTCCCATCCCCAGAGCCATGATTCATGGCCCAAGGAGCCATTTGAGAGGTCAGTCTCCACGTTTTCCTAATGCAGATATTCAAAGCAAACATGCTACTCACTACGCCATAAGTCCTACAGCTTGCTTTCTCCAAAGCTGCAAAATCTTGAGATGATTTTGAAGCTCTGTTTCAATTTCAAAGTTAAGGGTACTGAGATATCGTTTTGTTCCATTTAGAAGTAGATAGAAGAATTTCTCTCTCACTTTCACCTGTCTCTCACTTTCTCACTTTCTCCTGTCATTTTTGAATATTTATGCAGGAAAGATCTTATGCCTCAATCTTTGAATCCTGTGAGATAGAGATAAACAAACCAAGTGAGCACTAAGTAAATGCTTGATGAATAAATAAAATCTGTGGGTATTAAGTGCCTGATCTCAACTCAGTTGTTTTGTTGTTTTGTTTTAATATACCTTCTAACTACTGCATAAAACTGAAATACCAAAACTGGGAATGGTTCTGTTAGAGCCTCATCCTCAGGAGGCCTGTCCTGGAAATATAATCCCTGTGGACCAACATTTCTCAAAGTATGTTTCATGGAACATTATTCTGGTAAGATCTAAGCAGATAGCAATTCTGAAACCCAGTAAGAGTTGCCTTTGTAAGAGAAATGAATGCACATTCCTCCATCAGAGAGCACTGTGTAGAGTAGCCTATGAAGAACTGTTAAACATGGAATAACAAGTTGTTTTCCAAATGCATGTGGCTATAGAAATACTTGCTCACTTAACACCTATTAACATTACTTGTAACCTAAGGCATATTAACAGGGAAACATTCCTCTTAATGTAGTGTTCTTAAAGAGGAAAATATTTCATTAAAATCACATCCGGGGAGCTATGATGCAAGACTGAAGAGCTCAAGGAAAATGTCATTCACATTCGTCAATGCATGATCACCTTTGGTAGTCACGCAATACCTGGGCCTTTCCCAGTTATCTTCTCCAGTGAAATTGACAACCCAGTCAGACAGGGAAGAAATCATGTGTCCATAAATTTCCACTCTCAGGCCCATTGCACCCTTGGATCTCCATCTCTGTGGCTGACTATTCATGTAAAACATTGTGCAACTAGAAGGTAAAGAAAGTAAAGATAAACTGAAATCTAGTTTGCCTTCAGCATCTTTTAATGGTCCAAGATGGTTTCAAGTCTTTTGCTCAATTTTGGAAACATGTATTATCAATGGATCACAGTAACCCTGATCATGTGAATAAAGTCAAAGCCAACAATTTTGGCAAAATTAACAATAATTGTACCCTAAGAAGAGACAGTTACTTATTTTCTTTTTACATGTAAGTAGTTACATTTAAGTTTCTATAACAGTTGTCTTCTAGGAACAAAAAGAATTTTTACACATCTGCGCTTAGCTATATAGTTATATCAAATACGAGTTCTGGTATCTCTCCAGATTATCTAAAATACTAAAAAGTCAAGCTAGTAGATTTAAAGCAGTAGCCTCTAAAATAGGATATACTTATGTAAGATGATATACTGGGATACTGAGAAGAATTCTAACAGTGGAGAAAAATAATAGAACTTTAACTTTTATCCTTTTCCTATTAATGCTTCTACCTTCTTTGTATTTTCTAAGGTACATAGCACCACTTCAATGAGTACTTTTTTTACTTTTCTTCTTTTCAGGCTACAGAGTTCTCTTTTTATGGCATCTACAGCTTTAACGAGAAAGAGCTAGATATTGAACTAACACCTGGCCTGTCCCAAACCACACAGAATAAAGAATCAGGTTCTAAAAATAAAGTACCACCAGTTAATTTTAAAATGGATATTCTATGGAACACTGACTGCTAGTCCCATTATGGATTATTATGCAGAATTCTCTGTGTTCCAAATATCTTTAGAAACTTTGTTTTGTAATTTTTCAATCCATTAATGATCTTCAGTTCCACATTGTTGAACAGGATATGCTCAGTTCTACTGACTTTGAATATGGCCTGTTGTTCCTCTGACATTAAATGCAGCCCTGGGACCCCCAAGACATTTCCTCAGAAGAGCTACTGATGGTAGTTAGCTGTAACTTATCTATAAAGAGAAAGACCTTTAAGAAGACAATAACTGCTGTTTATAAATCTCTCTATAATTTGTCCTCAAATTAAAAGTTGTTATGACTCAACATTAAGATGATAAATCTGAGGGGGAAAATTGAGACTATTATTAATTTTTTTGTAATGGAGAAGAAGGTTCATTTTCAAAATAGACTTGGAGTGGCTTTGTTGATTAGCATAATAAGATGGTATAGTCTCAAATATCATTATTAACCTTCTAAAAGAAAATTGGAAACCAAAGCAGTGTCAGTCTCTATAATTTCGCTAGTGCAAGGAAAAAGGCAAGTCATAGTTTTCATGAAATTAATGAATGAGTTATTATTTCTACAAAACATTCATAATTTGTGTGAAAGAGTATGTGTTTGTTTTCTTTTTTTTCTCATTATTTGACCATGCTATATGTGCAATAGATCTCTGAGTACATCTGTAACAACATTGCTGGGACTTTAATAAATGTAAATAAGACAAATTAAATCAGGTAAAAACTTAATCGAAAAAATGGGATTTGTTCTGTATCTTGAAGGCTTAGCACTCTGTGGAAGGTCAATAAATATTAAATCAAGGTCACAACATTCAAGACCTGTTGAATCTAAAGGAAAATCTAATTTCAAAGTCCTCAGCTATCTATAAAGGACCCCCTGCTTCCAGGCACTGAATTCCAATTTTATGTTCCTACCAGGTATGCTTTAACAGATAACACTTATAACAGTGTGCATAGGGAAAGACATTATTTGTGACGCAAAGAAAAGTGAAAGCTTTTTGAATATAATGAATAAAACTCCTAGAAGCAAGTAAGAGAAGACTGAAAACCCCAGGAGGAAAATGATTCATCAGGTCAATCATTGAATAATTTTCTCTACTCTCTAATTGTAAAAATGCTTTGAGACTCTCAAAGCCAAACTTCAAATCTCAAGCCCAGTTTCAATTACTTCATACATGGATTGAGGGATGTGTGTGCTCTAAAATAGCCTGAAGTAAAGCCAGTGAGCACAGATTAGCTCTGAGTAGTCTTACTCTGCAACTTTCTGGAGCCTCCTCCTGAAAGGCTTACCGAAGGGACCTAGATGTTTGTAATGATTACTTTATATGTAAAAGTGTTCAATAACATCCTATATACATTGGAATTGCTTATAGAAAAGTTCCATAAAGACCAGGTTCCTATTGTAGATCAGGTGCCTGATGTCCAAGTCAAGGTCCTGGCCTAGGCATTTAGGAGGTAGTTATGTGACCTGAGCATTTCTTTTAATCTCCCTCGTCCTCAGATCTATTGTAAATAAAATGGGGATGGTAACACTACATCAAAAGGTTTCTGTGCAGATTAAGAGAGAAAATATATGGAAAAGAAACTGCATATAAGAAGCTTGTAATAAATAACTGTTAAATAAAAAAGGGATCTAAAAGAATCTAAGATTCTCCAGGTGGAGCAGATGAAAGCCTTTGGCTGCTGTATTAGTTAACTACAGAATGCTGGAGAGTATCAGCAAATAGCATCAGGCCATTGGGCATCTACCACCAGTCCCCATCCATGGATGGGAAGATCTTGGAAAGATTCTGGGGTGGTTTCAGAAAGTTCAGAGGGTACTGGACTGAGTCAATTAGGACACTCATAACACATTCAGGTACAATTTAATGCCCCTGTTGGAAGTCAATACCATATTCAGTTTCCCAACATAGAAAGGCTTTTGAAAGACGAACCAATTCTGCACCACCCACAAAGCTTCAGATTACTTGGACTGTTCATTAATTCCCATGACATTTTTGCCTGTTGAAATTGTTCAAGGCTTACCTCAAATTCTGTTTCTCTCCAATATTTTCCCATATCAAATGTATACTTTCCCACCACTGAAAATCATATTACATTTTGCATCTACAAACACATCTTAATTTACCTTAACTTACATTTATTTGTATACTTGTCTTAGTGCCTATGCGAACCAGCTATTGCCATCATAATGCTGCATGAATCACCACCCCAAATATAAATGGCTTACAACCAGAACCACTGATTTTTCTCCTTTTACTGTGTTTATCATTTTCCTATGACTGGTGACTATCAGGTGTATGTTCTTTCCATGATGTGTCATGGCAGTACCAGAAGATGAGCCAAAGCACACAAACACATTTCAAGTCTCTGCTACATCATGCACACTGCCATTCCAGGGGTCAAAGGAAGTGATGTAGTCAAACTCAACGTCCACTGGGCAGTGGCACATATTTCACAAACACTAGTGGAAGGCTTGTCAATGGCACAAAGGTGTAAAAACTTGAGAACAATTATCCAGTATCATATTGCTTATCGTATAAAGCAGGCTCTATTATGCCATATATGTATTGCTCATTTGTGGAGTCTAAACAGCTATGTGCTTTAAAAGCATTTGTTCAAACGATTAATTCACAGTTAAATACTGAAAACCCAAAGCAATCCCTAGCACAGTATCTGGCACTTAGGAGATGTACAGCAAGTATTTGCTGAATTAATTTCTTGAATGAAGAGATGTTCCCTTAATCCATATCAGGCACCTAGGTGGAATTTCTCCACACCGTTTTTGTGCTTTTTGAAGCCACAAAAGATTTAATCTGTAAACCTAATCAATAGCACTTCAATAGCACTCCCATCAATAGCACTCCCAAAACTGTAGGCTCTAAGAATCAGGCAGTGTCTTGAGTGATTAAACAGAGGATTATCACCCTCATAGTCCTATTAAATGCATAAGAGCTGACTCACTTCTGTATACAAAGCAGGGCACTGCATCAAGGATGGAGACAAACATTTAGCTTTGCCTTTTTGTGAATGACCCTTAGAATAAAGCCAGATCTGCTTTTCTGGGGGACACTTCTTTGCCATTCTCATTTTTTGTTTTATAACTTCCTCTAAGCATTTAAATTTGTTGAAGAGTTGAATTTCTTTGGTAAGCAGAAACAAAATTGTTGAGTCTTCATTTGCTGATTGTATCCATGGGAAAAAAAATTACTGAACCTCTTCAAGCGCTAAATTTTTCACTCCTAGGCTATAGCAACACAGTGGAAATCTTATGCGTGTCTCTTACCTATAGAAGACAGTCAAGTTTCAACTACAAACATGCCTCAAGGCCCAGTAATTATTTAATTATCTCCTGGAAAATAATTTCCGAATGTGACAAGGGCATCAACAATCTCCTGGAGCCTGCTAAATTTATTTCTTCAGTCACCTTGTCGATTGTCTCCTCATATTACTTCCCCTGCAGGGCCACATCTAAATCTCCTGGAGCCTCAGGTTTGTATAATTGGGAAGAAGGCTCTTAAAGAAGAGACTGGGAAAATTACAAAGACAACATTAGATTTAAACAAAAGCCTGCCAGTGAAGAGCCCTGAAAACTTAAGCTTCATTAGTTTCGGGATTCATCTACCTATACTTTCCTTATAACTGATGTTGTCAGATTAAAAACAGGATGCCGAGTCAAATTTTAATTTTAGGTAAACGACAAGTAACTTTTTTGTTATAAGAATATAGTCTTTGGGACAGATTTATACTAAATTACTATTCATTACTCATCTGAAATTTATATTTAACTGGGAATTCTATATTTATATTTACTAAATCTGACAACACTACTTATGAGGAGAAAAGGCAGACACCTGAGTTCCCAAAATAAATCTGTAATAACCACAAAGGTCTCTTTAGGCCTTCTCTGACTTCCCTAGATAATTAGGATCATGGTCTTTATATTAATAAATATTGTAGAATTGAGTTTATTTGTCCCTGGTTAAACATTATAAATTTTAAATTAACTTTTACATCTAAGAATCTATGTGGAAGGGACATAGAATTCATTCATGGCATGAATGAATGATTTTGATTCAAAAATAGCTTCAGTAGCAAAGACACAATGATAATCAGAAATAAATGCCAATAGATTGATATATTAAAGAAAAGTAACTTTGTCACACTCCAATTCCCTTGAACTGGTATTCTAAGCACTCAGCTTTTATAGTCAAGATGTGCTTCATCTTCAAAATTTACAACATAAACCCTCCTGCTTGAATTTAACCCTCTTGTCCTCTCCTTAATTGAATGCAAAATATCACTAATTAATAAATGGCTTTCCAGAATGGAAAACTATTGTCTTTCTGATAGTTTCTCTCCAATATTGTTTAGTCTTCTCCAAGTAAAACAAATAAACAACAAAGCCTCCATTGCATTAGTGTTTGCTCCAGAGAGTGTGTCGCAGTACTCTCACAGAACTGACTCCTTCTCCATATGGATACTCCCGAACCCCAAGATACTTTACTCTTAAGGTCTGGCCACAGGTAAGAATGTTAATGAAAATTTAAAATGAATGTTGAATATAATTTGAAAATAACCTCATAGATACAAGTTTCTGTACTAGTTTTAAGATGTTTTGGGAAACTTCATGGGTATTTTGAATTTGTCCTTGTACTGACAATAAAATAGAAGTCCTTGTCAGATAAAAGAGAGCAGAAATGTGTTTCTATAAACCATATAGTAACTGAAGAATGAAATTCTCCATCAATGAGTCACATGCTTAACAGTTTGGTTAGATGCATATTCAGGTGCACAGAGCAAATATTTGACTGAAAAAATGACCCTGAATGCAATCCAAAACTGTTCATAAGACTGACAATATTATTGAAATATTAAATACAAAATTCAATACATTCTTTCTGAAGTGACAACTTTGAAAGCAATACACTCTTTCTTTATACATTCTGTTAGTTTCTTCTGAAATGCTTATATCTTTGTAATTGCAAATATTTTTCTTCATATGTAAATGGAAAAAATAAAAATACTTATTTCATTGAGATGTTGTAGGGATTAAATGAGACTATATTTAAAGCAGAACAAAATGACTATAATACAATAAGCACTTGATAAATATTTTCTATCATTATTATCATTTTCACTACTCATTTTTAATAAGTCACCAAATATATATATATATATATATGAGATATTCTTTTCTGTCCCTTCTCTTCCTTTAGTTTTATCTTTTTCTTATGCCACTGAGGACCTGCCATATTGCCCATTATTTAATAGTTACACTAGTATAAATATAGAGTTTTTAAGTAGGGTAAATCAGCAATTTTGTATTTGATCAATATTTTTATAGTTACACATATATGTAATATATTTCAGAATTCTGATAGTATTGTACAGTTGATTCCTGAACAACTTGGTTTTGAACTGTGCAGGTCAACTTGCACATGAGTTTTTTTTAGTAAATATATAAATTTAATACATAAATATAAATATATTGTATATAATATATTGTATATGTTTTATATTTTATATAATATATATTTTATATAATATAAGATATATGGGTTTTTTTTGGAAATTTGCAACAATTTGAAAGAACTTGCAGGCAAACCACATTAGCCTAGAAATATTTTTTAAAAAAGATAAAGGTAAGTATGCATTAATGCATAAAATCTATGTAGATATTACTCTATTTTATCATCTACTATCATAAAATACACACGAATCCACTATAAAAAGTCAAAATATATTGAAACATGCACCAAAATATAAACTGTACCTGGCACCATCCATGGTGGAGAGAAATGTAAACAAATGTAAAGATGTAGTATTAAATCATGACTGCATAAAATTAACTATAATACATACCACACAACAGCAATCAATTCATGGCCACTTCCTGTTGCTATTACAGTGAGCTCAAGTGTTGCAAGTATCCATTTAAAACACTTTGTGACACTAATCATTTCTGCATGAGCAGTTCATTCCTCTAATAAATTGTAGTAAAAAGTAATCTCTTGTGTTTCTTGTATATTTTTGATTTTGTTTAGTGCAATACTTTAAATCTTGCATAACAACATTGAATACATACAAAGTGCCACTAGTGATGCTAGAAGTGCTTCCGAGAAGCACAAAAGTCATGGCATTGCCAACAAAAGCTGCATTGCTTGACATGTACCAGAGATTGAGGTGTTTTTTGTTGTTTTGTTTTTGTTTTTGAGATGGAGTGTCACTCTGTTGCCCAGGCTGGAGTGCAGTAGTACTATATCAGCTCACTGCAACTTCCTCCTGGGTTCCAGTAATTCTCTTACCTCAGCCTCCCAAGTAGCTGGGATTACAGGTACCTGTCACCACACCTGGCTACTTTTTGTATTTTTCAGTAGAGACAGTTTTACCGTATTGGTCAGGCTGGTCTCAAACTTCCAACTTCGTGATCCACCCACCTCGGCCTCCCAAAGTGCTTGGATTACGGGCATGAGCCACCGTAGCCAGCCCATAGACTGAGGTTTGCAGTTGCAGTTACTCGCCATTTCAGACACAGATACATCTTGTAATCAAGTGACTAAATTTTTGGTATCAATAAATACAATACAGTACTATCATATGTTTCCTCTTATAATTTTCTTCATAAAGTTTTCTTTTCTCTAGCTTTCTTCATAGTAAGAATGTACTATATAATACATATAAATTGCAAAATATGCATTAATTGATTTTTTTTAATGTAATTGGTAAGGCTTTTGGTCAACATGGGCTATTAGTAGTCAAGTTTGTGGGGAGTCAAAAGTTCTATGTGGATTTTCAGCGGTATTGGAGATCAGTATCTCTAATCCCCATTTTATTAAAGAGCCCATTTAATTTACAATTCTATTATGAAACAGACTCATTTCAATGCTAATAATCAAGGTGATTTTAAGAATTCTTGGTGCTAAACAAGTAAAAATATTGTATTAAAATTTAACCTTAAAATAAAGTGAAATGTATGCTTCCATAACCTTTATTCATTGCTATTAGCTCTGCCCTCTGAAGAAGCATTCCATTATTCTTTCATTGAGTAATCCAATACTTTCTTTGGCAGCTCTTCAAGTATCATCAGAAAATGTCTTCTTAGTAACTGCCCACATCAGATTTTTTTTCTCCAGTTTAGTTTACCTTATCTTATAAAAACATTGAGAATCTACAGTGCATTTTTTTCTCCAGTTTAGTTTACTTTATCTTATAAAAACATTGAAAATCTACAGTGCACTAGGAGTTTTCTGTATACTAAAAAAAACAAGATAGGAGGGGACTCAAGATGGCCTGGTGAGAACAACCCAGGATTGAACCTCTCGGTGAATGTGCGGAGGGGGTGAGTCAGGGCCACATTTCGAGATGGACCTTTGTTGCCCACAGAATGGGGAAATTCCCAGGTATAAAAGAGATGTGGGATGCCAGGCAGAGGCTTTGGCTGGTGCAGCTGGCAGCCGGTGCAGTCGGCGGCCGGTGCTGTAGTGCAGTGGCGCTACACAGCACTCCACACAAAGCGCACTGGTCCAGGTGCCCTGTTGAACTGACAATCTGAGACTTGATAGGGCTGAACTTGAGACTGAATGGGACATGGACAATGAGCCAGGCCAGGAAATTTCAGGGAAACAGCGCTTGGGTAGCACAGTGGAACAAACAAAACGGCGATTCCAAACGCTCCAGGTGAAGAGGTTCCCTGAGGGCACAGCTGAACCCAGGACGGTGCAGCTCCATGGGGGAAGGACACCCGCCATTACCAAGGCAATCCACCCCTACTGAGGTACACGCCCATTGCTGATGCAGCCTGCCATTGCCGAGGCAAAACGCTACAACAGAAAGACTCCGCCGCAGGGCGTACCCTGTGGCAGCAGGGCGGAGACCGCCGCAGCAGGGCAGAGCCTGCAGAAACAGGGCGAACCTCACACCAGCAAGGCGGAGCCTCGGCAGGCAAATAGTAACTAGACTGCCTCCTAGCTGGGCAGGACAGCGCAATGGACAACCCCCCCCAAGACAGAGCATCCGAGAAAAAAAGGGTTTTTTATGAGTTCTGCTGCAGCAGAATTAAACGTAGCAGCCTAACAGCCCTGAATGAACAACAGAGCTCACAGCTCAGCACTTGAGCTTCTATAAAGTACAGACTGTCTCCTCAAGCAGCTCCCTGACCTCTCTATATCTAAAAGACTGACATTTGACAGGCATCATTCTGGGACAAAGATAGCAGAAAAAGAAACTGGTAGCATCCCTCACTGTTCCGCAGCTGCTATAGATGCACCCCAGACAAGCAGGGCCTGGAGTGGACCTCAGCAGTCATACAGTGGAGGGGCTAGACTGGTAGAAGGAAAACCAAGTAACAGAAATACTTCATCATCAACAATCTGGGCATCCACTCAGAGACCCAAACGAAAAGGCAGCAACTACACAGATGACAGGTGGATAAATCCACAAAGATGGGAAGAAACTAGCACAAAAATGAGGAAAACACCCAAAACCAGAACACCTCGCCTCCTAGAAAGGACCAAAACTCCTCACCAGCAAGGGAACAAAGCTGGACGGAGAATGACTGTGATGAAATGATGGAATTAGACTTCAGAAGGTGGATAATGAGAAACTTTTGTGAGCTAAAAGAACATGTTGTAAATCAATGCAAAGAAACTAAGAACCTTGAAAAAAGATGTTAGGAAATGATAACAAAAATGGATAACTTAGAGGAATATGAATGAATTGAAAGAGCTGAAAAACACAACACGAGAACTTCGCAAAGCATGCACAAGTTTCAACAGCCGAATTGACCAAGCAGAAGAAAGAAGATCAGAAGTCGAAGACCAACTCAATGAAATAAGATCAGAGAAAAAAGAACAAAAAGGAATGAACAAAGTCTCCAAGAAATGTGGGACTATGTGAAAACACCTAACCTACGTTTGATAGGTGTACCAGAAGGGGATGAATAAAATGAATCCAAGCTGGAAAATATTCTTCAGGACATTATCCAGGAAAATTTCCCCCACCTAGCAAGACAGACCAACACTCAAATGCAAGAAATACAGAGAACACCACAAAGATATTTTGGAAGAAGAGCAACCCCAAGGCACATAATCGTCAGATTCAACAAGGTTGAAATAAAGGAGAAAATACTAAGGGCAGCCAGAGAGAAAGGTTGGGTCACCCACAAAGGGAAGCCCATCAGACTCATAGCAGATCTCTCAGCAGAAACACTACAAGCCAGAAGAGAGTGGGGGCCAATATTCAACATCCTTAAAGAAAAGAACTTTCAACCCAGAATTTCATATCCAGTTAAACTGAGCTTCATAAGTGAAAGAAAAATAAAATCCTTTGCGAATAAGCAAGTACTCAGAGATTTTGTCACCACCAGGCCTGCCCTGCAAGAGCTACTGAAAGAGGCACTACACATAGAAAGAAACAACCAGTACCAGCCATTCCAAAATCACACTAAATGCTAAAGAGCATCAACATAACGAAAAATCTACAACAACTAACGGGCAAATCAGCCAGCTAGCATCAAAATGGCAGTATCAAATTCATATATAACAATATTAACCCTAAATGTAAATGGACTAAATCCACCAATCAAAAGACAGAGACTGGCAAATTGGATAAAAATCCAAAACCCATCAATGTGCTGTATCCAGGAAACCCATCTCACATGCAAGGATACACAAAGGCTCAAAATAAAGGGATGGAGGAAGATTTACCAAGAAAATGGAGAGCAAAAAAAAACCAGGAGTTGCAATTGTCATCTCTGATAAAATAGACTTTAAAGCAACAAAGATCAAAAGAGACAAAGAAGGCCATTACATAATGGTAAAAGGATCGATACAACAAGAAGAGCTAACAATCCTAAACATATATGGACCCAATACAGGAGCACCCAGATACATAAGGCAACTTCTTAATGGCTTACAAAGAGACTTAGACTCCCACACAATAATAGTAGGAGACTTCAACACTCCACTGTCAATATTAGACAGATCAACCAGACAGAAAATCAACAAGAATATCCAGAGCTTGAACTCAGACCTGGAGCAAGCAAACCTTATAGACATCTACAGAACCATCCACCCCAAATCCACAGAATATACATTCTTCTCAGCACCACATCACACTTACTCTAAAATTGACCACATAATTGAAAGTAAAGCACTCCTCAGCAAATGCAAATCAACTGAAATCATAACAAACAGTCTCTCAGACCATAGTGCAATCAAGTTAGAATTCAGAATTCAGAAACCGACACAGAACTGCACAGCTTCATAGAAACTGAACAACTGGCTCTTGAATGTTGACTGGATAAACAATGAAATGAAGGCAGAAATCAAGAAGTTCTTTGAAACCAATGAGAACGAAGACACAACATGCCAGAATCTCTGGGACACATTTAAAGCAGTCTCTAGAGGAAAGTATATAGCAATAAGTGCCCATATGAGGAGAATGGAGAGATCCAAAATTGACACCCTATCGTCAAAATTGAAAGAGCTAGAGGAGCAAGATCAAAAAAACTCAAAACCCAGCAGAAGACAAGAAATAACTAAGATCAGAGCTGAACTGAAGGAGATTGAGACACGAAAAACCGTTCAAAAAATCAATAAATCCAAGAGCTGGTTTTTTGAAAAGATCAACAAAATAGACAGACCACTAGCCAGATTGATTAAAAAGAAAAGAGAGAAGAAGCAAATAGATGGAATAAAAAATGATAAAGGGGAAATCATCACAAATTCCACAGAAATTTAAACCATCATCAGAGAATATTACACACAACTCTATGCGCATAAACTAGTAAACCTGGAAGAAATGGATAAATTCCTGGACTTCTGTGTCCTCCCAAGCCTAAACCAGGAGGAAGCTGAAACTATGAATAGGCCAAAAACAAGGTCAGAAGTCGAGGCAGCAATTAAGAGCCTACCACACAAAAAAAGCCCAGGTCCAGATGGGTTCACAGCCGAATTCTACCAGACACACAAAGAGGAGCTGGTAACATTCCTTCTGAAACTATTCCAAATAATCCAAAAGAGGGAATCTTTCCCAAAACATTTTATGAGACCAACATCATCCTGATGCCAAAACCCGGCAGAGACCCAACAAGAAAAGAAAACTTCTGGCCAATAGCCATGATGAACATAGATGCAAAAATCTTCAATAAAATACTGGCAAGCCAATTGCAACAGCAAATCAAAAAACTTATCCATCATGATCAAGTAGAATTCATCCCAGGGATGCAAGGCTGGTTCAACATACGCAAGTCTATAAACGTAATTCACCACATAAACAGAAACAAAAACAAAAACCACGTGATTATCTCAATTGATGCAGAGTAGGCATTGGACAAAATTCAGTAGCCCTTTATGCTAAAAACCCTCAATAAACTCGGTATCGATGGAACGTATCTCAAAGTAATAAAAGCTATTTATGACAAACCGACAGCCGATATCATACTGAATGGGCAAAAACTGGAAGCATTCCCTTTGAAATCCGGCACTAGACAAGGATGCCCTCTTTCACCACTCCTATTCAATATAGTACTGGAAGTTCTAGCCAGAGCAATCAGGCAAGAAAAAGAAATAAAGGGTATTCAAATAGGAAAGGTGGAAGCCAAATTGTCTCTATTTGCAGATGACATGATAGTATACCTAGAAGACCCCATCGCCTCAGCCCAAAAACTCCTGAAACTGATAAGCAACTTCAGCCAAGTCTCAGGATATAAAATCAATGTGAAAAAATCACATGCATTCCTCTACACCAATAACAGGCTTAAAGAGAGCCAAATCAAGAACGAACTGCCATTCACAATTGCTACAAAAAGAATAAAATACCTAGGAATACAACTCACAAGGAACATAAAGGACCTCTTCAAGGAAAACTACAAACCACTGCTCAACGAAATCACAGAGGACACAAACAGATGGAGAAACATTCCACGTTCATGGTTAGGAAGAATTAATATCATAACAATGGCTATACTGCCCAAAGTAATTTACAGAATCAACACTATCCCCATCAAGCTACCATTGACTTTCTTCACAGAACTGGAAAAAACCACCATGAACTTCATATAGAACCAAAAAAGAGCCCACATAGCCAAGTCGATTCTAAGCAAAAAAAACACAGCGGGGGCATCAAACTACCAGATGTCAAACTATACTACAAGGCTACAGTAATCAAAACAGCATGGTACTGGTGCCAAACCAGAGATATAGACCAATGGAACAAAACAGAGGCATTGGAGGCAACACAACATATCTACAACCATACAATCTTTGATAAACCTGACAAAAACAAGCAATGGGAAAAGGATTCCCTGTTTAAGAAATGGTGTTGGGAAAACTGGCTAGCCATGTGCAGAAAGCAGAAACTGGACTCCTTCCTGACACCTTACACTAAAATTAATTCCAGATGGATTAAAGACTTAAACATAAGACCTGGCACCATAAAAACCCTAGAAGGAAATCTAGGCAAAACCATCCAGGACAAAGGAGTAGGCAAGGACTTCATGAACAAAACACCAAAAGCATTAGCAACAAAAGCCAAAATAGACAAATGGGACCTAATCAAATTCCGCAGCTTCTGCACAGCAAAGGAAACCATCATTAGAGTGAATTGGCAACCAACCGAATGGAAAAAATTTTTGCAGTTTACCCATCTGACAAAGGGCTGATATCCAGAATTTACAAAGAACTCAAACAGATTTACAGGAAAAAAACAAACAAGCCCATTCAAAATTGGGCAAAGGATATGGTCAGCCACTTTACGAAAGAAGACATATATGAGGCCAACAATCATATGAAAAAATGCTCATCATCACTGGTCATCAGAGAGATGCACATCAAAACCACATTGAGATACCATCTCACGCCAGTTAGAATGGCGATCATTAAAAAATCTGGAGACAACAGATGCTGGAGACGATGTGGAGAAAAAGGAACACTTTTACACTGCTGGTGGGAGTGTAAATTAGTTCAACCATTGTGGAAGACAGTGTGGCGATTCCTCAAGGCCTTAGAAATAGAAATTCCATTTGACCCAGCAATCCCATTACTGGGTATATATCCATAGGGCTAGAAATCATTCTACTATAAGGACACATGCACACGAATGTTCATTGCAGCACTGTTTACAATAGCAAAGACCTGGAATCAACCCAAATGCCCACTGATGATAGACTGGATTGGGAAAATGTGGCACATATACACCATGGAATATTATGCAGCAATCAGAAATGATGAGTTTGTGTCATTTGTAGGGACATGGATGAATCTGGAGTACATCATTCTCAGCAAACTGACACAAGAACAGAAAATGAAATACCGCATATTCTCACTCATAGTCGGGTGATAAAAAATGAGAACACATGGACACAGGGAGGGGAGTACTTAACACTGGGAACTATTGGGGCGGAAGGGGAGGGCTAGTGGGAGGGGGACCTGGGGAGGGATAGCCTGGGGAGAAATGCCAAATGTGGGTGAAGGGGAGAAAGGAAGCAAAACACACTGCCATGTGTGTACCTATGCAACTGTCTTGCATGTTCTGCACATGTACCCCAAAACCTAAAATGCAATAAAAAATTAAAGAGAAACAAACAAACAAACAAAAGTAATACACAATCCCCGACTGCAAAAAGATTAATTTAATGGGAAGGCAGATGAAACAGAGAAATATAATACAAAATAAAATTATTGAATTGGGCCAGTTCTAGGAATGAGACACACCTATCCTTTTACTCCTCATGATTATCCTTCTCAGCCTTTCACTTTCCTTTTACCTTCCTTTGTATTCCCTCAGCACAGGGATTCTCAACCAGGACAATGTTGCCTTCCAGGAGGTGCTTGGCAATGTCCGGACATTTTTACTGGCTTTCTGGGTGGAAAAATGGAAGTTCTGGTGGCATCTAATGGATAATGGCCAAGAATGTGCTAAAAATGCACAAGAGACCACCCGTGCCACCCTCAACAAATAATTATCTGCTCAAAATGTCCACAGCACCCTACCCAGCTTTTTTTTTTTTCCCCCAGACAGAATCTTGCTCTATCACCCAGGGTGGACTGCACAATCATGGCTCACTGCAATTCAACCTCCTGTGCTCAAGCAATCCTTTCTGCTGGATATCCCAAAGTGCTGGGATTCAGGAGTGAGCCTGGCTTCTACCTAGCTTTTCAGTGTCTTTTGTATCGTGTGGACTCTAGGTTAAAATGTGCGCGCATGTGCGCGCGCGCGCACACACACACACACACACACACACATAATTCTAGCTGTCATATGACCAATTTGAATACAGAACAATCTTTATATTGCTGAATCTATGCTTTCCACCTGAATTAACTCGCCTAAAATGGAACTTTAAAAATTTAATAGCCATTCATAGTATTGTCTCATATGGAGCTTATAAAATTACTATATTGATAAATCTTTTCCCATATAAACTGCTTTGTTCATTTTTACCTATAGTTCTAGCGTACTAAGAACTTCTGAACCTAATTTAGCTATTGTCAAGTTTGGTATGTCCAACCTTTACATCTTTATCCAAATACTGGCAAAAACATCAAGAAGACTAAACCCAATATTATAAAACTGCAAAAGCAACTTGAAAGCTTGAAATTGGTCAAGAAAATGAGACTCCTAGGAACAGATTTTCAATAATGAGTCTGCTACATGATGTGAACATTCTTACTTGCCCCCATAACAATGCCATGTGTGTATGTGTTAGGGTTCTGGAAAGAAACAGAACCAATAAGTATATAAATATACACGGAGAATTTGTATGGGAATTGGATTACGTGTTGGGGGAAATGGTGTAAGTCCCAGAGTCTGATGACCCCATAACAAGAACCTCTTATTCAAGAGCAGGAGAATCTGGATGTCTCAGTTCAAGAAGATGAAGAGACTTTGCTCTCCATCTGCACTTTTGTTCTATTCAAGCAGATTGAATAATGTTGCACCGCATTAATGAGAGCAATCTTCTTTACTTAGTCTATTGATTCAAATGTTAATCTTTTCCAGAAATGCTCTCAAAGATACACATAGGAGCAATGTTTACCAGTTATGCCAGCATCCTTTAGTTTTGTCAGGTTGATGCATAAAACTAACCATTATGGAGTAAATAGTATTAGACTCATGAGGTTCTGTGAGACCTGGGGACACACAGAGTAAGTGCGAAGGGACTGTTATACCACCTACGTATCATTTCAAACACCATGAATGGTCTTTCTAGTATACTACTTTAAAAAACAACAACAGCCAGAGGCCATTATCCAATATTTACAACAAATCTTTACCTATGTAGCTAGTCTTTGCAACATGTTTGCAATGCAGGCATTATTGCATTCATGTTACAAATGTGGAAACACTAAAGGTTTAGAGCACCTGTGATTTGACCATAGGCATGTGCCTACTAAAAATCAGACTTTCAATCCACGCTTCATTCACACGGCCCTAACAGTGCCACATTGCTTCCCACCAGAGGCCATATATATACTCACTACATAGCCAGCCAGTCCTCACTTCCCTTTTGTACAAAGAGTTGTCCTGAAGTATCTTTGCCAGATGCTTTCTAGAATAGTAGCATACTTTGCTGTTGCTTACTGAGACTCCTATACATTCAGGTGTTTAGGAAGAATGTAAGTTTATGAGTAGGTGACTGTTAAAAATTCCGGAGAAAACCATAGAAGCAATCCTGTTCTTCACTCATCACTAAAACATAGGGAAAGAATCTATCAATTTTCCCATATGCTAGAAAAAAATGTAAAATCTCTTCTGCCTTTAAATGGTCCACACTTGGACAAGTTAAGACTTTTTTTATTCCTAGTTAAAATGATGCCTTGACTGGGCACAGTGTCTCATGCCTGTAATTTCAGCACTTTGGGAGGCCGAGGTGGGGGGATAACCTGAGGTCAAGAGTTCAAGACCAGCCTGAACATGGTGAAACCGCATCTCCACTAAAAATATAAAAATTAGCCAGCTATGGTGGCGGGCATATAAAATACAAAATATAAAAATTAGCCAGGTATGGTTCTAGCTAGTCATGCACCTGAGGCAGGAGAATTGCTTAAACATGGGAGGCAGAGGCTGCAGTGAGCTGAGATCGCACCACGGCACTCCAGCCTGGGTGATGGAGACTCTGTCTCAAAAAAAAAAAAAAAAAAAATTAAAATTAAATAATGACTTAAAAATACAGATGGTGAATTTAAAACTGAAGTTCCAAAAAGATGAGGCAAATATTATAAAATATTAACACATGTTAATATAAGTGATGGATATATGGGGGAATGTAATTTTTTCTGCCCTTAGTGTGGTTACAATTTTTATAATAAAAAGTAAAACAAAATATAATGTTCATAATTTAATAATACTTGTCTTCCCACTAGAAATTAAGTTTTCTTTAAAATATTTTTAAAGAAATATAATTTACTCCAAAATATTGTTCTCAAATGAAATTTAAAAAATCATTAGATCTCAACCTTTAAAAGATAATCAAATTCCCAATAAAATGCTCACTACATTAAAATCATAAAATCTGCCATTTTTACCTTGAGGACTTACTAAATATGCTATCTTGGAGTATAACACTAAATTCATATTTGATTTACTATCAAATGCAGGGTGCTTCAATTTCATTTTAGATCCCTCACGTTTAAACAACATTTAACAGGACTGAAATCTGCTGTTGAGGTTGACAAGTGTTGGCATAACACATAAATGAGATCACTGCCATTTCTACGTGTATGAATTATTTGATGGTATTATGAGTCAGACATACCCTGAAATGATAGTTAATTATTGAGTTCACTGTAAGTAAACTAGTCCTGCAGTGAGTTCAAAAGAGAAGTTAAAAAAAAAATCTGCTCTTCAGTTTCTCTAAATCCTTTCCTATTCTTGCAATATTTTCTTTAAAAATAAAACACTGCCAAAAAATATTAAAAGACCCTTCATAAGTATTTCATCACTGTAGGCTGCTCCAGATGGTAGCAAGGTGTCCGTAGGTAATTCCCTTGCCTCATATATATGAGGCAGGGAGCAAATTTTCACAGAGCCTTGAAATAGGCATTAGCAGAGAAATAACTTAGCAGTATGACTGCTTCCCAAGACCAAACATCAAACAGAGTCTCCTCACACCAGAAAAGGGCCAAAACTACTGGGTCAGTATGGGAGAGCTCTGATTCTATTCTTAATACTGAAGAGGGGTTTGGAAAAATACTTTATACAAATAATAGCTATCTTTTCTTAAGAGCTCACTACACTAAGCCCTTTATGTACAATTACTCCTAAAATCCACATCATTATTTGTGATGGTTAATTTTATGTGTCAAATCAGCTGAATCATGGGGTGCTGAGATATTTGGTTAATCACTATTTTCAGTGTTTCTGTGAGGGTTTGGGGGATGAGATTAACATTTGAATGAGTTGACTGCATAAAACAGCCAGCTCTCCATAAGGGGAGTGAACCCCATCTATCCCTTGAAGATCTGAATAGAACGAAAAGACTGACCAGAGTAATAGAGAATTCCTCCTGCTTGACCACCTTCAAATGTGAACATCGTTTTTTTCCTGACTTAGAACTCAAACAGAAGCATTAGATATTACTGTGTATTGAGCTTGCTATTTTTCAGGGTGGAATTCCATAATTGGTTCTCCTGGGTCTCCAGCTTGCCAACCTACCCTGCAGATTTTGGGACTTAGCCTTCATAATGACATGAGTTAATTCCTTACATTAAATATCTTTATTTATTACATTATATACATCCTTTTGGTTCTATTTCTCTGCAGAACCCTAATAAACAAACTATTATAAAGTAATATATTTATTACCATTTTCCGGTTAAGAAAATTAAGGATTGTAGAGCATATATTTCTTTTCAAAGGTTTCTTTTTCTTCTAGACTATAAGCTCCTCAAGGATAAGTATTTTTGTCTGTTTCATTCACTGATGAGTCCAATGTGCCTAGGATAATGTGTTTCATAGTAGGAGTTCAGTTTGTTAACTAAACAAATAAATTCCCCTGGAAAGTGACAGAGCGAGGTCTGGAAATCAGGTGTGGCTGCTGTCCAGATCTGTTATTTTAACCTGTATGATGAACTGTCTCTTAGATTTCCTTGATATTTCCAGAAGCCAATCTTCAAAAAATAGTCCTTTTTAGAAAATTACTGGCCTATTTGAGTTCAGTCTTAAAGCTATTAATTCCTGAAAGATGATAAAATTAGAATCCTAAAATATCCCAATGGGTGGAACAATGCACTTGCAAGATGAAATTTAATTAGAAAAAAAAGTAACGTGTTTCTTTTACTCCAAACAGCAACTAAAGTTATATAGATGTCAAAGGCATAGCTTAGCAAGAGAATAAATTTTAAAAAGTCCCAGGAGGATTAATTGACAGGGATCTTGATATAAATCAGCACTGAATAGTGGTTGCCAAAAAAGCTAATGCAATTCTTGGCTACATTAATATAATAGTTTGTCCAGATCAAGAGAAATAATAATTCCATTCAATTATGCCTCTATATCAAACCACATCTAAGCTACACACTTCAAGAAGAGAGGCAATCTGGAGTACATTCAAAGGAGAGTCACCACAAAGATGAAGAGAATCAAAGTCACGTTATACAAAGTTTAGCTAAAAGCGCAGAAGATGTTTGCCAGAAAAGTCAGCAAACATCTGAGATGTCTTCAACATTTGGAAGGCTGTTATGTCTAAAACATATTATTTTTTTTCTTAACTGGCCCCAGAATGGACTTTGACCTAATTAATGAAAAGTGAATGCTATCATATACTGTCTCAGTTATCCAAAAGTGACATTGATAACATGGTTAAAATAGTTAAGATCTCACTCTCTGGTTATTCAGAACTGACAAAGCCACAATTTGTGCTTAGTTGGCAGGTAAGCTTCAGATGAACTGCTGGAGAAGACCTTTATGGTTCTTTCTAGACAGAAATAATATGATGCTTTAACAGGATATTAAAGGTAAAGGTAAAGTGGTCAGAATGAGAAGACGAAATAAACTGAAATCTATTGAATAGTTAAGAGTGTCAGCACTGTGTAGAAAGTATTCATTAACATTATTTTTCTGAAACTGCATTGTCACAGAATTAGTAAAAAACAGAGACTCCTATAATTACAAATATCTTTTCTCCAAAAGGGAAAACTTCTGGTTTGATGACTGCTGATACTTTTCAGTTGTGCTTATCAAATCATTAGTGATCCTTTCTACAGGGGACTGTTCCTGCCAATATACATGCATTCACCCAGGAACAAAAATGTGCTTCAACCTGAGACTGTGAGGACCGCTTGTGTCAGAGATATAGCCCACCCCATTCCATTAGGGTCCTCTATATTTTACTCTACACATGACTGTTAAAAGAAAGTAATAACAACATTTCAAAATTATCTGAATATGGCAATCCTTTTAAATTTTCTTACACCTGAGGTTTGCATAAAACATGAGATTTTATATAATCTATTTCTGATAGTAATACCAAGGGAAGTTTATAATAAAGCATCATTTCAAAGAATTTAGAATATTAGTCTAAACATAACTTCTTTACTAATTATATTTAATAAGCCACTGTGTTTAGTTATCTTAAATTCTATATAAGCTACAGTGTTTAGTTAGTCTAAATTCTTTTATTATTATACTTTAAGTTCTTGGGTACATGTGCAGAACTTGCAGGATTGTTGCATAGGTACACACATGTAATGGTGGTTTGCTGCCTAGTCTAAATTCTTTTTTTTTTTTTTTTTTTTTTTGAGACAAAGTCTTGCTCTGTTGCCAGGCTGGAGTGTAATGGTGTGATCTCGGCTCACTGCAATCTCCACGTCCTGGGTTCAAGCGATTCTCCTGCCTCAGCCTCCTGAGTAGCTGGGACTACAGGCCTCCGCCAACACACCTGGCTAATTTTTGTATTTTTAGTAGAGACCGGGTTTCACCGTGTTGGCCAGGATGGTCTCAATCACTTGACCTCGTGATCCACTCACATCGGCCTCCCAAAGAGCTGGGATTATAGGCATAAGGCACCACGCCAGCCTGTCTAAATTCTTATATAAGCTACAGTGTTCAGTTAGTCTAATTTCATTCAGCCTATATATAACCTACATTTAAAATCCTTCAGGGACTTATCATTTGGTGAAAACAAAAAAAAAAAGTTCTTGAAATGGCCAAGACAGCTTTATACAATGGCTCTCCTTACCTCTTTGACCTCACCTTTTTCTGCTCTCCCCTGTCTTGCTCTGCTCCAGCTACGCTGGCCTCTTGGCTGGTTGTTGACTAACTCCTACCTCTGATCACTTGCTGTTCTACTTCATGGGATGCTCATCCCCCCAAGGACTGAATCCTAAGCTCTTCAGGTCTTGAATCAAATGTCATCTTCTCAATAAAGCCTTCTTTGCTCACCCTGTTTAAAATTACAGCCCCTCTATATGAAGCTTTCTATATCCCTTAGCTGGCTTTATATTTTTCCCCAGAAATTAACAAAGCTTACATTGTAATTATTTTATTTTGCGTAAGTACCTTTATTCACTGCTACGTTCCAGAGCCTAGAATAAATGCTTACTGAATTAACGAATAAAAAAGCAAACTGGGGTGTTTACTTTTGAAAAGAACCTCATGTAGCTTCACTCCTAAAGAAGGTGTGATACGTTGTGTTCACTGCCCCTGTATAAAACTTCTCACCTAACATTATGCAGACCCCTCTAAAAGATGTCTTGCAGACAGTAAAGAAAAAAAATATGAATATGTAATAATATCTCTAAGATTTAAAAGAAATAATATCATTTGGGTCTTTTCTACATACTCTAACAACATAATTACAGAGAAACATGGTGGCTTTCTTTCTGTTAAAAACATTGCTAAGAGATAAACAGATTAGATTAGGTAATGCATATTTTAGCCTTAGGATCATAGTCTTTCCAAAAAGTGAGAGAAAAAAAAGTCTTATTCATTCCTTCACTTCGAAAATGTGTCCTCAGAAATATTTCCACCTTTATTATTAAATGCATTTTCTAATTCCTCTATGTAGAGCCCAGTACCAGGTGCTAGGAATGTAGGTTAAACAAGTGAACAAGAAAGTCCTGCCCTGTAAGGGCTTCTGATTCTAGTTGGGGAGAGGAAAAAAAGAAGGGATTCATATGAACCAGCTGCCCCTATGGAATAAGCAGAAGCACTGCCAACATTCTTACAGATGAATGATACACAGAGGATCTGAAAGGTTTTAGTGGAAAAAGCTCTTTGAATAATTGAAAAGGGATTACGGCTGATGAAACACATCCATATTAGTTGTAACTTGTTCTTAGTTGTTAGCTATTTCCTCTGGTGCCTCTGAAGGATTAATAAGGTTATCAAGACAGAGTGTCACAACTGGTAAGTGTTTTAACCCTTATTGTGACCTGGCTGACAGCAATTGTGAAACCTTAATAGTATTAAATTGTTTAGTGCTGTACCATGCTACACTATTTCATTCTTTTATTCCCCATGACTAAAGAACTTGACGATATTTTTGATTGGTGTCACTACGGTGATAATATGTGATGCTGTGACATTATGAAGGTTTATTTTACATAATTTTCAGCTCTCTACTTTTAAATCTCTCACTTAGTCATACTTTTAGATCTTCATCTAAAATTCTCACCTTCTCAAGTTCATTTCCTAGTCAATCCACTTATAGAAAGCAAATGCCTAAAGCACCATTCAGTAAAGCCAAGGTAGGCATATTGATTTTAAGTTACATCCGCTTCTCCAAGGAAATACAAGAATCGCACTTTAGAATCATCACTTTTTTGTTCATAAATTTAGGTATGCATTTTACTTGATTGGATCATACCAACAGGTTGACCTTATTATTTTAGGCTGCTTTAAAATGCCAATGATATGAGGGGGAAAAATCATGATTATTTTACCCTTTCATGACTCGGAGTAAGAATCAATGGTTTAATTTTGTTTGGCCTATTCTTCTATACATCCTGTATGTAGCAAACTATAAGATTCATCGAAGGCTGTGGAGAGAGTAAAGACAGCCGTTGCTGCTTAACAGCACCTGTCAGGAAACGCTATGCTGCCAGCATATATGCACCTTCCCTGCATTAATGAAGCTTGCAGAGATGAATACAACATGAGCTTCAAAGGTAATAGATGCTGCATTTTGATAAGGTTTTAATGGACATGGGCATTTCAACGAAGCTATAATGGGTGACAGCTTAAATTCGGAATCTGAGAAAGCCTTTAATTAAGATTTATAAGGCCAGCTACTGGAAGCAGATATAAAATGATAGTTAGACATGGTGAAAAAGGAAGATGACTGATGGTCCCAGTGCTTCATAACTAACTCTCATTCTAACTTAGATGATTAATAAAGTTTCCAAATAAGGAGAGTTTTGTAGCTCTGTGTCACAGATGGAGAGGAGCAACTCTGAAATTGCCCAGTTCAGACCCAGAGTATTAATAACTGACAGGCTCTTCGTGTGGGTGATGAATACCAATACCACGGTGTCTCACTGGCTTTAGATGACCAAAAACCGCTATTCCCAGCAGCAGCAATGCCCAGTAGAGTTTTAGGCTCATCCCCTGTAATGTCAAATAGGCCCACAACCCTATTCCTTATCCTCTCTCGTCCAAAAGCAGGTTCAAAAACACCTGTGCAATCACCAGTGGAAATAACACTTCTACAGATCCAGTTAAGTATCAGTGCTGTCACTCTTCTTCAGACACAGCTCAAAAGAAGTGACCAAGCCTCACTGAAAGGGCACTGAGAGTGTAGTGTTAGCAACATTCACTGTGCAAAGCGTTCACATGCTTCTTTCTACACCTGGGAGATCATAAGGAAAAGGCATGTTATACTTTTGAAGGAGCCTGTTGAATAAGTGGCCTTTATTTCAACCCCAAAGAAGCCCATGCCAAGAAGGCAAAATGATTATAAAAACTGAGAAATATAAGTGGGAGCTAAATGCTGAATATACGTGGACATAAAAAGGAAACAATATGCACTGGGGAAGACTAAGGGGAAGGGAGGGAGGGGGACATGGCTGAAAAACTACCTACTGGGTATAATACTCACTACCTGAATGGCAGGATCATCCATACCTCAAACCCCAGCATCACACAATATACCCATGTAACAAACCTGCATATGTATCCCCTGAATCTAAAACAAAAGTTTAAATTATAATTTTTTAAATACTGAAAAAATTCTGTGCACTAATTTCCACTATCCTCAAGCTAGTGTAAAAGTTTCTTTGCATATATTAGAATCATAGAATCTCAAATTGGAAAGGACACTAACATATCTTGTTCAAAGACATTTTGGACCTTTTACATTTCTACAAACTGAAATTAAGTACAATGTCTTAAATCCACAATATGTTCAATACAATAGCTTTTGATGCCAAGCTATGGTTTATGTTTTCAAGTAAATTAGGGCTGTGAGGAGGACTGTATAGCCACATAAAACAGATGTTAATTATTTGTTAATGATATTTCAAAGAATTAAGGTAAAAGAGTTAGATATTGGAATTGTAGTGCTTAACTTGGGCAGAAGTTAGAATTAGTAAATCTAGAAAAAAAGATTAGCATGCAGCTACTCAATATATTTTCATAGGTACAATGAAGATAATAGAATATATACTTTATTGTTATACAAATCAGCTGAAACTGAAGCCAAAATATTTAGCAAATACAATTTACTTTCTTACTCAACAAGCACAAATTCAACACACTTCCTACATTGCGGTGTCATATACGACCTTCTCTCAGAACATTTTATTGTGCTTACTTGCCTACAGACTAATTCTTCGATTAGTCTACATCTTTGCTGCTATGGTCTGAATGTGTCCCCAAAATTCATTTGTTAGAAAATTAATCCCACCATATTGGAAGGTGGGCCCTTTCAGGAGGTGTTTAGGTCATGAGAGCTCCACTCTCACTAATGTACTCGTGCTGTAATCAAAGACAGAAGGGAAAGCATCTGTCTTTCTGTTCCCTTCTACCTTCTGCCATGTGAAGGCACAGTGGAGGGTATAGCTCCTGGAGGGTATAGCATTCAAGACATCATCTTGGAAGCCACTGCAGTTCTCACCAGATGCTGGTACCTTGATCTTGGTCTTTCAAGCCTTCAGAAGAATGAGAAATAAATTTTTGTTCTTTGTAACTTAACTTACTCTGTAGTATTCCAGAGCAGTATAAATGGACTAAGACAGAAATTAGTACCAGAGAAGTGGGTAAAAATGTGGAAGTGACTAAATAATGGGTAGAGGCTGGAACTCTTTTGAAGTGAACACTGGAAAAAGCCTAGTTTCCATGAACAGACCAGTAAGGGTGATTCTGATGAGATCTCAGAAGACGAGGAAAGCTGTAGGGGAAGCCCCAATCTTCTTAGAGATTACCTACATGGTTGTGAACACAACACTGGTGGAAACATAAAAAGTAAAGGATACTCTAATGAGGTCTTAAATAGAAATAAGGAATATCTTATTGAAAACTGGGAGAAAGGCTAGCCTTGATACAAAATGGCAAAGAAGTTGGCTCAACTATGTCTATCTCCCACAACTTTATGGAAGGCAGAACTTAAGAGCAATGAACTAGAATATTTAGAAAGAGAAATCTCTAAGCAGCAGTGTTTACTGCTTATAGTAAAATGTGAGAACAGAGAATGATTCAAAGACAGAATTTATAATTCAGAGAAACAGAATGAAAAGATTTGGAACATTCTCAGCCTAGCTTTGTAGAGAACTGAAAAGCATGCTTAGGAAAGAAAACCAAGGGTGTGGCCCAGTGACCATTTGTTAAAGAGATTAATAGGGACAGAAAGAAGCCAGTGCTACTCAACAAGACAATGAGAAATTGACCCCAAAGCCATTGGAGAGATCTAGGGCCTTGAGGGCAGAACAGTTTCATAGAAGGGGCACCGGGTACCCATGGGTCCTTGGAGCTTACTACCCATGGCCACCTCAAGTCTCTGTTCCCTGCATTCTAGCACAGCTCTCCTCAGGCACCAAGCTGTGACTCAAGCAGGACCAGTACAGCTCAGGCTGTCACTCCAAAGGGCACAAACTACAAACCTTGGCGGCATCCAAATGGTGCTTATTCTGCAGGCACACAAAGTGCACAAATTGAGGAGCCACGGCTTTCTGAACGAATATTTCAAAGGATGCTACAGAGAGCCGCAGGGTTCCAGGCAGAGATCTGCCACAGAGCCAGAGACACGGCAGAAAGACTGCACTAAGACAATTTTTAGTGGACCTGTGGGGCAGGACTGCCCTTGAAATCCCAAAACTGTAGAGTCCCTGGCATGCAGTGCCAGCCTCGGAAAACTGCAGGCATGTGACTTCAATGTATAAGAGCTGATACGTGGGCTATGTCCAGCAAAGCCATAGGGACGGAGCTTCCTGCGGCCTGGGAGCCTCAACCTTCCCATACCCCAGTGTATCCAGAAGGCAGGACAAGAAGATAAGATTATTCTCTAACCTTAGGATTTAATCTTCTTTTCCTTGTTAGGCTTTAAACTTATTTGGGACCTGATACCTCTTTTTATTTTACTATTGCTCCCTTTTGGAATAAAACTATCTATCCTATTTCTGTCTCACCATTATATTTTGAAAGTACATAACTAGTTTGATTTCATAGAATCACAGCTGGAGAGCAGTTTGCCTCAGGGTGAATTAGACCTTGATTCTCACCTACATATTTAGATATGAGTTTGGACTTAGACTTTTGGGTTGATGTTGGAACAAGTTAAGACTTTTCGGAATACTGAGAAGGAATGAATGCATTTTTCACGTGAGAAGAACGTCAATTTGGGGGCCATGGGTGAAATTCTATGATCTAAATGTGTCCCACAAAATTTATGTGTTGGAAACTTAATCCCCAAAGCAACAGTATTGGAAAATGGGTTTTGGGGGAAGTGTTTATGTTATGAGGGTTTCCCCGTTGTGAATGGATTGATGCCATTGTAAATGGGCCTGATGGAAGGAGGTTAGTCCATATTTGCCTCTGCCTTCTGCCATGTGAGGACACAGTGCTCCTGCCTTCCAGAAGATGCAGGGTTCAAGGTACCATCTTGGAAGCAGAGACCACACCCTTAACAGACACCAAACCTGCTGGTGCCTTGATCTTGGATTTTCCAGCCTCTAGAACTGCGAGAAATACATTTCTGTTTTATACAAATGATTCAGTCTATAATATTCTGTTACAGCAGCACAAACAGACTAATATACTAGCCAAAAGCAGATACTATTTCTTAACAATTGCTGTGTTTCAGTGCCTGGAATATAACAAACAGATAATAAACATTTTTTTGGATGAAGAAGATATGAAAGAATGAATGAATGCCAGAACCTGAGCTAGACTAACAGAATAACAAGATGAACTAACCTGTAATTTATGTGCGCCTTTATGTGTTAGTTGGGAAGATGGAAATGTAAAAATATACATATAATCTATATAGTGAGATAAATATTTTAATAAATGCATAAGAAATATAATCAGAGCACCAAGATCAGAAAATAATCAGGTCCAGGGAAAATTTTCTATATTCTTTTACAATTTATTCAACATATATTTATCAGGCATACATATATACTAGCACTGTTTAAGATGCTATAAATGCCATACTGAACAAAATAATGTAGTTTCTGCCCTTATGAAGAAGTAGTTGACATACCGTAAAAAGTTATCTGTGTATACTTAAGGTGATCTCTCCCACTCCATGCCCCTCACCTTCCCAGCATTAGAGATTAGAGGAAAATATAAGAAAGAGACCTAAGATAGATGGTGAGGAAGAGACATACATTTAACTTATTTATGCCATAGTATAACTTTGAAGGAGATTTTGGAGACATCAGTATTTACTCCATATCTATGCCAAGATTTTCAATCAGCTTTAGCAATAGTAAAGGTATGTTGATCACCATGTGATTCTCTCTTACATCATCTGTTTCAATTGGTTCTAAATTCTAGACCCTTAAACAATTGGTAGTCAGTACAATGGGGAGAAATAGAAATATTTAGATTACTTTCTCAAAGTAATTCTTATTGGTTAGCTGAACTGAGGAAAGAAGAGAAGGGCTGCTGCCATAATTTCTGGCTCTAGCAGCTTGGTGGATGATGATGCAGCAGTGAGACAGAGAAGACTGGGAAGAGGGCTTAAGAGAATGATGGCTCCATTGACAATCATAAGTAAGGAGGAGGAGAAACAGATTTGGGTGAAAGAAACCATTTTACTTTTAGGCATGTCAAGAATGAGGCAAAGTAGCATTTGCACATGCAACGTTTCAGTATACAATCAGAAGACAGCTCTCTCTGGAAGTCCACAATACTGATGTGAAGTTTTTTTATGTGTAAGCTATATTTGAAATCATCCAAGCAGATAAGATTGTCCAGGTAAAACATATAATGTGAGAATTGAAATTTAGAACTTTAAGAGAGGTCAGCACTAAGAAATGAACAGAAAGAAAGAAACAAAAAATGAATAGGTTTATTCAGAGATAAATAGAAAGTCATTGAAGAAATGTAGTGGAAATTAAGGGAAGAAAAACTTTTTTTAAAAAAAGGTTGGTTGGCATCAATGAATGTTGGGACCAGTCATTCAATGTGTGATCCCAAAGCATCACTTTGACTTTTTAATTAGGGAAATGAAAGAAGGCTTCACAAGGGGAGAGTTGAGAGTTGAGTAATGAAATGTGTTAAAGGAATCATTGAAGAAATTTGGAGTTAAACAGAAGAAAATAAGGACCAGACAGGATTATTTAATATGAAAGTTTTCTTTTCAAGAACACCACTAAAATATCAAATGTTTTTCTTTTCCTTTTTTTTGAGACAGAGTTTTGCTTTTGTTGTCCAGGCTGAAGTGCAATGGCGCAATCTTAGCTAACTGTAACCTTCGTTTCCCAGATTCAAGCAATTCTCCTGCCTCAGCCTCCTGAGGAGGTAGGATTACAGGCATGTGCTACCATGCCCAGCCAATTTTGTATTTTTAGTAGAGACAGGATTTCTCCATGTTGGTTAGGCTGGTGTCAAACTCCTGACCTCAGGTGATCTGCCTGCCTCAGCCTCCCAAAGCCATTTTAAATATAATTGTCACCTAAAAATGAATTTTCAATTTCTTAAACAATTGATAATATTTTTCAAGTTACTTTATGATTAAATTTATTTTGTATAATACCATTTTATATAAAAAGGTTTTCTTTTTTATTCCTTTGTCAATTTATCACAACATATCTTTCAGAAATCCATCAAACCCACAGAAAAGTTGAGGCAGAATAACTGATGCCAACCATAAAAAAATTATACATAAGAAGAATATGACTTCAAAATAACAATTACAGAATATATATATTATTCTATATATGTTGTAATTAACATTAATGAGATTTATGTGAGCATTTTGGTTCATAATAGTTACTACTGAAGTAGTCAAAATTGTTAAGTGTAAAGAATGTCTTTTTTGAAGATAAGTTAATATTACAAATAGACTGGAAACAGTTTCAGAATTATTTCTCTCAGTCTCTATGCAAAAATTCCCATCAGGAGATTAACCGATTTTCTACCATAAGTAACTGGCTTTATGCTGCTAATTAATTTGAATTACCTTTTCATTTACAAAAGTGTTTCATTTTGTTCTAATTAAAAACCTTATTTTATCAGTTCATTGTCTATTTTGTCTAAGTATATACACTTCTACTTTCATCCTACTGAGCTTTTAGTTACTACACAGTTTTTGTTAGAGATTACTAACTGTTCAATTTCAAAGAAAAAATAGAATGAAAGTTAGCAATAATAACAACGAATTCACAAACCATGAAATTGGTGCACTGAAATAAATTGCACTAATTTGGTTTAAGAGTTGAACACTGCCAAATGAATCCTCTTAACATGAACTATAAGATAATAAAAGCCCTCATTTTTGACACTGCTCAAAAACATAAGGATTCAGTCTTTGGAAATAAAGTGACATAATAAAATAAAATACAAATTGTAGACAGGGAAGTGAGATTTGGTGTTTGGGCAAGCCCATAGTAGAGCCAGTGCTCTCTATGGCAGCTCAGGACCTTACAATTTATGATCAAGGTGACCCCTTGATAAGAGATTTGTACATTTCCAAGTAAATCAAAAGACACTCTCACCACATCTACAAGAAAGAGAGGAAAGAGAGCACTTCCTAACCCTGATTCTTGCTAACCACTCTAAAAGTGAAGCTTCATTTCAACTGTCACAAAAGTAAAATGCCCTTCCCCTACTTTGAGTTTGTTTTGAAGAACGTCAATGAGGGCTCAGGAAAGTTTGACTTGTGCCTGCTGAACCTGAATTTCTCCCACACATAAATAACTAATTTCATTTCTAAAGAATTAATATGACTCTGCTGTTCTTGAATATGTGTCATTATTGTAAGTAGTAGCTCTGCATTTTGAAAAGAAAATAAAAATGTCTTGTGAAGATATGGAAGATTTTTTTCCCTTTAAAAACACATAAAATGTGAGGCTGAAGCCATCTGTCCCTGCTCCCTTTACCAATTTTAAATCAGCTCTAACCCATTCACTCTCCTCACATGCTAAATTACCAGCATCTCCTCTATTTCTTCATCCCTAAACCTGGAGTTATATAACTGATTCTTTTCTAAAGTCTGGATTGATATTTAAACAAATTGAGGCATATGAGGAACATAATTTTCTTTTTAAAAATATTATAATGTGCATACTTTTGGGTCTGGGATAAAGTTAAACTGATTTCACACAATCCTCCAGATCATTCTCTTCAGCCTTATCAGTGAAAAAAGACTACTCTGACATCATTCAGGTCTGACAAATCTAAGGCAATCTGTAACAATCCAGGTTCTTCCCAAATATAGCTAGGTCTTACATTCATCTGGAGAACTATCTTGAAATGTTGACTTTTAGGCCCCATTCCACCTCCACTAGTTAAAAATTTTCAGAATTCTGTTTTTTGTTTTTTGTTGTTTTTGCTTTTAAAGATTTGCTAAATATCCTAATGCCATGAACCCAGCAACGAGTATCTTAAGTACTCTCGGCTAAGGAGAGGCACCTCTGGGAAACGCTCAAGAAGGAAGAATATCCACATTATGTAAGATCTTGAGGTCATTTTAAAGAACTTTTGAATTACAATAAGTGAATATCATTATACAGAAGAAGAAACCAAAGCCAAGAGTATCTGAATTGAAGAGGGAAATTAAATAATAACAATGGTAGTCTATAATTGCTGCATAATAAAATAAAGTTTACTGTGTTGTGTTCAGTATAAAATCTAACCCCCAGCTCTACTTAAAATTAACTAACTCCCTATAAAACCTACCTTATCTATTCTCCCCACATTCTCAGCAAAGTTCCCAGGCATCTCAACACTCCTTTTTTTCTTGCTGACCAGCTGCAAGGACACAGGACACCCAAAGAATGTACAATGTGTTTCTCAAAACGTCATTTTTCAAATGCAACGTGCATCACAAGACAAATTAATTAACTGTTCTTTCGTCTGACTTCTGTAAACCTGTTAACTGCTACATCATCCTGGATGTATAAAAAGTACTCCATTTTCTTTGTCCTGGGCTCAACCTTGGGATGCTAATGTGCTGAGCCAGTGGTCACCTTAATAAAATCCTCCTGTTTCACCCATTAATCTTTCTGGTCTTCTGAATATTCTGCAACAGAATGACTTTCTTACTGCAATCAGTCTGGTAAATGGCCAAATGGATGATCAGAACTCAACTCTACTTGGCTAACCCAACTGTCAAGTGGCAATAAGTTAGTTGAGATAGCAGAGATCCCCAGAAAGCACTTCTGGGTTATTTGTTGTTGTTATCTTCCAGTTCATGGGATTCATTGCTTAATATGCAACTGTCAAGATAATTTTAATGTGAACTGTACACTAAACGCCTTGGTAGGAGCTATTCAAGTTAAAGGGCAAGATTTTTAAAGAATAAAATGATATTAACAAGTAGTGTTCTTTTCAAAGCAACTGAAACTGGGTGCTGTGGGAACATATTGCTGTCAGAGTCCTGTGGACAAATCAAGAAATGATGCCAGATGCTTCCCATTCCTCACCACTACTTGGCACAGAGAAGCTCTGACCAGTACCTGTCTCATCTTCTAACCCATTACTCAATGGCTTTTTCCCCAGTTCCACCTTATGTCATTCAACTAAGGTTGAGACAGCTAGGAGAGAACTGCCCACCCTTAGAAGGTATGTAAGTACAGTGATGGCCAGAATGAAGCCTTTTTTCCCATTGAGAAGTGAAAATATACGAGAATTATGACTATACTACTCCCAAAATGTTTTTAAAAATTTATTTTGACCCCAAAAAAAATACATTAGCCTCAGGTCATACCATAGTTTTTGAATAAAGGGACTTTGTATGGTCTGTAGAGATGCCAAGATTTAGGGTGGGATGAGGTGAGTTTCAGGTTCTATGTGTCTCCCCTATTTCATATTGTAAAAAACATGCAATTTATTCACATATGTAAGTAGGCCACCATTAAAATGCTATATAACTACTAATAGCAAGATCAGTGACTAAAATGTGAACATCTTTAACTAAAGAGCAATTCTGATGATTTTGCTATTAGCATCAAGGACAATTATATACAACCAGGTGTGCTGTATATTTTCTCCCTTTTAATATTTGAATGCATAACAAGGGACTTTAATAATGATACATTTTAATGAAGTAAGAAGTTCTAAAATAAGTAATTTTCATTTGTAAGAGCATAGTGTGCTGAACCTACACCCAAAAAACATTCATTGAAAATTCTATTTCTATGGAAATCTTATCCTTTAAATCACAATAATGCTGCTTTTTATTTTTAAAAATGGCCTCAAGCATTAAATGAGTGAATTTTCAAATGATTCCCTTCACTTGCCTACTAAGACTTCACCCAATAAACATAATCAGGATTGCAGATAAGACATTGTAGTTTAGACATGTCAAATTTTGTATGATCAAATATGAAAGCATGCAATATAGTTTTAATTTGTTTAATCATTAATTTATATCATTTAAAATCTTCATTACTAGTTTCCACATTCTCTTCTAATTTTTCTTCATCTCAAATATATTTGCTGGCCCCAAATCGCAGTGTTTCTTTTACTAATGTTTTTATAGTCAACCAACCAAATGTGGATTTAAAAGTGAAAAACAAAAAAGTACAAAAGGTATAGTAACTATAGAGAGATTGTGTCTTACTCATAGTTTGAATACTCTACTTGCAGTTATTGTTGCAACATCTTGCAAATAGTAGGTGCTTAATATAGATTTGTTGAGTAAATTCCCAAACCTTCCAAGAAAGCTCAACAAACATTTCAGTAAGAAATTATCTCACCAGGTTGCAAAATGGATTACAGCATTCAAAGACTAAAATTCTAATTCTCACAGTGTAGAGCCAGGGTCTGTCCAACTCCAAAGATCATGCTCTCTATGGCTATTCTGTTTTGCCTTAAAGAACATTCCTAGTGAATCTAAAATGTAAAACATAAAATCTTATTCTCTTTTTGACTCTCCTGTATTTTGCTGTGACACCACCCTCTGTAGTGTAATATTGTATAATAGATCAAACTGAGAGTCAGCTAAGCTGATGTTGGCCATGAAATGGCTGCGAATCTTTAAATAAGTCATTTTATCTGAGCTGGGTTTGTTCCTATGCTGTCAACTGTAAAACATGATGCTTAAAGTAAATGATACAGCTTTAAAATTTTATAAATTAAGTAGATAGGCCAATGATATAACTAGATTACAAATAATTTTTACCAGAACAAACAAGTTAGGGAAGCTATTTTCAAAACCTGTTCAGAAATTGGGTCATGTTTCTTATGAGATAGTTTTAATCACTAAACAGTTCAATTGATATTAAGTCTCTCCCAATACATTAAGTAATTTCTCTCTCTTCTAGATTTCAACAGAAAGGAGCTGTCTTTAGCTAACACAGGGTTTAAAAGGTTGTATAGTACATGGACTTGTTGAATCTTGGTATATATAAAATCAAACCTTTTCAAAGAAATTTATTTTATTCAAAATAAGGAAAAATAGAAATGGGGAGATGAAATAACTTGTCATTGGATACAAACATAAATGTAATTCCATTAACTCAGTGCCCCTCTGTGAATAAGTTCGTAAGTGTTGATTAATTTTGTTTGCATTGTCAAAATCCAAAAATTTAACAAAATCTCATGTTTCCAACACTGGTGCTGATGAATAATCACTGGTGTGTACTTTGTCTTTGAGCATGATTAATCCAACTACGCAAAACTTTTCAACACAATAAGAAAAAGAAAGGTGATAATGGTGCTTTCCCTCAGAGTTCTCCAAACAGAAGGACTTCCTGAAAACATCATCTTTCTAAAATTGCTTCCTATCACCTCTGGCTATTTACTTCAAACTCTGTTAACTAATAGAGAATTTATCTTTTTAAGGGAAATAGCAGTCCAACTCATGACTAAAATGACAGAAAGGTTAGAGCCTTGCTCAGTGACACGTATTCCTAAAGGGGAGAAATGCCTGATTGTCTATGTTGCTCTTTATAAATTTTTTTCTAATGCAAACTGAACACATGATGAAAGTCAACATAAAAAAGATGTAATCTTAACTGGAGATGTTCTGACAGGTAAAGGTTAACAGGAGAGCTGAGGCCCTACAACTTGATGGGACAAATTGGAACTATGAACACTGTCAGACACTACAGTATCTGCGGAATAGAAGGCAAGAACCCAGGAATGATTCAGTGGTTAACTTGATTTCTTAACTTGTAGTATTTAGTAAGAGACTATGCTGCAACCAAATTCACTTAACTTTTTTATTCAACAAATATTATCTGAGTATGTTCTACATGCAGCAAATGTGCCAAAATGTTTATTCTGGGGGGACCACTAGCCTATAAGTTCCTTTTTAGATACAGGCAATTCTTCTTTTCAGAAATATTAAAGCATCTCTGAAAAGATGCATGAAAGTCCAATTATCAGTTTCTATTCAAAAATAAAGATTCCAGTCCCAAATAGCTAAAACATTTTCTATAATCCCTAATTATTTTTTATTCATATTTGACAATATATTTCTGGTATTTTGTTCATGTTTTTATATCATTCTTTTTCTCAGTTTACTTCTAATGAGCTTTTAGTGAAGCTAAAGATTCATTGCTCTCAACAAGGCTGATGACTCCTTAGAGTCTTTCATTTACACTACATATGTAAGTCCCCTTCTTAGAAGGACTATTATTATCAATTTTATTTTTTCTCTTTTTCTATCTAAAGTAAGGTAAATGCAATTTAAAAATTCAAGCACATGTGAAAACACTGCTGCTTGGACAAATATAACAATGGCCTTAAATATTACACTCTTGACAAGCAAGCAGTGACATCATTCCCAGTCGTTTCAGCTATATATTCATAGCAACTCTGTGCTTTAGCTTTGAAGCCCATATAGCCATATTGCTGCTTTTTTGTTCTTTTTGAAATTGTCAACCCAATCTTTACTTTCTTTTTTCCCAACTCCTCTCCATTCATTTAGCCCCTTAGAAATCCTTCATCTGCACTCAGGACCCTTCTCTTTCATCTCCAGTATCTTTTGGATAGGCACTAAACACAGAAATCTCTCCACCCTCCATACTCCACCATCTATTTCCATTTTGCATTCTTCACCTGGAAATAAAACTAATCATAAAGAGAAGAGGGGTTAATGTGTGAGCAATAATGATTTATCAGACTTACAGGTAAAAAATTTCTTCCCAAATTGTGGGAAGTATTGAATTATCTGTATATTTAAGATCTATACTTTGCTAGCTTTATTGTATGAGATACCATCAGTAGAGTATCAGCTACTAATATTGCATGATCTTGGAGATAAAAGGGTTCCTATTACTTCCTGCACAT
Organism: Callithrix jacchus; assembly: GCF_049354715.1. Lineage (NCBI taxonomy): Eukaryota > Metazoa > Chordata > Mammalia > Primates > Cebidae > Callithrix > Callithrix jacchus. The sequence goes on from NC_133502.1 coordinate 54,662,848, forward strand.
TAAGATTCCAGTGACACTGAAATCATTATCAAAGGTTGAATAACCTTGATATTTAACTCATGAGGTGTGTGTAAAACACTACTGCTGAAATTCCTAACTTCATCATTCCTCCTTCATTGTATGGCAGATGGCCATAATAAAATGCAACTTCCTTCCCCAAGAGGAAAAGAATCAATATAAGAAAGTTTAAGAGGACATACTATGAAAACAATAGGGGACGGTAACAAGTTAAATTGAAAAGATCAATGAAACCCATAACCATAAATAGAGATACTGTTTTACGCTCTGTCACTAAAAGTGTTCAATAGTAGGTAGCAGCAACATAGCTTTTTGTTTTCACTAACTCTCATGTGTACTCTCATTTTGTGGATTTGATCTCAAATAGTATTCTCCACAAAAGGAAACCAGAATTTAGAGGAGGATAACTGCTCCCATGACAAGTTTGGAATATCCTAGTGATGCTAGCAAATAAGGACGAGTCATGGCCAAAAGCAAAATGGAGTCAAATTAAAAGTGATTCTTCTGGCCAAGTAACAGTCATTTATACATCAAAATATATCCCGGGACCAGATGAATCTGCAAAAGTGCATTAGCAAATGGCAATGTTCACCCAAAAGGTTAATATAAATGGCCCAGATAAATGGTTGTAGAAAAAAAGACACATGAATAAGTTAGAATGAATTTCATTATTTATTTTCAAATAGAGGAGTGTCATGTGTGTGTGTATGTATGTTTGATATATTTATATTTCTTCCATTAATTATACATTACTAAAATGTAGACTTGGACTCCCTCTTCTTTGTAGAAACAGCAACAGAACAGTAAGCATGAATAAACCAAACAGTCTTGAAAAGAGTAGAAATTTACCAAGAACAGAAAACATTGATCAGTTCCATTGATTACAAGTAACAAGGGAAAAAAAGGAAGCATTCAACACAATCAGTTCAGTGACAAAGCAGAGCTTTGACTGTGTGTTCCAAGGTGATTAATAAAATAAAATGTACTAATGTATTAGCAAGGTCTAAGTCAATCAAATCAATCTTTAATATCTATTAAATATAACAAAAAATTTACAAAAAAATTTTTTTTGAGATAGAGTCTCACTCTGTGGCTCAGGCTGGAGTGCAGTGGCACGATCTCAGCTCACTGCAACCTCCACCTCTCAGGTGAATTACAGGCACCTGCCTGTAATCCCAGCTACTCAGGAGGCTGAGACAGAAGAATCACTTGAACTCAGGAGGTGGAGGGGAGCCAAGATCACCCATTGCACTCCATTCTGAGTGACAGAGTGAAACTCCATTTAAAAAAAAAATCAGGCCCTTAAAACTGTTTGGCATGCCCTTTATTCTTCTGGGTCAAGTAAGACAACTATATTTCTGAAAAGATACCAAAGTAATATCTCAAAAATCTTGAAAGATATTCAAACAGAGAACTTATGCAGAAGTGACTAAATCCCAGATATTTAACTGTAAATGAAGTAATTAGTTAAGTGATAACTATGTGTGTCCTCTGCCTTCTGTTTAAGGTACACAAATCAGTCATAATAATTTCATTATTATAACTTAATTTTTTAATAAAATTGAAAATATGTAATCTATTTTTAAAAGCTAAACAGTTTTAAATGTTTTATTACATTTGTGTGGTTAATATACTTAGCATTAAACAAAGAACAAATAACTATGGATATGCATTTCCGTGTACAAAAGCCTCTCAGATATAAAAATAAAAGTTTTTTGTCAGGAAGTGAGGAGTACACATTAGCATCTATTGTCACATTAGCAGAGATTCTATTCTTGATAAGAGCAGAGAGAAAAATTCTCAGAAATGCAATTCTTAGAAAGGTTTTAATGAGAAATAAGAGGTAAAAGCTGGAAGTATTATCAAAAGAGGGAAGAACTGGATAGAACAAGGCCATGTAAATACTATTTTTGTCATTGTTGTGGTAAGTCAACCATGTCTGTGATTTTTTTTTCTTTTATACTTAAGTTCTGGTATACATGTGCAAAAGGTGGAGGTTTGTTACATAGGTATACAAGTGCCACAGTAGTTTGCTGCACCCATCAACTCATCATCTACATTAGGTATTTCTCCTAATGCTATCCCTCCCCTTGCCCCCCACCCCTAACAGGCCCCAGTGTGTGAAGTTCCCCTCCTGTGGGCTATGTTCTCACTGTTAAACTCCCACTTATCAGTGAGAACATGCAGTGTTTGGCTTTCTGTTCCTGTGTCAGTTTGCTGAGAATGATGGTTTCCAGCTTCATTCATGTCCCTGCAAAGGACATGAACTCATTCTTTTTATGGCTACATAGTATTCTGTGGTGTACATGTGCTACACTTCCTTTATCCAGCCTATCCTTGATGGGCATTTGTGTTGGTTCCAGGTCTTTGCTATTGTGAAGAGTGCTACAATAAACATACATGTGCATGTGTCTTTATAACAGAATGTTTTATAATCCTTTGGGTATATACCCAGTAATGGGGTTGCTGGGTCAAATGGTATTTCTATTTCTACATCCTTTAGGATCTACCACACTGTCTTCTACAATGCTTGAATTAATTTAGGAATTGCCACACTGTCTTCCACAATGGTTGAACTAATTTACACTCCCAATAGTGTAAAAGCATTCCTATTTCTCCATGTCCTCTACAGCATCTGTTGTTTCCTGACCTTTTAATGATCGCCATTCTAACTGGCCTGAGATGGTATCTCATTGTGGTTTTGATTTGTATTTCTCTAATGACCAGTGATGAAGTTTTTTACAAATGTTTGTTGGCCACATAAATGTCTCCATTGAGAAGTGTCTGTTCATATCCTTCACCCTCTTTTTGATGGAGTTGTTTGATTTTTTTTCTTGTAAATTTGTTTTAGTTCTTTGTAGATTCTGGATATCAGCCTTTTGACAGACAGATAGATTGGAAAATTTTCTCCCATTCTGTAGGTTGCCTCTTCACTCTGATGATGGTTTCTTCCTCTGTGCAGAAGGTCTTTAGTTTAATTAGATCCCATTTGTCTATTTTGACTTTTATTGCCATTGCTTTTGGTGTTTTCGTCATGAAGTCTTTGTCCATGCCTGTGTCTGGCATGGTATTGCCTAGGTTTTCTTCTAGGGTTTTATGGTTTTAGGTCTTACATTTAAATCTTTAATCCATCTTTAGTTAATTTTTGAATAAGGTGTAAGGAAGGAGTCCAGTTTTAGTATTCTGCATATGGCTAGCCAGTTTTCCCAGTATCACTTATTAAATAGGGAATTCTTCCTCCATTATTTTTTTGTGTCACGTTTGTCAAAGATCAGGTGGTTGTAGATGTGTGGTGTTATTTCTGGGGCCTCTGTTCTGTTTCATTTTTCTATATAACTATATGGTACCAGTACCAAGCCGTTTTGGTTACTGTGGCCTTGTAGTATAGTTTGAAGTCACATACTGTAATGTCTCCAGTTTTGTTCTTTTTGCTTAAGATTATATTGCCTAAATGGGCTCTTTATTGGTTCCATATGAAACTTAAAGTAGTTTTTTTCTAATTCTGTGAAGAAAGTCAGTGGTAGCTTGATGGGAATAACATTAAATCTATAAATTACTTTGGAAAGTATGGCTATTTTCATAATATTGATTCTTCCTATCTATGAGCATGGAATGTTTTTCCATTTATTTGTGCCCTCTCTTATTTCATTGAGCAGTGGTTTGCAGCTTTCCTTAAAGAGGTCCCTCACATCTCTTATAAGCTGTATTCCTAGGTATTTTATTCTCTTTGTAGCAATTGTAAATGGGAGTTCACTCATGATTTGGATCTCTGTTTTTCTATTATTTGTGTATAGGAATGCTTGTGATTTTGGCACATTGATTTTGTATGCTGAGACTTTGTTGAAGTTGCTTATCAACTTAAGAAGATTTGGAGCTGAGATAATGGGTTTTTCTAAATTTACAATTATGTCATTTGTGAGGAGACAATTTAACTTCCTCTCTACCTATGTGAATATCCTTCATTTCTTTCTCTTGCCTGATTGCCCTAGCCAGAATTTCCAATACTATGTTGAATAGGAGTGGTGAGAGAGGGCATCCTTGTCTTGTGCTGGTTTTCAAAGGGAGTGCTTCCAGCTTTTGCCCATTCAGTATGCTATTTGCTGTGGGTTTATAATAAATAGCTCTTATTATTTTGAGATACGGTCTATCAATACCTAGTTTATTGAGAGTTTTTAACCTGAAAAGGTATTGAATTTTGTCAATGGGCCTTTTCTGTATCTATTGAGACAATCATGTGGTTTTTGTCATTGGTTCTGTTTATGTGATGGATTATGTTTCTTGATTTGCATATGTTGAACCAGCCTTGCATCCCAGAGATGAAGCCAACTTGATCGTGCTGGATAAGCTTTTTGATGTGCTGCTGGATTCGGTTTGCCAGTATTTTATTGAGGATTTTTGCATCAGTGTTCATCAGGGATATTGGTCCAACATTTTGGGGGGTTTTTTGTGTGTGTCTCTGCCAAGTTTTTGTATCAGGATGATGCTGGCCTCATAAAATTAATTAGGGAGAAGTCCCTCTTTTTCTATTTTTAGAATAGTTTCAGAAGGAATGCTACCAGATCTTCCTTGTACCTCTGATCAAATTCCACTATGAATCCATCTGGTCCTGGGCTTTTTTTTGGTTGGTAAGCTATTAGTTAATGTCTCAATATACAGAACTTGTTATTGGTCTATTCAGAGATTCATCATCTTCCTGATTTAGTCTTGGGAGGGTGCATGTATCCAGGAATTTATCCATTTCTTCTAGACTTTCTAGTTCATTTGCATAGAGATGTTTAGAGTATTCTCTGGTGGTAGTTTGTATTTCTGTGGGATCAGTGATGATATTCCCTTCTATCATTTTGTATTGCGTCTATTTGATTCTTCTCTTTTTTTTTTTTTTTGACACGGAGTTTCGCTCTTGTTACCCAGACTGGAGTGCAATGGTGCGATCTCGGCTCACCGCAACCTCCGCCTCCTGGGTTCAGGCAATTCTCCTGCCTCAGCCTCCTGAGTAGCTGGGATTACAGGCACATGCCACCCTGCCCAGCTAATTTTTTTTTTTTTTTGTATTTTTAGTAGAGATGGGGTTTCACCATGTTGACCAGGATGGTCTCGATCTCTTGACCTCATGATCCACCCTCCTCGGCCTCCCAAAGTGCTGGGATTACAGGCTTGAGCCACTGCACCCAGCCTCTTCTCTTTTCCTCTTTATTAGTCTGGCTAGCAGTCTATCTATTTCATTAATCCTTTGAAAAAATCAGTTCCTGGATTCATTGACTTTTTTTGAAGGGGTTTTTGTGTCTCTCTTTCCTTCAGTTCTGCTCTGATCTTAGTTATTTTTTGTCTTCTGCTAGGTTTTGATTTTGTTCTTGCTTCTCTAGTTTTTTTAACTGTGATGTTAGAGTGTCAATTTTAGATTTTTCCTGCTTTCTCCTATGGGTGTTTAGTGCTATAAATTTTCATCTAAACACTGTGTTAGCTGTGTCGCAGAGATTATGGTATGTTGTGTCTTTGTTCTCATTGGTTTCAAAGAACTTCTTGACTTCTGCCTAATTTTTTTTTTTTTTTTTTTTTTTTTTGCCCAGTAGTCACTCAGGAGTAGGTTGTTTAGTTTCCAGGTGGTTATGCAGTTTTAAGTGAATTTCTTATCCTGAGTTCTAATTTAATTGCACTGTGGTCTGAGAGACTGTTTGTTATGATTTCCATGCATTTGCTGAGGGGTATTTTGCTTCCAATTATGTGGTCAATTTTAGAATAAGGGTGATGTGGTGCTGAAAAACATATATTTTTGGTTGATTTGGGGTGGAAGTTCTGTAGCTGACCATTAGGTCCACTTGTTCCAGAGCCAAGTTCGAGTCCTGAATATCCTTGTTAATTTTCTGTTTTATTGATCTATCTATTATTGACAGTGGGGTGTTAAAATCTCCCACTATTATTGTGTGGGAGTCTAGTTTTCTTTGTATGTTTCTAAGAACTTGCTTTATGAATCTGGGTGCTCCTGTGTTGGGTACATACATAATTAGGATAGTTACCTCTTCTTGTTGCATTGATCCCTTTATTATTATGTAATGCCCTTATTTGTCTTTTTTGATCTTTCTGGGTATAAAGTCTGTTTTATCAGAGACTGGAATTGCAAACTCTGCTTGTTTTGTTTTGTTTTGTTTTGAGACGGAGTTTCGCTCTTGTTACCCAGGCTGGAGTGCAATGGCACCATCTCGGCTCACCGCAACGTCCACCCTCTGGGTTCAGGCAATTCTCCTGCCTCAGCCTCCTGAGTAGCTGAAATTACAGGCACACGCCACCATGCCCAGCTAATTTTTTGTAATTTTTAGTAGAGACGGGGTTTCACCATGTTGACCAGATGGTCTCGATCTCTTTACCTCGTGATCCACCTGCCTCAGCCTCCCAAAGTGCTGAGATTACAGGCTTGAGCCACCGCGCCTGGCCCAAACTCTGCTTGTTTTTGCTTTCCACTTGCTTGGTAAATCTTCTTCCATCTCTTTATTTTGAGCCTATGTGTGTCTTTGCATATGAAATGGGTCTCCTGAATACAGCACACTGATGGGTCCTGACTATCCAATTTGCCAGTCTGTGTCTTTTAATGGGAATTTAGCCCATTTACATTTAAGGTCAATATTGTTATGTGTAAATTTGAACCTACCATGCTTGCTGCTTATTTTGTCCATTAGTTGATGCAGTTTCTTCATAGTGTCAATGGTCTTTACATTTTGGTATGTTTTTGCAGTGACTGGTACAGGTTTTTCCTTTCCATATTCAGTGTGTACTTCAGGAGTTCTTGGAAGGCAGGCCAGGTGGTGACAAAATCTCCAAGCATTAGTTTCTTTATAAATAAATTTTATTTCTCCTTTACTTATGAATTTTAGTTTTGCTGGATATGAAACTCCGGGTTGAAAATTCTTACCTTTAAATGATTAAAATACAAAAGCTATGGCAGCAAAAGCCAGAAATGACAAATGGGATCTAATTAAACTGAAGAGCTTCTGCAGGCAAAAGAAACTATCATTAGAGTGAAGCAGCAATCAACAGAATGGGAAAAAATTTTTGCGATTCAACCATCTGACAAAGGGCTAATATCCAGAATCTACTAAGAACTTAAACAAATTTGCAAGAAAAAAACAAACAACCCCACCAAATAGTGGTCAAAGCATATGAACAGACACTTCTCAAGAGAAGACATTTATGCAGCTAAGAAACATGTGAAAAAAAGCTCATCATCACTGGTCATTAGAGAAATGCAAATCAAAACCACATTGAGATACTATCTCAGGCCAGTTAGAATGGCAATCATTAAAAAATCTGGAGACAACAGACGCTGGAGAGAATGTGAAGAAATAGGAAAACTTTTAAACTGTTGCTGGGAGTGTAAATTAGTTCAACCATTGTAGAAGACAGTGTGGCAATTCTTCCAGGATCTAGAAATAGAACATCATTTGACCCAGCAATCCCATTACTGGCTATATACCCAAATGATTATAAAACACTCCATTTTAAAGACACATGCACACATATGTTCATTGTGGCACTGTTTACAATAGCAAAGATGTGGAACTGACCCAAATGTCCATCAATGATAGACTGGATTAAAAAACATATGTGGCACATATACACCATGGAATACTAGGAAGTCATAAAAAGGTTGAGTTCAAGTGGGTGTTGAACAATGAGAACACATGGACACAGGGAGGTGAATATCACACATAGGGGCCTGTCGGGAGTTGGGGTGCTACAGAAGAGATAGCAGGGGGTGGGGGGACTGGGGAGGGTTCACAGGAGAAATACCTAATGTAGATGACAGGGGTATGGATGCAGCAAACCACCATGGCACATGTATACCTATGTAACAAACCTGTATGATCTTCCCATGTACACCACAACTTAAAGTATTATACAAAAAAATGAAAGTGGGGACCACTGTTTTTATAACAAAATAAACTACCCTTGAGGAACTGAAAAAAAAATTGAATGTTGCCTCCCACTCTCTTCTTGCTTGTAGGGTTTCTATAAAGAGATCAACTGTTAGTCTGATGGGCTTCCCTTTGTGGGTAACCTGAGCATTTTTCTGCCTGACCTTAACATTTTTCCCCTCATTTCAACCTTGGTGAATCTGATGATTATGTGTCTTGGGGTTGCTCTTCTAAGGAGTATCTTTGTGGTGTTCTCTGTATTTCCTGTATTTGAATGTTGGCCTGTCTTGCTAGGTTGGGGAAGTTCTCCTGGATAATATCCTGAAGAGTATTTTCCAACTTGGTTTTATTCTCCCTGTCACTTTCAGGTACACCAATCAAACGTAGATTTGGTCTTTTCACATAGTCCCATATTTCTTGGAGGCTTTGTTCATTTATTTTCACTCTTTTTTTTCTAATATTGTTTTCTTGCTTTATTTATTGAGTTGATCTTTAATCTCTGATCCTTCTGCTTGATCGATTTGACTATTGATACTTGTATATGCTTCATGAGATTCTCATGCTGTGTTTTTCAGCTCCATCAGGTCATTTATATTTTTCTCTAAACTGCTTATTCTAGTTAGCAGTTCCTGTAACCTTTTATCAGGTTTCTTAGCTTCCTTGCATTGGATTAAAACATGCTCCTTTAGCTCAAGGAGTTTGTTATTACCCACCTTCTGAAACCTACTTCTGTCAATTCATCAAACTCATTCTTTGTCCAGTTTCATTCCCTTGTTAGCAAGGAGTTGTGATCCTTTGAAGAAGAGGTATTCTGGGTTTTTTGTTTTTGTTTTTGTTTTGGAATTTTCAGCTTTCTTGTGCTGGTTTTTCCTCATCTTCATGGATTTGTCTACCTTTGGTCTTTGATCTTGGTGACCTTTGGATGGAGATTTTGAGTGGTTGTCCTTTTTGCTGATGTTGATGCTATTGTTTTCTGTTTGTCAGTTTTCCTTCTAACAGTCAGGCCCCTCTGCTGCAGGTATGCTATAGTTTGCAGGACGTCCACTCCATTCCCTTTTTGGATATAAGTAGTGGAGTCTGTAGAACAGCAAAGACAGCTGCCTGTTCCTTCCTCTGGAAGCTTCATCACAGACGCCAGCCAGAGGTCTCCTGTATGAGGTGTCTGTTGATCTCTGCTGGGAGGCATCTCCACATCAGGAAGCACAGGGGTCAAGGACCCACTTGAGGAGGCAGTCTGTTCCTTAGCAGAGGTTAAACACTGTGCTGGGAGGTCTGCTGCTCTCTTCAGAGCTAGCAAACAGGAAGGTTTAAGTCTGCTGAAGCTGTGCCCACAGATGTACCTTCTCCTAGGTTCTCTGTCCCAGGGAGATGGTAGTTTTATCCATAAGCTCCTGACTGGGGCTGCTGCCTTTCTTTCAGAGATGCCCTGCCCAGAGAGGAGGAATCTAGAGAGGCAGTCTGGTACAGTGGCTTTGCTGAGATGTGGTGGGCTCCGCTCAGTCTGAACTTCCTGGTGGCTTTGTTTACTCTGTCAGGGGAAAACTACCTAGTCAAGCCTCAGTAATGGTGGACCCCCCTCTCCAGCAGTGAGAGTTTTAAGCCAGCGGATCATAGCTTTTTGGGCTCCATGAGGGTGGCAATCTACTGAGCTAGATACTTGGCTCCCTGGCTTCAGCACCCTTTCAAGGGGAGTGAATGGTTCTGTCTTGCTGGCATTCTAGGCACCACTGGGATACAAAAAAACCTCCTACAGCTCGATCGGTGTCTGCCCAAATGGCCGCTGCCCAGCTTTGTGCTTGCTCCCCATTTTCCCTCACAAGAATTGCCCCTAAGAAACCTTGTGCATGTCTAATCCTGTCTTACCATCTGCTTCTCAAAAGACCTGGACTAACACAGAGATCTAGGTTCTTATATTTAATTAAAGCAAATTTTATAATATTCTAAAGCTCTTAGTGGGCTAAAAAGTTAATTCTCTTCACAAAGACCTTCACTCACAGGTGAAAGCAGAGCCAAAAGATTTAAGGACTTTAAAGTACTAACATTAAAAGACTATATTAAATCCATTAAAATAACCCATTTACAAAGGCTAATGCTACCATTAGTAAAAATAATGACAAATGTATGTTTGGAATTCAAAAATAATCCTTGGTCAAGGCCATTTGGCCCATGTCTTAGAATCAATCATAGAATGTTCATTCTGAAGTGTTTCTTTATTATAGCAAATGCCCCAAAAGGCAATAGTAGAAATCAATAAAGCTAAAACAGAGTTAAGATTACATGTTCTGAAGATGCAAAATCTTTGAGTGTATTATCACGCAACAAGTTTCAGGACCCTAAACTGACACTGGGGAAAAAAAATTCAAATTCTCATCAGATCCACAGTCCAAAACCTCAAAATTTCTATTACTGAAGAGGCTTCCCATCCTACCTTCATTTAAGCATTCTCTTAGACTCTTTGAAGGCTGCCAATATAGAGCACATCTAGAAATAAATTTCTTATCTGTTCTTTCCATATCGCCTTCATTTTTATTTTGAATTTTAAAGGATATGTTTGTAATTCTGTGTCCATGTTCCCACTGTATGTAGCTCTTTTGTACAAATATTTAGCTTTCAAGGGTCATTTTTAAATATTATCTAGTCATTCCTATACTCAGTTTTACTGGAGTCTGGATTCCTGTCAATCAATGACATGTTTCTGGAATGAAATTTGCAAACAAAAATTAAGTATATTTATAACATATATATTTACACGAGCTCTATAATACAGGTGAACAAAATCTATCACCTTATCTTCCAGATGTTATTATCAATCCTGAAATAGCTATCTTCAGGTAAGTCATGACTCTTAGAAGTTAGAACTGCTAATCTTCTTTAACAACACTTATTCAAAGCTTACTATGAGAAACGTTTGTTTTATTATAGTCAGAAGTATTAATTCATTAAATTCCCTCAGCAATCTCATGAGGTAGGTGTTATTATTTCCAATGTGCAGGTGAAGTTGTGTGATCTCAGCAAGGTCACACAAACTGTAAATCACAAGGCTAGATCTAAGCCCTGGTAGACTGGGTTCAGAGTCAGTTCTCTCAGTACAGTCTGAGATGCCCATGGTTAGACATTGGTGACTACAAACTGAACATAATTCAGTACTATAGGAAACAAATCATTAGCTTCTTTGTGAATTTTTGATGACAGAAGTGTTTCCCCCTGTTTTCTACTAGAGAACAACCACTGGTAGCTGTTTGGAGATCTATTATAATAAACTATGAATATGAGTCTGTGCCAAAAAGGAAAGAGAACTGAGATTGACCACGGAATGTCTGACAAGGGCGTAGTTGGAACAGGTTGTGCTCTCTGTATACATACTAGCTATACCTGAATTAGATCTTCTCAATTTAAGCCTATTGCATGTACCCCTCCTAGACTTTAAGATGTATGAGGCTTAGAAAGTATAGACCAATGAGACTGAGGAGTCGAGTCACTAGAAACTTTAAAGGGGCTCCAGAAATGAACATATTTTGGAATCATTAAGCTAATACTTTCTCAAATGCAAGAATGACTTTGGAACCAGACTACGTTTTCATTGCAATTGTAGCATAATGAGCTTGAAGGTAGATAAAGATCCTTTAAGACAATTACTTGAAGATATAAGCACTTTCACATACTTAAAGTCCATGACATAACATGAATATCTTCTGTATTTTCCAGCAACAGGGACTTTCTTCCTAGGTAACTGATTCTGTTACACTCTCTGAACGAACAGTTGCCCTTGCTGAGGTGAGCATGGTATGTTGACATTTACCTACTTAATAGAATTCAGATAAAACTAGCTGAATAATTTTGACTAAACAATTTTCTATAAAGGAAAAAATACAGAAAGTTAAAATAATAATTTTTACCTACTCTGAGCAAACATATCCTTATTTTGAAACAGAAAATTTTCAAACATTTTGCCTAGTTAAGAATCTGATAATTTTTTCCAATATTTCTGGGATTTAAAAAAACTGTATTATCAACAGAAATGGTTAGTTCCCTAACCAGAAACAAACCACCTACATGAAATAACAATCTGATGTGCACATTATAGTCATATGTCCATTTATTCACTCATTCATCAAATGACTGAGAACATACTATATGTATGATATTATACAGGTGCTGCTGCAACAGAAAATACAACAAAGACCTTTCTCTCAATACCCAGAGTTCAGCAAGAAGGCAGATAAATGAACGGTTTTGATATAAAATACTAGGTATCAGTTGAGATATGTGTATGGCATTACAATGAGCATATATGAATTAACTTTTTGCCTAGGTCAAGGGGGGTAAAGTAAGTCTTGAGTAAAATAATGACTTTGCTGAATATTAGAAGATATTTAGGATTTGTTAAGAGACTAAGTATCAAGTGGAGAATGGTGAAAGTGGGACTAAAAAGGTTGGCAGGCAGAATTGAGCTCATGTGTACTACATGAAATAGATAATTTGGACTTTACCCATTGGGTAGTGAGAAGAAATTGGGCAGAAAACAATCACAAATCATATGACATAGTTACAACTGTGTGTTTTCATCATATGCTTTATACACCAACTTTTAAAAACATCTATCTGAAAATTTAAGCGAGAATAGAACATGGAAGAACAAGGCTGAGAATAAAGAAATCAGTTAGTTAAGTGTTCAAACAGTAAAGAAGATGTGATGAAGCCTAAGCTTCAACATAAAAACAGATTCAGCAAATATCCATAGAGACGATATTTCCAATAGAGTTCAATGGAGTCTAATAGGATTTTTACATTAGTCATTTTCTGATTCTATTTAATATCAATGTATTTGTACATTCACATTTTCTATACAACCATTTTATAATATTAGTATTTTACTCCAACTTTACTGATAAGCAAAACAAGGTGGGCCAGGCATGGTGACCCACACCTGTAATCACAGTACTTTGGGAGGCCGAGGTGGGTGGATCACTTGAGGTCAGGAGTTTGAGACTAGCCTGACCAACATGGCAAAACCCCATATCTACTAAAAATACAAAATTAGCTGGGTGTGGTGGCACGTCTGTAATCCCAGCTACTCACGATGCTAAGGCAGAAAAATCACTTGAACCCAGGAAACAGAGATTGCAGTGAGCTGAGACTGCACCATTGTACTTCAGCCTGGGCAATGAAAGCAAAGCCCTGTCTCAAAAAAAAAAAAAAAAGAAGAAGAAGAAGAAAAAGATGAAGAAAAAGAAGGCATAATGAACCCAGTGGCTCATCTGATGACTTACTGTTGGTAAATAATGAAGTCAAAGGTTAAACCAAAAAATTCAGTTCTAAACTCCATTCTTCTCACTGATCCACAATTCCTTTAACAGAAAACTGTTCACTAAAGTGAAAAAGTTGACCTTTTTTTGTGAATGTACTTGATATTTCAGTATTCATTTTCATCAAGCCAAAGTTCAAAATCAATGATTTTCCAGTTAGATTCACTATAATCCTTGCAAATATTTAAAATGCCTATCAATGAGTTAGACTTAATAATAGAATTGTATAATACATAATGTCCTCTATTCCCAAGTAAAAGAAAAGTTTCTTATGTAATTTAACAAATTCTCCTCATGAACTATTAGATGGAAACATCCCTACTGTTTACCTTATTGGAATAAAGATAAAGCTTTCCACTATCTAGCACATTTTTTATTGAAATAAAATTTGCACATGGCAAAATACATAGATCTTAAGTGAACAGTTCCACATAGGGCTACTGCATAGGGATTTGTCTATTTCCATTCTACCTCTTAGCAGTGCATTAATAAAGTGGTAACCTGTTTTTGCCTTTTATTAGAAAAACTTCATTTTTCTTTTTCCCTCATGGATAGAACTACTCTTGTAGGGCACCGGACCTGGCTTTCCTTGTGTTTTCCTAGGGGTAAGGCGTGGGGACAAGGTAGTAGTGGAGAAGGGGAATACCCTTATTATTTACTGTGGCTTAATTAATAAGAGCTATGTCTCTGGTCCAGAATAACTTGTATGCACATATAAGAAAAATTAATAAAGATTAATATGTAAAACCCAAGAATATATATAGATGCCCTGTAATGGATTTATGTTGTTAACTATCAATTATCTTTTAAAGCTATGTTTATAATAATGTCAAAGTCTCTTTTATCCACATATTATCTACCATTTCTATTTTCTTCATGCTTTTCTATAGATTAACTTTCTATCTGGCACTATTTTTCTTCTGCTTGAAGAACTTTTTCTTTTAAACATTTCTTGTAGCATACATCTGCTACCAGTGAATTCTCTAGGTTTTACAATTTTGTGTGAGGTTTTTTTGACCTGAAAATCTGTTTATATTTTACTTACATTTTTGAAAAATACTTATCATGGTTTAGAATTCTAGGTTGACAATTTTATTCACTGATCTTTTCTTTTTTTTTTTTTTTTTTTTTAATTTTTTATTGGATTATAGGTTTTGGGGAACATGAGCAGAGCATGCAAGACAGTTGCGTAGGTACACACATGGCAGTGTGCTTTGCTTTTCTTCTCCCCTTCACCCACATTTGGCATTTCTCCCCAGGCTATCCCTCCCCACCTCCCCCTCCCACTGGCCCTCCCCTTTTCCCCCCAATAGACCCCAGTGTTTAGTACTCCCCTTTCTGTGTCCATGTGTTCTCATTTTTCATCACCCACCTATGAGTGAGAATATGCGGTGTTTCATTTTCTGTTCTTGTGTCAGTTTGCTGAGGATGATGTTCTCCAGATTCATCCATGTCCCTACAAACGACACGAACTCATCATTTCTGATTGCTGCATAATATTCCATGGTGTATATGTGCCACATTTTTCCAATCCAGTCTATTATCAATGGGCATTTGGGTTGATTCCAGGTCTTTGCTATTGTAAACAGTGCTGCAATGAACATTCGTGTACATGTGTCCTTATAGTAGAACGATTTATAGTCTTTTGGATATATACCCAGTAATGGGATTGCTGGGTCAAATGGAATTTCTATTTCTAAGGCCTTGAGGAATCGCCACACTGTCTTCCACAATGGTTGAACTAATTTACACTCCCACCAACAGTGTAAAAGTGTTCCTTTTTCTCCACATCCTCTCCAGCATCTGTTGTCTCCAGATTTTTTAATGATCGCCATTCTAACTGGCGTGAGATGGTATCTCAATGTGGTTTTGATTTGCATCTCTCTGATGACCAGTGACGATGAGCATTTTTTCATATGATTGTTGGCCTCATATATGTCTTCTTTCGTAAAGTATCTGTTCATATCCTTTGCCCACTTTTGAATGGGCTTGTTTGTTTTTTTCCTGTAAATCTGCTTGAGTTGTTTGTAAATTCTGGATATCAGCCCTTTGTCAGATGGGTAGACTGCGAAAATTTTTTCCCATTCTGTTGGTTGCCGATCCACTCTAGTGACTGTTTCTTTTGCCGTGCAGAAGCTGTGGAGTTTCATTAGGTCCCACTTGTCTATTTTGGCTTTTGTTGCCAAAGCTCTTGGTGTTTTGTTCATGAAGTCCTTGCCTACTCCTATGTCCTGGATAGTTTTGCCTAGATTTCCTTCTAGGGTTTTTATGGTGCCAGGTCTTATGTTTAAGTCTTTAATCCATCTGGAGTTAATTTTAGTGTAAGGTGTCAGGAAGGGGTCCAGTTTCTGCTTTCTGCACATGACTAGCCAGTTTTCCCAACACCATTTGTTAAACATGGAATCCTTGCCCCATTGCTTGTTTTTGTCAGGTTTATCAAAGATTGTATAGTTGTATGTATGTTGTGTTGCCTCCGGTGCCTCTGTTTTGTTCCATTGGTCTATATCTCTGTTTTGGTACCAGTACCATGCTGTTTTGATGACTGTAGCCTTGTAGTATAGTTTGAAATCCGGTAGTGTGATGCCCCCCGCTGTGTTCTTTTTGCTTAGAATTGACTTGGCTATGCGGGCTCTCTTTTGGTTCCATATGAAGTTCATGGTGGTTTTTTCCAGTTCTGTGAAGAAAGTCAATGGTAGCTTGATGGGGATAGCGTTGCATAAGGCAAGTTCTTAATGACTTACAGAAGGACTTAGACTCCCACACAATAATAGTGGGAGACTTTAACACTCCACTGTCAATACTAGACAGATCAACCAGACAGAAAATCAACAAGGATACCGAGGGCTTGAACTCAGACCTGGAGCAAGCAAACCTGGTGGACTTTTACAGAACTCTCCACCCCAAATCCACAGAATACACATTCTTCTCAGCACCACATCACACCTACTCTAAAATTGACCACATAATTGGAAGTAAAGCACTGCTCAACAAATGCAAAACAACTGAAATCATAACAAACAGCCTCTCAGACCATAGTGCAATCAAGTTAGAACTCAGAATTCAGAAACCGACCCAGAACCGCACAGCTTCATGGAAACTGAACAACTGGCTCTTGAATGTTGACTGGGTAAACAACGAAATGAAGGCAGAAATAAAGAAGTTCTTCGAAACCAATGAGAATGAAGACACAACGTGTCAGAACCTCTGGGACACATTTAAAGCAGTCTCTAGAGGAAAGTATATAGCAATAAGTGCCCATATAAGGAGAATGGAGAGATCCAAAATTGACACCCTATCGTCAAAATTGAAAGAGCTAGAGGAGCAAGATCAAAAAAACTCAAAACCCAGCAGAAGACAAGAAATTACTAAGATCAGAGCTGAGCTGAAGGAGATTGAGACACGAAAAACCCTTCAAAAAATCAATAAATCCAAGAGCTGGTTTTTTGAAAAGATCAACAAAATAGACAGACCACTAGCCAGATTGATTAAAAAGAAAAGAGAGAACAACCAAATAGATGCAATAAAAAATGATAAAGGGGAAATCACCACAGATTCCACAGAAATTCAAACCATCATCAGAGAATATTACAAACAACTCTATGCACATAAACTAGTAAACCTGGAAGAAATGGATAAATTCCTGGACTCCTGTGTCCTCCCAAGCCTAAACCAGGAGGAAGCTGAAACTATGAATAGACCAATAACAAGGTCTGAAGTTGAGGCAGCAATTAAGAGCCTACCTCACAAAAAAAGCCCAGGTCCAGATGGGTTCACAGCCGAATTCTACCAGACACACAAGGAGGCACTGATCTTTTCATCTATAGAATTTAACCTACTCTTATCCATTCAGTGAAATTGATCAGTTTATACTCCTCATTCCTTCTCTAATCATTCTTCTTCTGGAAGCTCTGCCCCTCCCCCCCGCCCCACTCTATGGGGTTTTACCTTAGGCATGCATAGATTCAGTCAAAAATGTTAAGGGGGACACTTCTAAAGAGTTCTAGACTGTCTGTAATTACCTTCTATCCAGTAGTTTACCTATAAATTTTAGTCAAATTTTACTCTCTACAAATTCTGACCCTCATCTTCTCAACTCAGTAAAACGCCGAGTTCATCCCTCTACCACAGAAGCAAACATCTTTCACATTGTTCTTGAACTCATTAATTTTGCATGCATTCTTCTTAATCATTGAGTAGTATTCCATTGTTTCAATATACTAAATTCATTCATTCTCAGTTGATAAATGTCTTGGTTACATACAGATTTTAGCTATAGGTAAAATTGCTGCATTACAGAACAGATGTAAAAGATGTAGTTTTGTAAGAAACTACCCCAGCAGTTCTCTGTATAGTTTTACCATTTAATTCCCACCAGCTATGTATCCAGAAATGTATGAGTGATTGACTTTGTTTCAAATCCTTGCCAATATTTGAATTTTCAGTCATTTTAATTTTAGCCATTCCATCTGGTTTAAAATGGTGTTTCATTGTGATTTTATTTTGCATTTTTCTGATGACTAATTGTGTTTAGTACATTTTAAGTGTTCATTGGTTATTCAAGCACTTATTTTGTAGTGTCTGTTTATGTCTTGTTTAAGTTGAGTGTATCTTTTAATTGAATTTTCTAAGTAGGTCAAGGCATTTTTTTATTATATTGGACATTACTGAATCCATAATCCATTGTATGAATTATATTGACTCCTTATCTAAAGTCTGTTGAGATTGTTGTTGGTGGCCATTAAATTACTGGTGGCTCTCTTAGATCAGAAGTTTGGTTTTATTCTTTGAAATTATCTTGAATTTATCCTTACTCATATGATGTGTTCTATATTTAGTGTATTTTCCTTACACCAAAGTCATGGAATTTCCAGGATCTCAGCTTAATGCTGAGGGATCTCTGCATGGTCTGTTTGCTCTGACTGCTTTGCAACTCCAACAACCCCTGGTATTTCAGTTTAATTTTCAGGCAACAAGCAGTCACTCTAGGTTAGAACACATGGAGTCTTACCCTATAAAAATGGATCCTAGCCTTTGGCCAAGAGCATGTAGCATATTCCACACAGACTTCTGATGTTTCCCTCTGTACAGCTTCCTCCTTTTCAGTCCCTGCCCTAAACTATTAGCCACTTAAGCAGCCCCAAACTATAATATCTGCCTCCTTAGTTCAATAAGGGCATCATGCTTTGCTTGGGCCTCATCTTCCTATACTGTAGTTAAGAGTGTGCCCTAACCAGAGGCTTTGCAAACATCAACTCATATTGTTATTCCCATATCTCACAGATCTTTAAAATAAGAGCTGATATACATTTTGCCTAGTCTTATGGTACTGACAGGCAGGAGAGCAAGCCTGGTACAAGTTGCTCCATTATGGCCAGAGTGGAAGTCTGCTACTACTTTTATTCAACCCTAACAAAGTCTCAAAAAGTTCTATTCTATCACTACTTATCCATCTAGATCGCACTTTTCAAAAGTTTCCTGTAATAATTTTGAGAATTTTCATTCCTCTTCTTATGGCTTTGTAAAATCTCTGCAAAAAGGCATTAGCTAGAATTTGCCTCCAAGATCTCAGATCCAAGATAAAACACAAAGTAAAACTGCAAAGCATATTAATCATATTTTTAAATTACATGCAAACAGAAGTCCTTATTTAATACCCAAAAAACCTGTGAAGAATATTAAAACTAGATAAAAAACTATTCATTTAATTGAAGACTTTTAAAATGGATGAATACAGTGATTAAATGATCTCAAATCAGTCGCAAATCTTTCATGTCAATCAAAAGCAATGTTATATATGGATCTGACATAAAATCTGTGTGTAACAAGGCATCTGACAGATGTCTGAAGAACTGCAAAAGATATTAAATGCTATTTTTAGCAAATCCCAATGCAGTTATTAAAATGCATGTTACAATTAAGAACATCAATATGTAATAATTAATGAAATCAAAGAATAAGTATTATATTCTCTTCTGACCTAGAATGGATGAGGAAGGTGAAAAGGGAGACAACAGGAAGCACATAATTCATTATACAAATATTATTTTATTAGCATGTTTTGCAATCTAAGTGATATGTTATTATAATTTAATATGTTTAGCAAACAAAAGATATTAGTGTTATACATACTGAAACTAGAAAATCATATGAGAATAATTATTAATTGTGTTTATGCATAAGTTTGCTGAATAAATTATGATGTTTACAGTTTTTTGCCCACTTTCTGATACACAGTTTATATAATACTGGCTATTTACAGCTCCTTCCTTTAGTAATCCCTTGAGAGTCCTTGGAAAGTGAAAAATTGAGAATGGAGCAGTGCTGAAGCAGATGGCAGCCACCAAATTTCTAGATAGTCATATTGTAACTTTGGTCATTTGTGTGTTATCTGGAAAATTTTGTGTGAACTGTAATATGTTAATTGCCACATTCCATGAGCATTGGTGATGACGAGAATGTAAGCAGCAGATAAGTCACTCAAAACCCCTTGTTTTCACTGCCATGCATTAAGATACTTGTTATGAAAAACTACCTGAGTTCCCGACTTCTCCATCAATAATTATGAGTGCCATGTAAATAGGAATCAGAAACTAGAGGGAAAAGCTTAACTGAATTAATGTGTAGAGATGATCTCTTGGGTCCTCTCTATTTCAAAAATCCTTTTGTTCTAGGAATGAAAAAAAGAACTTTTTAAATTATTTTGATCCATAGAAGCACTCTTGGAAAGGTACTAAAGCTGCCCAACATGACTGATTTGTAGGTTATCATATTAATTTGAAGATGAATATTGCAGTATGTTAAAATACTAGTGACAATAATTTTTATTAACATTTTGTTCTTGGTATTCACATATTATAATTAGAAATCAAACAGTAATTTCCTTGAGTTATTCATACTCACTGTCTCCAATTCATCTCCTCCCTCTTAGATCTACTCCAGTTATCCTTCTGCCTTCCATCACTCTACCACAGTGATTTTCTCATCTTAATTCCAATGGTCGCTTCTCAGGCCTCATCTTACTTCACCTAGCAGCACTTACTTCACCTAGCAACATCCTTAAATACTTGATTCTCCAATTAGCTTTCAGGACACTCCATTCTTCTGGCCACTCATCCCCATTCTCCTTTGTTGGTTCCTTTTTATTTTGTCTAATTCTCACAGTTGCAGGGCCTCAGAAGAAAGGCCTTGAAGCTTTTCTCTTTTCTAAAATGTTCACTCCTTTGGTGATCCTATCCAATTTCATGGCTTTAAGTATTATCACTAAGTTGGCAACTTGTAATTTTGTATCACCATTCTATAGTTTCCAAAAGCTTATTTAATTAACTCCATCTGAGTTAGTCTAATGGACATTTCAAAATTAATATGTCCAGAAATGAGCTCTTGGTCTTCCCTCCAAACTGCTTCTCCCTTCATCTTCCCACCTCCTCAGTGGCAGCACTATTTTTCCACTTGTTCAAGACAAAACTCTTGGGATCATCTCTTTTCTCTTTCTTTTGTACCTCATTGAGTCCACCAAATCTAACTGGCTTCACCTTCCAAATTGATCCAGATTTTACTTCTCACCACCTCCATTGCTACAAACACCCTTCTCATCTGGTCGAGTCCACTGCATTTGTCTCCTACTGTGTTGCTGCTTCTTCCTTTACCACTGCACTTTCCTTTTTCAACATAGAAGCCACACAATAATCCTAGTAAAAATCAAGTCAGATCATGTCATCAGCATGCTCAGTACTATGTGATAGCTTCTAATTTCACTTCAAATTACAGGCAATTTTTTTAATGGCTAAGTTTCCACATGGCTCTCTATCCCACAGTTCTTCCAAAAATTATTTTCTTACTACACTCCCAAATGGCTCTCCATGTTCTTCCTGGAGCACACTACGTGTGCTTCTGCCCGAGGATTGTTGCCTCTGCTGAGGCTTTTGCTTCAAATGTTCTCTTGCCAAACATGCAGACTTCACTCCATTTGCCTCTTTTTACCTTTTTAATGATGTTTTTCATGACAACCCTACTTAAAATTTTAATATCCTACCACATTTAATTTTCTCAATGCACTTTTCACTAACTTTCAAACTATTTTAGTTTTTATTTTTTACTGTCTTCTCACTGAAATATAAGTTCTAGAATAACAGAGATTTTGCCTGTGTTATCAATGGCTATATCTTCAGACTTAGAAAAATGCATAGTAGGCACCTAATAAATACTTCTGGGTGTATGAACATTATTTGCAGAAAATAAACAGTATCCTTAAACTAACAAGTTAACATCAAAGATAAAGCAGCTTGACCCCTAAAAAAGGCTGATCTTCAGGTTTTTCAGTATTGTGGAAGAATTTAAAAAGACTAGTCTAATAGTCTTTTAAAAATTGATTTAAAATGTAAAAAGATTTAAGAAATAAAAAAGAAAATGCCAAATTCCTACATATTGGATGATATATATGACAAAATATTAAATGTAACTGTATCATTGGGGAGAAAATAAAAACTGAATCTTACATACTTAGGGCAGTGAAAACTTTAAAGACATTGTCCAAACTTTAATAGTAGTTTCTGTTTGTGAATAACCTAAATTTTAAAGATTTTAAAAATATAAATACTTCTCCATAAATTGATAGTGGTAAATATTTGCTATTAAGAAAATACACATTTTTCATGGGCTATATAATGAAATTTTTTAATATGCCTTTTCGAAAACAAACAACACAATTAGGTACCTAACTACTCAGAGAGAAACTTGAGAGAGAGAAAATAAAAGTATGATGTTTTATGTTTAAAAAAAACAGTTAATGACAAATCTATTATCTCCCATACCTTTTATTAAAGCCAACAATATCATCCCTAAAACCTGTCTCTGTAATATTTGGCTTTTGTTAATCATAGTACATTTTATTTTAGCAATTTATTTCAGAGAGCAGAGCTCTCAAATTATTTTAGCAACACAAATGTCATACACACTGGGATTTAACACAGAGCACATTAAATTCCTTGATACAACAGCTGTTATCCTCATTTTTAGCTGAAGCTCAGGTAAATTAAATATTTGTTATATAAGGATTCGAGGGAAAGGATATGACTCTTTAAAAATCTTCCATGTATGATATAGTGTAATGAGTGTTATGATATTGGCCTGCAATGGAAACCAAGAAATTGTATAAGAGGGACACTAAATTCAGACCAGAAACAGGAGGAGACTTGTGAACTAAGCCTTTAGAAAGAGCAAGAGAAAGTCAGGGAGGAAACCCTGACCAAATCATCCAAACAGAGGAGAAAGACAATTTGAGAAATGATGTTGATAAGAGGAAGAATGAAGCCATCATCACCTCTTCACCCAACATGTAAACTTGTAGGAATATTGCTTCTTTCTCTCCCTCTTACTTCATATCCTTCTGGTTATTTAAACTATATTGATTCATTCTTCCTTTCCTCCCCCAAACTACTTCTGCATTGCCTGGTTCGGTTTTTAATAAATGCATCTTACACGACTGCAAAAACCTCACAAATTCATCACTTTGTCTAGGAATAGCTCTCCTCAAGTCTATCTTAGAAACTACTTGATGATAAAAAGAAAAAAGAAATTGGACACACACACACACATATACACACACACGCACATATATACATATATGCATAAACTTCCAAAGGAGAAGATCAAGGCTTTCCAAGAGGTTGGTGTCACTCAACCTACTCAGCTTTATTTTTTTTTAACTCCCAGAAGGATGTTGCAGCGATGCATGGTTATTATCATCTCTATTTACCACACGTCCACCCTGCCACTTTAATTTTCTCAGATTGTTTCTACACACATGTATCAGCACATATACTCACATTCATATATACCTATACATATCCCATTCTCGTTTATCTTGTCCAAGCCCTATCCATTCTTCAGAGATAACCTTAATTTTCAGTTTTTTCAGCTTGCTTTTAGCAAATTTTTCAGTTTAAATTTCAATCTTCCTTTGCAGAACACCCGGAATCTCCTCATCCCAATTTTGCCTCTCATTTCTCCATTTCAGAAATATTTATTAAATGTCTACAATGCATAAGGAAACATCTAAGGTGCTGTGTATATAGAAATAAGGTGAACATGGCTTCTGCTTTCAAGGAATTAACATTCTCAATTTAAGATTAGTGACTTAAAATAAGACACTGATTTTTTAAAATAACAGCTGTGCCTGCAGTATTTTCCTAAACAGTCTATTATTCATATGCAGCCACTTCATATATACAAGAGACTCCTATATTTAGGGATTATGTCAGTTATTTTGTATTTTCTATACTTCCTGGTCCATAGGCAGTATTCATAAAAGGTAAGTGAGTTAAAAAGAAAAAAGTATACGTGAAGCTAAATTTAAGATGAAATAATTTTTTCTTTATTCCCATCTCTTTATACTTCAAGAAAGATTAACAATATAAAAGGTTGCATTTGAATTCCAGGATTCAAAACAGTATTTCTCATAGATCTTTATTTAAACTTAAAAATAAAATGACTTTAAAGGCTAATATGTCCAATAGATGGTCATATCTCTCTAGAGAATATAATCCTTCAGAGGTTTTCCAACGCTTTATTAATATGCTGCTTCTGGGAACTTGCCTGTGATCCTTTTTTTTTTTTTTCTGGAGTCTTAGCAAAATACTTTTCAATGAATATCCTTCACAATAGAATTATCTTTAAAATAATGCAGAGCTAATCAAGCAAAATAAACTTTATATGAAAAAGACTTTTTTTTTTTGAGATGGAGTTTCGCTCGTTACCCAGGCTGGAGTGCAATGGCGCGATCTCGGTTCAACGCAAACTCCGCCTCCTGGGTTCAAGCAATTCTCCTGCCTCAGCCTCCTGAGTAGCTGGGATTACAGGCACGCGCCACCATGCCCAGCTAACTTTTTTGTATGAAAAAGACATCTTTGAATAAATCATTATTTAAATGTCTGCAGTGTTATTGTTAAATAACCTAATTGTTTGGAACTGTGATTAGAATTGACATAAACATGTTTTGTACTGTGAGTTAGAGGTATAAAAAAAAGTGTTAGATAATCTTAACCAATACTCTAGCTCATTAATCAGGTAAAACTAGTCTTCAGTCATTGTTCTGATCTGAGTTTTGTCCTGCTTTGACGCTACATTTTCAGAGCAGCCTTCTCCTAAGTCATTGTTTAAATTGACAATATAATGCTCATGGCCTTGGGCAAATACTTCAAAATAATAATATCATTTGGTTCAATATATTTACTCCTTGTCAATTGTATAGAAAAGGAAGGAAATTTAAGACAGTGTTGGAATATGACCAATGAGAACTTCAGGGCATTGAAACACACACACAGAGTCACACAGTCACACATTCACATACCACATTCCCACTCAAAGGAGAAAATAAATGTTGGAAACAAACATGGCAAACAACGTATAAAGTGTTACCCCAGTAGCACCCCTCATATATAATAAGCTCATTATTTCTCAAATGATTGTTTCAGTGTTCTTATTTTATAAGGCATGACAAATTTCAAAACATACTTTAAAAAAAAAGAGAGAGAGAATAACCCTCTCATTCTTAGTATTCACATGTTACTAAAAAAGAGACATGCACCTCCCTTTTGTCCCCCTCTTTTGTTATCTGACTCATGGCACTATCTCTGGACTTGTTGCTCTCTGACATCTCCAGCACTTTCCAGGGCCCAGTTTTATGAGTTTGTCCTTTTCTTTGTCTCAAATAAGCCCACTTCCAAAGCCAACAGACAAATGATTAATTCATTTTGGTCCCCCTTTTAACTAGAACTCTAATGATATTTTTTCCATAGCCAGCATGAGTCTTCATGTATGTCTATCTTTCCACCTCTGTGTTATTCATCTAGGCTTCTTAATGATTATTCTAAAGCACATAAGCTAAAGTATTTCATAAGGCTCTAGAATGTAAGAAAAAATGTAACAGAAATCTTAGAGCAGAAAACGTATTAAAAGAATGTGGGATCAAAAATCATAAATTCAATATTATTCCTAATGTAGAGGTTCTCAGCTATATTCTTCCATTAGAGTCACCTGAGAATATTTTTTAAAACCCAAGCCCAGGTCACACCCCAGAATGATTACATAAGTTCCCTAGAGGAATCCAATATGCAGGCAGGGTAGACAATCTGCATATTGGATTCCTCTAGGAATATCTGCAATAACCCAACAAGCAGATAACCACTCACATGAAAAAGCTGAAGGAAACCTCTGGGCTCTTACTGGAATGAGAGAGGTGCCAAATGCAAAAGCCAGGTGATTTGCCAACCTATTCTCAGTTAGGAGGAAGTTCTGGGGAGGAAGAGGAAAGGGATCTCACTTTTAGAGATTTACAGGTAAAATTCCAATGTTTGGTGTTATAGGCAGAATTGTATCACCCCACCAAAAAGATATGTTCAAGTCACAACCCTCAGTACCTCAGAATGTGACCTCATTTGGAAATAAAGTGTCTACAGAGGGAATCAAATTAAAATAAAATCATTAGGGTAGGCTCTAATTCAATATGACTGATGTCCTTATCAAAGAGGAAATTTGTATATGCGAAGACAGACAAACTCACGGAAGAAAAACGAAGTGAAGACATATAGGAAAATGATGGCCAGGGGCATCTACAAGCCAAGAAATGGCAACTACAGCCAAGAAACGCCAATGATTGCAGCACACACCAGAAGCTAGAAGAGGCGAGGAAGGATTCTGCTCTAGAGCCATCAGCGAGAACATGGTCCTGCCAACACTTCAATTTTAGACTTCAGGCCTTCAGAATGGTGACACAATAAATTTCTGTTGTTTTAATCTGCCCAGTATTTATTATTTTATTATAGCATCCCCAGGAAACTAATACAGTTAGGAATGGGGATTATTGCATTCTGGCAAAGTTCACAGTGGTTAAAGGAAGCCTATGCAAGGAGTAAGAGACACACAAAGCAACATGAGAGGCTGCACTTTCTAAATGG
This sequence comes from Callithrix jacchus, assembly GCF_049354715.1. Taxonomy (NCBI): domain Eukaryota; kingdom Metazoa; phylum Chordata; class Mammalia; order Primates; family Cebidae; genus Callithrix; species Callithrix jacchus. Next base: position 54,689,032 of record NC_133502.1, read on the forward strand.
TTGAGCTTGCTTGGCACAGTGCTTACTGGTGACAGTCAATTAGTGATATATTTTTCTTTTCTTTGAATTGTCTAGTTATTGCTAATTTATGGCAATGTGCAACAATCAGCCCAGCTATTTTTCCTTTTAAAAATGTTTTTTGCACCACTAATTAGATCAGCATGCATCTCATCTAAGACAGCTCAACACAATAAAACAACTGGTTTGATCTGAGGCTTTTCATTTAGACACACACTTCATCCAGCATAAGCATCTTCAACATTTCTTCAGCAAATATGAACATTTCTCTTTTATGGTAGATGGAAAATAACCATTTTAGAAATAATCAAAAAGAAAATCTGAGCACTGACAGTACTGAAGTAAGTGATAAAGGTAAAATCCAGCAAGTTTGGTTCTTGGTTTGATTATTGAATTCTATTTCCATTATTGTAATATAGACATATGGGAGTATACTTGTAAGTGAATACATATGTATTTCAGAAACAGCTTTGCTTATTTTTTGATATAAAACACTAAAATTTAATACCTTAGAGGAATTATACTATAATAACAAAGTTGAAAATTAATCAACAGCTCCTGCTTTATTTGCTAAAATACTAACTTATTCTAACTTCTTATGATGGTTTAAAGTAATAGTCTCATTACTCTCAGCTTCGACAAGACCCTTGTTAATTTTATTGGTTCTGTAGCAAGGATGAAAATACCTGTTGATAACCTTCTCTTCACTCCTATAAGATTTATAACTCATATTTTAGTATTTAACCCTGATATTTAGAGTTCTTCTGTATCTTGGCTGTAAGCTCTTTGAGAACAAGAATCTAATAGAAGGCTGTATGCAGAAGAGAAAGTTAACAGCATGTATTAGGAAAAGGATTAATTGAGTACGAGCCAAGAGGCCTGTGTTGGAAGCCCACATCTGCCACTTGTGAGCTGCTTTATTTCAGAAATATTACAACCTTCCTGAACTTTTGTTGTTTCTTAAGAGAAAAAGTAGTAGTAATCAATAATGCAAAAAAGAACAAATTCATCTATTACATAGTTGTCTATTAATGCTTTCTCTTTCTTTGCCTATGGTTATTATTATTTTCCTACGTGCAAGTAATCCTCCAGCCTCAGGCTTCCAAGCAGCTTGGACTAATATTTTTAGTTTGTTTTTTTGGTAGAGAGGGTTTTTTCATGTTTCCCAAGCTGGTCTTGAATTCCTCGTGCCAAGCAATCCTCCTGCCTCAGCATCCCACAGTATGGGATTAAAGGGATGAACCACTGCACCCTCTGTCCTTTGTCTACTCTTTAAATGACAGTGATTCCAGCATGTCTGCCTGGTGTGCCTAGTGTGGTCCCATTCTCTTTTTAATATAAAACATTCTTCCTATACATCAACTGCCAAAATTCTCACTGTTCCCTCTAAGCTTTACTATCCAAATGTGTTGATAAAATGCATCAGTAAACAAAAATCAGCTATGCAGTCATTGGTCACCTAACGACAGGGCTACCTTCTCAGAAATGCCTTCTTAGATAATTCTGTCATCATCCAAACCTGATAGAATGTACTTAAACAAACCTAGATGGGATAGCCTGCTACACATCTAGGCTATATGGTCTAGCCTACTGCTTCGAGGCTACAAACTGCACAGCATGTTACTGTGCTGAATGCCTTAAGCAACTGTAACATAATGGTATTCATGTATGTAAACATGTCTAAACATAGAAAAGGGAATGTGTTATGCTACAATATTATAACAGCTATGACATCACTAGGCAACAGAAATTTTTCATCTCCACCATACTGTTAAGGGACCACAGTCATCTCTGCATTTTAGGCATTGACTAAAATGTCATTAGGCAGTGCATAACTGTGTTGCTCTCTCTCTTGAAAGTCACATCTGAGCCCTGGACTCCTAGTCACATATCCTCACTCAGCTCTCTCAGAGGTATTCAAATTTCAACAAGTCCAAAACAGATGTCTTTTCCCCAGTCATGCTTCTCTGCTCATGTCCTCTGTCTTTGTGACTGGCCCTTATAAAAATTAATCCCTCAATTAGCCAGGTCCATAGCTGAACTCATTCTGTGTGTCTGTATATAAGTAACCGGGCTCTGCTGGAGACAATCGCATGAACTGAGATCACAACAATCATCTCCAGCCTCAGCTAAACTAACAGCTCTCTCTAGCATATGCCTTCTGAGGGGTATCAGTGGGTGCCACGGTCAAATATGTTTAATAAATGCTTCATTACGTGAGGTAAAATAGGTTTTCTACTGAAGAGATTCTTGATCTTTAGTAAACTAATGAGCACTGTGAATCTGTAGATTCATGCCCCCACAAAGTAAGGGGGAGTTATAACGTGCAGCATTTCCCGAACTTATCTGCCCATGCCACCTTTCCATGGAGCATCTCATAAAGAAAACAGTAATTACAGCATACTTTCCTTAGCTCTGGTGCAGTACAGCCAGGATATGCCCAGACTCTGCTGAAGGCAGCTCTGCAACCTTGGGCAGAGCTTCAGGGATCTTGCTTCATCTTTTCCACAAGGAGCAATGTGGACTTCAGAAGGGTAACTTGCTTTACATTAAAATAGCTCTTAATAGCTTTTTGTCAAGCCAATTGGACCCAATTATTTTTTTTTAATACTATGAGATATTGCTACCTCTATTTTACAAAGAGGCAAACACAGTCCAGAGAGATCAAATATTTGTTCAGAAACCACAGCTATGAACTGATGGAGTTAAGGATTTAAGTTTTGTTGTGTGATGAGTAGGTCAATATTCTTACATGCTCCCATTTAAAAATTCTGCAATTTAGGATTGTTAGCATGAAAGAGAGATGGGTAAATAAAAAACCATGGGAAAGACCATTCATTGGTACCAAGATAAAGTTAGTCTAAATCAGTGAGGAGTCAGAAATGACAGATACTTTCAAAGAAATGCAGTTATGCTTTCTACCATTTTAAGTATTATACATACTTGCTTAAAAACAAGTTTTTAAATTATACTTTTATGGTTACATTAGAAAATATATAATAAATTTTTGACTGTTTTATGCAGCATTCCAAAGTTTGTGAAAATAAAAAACTCTTTCCTTAGAATTAATTTATGTTACTGATTTTTTACAGAAATGTTTATTATGAACTTCAGTCGACAATATTTGTGCAACAGTAACAATAAAGATGATAATAACTAACATTTATCTAGTAAAAATATACTAGCATTGTATTATTTCTCTCTCAGAGCCAATGCCAGGTGACCTGTTCTTACTACCCCATGTTACAGAATAGAACAGGGAGTCTTAGAGAATCCATGTAATCTTATAAAGCCACAAGTTAGTAAGCAGAGCTAGACTCAAACTTCCGACTATCTAGCTTCAGAAACCAATTCTTAACCATCATAAGCCAGGGCTTCCTAAGTAAAAAAGGTATAATAAATTTAAGACATAGCATTAGTAACTTAGGAATAATACTTGAGGGTGGAACTTGTAACATAAGGTAAATATATAGCTATTCTGGCAAGAAATATTGAAATCAAATAGATTGATGTATCTTAGAGATGGGTTGAACAAAATCCTCTGAAAGTTTAAGTGCTTCCTCAAAAAAGTCAGGATTATACCATCTGTCTGTTGACATAACAGAAGATGTCACAAAGTCCACTCTTCTAACAAGACAATGTTTTATCAAGACTTGTCAGCTTCCATCTAGAATTGATCTGGAATTTTTTCTGGTTAGAAAAAAGAAGCAAGTGAGTGTAAGATGATCCTGAGACTATATAGGAGCTGCTGCTGGGATTGAAGCTGCATCCAACAGGCCTGCCTTCCCTGCGCTCCTCTGGCCAAGACTTGTATAACTGACTGCTCAAAATTCCTTCAAACTCTGCTATTCTATGATATCACCAGGAAAGTAAACTACCCCCTAGGTGTGAGGTAACAACTCTTTTAGGAGATACATTAAGGCTTCAGGCTCCCAAATTGCCAATTTGTGTACTGGAGATGAAATTTAACGTCCTGTAAGAGTTAGTGCTCCAAAGAGCCAGCAAGGTGTTTCTTATTCACCTTGAGGGCTGGCTGGTAGAAGTTACCTGTCTAAGAACCAGCAAACCATTTTAAAATATGTATCCTGCGAGTAAAGCCAGGTTCATTCACCTTTGTCTAAATCATCAGCCAACCTACATACGAAAAATGAAATCAACTACAGTGTGCTTACAGAGAAAAGTGACATTATCTCAAGGAAACTAATTGGAAAACTTTTATTTTGCCTGAAAATTCCCCGAAGATATCATTTATCAAAAAATTTGTGTCCTGAGCTGTTATATATGATACTCTCCAAACAGTGAGCTGTTAATTCACTGCCTTATCTCCCTAAATCCACCAATCTTTTTTCTCATATTTTACTTTCTCCTGAATTGTGTAGTGAAATATGAGGCTGCAGGGGTTTCATGTACTGCAAAACACCCAGTGCTCTAGGAACATCCACTGATACATTTAGGGATCCCTCTAAACATTCCTATTGTCATCCCTCATTCAAGTGAAACCTTCTCCCTGGATTCAGTTCCTTGTCCCTATTCTGTCCTTGACTTCACCTCTGCTGATCTCCTCCCTACTTCATGCCATCCCTTGTCACACACATATGCAAAGGTGTGTGTTAAACCTGACTTCAAGGTGAGAGAATTCAAAGTACAATTAATCGCCATTAATGGAGATGGTTGCTGTAATGCCTGAATTTTCAGCTGGGTTTAAAATTTTTAAGGCTCCCAATTACTTACTATCAAGGTTGTTAAAGTCAGGCCATAAAACTATCAAATGAATTTACCGGATTTTGCTTGCTAATTATTCAGCAAATGTTTGTTGAAGAATTTCAGTGTGCTGGCATTGGAGAAACAGCAGCACTCAAAAGGAATATGGGCTTTCTCTCCCAGATCTTCAGGATAAAATGGAGATACATACTCCCAAACACACAATTTCAATATGGTGTTTTTAGTATCATGATGACGAAGGTAAGAGTGTCAAGCATGAACCTTCTCTCTCCTGGATCCACTTTCTCTTTCTCTTTTGTTGGTCCTCATGAGTCTTAACTGAATCCAGTGGTCTGCTGCCTGAGGCAATATTAAGCATATTGAAATACTAGGTACCAAGACTGACTCAGCACTTAACACATATTATGTCATTTAATCATTTCAACAACATAATGAAGCTGTTATTAGTCGTATTTTCTTCAACAAATGAGAGACCTGAGTCCAGAAAGTTTCTATGACTTGACTCGGAACTAACAGTTAGTAAATGGTAGAGACAGAATTTCATTCTAGGCGGTTAAGTTCCATGGCCCATATGCTTAACAACTCTACCAACCTGCCTATTGTTCTTGTATAAATTTGTTCTCAAGGACTAATAAAGACATACCCAAGACTGGATACTTTATAAAGGAAAGAGGTTTAAGTGACTCACAGTTCCCCTTGGCTAGGGAGGCCTCACAATCATGGCAAAAGACCAAGGAAGAGAAAAGGGATGTCTTACATGACAGCCAGCAAAGAGAATGAGAGCCAAGTGAAAGGAGAAAGCACATACAACCATCAGGTCTTTTCTATGACTAGACTTATCTACTACCAAGACAACAGTATGGGGAAAACCACCTGCATGATTCAATTATCTCCCATTAGGTCCCTCCCACAACACGTGGGAATTATGGGAGTTACAATTCAAATGTGATTTGGGTGGGGACACAGCCAAACCATGTCAGTTCTACACTTTTATAACTGGAGTATTCTTAGAACTGTTTCATTCATCCACCAAATGCATCCATCTCTTTAGCCAACAAATACTAAGTGTTTATTGTAAACTTATAATGATAAAGCAGTAGAGAAGACACTGCCCCTGCCCTCCAGGGAATATGAAAGTCAATTTTGAGAAACAATAACTTAAGAGGCAAGGTCAACATGATTTCTTCAAAGACAAAACCTAACTACCCCCACCCTTAGGGGAAGATAAGAACATTTTCTCAGTACTTAATCTCCTCCCCATCTGAAGGGTAACTAGGAGTTAGCCAATGAAGGGTCTTTGGGTCAGAGAGAAGAATATGTTCATGAGCATGAATGGAAAGCAAGCTTGGCATATTCCAGGAAAGCAATGAGCTGGTGGCTTTTGGAGCCTCAGTGTATCAGGACAAAGTGGGAATGAGAGGAGAAAGGGGTGAAGAGAAATCATGTATCATGTCATGAAGGGCTTTGTATGCATGCCTTTTATCCTAAAGGACTGAAGATTTGTAATCAAAAGAGTGACAACACCAGAACGGTTCTAGGAAGAGAACTTTGTCTATACGTCACTTTCTATCTTTGTAATATCACATCTAACCAAGTTCTCTATTTGAACACAGAAAACAGCAAACCTCTCTCCTTTTCCTTATTATGTTGGTAGGATTTCACCAACAATTCAGCATAACTGCTCTTGAGAATGCTGTTTTCTCAAAATTCTGCCATAATGTAAATTTGATTCTTGCCACCAAATTCCTTTCCTCCTCTTTTTCCCTTTGGTTTCACAAAATGGAATGAAATGAAAATGAGCAGAACAAGAAAAATGTTGTTTTAGATGTGATGAGTGAAAATACTACTATGAATATACTATGAATTTAATGTTGTTCTCCTGGAACATTTTTCTTTTTAGAAAAATATTATCAAATAGCAAACAAAACATTCCAAAAGGGAAAACCTATTAACTCAGTTCAATCACCTAATACCTGTATAGAGCTCAAGCTTTTAATCGCATTACAACTTCATTCTTTCTACCCTGTTTCAAAACAGTATTTCTATGCCTTCTCTGGGTTTTAGAAAGAAATTCTCAACTGCATTTTAGTGACTATACTTATTTATTTATTTTCTTTTTTTTGAGACGGAGTTTTGCTCTTGTTACCCAAGCTGGACTGCAATGGCGTGATCTCAGCTCACCACAACCTCTACCCCCTGGGTTCAGGCAATTCTCCTGCCTCAGCCTCCCAAGTAGCTGGGATTACAGGCATGCGCCACCATGCCCAGCTAATTTTTTTTGTATTTTGAGTAGAGACAGGGTTTTACCATGTTGACCAGGATGGTCTCAATCTCTTGACCTCGTGATCCACCCGCCTCGGCCTCCCAAAGTGCTGGAATTACAGGCTTGAGCCACCGCTCCCGGCCACTTTTTTTTTTTTAAGATGAAGTATTGCTCTGTCGCCCAGGTTGGAGTGCAGTAATGAATTGGCACTCTCTCAGCTCACCGCAACCTCCGCCTTCTGTGTTCAAGCAATTCTCCTGCCTCAGCCTCCTGAGTATCTGAGACTACAGGTGCCTGCTACCACACTGGCTAATTTTTGCATTTTTAGTAGAGACGGGGTTTCACCATGTTGGCCAGAGCAGTCTCAAACTCCTGACCTCAGGTGATCCTCCTGCCTCTGCCTCCCAAAGTACTGAGACTACAGGCATGAGCCACCACACCTGGCCACTTTTGCTCTTTTGTATAAATCATGTGGACTAAGGAGTACATAATGTACATATTTTCATATATTTCTTTAAATCTTAAAACTATAAAGTAAACATCAATGTATCCATCATTTAGTGTAACATGAAAGATTGAAAACAAGTTTGAAGCCCTTCTTAATGGTTCTCTCCACATCCCTCCTCCCTCTTCCCAGGATTAGTCACTATTCTAATACTTTTGTAAATTGCTCCTTTATTTTCTCTGTAGTTATGATATTTAAGTGAAAATCTATCAATAATATAGCTGAGTTTTAACTCTTTGGAACTTTGCATAAATAAAATCAAAATAGATTTTCTGCCATGCAGCTTCTATAAATCAAACAATAGGACTTCTATGAAGTTTAAGGGCCCTGTCCTGTAGGGAGCAGTGGCCATCTTGAGCATCATGATAGCCGTCTTGTGATCTTGTTGCTCAAGCTTCTGCTTCCCTTATCTAAGTTTCACATTCTTCTCAGTCACGAGGCCAGCCTGCAGTCTCGTCACCATGATTACTTTCTGACGTCAGCACTCAGAGCTTCCCGCCTTTGCTTGCTTATAAGCAGCTGCTTTGTACCTAATAAACAAGACTTGATCAGATCTTTGACTTGTCTCCATTCTTCGCATCTCCTGTCTCTCTCTTAATCCCCACTCCCTCCCTAGGGTCTGCGTTGCTCGTTCCGCGGGTCGGGACAGACTGGCGCCCAAACGTGGGGCTCGAGTACCAGGGGTACAGTGAGGAAAGCCGTCGAGGTCAGCCGGCACAGAAGGATTAAGAAACCCGGAGAAAAGAGCGTCGTGGGAGCCTGCCATGGACTCGCGCTCCAGTAAGCAGACGGCGAATATGGGACAGGAAATCAGCCAGCATGAGTTGTTTATAGAGAGTTTAAGTAACACTTTAAAGGCGTGAGGAGTAAAGGTGAAAATAAAACAATTGTGTAAATATTTTGACTATATCCAGGATGTCTGCCCTTGGTTTCCCCAGGAAGGAACCATAGACCAAAAACAGTGAAAAAGGGTAGGAGATGCTTTGAAAGATTATTACAGTACTTTCGGACCCGAAAAGGTCCCACTCACAGCTTTTTCTTATTGAAACTTGATAGATGAAATTTTAACTCAGAGATGCCACGATCCCCTCATTGCCAATGTAATCTCCCAGGGGGAGTCTCCTAAAAGGGGAACTCGATAAGAGCAACGTCGGCAGTGCTAAGAGTCCAGATGACTCCAAGCAATTGTCTGTAAATGAAGAGACGCAGTCACCACAGGTTAATAAGGATGAGGATCTGATGTCTTTTGATAGTGACTCCAAGAAGGGAGTGCCCGGAGGGTCACAGTGCCCCTCTGAGAGCCAAAGTCCGCCTTTAGAAAAAAAAACAAAAGAGGATCTAAAGGGCATTACCCAAGGATCCGATAGACCTAAAGTTAAATCTTTAAACCAGAAAAAGAGATCCACTTGGTTAATGGAAAGGGCAAAAAATTCAGAAGACGAGGGCATAGATGAAGGAATAGACTGGGGTGACTTGGAGGATGAGGCAGCCCGGTATAAAAACCAGGACTGGTCCCCCTATGGACCGCGACCTCCGCCTTACAGAGCGGGACCCTTGGCACCCCCAATAGCATGTCTCGTTGTTGATCCCCAAAAATAATTACAAGAGAAAATCAATTCCCTAAAAGAACAGATAAGGCTTGAGGTAGAACACCAAGAGCTCATTGAACAGCTTGAAAAAATAAAGATAGGTAAAGCCAGGAACGAGGCTAAGACCCAAAACATTATTCCTCCCCGACGAGGAGCAGCACTAAAGCAACCTTCCCAGACCAACCCTTTGCTGGACCTTAATGATCCGAGTGCATTCCCCGTAACAGAAACCACTGATCAACAAGGAACCGCTTGGAGACATCATGCTGGTTTTGATTTTAAAATAATTAAAGAACTAAAAACTGTGATGGCACAATACGGGGCCACTGCTCCGTCCACCACTGCAATTTTAGAATCTGTGGCCGAATATTGGTTTACCCCAGGGGATTGGCAGACATTAGCCCGAGCCACCCTTTCAGGGGGTGATTATTTGTTGTGGAAATCTGAGTTTTATGAATGCTGTAAGGAAACTGCCCGCCGCAACGCACAGGCTAATAATAATTGGAATTTCGACATGCTAGTTGGTGAAGGCAATTATGCTACCAGCGGCACGCAAATGCGATTGATGCAGGTTTATACGCCCAAATTCAAACTGCGGGTACGAAAGCCTGGCGGAAGCTGCCCACAAAAGGGAATGTTAGTACCTCGCTTACCAGCATAAAACAAGTGCCAGATGAACCTTTTTCAGAGTTTGTACATTGCCTTATTACAGCGGCAGGCAGAATTTTTGGCACTGCAGATGCAGGCACAGATTTTGTTAAACAACTGGCATTTGAGAATGACAATGCTTCCTGCCAAGTGGCTATCCACCCTTATAAGAAGAAAACAGACCTCTCAGGGTATATACATCTGTGTTCAGACATAGGTTCAGCTTATCAACAAGGACTAGCTATGGCTGCAGCCCTATAGGGCTATACTGTGAGACAGTTCTTATCTAATCAGTCAAAAAATAGGTGCTTTCAATGTGACGCCAGTGGTCACTATGCTAAGGATTGTAATGCTGATAAGAAACTCTCCCTTAATACTAAAGTCCCTGGCTTGTGTCCCCGATGCAAGAGAGGGAAACATTGGGCCAATGAATGTAAGTCGAAAAGAGATGCCCAAGGGCAACCACTTTCCCCACATCAGGGAAATGGGATGAGGGGCCAGCTCCAGGCCCCCAAGCAAAAACAAATCTATGGGGCAGTCAGCTTTGTTCCTCCAACCAACAATCCGTTTCAAGCCTCTGCCAAGCCACAATAGGAAGTGCAGGATTGGTCCTCTGTTCCACCTCCCACACAGTACTAACACCTGAAATGGAGGTTCAGGCATTGCCTACAGGCATCTTTGGGCCCCTGCCTGAAGGTTCTTTTGGACTTATTCTAGGGCGAAGTGGCCTCACTCTACAAGGCCTGCAAGTCCTCCCCTGAGTAATAGATAATGATTACACAGGAGAAATCAAAGTTATGGCAACCTCTCCTAGAGTCATAAGTACTGTCTCCCCTGGACAGAGATTTGCACAGCTCTTGCTTTTACCTCTTTGTAAAACCAGTAATAGAATTGTAAAAAGGGACAGAGGTAACTTAGGCTTTGGTTCCTCTGACGTCTATTGGGCAGAAGTGATATCTCCCAACAAGCCCATGATGACATTATGGCTAGATGGAAAGGAATTTACTGGGCTAGTGGATACCGGAGCAGATGTGACCATAATTAGCAAAACCCAGTGGCCTGTCACATGGCGGATAAGCACTACTATCACTCATCTCACCGGTATTGGGCAGAGTAAGAATCCCGAGAAAAGTACAAAGATGCTAAAATGGGAAGATAAGAAAGGAAATCAAGGCCAAATCCAACCCTATATTGTTGCAGGCCTACCCTTCAACCTTTGGGGAAGGGATTTGCTAGCTTAGATAGGTATGGTCATAGGTAGCCCTAATGAGATCATTGCCGCCCAGATGCTTAAACACAGATACATTCCCGGTACTGGGTTAGGAAAGAACCAAACTGGAATCTTAAGCCCTATAGAAACTAAATCAAAAACAGATAGAACAGGAATAGGACATTTTCAATAGGGGCCGCGGTCTGTCCTGTAGCCCATGCAGACAAAATTACCTGGTTGTCAGACAACCCCATATGGGTTGACCAATGGCCCCTCTCCTTAGAAAAATTAGCTGCCGCACAACAACTGGTACAGGAACAGTTGCAAGCAGGGCATATAGAACCTAGCAATTCTCCTTGGAACACACCAATTTTCATTATAAGGAAAAAGTCAGGAAAATGGTGATTGCTACAAGATCTTAGAGAAGTTAATAAATCCATGGTCCTCACGGGGGGCCCTACAACCTGGGATCCCTTCTCCCGTCGCCATACCCTTAAATTACTATAAGATTGTTATTGATTTAAAAGACTGTTTCTTTACCATTCCATTACATCCAGATGATCAAAAACATTTTGCTTTCAGTGTGCTCTCTACCAATTTTAAGGAACCTATGAAAAGATATCACTGGAAAGTGTTACCTCAAGACATGGCCAATAGTCCAACCTTGTGCCAATCTTTTGTTGCCTTAGCCATTCAACCTGTTAGAGACACCTGGAAAGAAATCTATATTATCCATTATATGAATGATATTCTTTTAGCAGGAAAAGTTGGACAGGATGTTCTGTCTGTTTTAAAGCTTTGCAAACATCTCTTACTCAACATGGTCTGTTAATAGCTCCTGAAAAGGTGCAACTCACAGATCCGTATACATATTTAGGCTTCCAGCTAAAAGGAAACCAAATTACTACACAAAAGGTACAACTCAGGCTAGCTAAACTGAAGACACTCAATGACTTTCAGAAGTTATTGGGAGATATTAATTGGATGCTACCTCATTTGAAACTATGTAAAGCAGATCTCAAACCACTTTATGATATTCTAAATGGGGACCCAAACCCCACATCACCTCACGAGTTAACCTCTGAAGGCATACAGGCTATTCAAACTGTAGAACATGCCATTAATCATCAAACCATCACCTTCATAGATTATAGCAAGCCACTCCAATTTATCATTTGCCAAACCTCATTATTCCCTACTGCTGTATTTTGGCAAACCACTCCGCTCATGTGAGTACACCTCCCTAACATGCCAAAAAGAGTCCTTGAACCATACTACCTTATGGTAGCTCATCTAATTAACCAAGGCCAAATAATGGGCAAGGAATATTTTGGTTATGAACCTTCCTTAATTATCCAGCCATACAGTAAAGAACAAGTTCAGTGGCTCATGCAAACTACCGAAGCTTGGCCTATAGCATTGGCTTCCTTTTCAGGACAATTGGACAGTCATTATCCCCCTCATAAGTTGATTACTTTTGCCAATAGACATGAATTTATCTTTCCAAAGGTCACAAAACCTGAACCTATTCCCAATGGACTCGTAGTGTTCACTGATGGTTCATCTACAGGTATAGTTGCCTATGTCACTCAAGGCCGTACTGTACAATTTCAAACCCAATCATCCTCAGCTCAACTTACTGAGTTACAAGCAGTTATAGCAGAATTCTCTGCTTTCCCTAATCAACCCTTAAACGTTTACACTGACAGTGCATACATTGCTCAATCCATACCTAATTTAGAGACAGCTCCCATCATCAAACATACCTCTTCAGCTGCAAAGCTATTCAAACAATTATAGCAGTTCATTATCAGTAGAACTCATCCTTTCTTTATTGGACACTTGCGGGCCCACTCAGGATAGCCTGGACCACTGTCACAAGGCAATCAACAAGCCGACCTAGCCACCCGCATTTTTCACGCATATGCCACAGGAATTAAAAATCCATTATCTCAAGCCCAACATACACACAACCTACACCACCTTAATGCTCACTCCCTTAGGCTATTACATCATATCACCAGGGAAAAAGCCAGACAAATAGTTAAGGAATGCACACAATGTGCCACCCATTTACCTGTGCCCCATCTAGGGGTCAACCCTAGAGGCCTAGTCCCCAGGGCACTCTGGCAGATGGATGTAACCCATGTTTCAGAATTTGGCAATCTTAAATATGTTCATGTGTGCATTGATACCTGTAGTGGATATGTGTTTGCCACACTCCAAACAGGAGAAGCCACTAAACATGTCATTGGACACCTGCTGTCTGCTTTTGCCACCCTTGGCTGTCCACAAAAAATTAAGACCGATAATGGACCAGGGTATACCAGCACAGCCTTTGCCCAATTCTGCTCTCAATTAAACATATAGCATATAACCGGCATCCCCTATAATCCTTAAGGCCAAGGAATAGTTGTGAGAACTCATCTCACCTTAAAACTTACCCTTCAAAAAATAAAAAAGGGGGAATGGTAGCCCATTAAGGGGTCCCCCAGAAACCTCATAGCACATTCACTATTTATACTCAATTTTTTAACTTTAGACAAAAATGGACACTCCGCTGCAGAATGCCATTGGCAATCAGAAACTCAAACGAAATTTGCATCCGTGATATGGAAGGACCCTATGACAGGCTCCTGGCACGGTCCTGACCCTGTATTGATTTGGGGTAGAGGATTAGTCTGTGTACATGCAAAGGAAGCAGACTCTGCCAGATGGTTGCCAGAAAGATTAGTAAAACAAATAGACAGTAAGGGAACATCAGGGTGTGAGGATAATAACCCCTCCCAGGGAATATCTTAAGCCCTGAGGATTATACCCTGTTCCCCTTCCCAGTTTTGATGTTATAGCAGGTAGAAACAAGAGGGCGATCCAGTTCATTCCTCTACTAGATACCCTCGGAGTCACTGCTGCCTTTACCACAGGAACTGCAGGTTTAGGTTATTCCTTACACTCTTACCATCAACTTTCCCTTCAACTAATTAATGATGTTGATTTACTCTCATCCACCATACAAATCATTCAAGACCAGCTTGATTCCCTAGCCGAAGTGGTCCTGCAAAACCGCCGGGGCCTAGATCTGCTTACCGCCGAGAAAGGAGGGCTGTGCCTTGCATTAGACGAAAAATGCTGCCTCTACGCCAACCGTTCTGGAGTTGTCAGAGATAAAATAAAAACCCTGCAAGAAGACTTGGCTGAAAGAAGAAAGGCACTCTATGATAACCTGCTATGGAGGGGGTTAAATAGGTTCCTCCCCTATCTCCTCCCCGTCCTCAGCCCTTTTGTCGGGTTCCTCCTACTCCTCACTGTTGGACCTCTTATCTTCAACAAGGTCATGGCTTTTGTTAAACAACAAATTGACGCCATAAAAATGCAACCTCTACAGGTCCATTACCATAAGCTGGAAATGGCTGACCGGAAAATAGAGATGGATCAAGGTTACGGTAGAAGCTCAATGAGCACTGCCAACCATCTCTGACATTGTCTGGTGAGATGGACCAGCTAGCCAATGACAGGCAACCTGAGAGCTTGGCGGTAAGATGCTCCTGACTAAGACAGGAGACCGGGATACAAATCCCGCTCGCCCTATGATGGGTAAGGGTAAAAGCATCACTGCAGGTATGTCTCTTGACCTAAGACAGGCATGGTCCCAACAGGCAGCCAGCCAAATGAAATAAAATAAAAAAGGGGGACCTGTAGGGAGCAGTGGCCATCTTGAGCATCATGATAGCCGTCTTGTGATCTTGTTGCTCAAGCTTCTGCTTCCCTTATCTAAGTTTCACATTCTTCTTAGTCACGAGGCCAGCCTGCAGTCTCGTCACCATGATTACTTTCTGACATCAGCACTCAGAGCTTCCCGCCTTTGCTTGCTTATAAGCAGCTGCTTTGTACCTAATAAACGAGGCTTGATCAGATCTTTGACTTGTCTCCATTCTTTGCATCTCCTGTCTTTCTCTTAATCCCCACTCCCTCCCTAGGGTCTGCATTGCTTGTCCTGCGGGTTGGGACACTGTCCCTCAGGCGTCTAGCAGGAGCCCAAGGTAGAGAACGAGTTTTCTTGAAGAGACTTTGTGGTGTAGCTTTGTCTACTGAATATATACAAAAGTCCAACAAAATCCTCAGAAGGATTACATTTCCATCATCATTGCTAGCTTAGCCTGAGAAGAAGAGTGATACTATGAAATTAGGAGAGGCCATTGAACCCCCAGAGTTTTATCAGCAAGAAGAGGAATGAGAGAACTGCTCAGCTACACACATGTGCTACCTGTTAGTAAAAATAAAATTATGTCTCAGAGGGTAAAATAAGAGCCTGAAGAGTAGAGCTGGGAGGCACAATGAATTCTTCCCATGCTTTGAGAGCTAATGGAGTAACTTCAAATTTGCCTGGCTGGATTTCAGAATTTTTATGGACTCCTTAAAGGCTTTCATTTTATCCCTTTTGAACATGAATGTTTATGATATCTGTACTATGCCTTCCCGCCATTTTATTAATATGTTAGGGGTGAAGGTGGAATCAACCTCTCAGTTTTGTTTTACATATCTGTAGATCAGGAGGAACTGTATTTGGGGAGCTGTACCCAAGGAATCATATCAATGAGCCTCCTCTACTCCTGGTCCAGGTTTAGATGATAAGATCCTCTGCTTTAAGGGAATGGAGTAACAGAATGAAATATGACCTATGGAGTGTGGTTCATGTCCTGGGAGCCACAGGACAGTGTGTGGTAGCTGCTAGAAAAGTCTCTGATGAGACCTGCTTTTTGGTTCTCACACCCTTGTGTAATCACCTTGAGTATGAGATGGACTTAGTGACTTTCTTCTAATTAATATGATAGGCCATATTATACCAAGTACCAAATTTCTGAATGTAGGTCTGAATGACCAGACTAAACAAAATGCATATCCTCAGTGATAACTGCTTAAAAAAGGAGTGTAGCAGTAATAAGTGATTATACTGCCTTATGTTTACAAAGGCTTTAGGGTTTACAAAATAGGTTCACATAAATGGCCCATTTTTATTCTCAAAAATAAGTCTATGAACCTAGCTATTATAATTTCAGTTTAAAGGATGAATAAAGTGGAGAGCAGAAAAGTTAGAGACAAGCACAATGGACTGTCATTGTCAAGATTAGGTTATGAAATAACTGTGCTTTCCAGCTAAGGTTGGTTTGTTCTCTCCCCTCCACCCCCCGCAGCTCTCACTCTCTCTCTCTCTCACACCCTGTGGGAAGAAAAATTGCCTGTGGAGAGGCCCATGTGTTGAGGAACCAAAGCCTACCACTTACCATGTAAATGAGCTTGGAAGTAGATTGCCTCCCTTCAATTTGAGATGAGATCACTGTCCCAACCAACAACTGAATGCAGCCTCATGACAGACCTTGCACCAGAAGCACTCAGCTAAACTTCTCCCCTATTCCTGATCCACATAAAGGGAAAGATACTAAATGCTTGTTATTTTAAGTTGCTAAGTTTAGAGTTAATTTTTAATGCAGCAATAAATAACAAATAAACTAATACAGACTTTCTGGAAAGCAATACAAAACAAATATATATTTACCTTAGATCCTCAGACAATAATGTCCTTGATTACCTGATTTCTTAATCTGCCTGGTCTATAAGCCAAGACCAACAATTCTGTCAAAAATAACTCCAAAGTCTGAACCAGTAGGTCTGAATGACCAGACTATACAAAATGTGTATCCTCGGTGATAACTGCTTAAAGAAAAGGGAGTGTAGCAGTAATAACAGAGTGATTATAATACCTTATGTTTAGGTGTTAGAGTTTACAGAACAGTTTTACATAAATGGCCCACTTTTATTCTCTTTGAATTTAGCTATTATAATTTTCCATTTTAAAGATGAATAAAGTGGATAGCCGAAAAGTTAGAGACAAGCCCAAACTCATTTTCTAGCAATAACAAAATAGGTCTTACATGTTTGCCTGTAACTCCACCATCTTCTTTGAAGTTGTCTGGTTTGATGGTGATCGGTAGTTGTATAGACCTAGGAGAATAATTTTTAAATACCAGACACCGCTCAACATCTTATAAATTACAACTAACACAGCGCTGAGAATACACTGGCTTACTCAGGTTAAAATAGGTGATAATTAAATAGTTCTAGAACATAAAAACAAAATAAGCAGGCTTTACTAATATAACTAATCGTTATTAGATGAGCACTAGTTTTCACTTTCAATAGACTTGATATAAAAGAAATAAAGCAACTCAAATTCACAGGCATGTTTTTTCTCTGACTATAAAATTGGAGGTACTTTAAGTACATGATTTAAAAAAAAAAAAACCTGATCAAATCTTCTCTCATTTTTTTTTGCCACTACAGTCATTCTAAAATATGCAGGGCTCCAATTTTCCTCAACTTTGCAGAAAGCAATGGAAGTAATTTTGTATAAAGAAAAACGTGGCAGAGGGGAGGACTCAAGATGGCACTGTGAGAACAACCCAGGATTGGAGCTCTCTTTGAGTCTGTGGAGACGTGAGTCAGAGCTGCATTTCCAGACTGATCTTTGTTGCCCACGGAACGGGGAGATTCCCAAGTATAGGGGAGATGCTGGACGCCTGGCAGTGCCTCTGCCTGGCGAAGCCAGCATCCGGGGTGGTGGCAGCCAGCCCTGCCCAGCGCTCCCCACAGGGTGCGCTTGTCAGGGTGCCCTGTTGAGCTGGCAACCTGAGACTTGAGAGGGCTGGACTTGAGACTGAGCGACACTCGGACAGTGGGCCCACCCAGGAAATTGCAGGGACAGAGCGTTTGGGCTGGCACAGTGGGACGAACAAGACCGCGATTTCAAGCAATCCCCATACAGTCAGTCTGAGATGCTCTGTGGGGGAGGGGCGTCCACCATTACCAAGGCAACCCGCCCCAACTGAGATACACACCCACTGTTGAGGCAGCCAGCCGTTGCCGAGGCAACCCGTCCCTACTGAGATACACGCCCACTGCTGACGCAGCCTGCCGTTGCCGAGGCAACCCGCTACAACAGAGAGACTCTGCCTCAGGGCGTGGCGGAGACCACAGCAGAACAGCAGACCCTGCCCTAACAGAGAGAGCCTCACAACAGCAGGGCAGAGCCTCGGCAGGCAAACAGTGGCTACTCTGCCTCCTAGCTGGGCAGGACACCTCAACGAACATCCAAAAATAAAGGCCGAACCCCCCAACACCGAGCATATGAGAAAAAAAGGGTTTTTTTAATGAGCTCTGTTGCAGCAGAATCAAAAATAGCAGCCTAACAGCCCTGAATGAACAACAGAGATCACAGCTCAACAATTGAGCTCCTATAAAGCACAGACTGTCTCCTCAAGCAGCTCCCTGACCCCTCTATATCCAAAAGACTGACATTTGGCACACATCATTCTGGGATAAAGATAGCAGAAAAAGAAACTGGTAGCATCCCTCACTGTGCCACAGCTGCTAGAGGTGCACCCCAGACAAACAGGGTCTGGAGTGGACCTCAGCAGTCGTACAGCGAAGGGGCTAGACTGGTAGAAGGCAAACCAAGTAACAGAAATACTTCATCATCAACAATCTGGGTGTCCACTCAGAGACCCAATCGAAAAGTCAGCAACTACACAGACGACAAGCGGAAAAATCCACAAAGATGGAAAGAAACCAGCGAAAAAAGAAGGAAAACACCCGAAACCAGAACACCTCGCCTCCGAGAAAGGACCAAAACTCCTCACCAGCAAGGGAACAAAGCTGGATGGAAAATGACTGTGACAAAATGACAGAATCAGACTTCAGAAGGTGGATAGTAAGAAACTTTTGTAAGCTAAAAGAACATGTATTAAATCAATGCAAAGACACTAAGGAACTTGAAAAAAGATATGAGGAAATGATAACAGGAATGGATAACTTAGAGAGGAATATGAATGAAATAAAGGAGCTGAAAAACACAATACGAGAACTTCGCGAAGCATGCACAAGTTTCAATAGCCGAATTGACCAAGCAGAAGAAAGAATATCTGAAGTCGAAGACCAACTCAATGAAATAAAATGAGAAACCAAGATTAGAAAAAAAAGCGCAAAAAAAAATGAAAAAAGTCTCCAAGAAATGTGGGACTATGTGAATAGACCTAACCTACGTTTGATAGGTATACCAGAAGAGGACGAAGAGAATGAATCCAAGCTGGAAAATACTCTTCAGGACATCATCCAGGAAAATTTCCCCCACCTAGCAAGACAGGCCAACACTCAAATACAGGAAATACAGAGAACACCACAAAGATATTCCGCAAGAAGAGCAACTCCAAGGCACATAATCGTCAGATTCAACAAGGTTGAAATAAAGGAAAAATTACTAAAGGCAGCCAGAGAGAAAGGTCGGGTCACCCACAAAGGGAAGCCCATCAGAGTCACAGCAGATCTCTCAGCAGAAACACTACAAGCCAGAAGAGAGTGGGGGCCAATATTCAACGTTCTTAAAGAAAAGAACTTTCAACCCAGAATTTCATTTCCAGCCAAACTGAGCTTCAGAAGTGAAGGAAAAATAAAATCCTTTGCGAATAAGCAAGTACTCAGAGATTTTGTCACCACCAGGCCTGCTTTACAAGAGCTCCTAAAAGAGGCACTACACATAGAAAGGAACAACCAGTACCAGCCATTCCAAAATCACACTAAATGCTAAAGAGCATCAACATAATGAAGAATCTACAACAACTAACAGGCAAAACAGCCACTTAGCATCAAAATGGCAGTATCAAATTCACACATAACAATATTAACCCTAAATATAAATAAACTAAATGCACCAATCAAAAGACACAGACTGGCAAATTGGATAAAAATCCAAAACCAATCAGTGTGCTATATCCAGGAAACCCATCTCACATGCAAGGATACACAAAGGCTCAAAATAAAGGGATGGAGGAAGATTTACCAAGCAAATGGAGAGCAAAAAAAGCAGGAGTTGCAATTCTCATCTCCGATAAAATAGACTTTAAAGCAACAAAGATCAAAAGAGACAAAGAAGGCCATTACATAATGGTAAAAGAATCGATACAACAAGAAGAGCTAACGATCCTGAACATATATGGACCCAACGCAGGAGCACCCAGATACATAAGGCAAGTTCTTAATGACTTACAAAGAGACTCAGACTCCCACACAATAATAGTGGGAGACTTTAACACTCCACTGTCAATATTAGACAGATCAACCAGACAGAAAATCAACAAGGATATCCAGGGCTTGAACTCAGACCTGGAGCAAGCAAACCTGATAGACATTTACAGAACTCTCCACCCCAAATCCACAGAATACACATTCTTCCCAGCACTACATCACACTTACTCTAAAATTGACCACATAATTGGAAGTAAAGCACTCCTCAACAAATGCAAAACAACTGAAATCATAACAAACAGTCTCTCAGACCATAGTGCAATCAAGTTAGAACTCAGAATACAGAAAACAACCCAGAACCGCACAGCTTCATGGAAACTGAACAACTGGCTCTTGAATGTTGACTGGGTAAACAATGAAATGAAAACAGAAATAAAGAAGTTCTTCGAAACCAATGAGAACGAAGACACAACGTGCCAGAACCTCTGGGACACATATAAAGCAGTCTCTAAAGAAAAGTATATAGCAATAAGTGCCCATATGAGGAGAATGGAGAGATCCAAAATTGACACCCTATCGTCAAAATTGAAAGAGCTAGAGGAGCAAGATCAAAAAAACCCAAAACCCAGCAGAAGACAAGAAATAACTAAGATCAGAGCTGAACTGAAGGAGATTGAGATACGAAAAACCCTTCAAAAAATCAATAAATCCAAGAGCTGGTTTTTTGAAAAGATCAACAAAATAGACAGACCACTAGCCAGATTGATTAAAAAGAAAAGAGAGAACAACCAAATATATGCAATAGAAAATGATAAAGGGGAAATCACCACAGACTCCACAGAAATTCAAACCATCATCAGAGAATATTACAAACAACTCTATGCACATAAACTAGTAAACCTGGAAGAAATAGATAAATTCCTGGACTCCTGTGTCCTCCCAAGCCTAAACCAGGAGGAAGCTGAAACTATGAATAGACCAATAACAAGGGCAGAAGTCGAGGCAGCAATTAAGAGTCTACCAATCAAAAAAAGCCCAGGTCCAGACGGATTCACAGCCGAATTCTACCAGACACACAAAGAGAGCTGGTACCATTCCTTCTAAAACTATTTCAAACAATCCAAAAAGAGGGAAGCCTTCTCAAATCATTTTACGAGACCAACATCATTCTGATACCAAAACCCGGCAGAGACCCAACAAGAAAAGAAAACTTCAGGCCAATATCCATGATGAACATAGATGCTAAAATCTTCAATAAAATATTGGCAAGCCGATTGCAACAGCAAATCAAAAAACTTATTCAACATGATCAAGTAGGATTCATCCCGGGGATGCAAGGCTGGTTCAACATATCCAAGTCTATCAACATAATTCACCACATAAACAGAACCAAAAACAAAAACCACATGATTATCTCAATTGACGCAGAGAAGGCATTTGACAAAATTCAAGAGCCCTTTATGCTAAAAACCCTCAATAAACTCGGTATCGATGGAACGTATCTCAAAGTAATAAAAGCTATTTATGACAAACCAACAGCCAATATCATACTGAATGGGCAAAAACTGGAAGCATTCCCTTTGAAATCTGGCACTAGACAAGGATGCCCTCTTTCACCACTCCTATTCAATATAGTACTGGAAGTTCTAGCCAGAGCAATCAGGCAAGAAAAAGAAATAAAGGGTATTCAAATAGGAAAGGTGGAAGCCAAATTGTCTCTATTTGCAGATGACATGATAGTATACCTAGAAGACCCCATCGCCTCAGCCCAAAAACTCCTGAAACTGATAAGCAGCTTCAGCAAAGTCTCAGGATATAAAATCAATGTGCAAAAATCACAAGCATTCGTCTACACCAATAACAGACTTAAAGAAAGCCAAATCAAGAACAAACTGTCATTCACAATTGCTACAGAAAGAATAAAATACCTTGGAATACAACTCACAAGGAACGTAAGGGACCTCTTCAAGGAGAACTACAAACCACTGCTCAACGAAATCAGAGAGGACACAAACAGATGGAGAAACATTCCATGTTCATGGTTAGGAAGAATTAATATCGTGAAAATGGCTATACTGCCCAAAGTAATTTACAGAATCAACGCTATCCCCATCAAGCTACCATTGACTTTCTTCACAGAACTGGAAAAAACCACCATGAACTTCATATGGAACCAAAAGAGAGCCCGCATAGCCAAGTCAATTCTAAGCAAAAAGAACACAGCGGGGGGCATCACACTACCGGATTTCAAACTATACTACAAGGCTACAGTAATCAAAACAGCATGGTACTGGTACCAAAACAGAGATATAGACCAATGGAACAAAACAGAGACACCAGAGGCAACACAACCTATCTACAACTATACAATATTTGATAAACCTGACAAAAACCAGCAATGGGGAAAGGATTCCCTGTTTAACAAATGGTGTTGGGAAAACTGGCTAGCCATATGCAGAAAGCAGAAACTGGACCCCTTCCTGACACCTTACACTAAAATTAACTCCAGGTGGATTAAAGACTTAAACATAAGACCTGGCACCATAAAAACCCTAGAAGGAAATCCAGGCAAAACTATCCAGGACATAGGAGTAGGCAAGGACCTCATGAACAAAACACCAAAAGCATTGGCAACAAAAGCCAAAATAGACAAATGGGACCTAATGAAACTCCACAGCTTCTGCACAGCAAAAGAAACAGTCACTAGAGTGGATCGGCAAACAACAGAATGGGAAAAAATTTTTGCAGTTTACCCATCTGACAAAGGGCTGATATCCAGAATTTACAAAGAACTCAAACAGATTTACAGGAAAAAAACAAACAAGCCCATTCAAAAGTGGGCAGAGGATATGAACAGACACTTTACGAAAGAAGACATATATGAGGCCAACAATCATATGAAAAAATGCTCATCGTCACTGGTCATCAGAGAGATGCAAATCAAAACCACACTGAGATACCATCTCACGCCAGTTAGAATGGCGATCATTAAAAAATCTGGAGACAACAGATGCTGGAGAGGATGTGGAGAAAAAGGAACACTTTTACACTGTTGGTGGGAGTATAAATTAGTTCAGCCATTGTGGAAGACAGTTTGGTGATTCCTCAAGGCCTTAGAAATAGAAATTCCATTTGACCCAGCAATCCCATTACTGGGTATATATCCAAAGGATTATAAATCGTTCTACTATAAGGACACATGTACACGAATGTTCATTGCAGCACTGTTTACAATAGCAAAGACCTGGAATCAACCCAAATGCCCATTGATAATAGACTGGATTGGAAAAATGTGGCACATATACACCATGGAATATTATGCAGCAATCAGAAATGATGAGTTTGTGTCATTTGTAGGGACATGGATGAATCTGGAGAACATCATCCTCAGCAAACTGACACCAGAACAGAAAATGAAACACCGCATATTCTCACTCATAGGCGGGTGATGAAAAATGAGAACACATGGACACAGAAAGGGGAGTACTAAACACTGGGGTCTATTGGGGGGAAAAGGGGAGGGCCAGTGGGAGGGGGAGGTGGGAAGGGATAGCCTGGGGAGAAATGCCAAATGGGGGTGAAGAGGAGAAGCAAAGCAAAGCACACTGCCATGTGCGTACCTACGCAACTGTCTTGCATGCTCTGCTCATGTACCCCAAAACCTAAAATCCAATAAAAAATCAAAAAAAAAAAAAAAGGAAAACGTGGCAGATTATCCCTATTACATACATCAAAATAATATAGCATTCTATTCTCAAGTTCAAATATACCAAAGAGAACCTCTGACTTTTGTGTAGGAAGGGATTAAAAGGAAATCAACTGAACATACCTCAGAACAACAACAACAACAAAAAGCAAGAGGGGGTTTCTCAAACAATGCGTTCTAAATACACTGTTAAGATTTTAGACTCCCATAGGTTTCAGAAGACAGATAAACAAAACACTTTATATTTAACTTACATTTCTCAGCCATCAAAGACTGTTTTTTTAAACTTGTTTTTTATGGATTTGTTATCAGCAACTTTTCAATAGAGGCGTAAATGTAACTCGAATTTTTTTTTTTTTTTTTTTTTTTTTTTGAGACAGAGTCTCGCTATTGTTACCCAGGCTGGAGTGCAATGGCGCAATCTCGGCTCACCGCAACCTCCGCCTCCTAGGTTCAGGCAATTCTCCTGCCTCAGCCTCCCGAGTAGCTGGGATCACAGGCACGCACCACCATGCCCAGCTAATTTTTTGTATTTTTAGTAGAGACAGGGTTTCACCATGTTGACCAGGATGGTCTCGATCTCTTGACCTCGTGATCCACCCGCCTCGGCCTCCCAAAGTGCTGGGATTACAGGCGTGAGCCACCGCGCCCGGCCTGTAACTCGAATTTTTAATAGTAAACTGATAAAAGTCATTTTCATAAAACAAAAATTGCCATTTCAAATCTTTTAAGGTATCTTTTTAAGATTTTTGAATTGGAGAAGTTCACATTTATAAAAGGTTTCAGATGCCTAATGGAAACTTGAAAATTTATTCAGTTAAGAAATTTCTGCTTCTGTGGTACTTTTAATGAACAAATGTATGCATTTCTTTATGAGTATTTTACAAAGAAAGATATTTGCATTTTTAAGAGATCATCTGTTCCTTATTCTTCTTTATTCAAAATCATAATATTATCTTTGCAACATCATAATACTTTCCACAAGGACAAAATCTTATGTCATAAATGACCATTATGATTTCAAGTGAGCAATAAGCAGGCAGCAAATGCACTTTTTATTTTTGTAAAAAAAAGAAAATCATTTACAAAAACAAAATTCATAGCATTCGACATAACAGTCAACATTTTACACCTGTTTTTTTTCACAGCAGATCTCTAACACATTTCATACTGCTAAATGCAATCTGTAATGTCTACTTAAATGGATAATAACATGATTTTAGCATCTTACAAAGAAGAGCCTTAATTCTTGGTGTTCTAACAAAATTATCTTTACCATTCAGAGCAACAAAGAGAAATCTTTAATTCTTAGAAAAAAATTCTGCTGAAGTTTTGAAAGTCCATATAGTCAGTTAATTACAATTTTTAGCCATATGGGCACGATGTGATTTTTCTATATATCTTTGTAAAACACACATCAAATCATATCAGTATCTTTCTTAAAACTCTTCAATATCTTCCCCTTCAATTCCACCCTCAAGAGCAAGTCTGAATTTTTCGGCATGACAGGCATATGTGGCCCTTCATATTTTGGTCTGAGTGTGTAGTGTCATCTTACCTCTGTCCTCCTTCCCCTCCAACAACCTTCCCTATCCACACACTGATTTTCAGTTTTTTAACACTACAGACTCTCTCATATTTTCAATATCTTGTAAAACATTTATTATTTCATAAATCATTCTTTCTCTAGCCTTACTTTTTTCACCTTGTAAACACCTTCTAAAACTTTATGAGAATGCCATCTTTCCCCAAAGCATTTCCTGATCCTCAGGCAGAGTGTGTTATTCCCCCTTCTGGAGTCCCAGAATTTTGTTCTGTCCTAGTATTTAGAAGACAATGTTTTAATTATGATACAGTTTGGCTCTGCGTCCCCACCCAAATCTCATCTTGAACTATAATCCCCATGTGTTGAGGGAGGTGCCTGGTAGGAAGTGACGGGATCATGAGGGCATTTTCCTCCATGCTGTTCTCATGATAGTGAGGGAGTTCTCAGGGGATCTGATGGTGTTAAGTGGTGGTTTCCCCTGCACTTCTTTCTCACCTGCCAACATGTAAGAGGTGCCTGCTTCCCCTTTGCTGTCCACCATGATGTTTCCTGAGACCTCCCTAGCCTTGTGTAACTGTGAGTCAATTAAACCTCTTTTGTTTATAAATTAATTACCCAATCTCAGGTAGTATTTTTATAGCAGTGTGAAAATGGACTAATACAAATTACTTGTTTTTCTACTTACCTCTCCCTGCTAGAAAGTGAGTTCCTTAAGGTCTGTGTTTTTAGGACATAGCAAATTGAAGAAAATAGAGATTTTTATTAACTTTCTCCCTGCCTTTGTTTATCCAACTGAGTGTGGATAAAGAAAGGCAGGGAGAACAGATGGAATGTTTGATCCATGGTGAAATATATCTAATTATTTCTAACTGGAGATTGGACCTGACCTATACTCCAAATTTTGATACAGAGTTAAGGAAGAAATTGTATTTGATAATTTTGTATTTTTTTCTTATATAAGCATTAAAGAATATGTAAAGTTTCTTAACAGGAGAGATAACATTATCATAGCTAATATGTAACAAACTCATTTTATGTGCCAGAGCACTATCTCATTTAATTGTCACAGAGGTAGATTATCACAAGTCCTATTTCCCAGGTAGCAAATAGATACACAGAAAAAGCACCATAACTAATAGGAAGAATGGGGACTAGACCCAAGGTCTGTCCTGAGTCCAAGTCTCAAAGCTACATTAGAAGCTCCCAGATAAGTTAAAAAATTAAAATCATAATTTATAGTTTATATATAATAGAAATGATTGCATGAATATTGCATTATAAAAGTGAAAAGATAAAAGTTTCCCAAACAGAGGCCATCCAAGCCACATATTTCTTTGATAAATTGGAAAGACCCACAGGAAGTGGCAGCCAGCAAGGTAAGACCACACCTATACCTTTGATCACAGTGTTATCTAAAACAAGTCTTTCAGTATTCTGAGTATTTCCATGAGAAAAATGTGCATCATATTATTTGCTTCCTAACCAATCTCTTAGAAATATTGTGTAAAATACTGAGTTCATTTTCATAAAACTTTTTAGATATTCAGATTAAATATTTACATTCAGATATATATAAGCTAATTATTATTAGCAATAATACTATTTTATCTTCCAAAAAAAATATTTGCTACTTTAATAGCAGATTAAATCCTAAGGATTACTTCCCCACAATTCCATTCAGGTGAATATTTCTTCTAAATGACTTGCACATAGACAAACCTTCTAAAGTTCAACTCAAATTTATGCATCTCTGACATATATAAACAGACACAATAGCTGCCATTAGATGACAGCCTTAAACACTACTCAGAAATGTTCTGCACATAAATATCCTCCAGGTGGATAGATGGCTTTTGCAAAATTTCTTTTTTAGCAGGAAAACTACAGAACTTATTTTGCCTTGTTATGCTTATAGTGTGCAAGTGCGAAGGAAACTATAAACATCATCTATCCCAGTGGTTCTCGAACTGTGCTCTCCATATTACCAGCATCAGCACTGCCTGGGAACCTGGTAGAAATGCATGTTCTTGGGCATCCTCAAACTGTCTGAGTTAGAAACTAAGGCATGAGACCTGTCAATCTGTGTTTTAACAAGCTCTTCAGGTGGTTCTGATGGCCTCCACAGTTCAGGAACCATTAACCTACCACCATTCTTGTTTCATTGGTAAAAAGTTGAAGCACTTAATTAAATAATCAAATTATTCAAGTCTAAACAAAATAATTTTGTGTTCAGAAGCCAGTAGGTTCTCTTTTTCCTCATTTTCCCCTCATTGATTGCCACTGAAATCACATGTCTAGGGTCACAATACAGAAATGCCATTGTTGGTTTTCTTAATCCAATATTTTTAAGCCTTAAGGTCTGGATATGCAGATGGAAAACAATACCTTTGAGCACTTTATTCTGCAATTAAGACTAGAGGAACTTTTCTCAGGCTGGTGTAAGTGCATTGCTGAGAAGAGAGGCAGCGGGCTTGCTCAGTAGCTTACTTCGTGGCACTTATATCTTTTCAAGCAGATATTTTTTGGAGAGAACAAGTGATGCATAACAATTCTCTGAGCAATTAGAAGACATGAGAGATGGCAAGATAGCCAACTAAATGCAGCCAGATGGAACAGCTGCTACCAGGGTACCAAGAGGACTGGCACACTTCTAACAGATATTCAGAGGGAAGGCACGGAGAGTGCACAGAGTGAACACACAGAAGCTGAGCAGAAGGAGGAAGAAGGTGGGAATCCTGCACAGGGCTACTATGCACTAGGACTCATTCTTAGTCCTCAAAGACTCCGGGGGGAGTGGTGAGTTGAACTGGCAAGAATAACATGCTCTTACCATGGGCCTCTGGAACTATGGCAGGAAGAGACCCCTTGACCACTACAAATACTTGACTTGGCAGGGAGAGCTGCTTAGAGAAGTGATAGGGGCAGAAAGCTGATGTGGAGCCCAGAGGGTTTGGTGTGGGAGCACCTATAGTAAAGCATAACCAAGGACAGGCATCTCCCTAGGCTCAACTTGCACCCATAGGAGAGTTTAGCCCTAGGGGAACTATTAGACGTAAACTCTGCAGGGCAGTCTTGCCCATCAGACAGGGCTGGTCTGACTTGAGCATCCCTTGGTCTGATGGCCTTTTCTAGGGCCCTAGCCTGGCCATGCCTGCCTGCAGGACAGCCTTGGATACCCTGGAGACCTGCATCAGGGCTCCTGTTGTGGCAGACCATGCCTAACTGGTGGAGGGTTCCAGTGGGGCAGCCCCCACAGCCACACAGAGCCTGCCTACTCCCTCCCCACACTGCAAGTTCCCTCAGGCCACAACAACATCCTCACATCCCTTTGCCAGAATGCATGTACACCAGGTGCTTTCATCTTCCTTGCCCCTCCAGTAGGCAAATGTAAGTGCACTTTACCATGCCTGCACTGCAGTAGGAGTGCCATCTGTCCCCTTCCCCATGCCAACTGCCACTGCAGTTGGAGTCCTGGGTACAGAGCCAGCCAGTCTTGCCCCAGCAGCAGCCACCTTTGCATAAACACTGCCATGGGAGTGAAATTAGGCACAGGGAATACCAGACACTACCCTAAGCAACCACCCCACCTGCAGGGCACAGAGAACGCACACAGACCTAAACCCACCAGCTCCCCAACCTTGTACCAATACCACCACCAGCAAGATTGGGTGCACAGTTGCCAAAACAGGCCCTGAGCCCACCCCACCTCCTCACCAAGCTGTGTTCCCTTTGGTAAACACTAGCACATGCATAGACACCTCAGCACCCACTAGCATTTTGCCCTAGCCAACGAGCATGCACCCCACTATGCTGTCACTGCCACTGCTATTGGCACATATGAACCAAGACAGACCTGCTGTCACTGCATTATGAAATACTTTGGCTGACACTACCCATCAGAGTATAGTGACCAGCCAGTCTAGGAGCACCTTGGTGCCAACAGTGCAGTGTATTTCTAACCTCAGGAAGCCAGAGGACAAAGTCAGAGCCTGTTACAAGTTCTCCACAGTTAGAACACTCAGTCCAGGAGTTGTGAATTGAACATCGGCAATCTAAAAATCTTCCAGAAATGAAGCTAGTTGGTGGAATCCACCTTATACCACAATCAAACTCTCAATATCACCAAATAGGATAAAAGAGAAAAGAACCCATGCAAAGGTCAGCAACATCAAAGATTAAAGAAACATTACCCACAAAGATGGTGGGGGGGGCAAGCAATGCAAAACTCAGACAACTGAAAAACCCAGAGTGCCTTCTTGCCTTCAAGTGCCACCTCTCCAGCAAGCATTCTGAACTAAGCTGAGATAGCCAAAATAACAGAAATAGAACTCAGATGCAAACAAAGATTATTGACATGCAGGAGTATGTTGAAACTCAATCCAAAGAAGCTAAGAATCACAATAAAATGATTCAGGAACTGACAGACAAAATAGCCAGTATAGAAAAAAATATAACTGACCTGATAAAATTAGAAAACACACTACAAGAATTTCATAATGCAATTATTCATAGCAGAATAGACCAAGCAGAAAAAATAATCTCAGGGCTGAAAAACTGTCTTTCTGAAATAAGATTGACAAGAACAAAGAAAAAGAATGAAAAGGAACAAAAGAAACCTCTGAGAAATATAGGATTATGTAAAGAGACCAAATCTACAACTCATTAATGTCCCTGAAAGAGATGAAGAGCGTGTCAGCAACTTGGAAAACATATTTCAGGATATCGTTAATGAGAACTTCCTCAACCTAGCTAGAGAGGCCAACATCCAAATTTAGGACATGCAGAGAACCACAGTAAGCTGCTTCACAAGATCATCCCCAACACACATAATCATCAGATTCTCCAAAATCAAAATAAAAGAAAACATCTTAAAGGCAGCTAGACAGAAAGGTCAGATCACTACAAAGGGAAGCCCATGAGACTAACAGCAGAGTTCTCAACAGAAACCCTACATACTAGAAGAGATTGCAGACCAATATTTAATATTCTTAAAAAAAAAAAAGAAACTTCAATCCAGAATTTCATATTTAGCCAAATCAAACTTCATAAGCAAAGGAGAAATAAGATCTTTTTCAGGCAAGCAAATGCTAAGGGAATTTATTACCACTAGACCTGCCTTGTAAGAGTTCCTGAATAAAGTACTACATATGGAAAAGAAATACCATTACCAGCCACTACAGAAGCACACTTAAATACACAGGCCAGTGACACTATAAAGCAACCACACAAAAAAACTCTGCATAATAACCAGCTAGCATCATAATGACAGAATCAAATCCACACATGTCAACACTAACCTTGAATGTAAATAGGCTAAATGCCCCAATTAATAGGCACAGAGTGGCAAGCTGGATAAAAAAACCAAGACCCATTGGTATGCTGTCTTCAAGAGATCCGTCTCACATGCAGTGACACAAATAGGCTCAAAATAAAGGCATGAAAAAAAAATCTATCAAGCAAATAGAAAACAGAAAAAGGAAGGGGGGTTGCAATCCTAATTTCAGGGAAAAAAAAGGGTTGCAATCCTAATTTCAGACAACACAGATTTTAAACCAATGAAGATGAAAAAAGACAAGGAAGGGTATTACATAATGGTAAAGGGTTCAATTCAACAAGAAGACATAACTATCCTAAGTATAGATGTACCCACATAGGAGCACCTAAATTGATAAAGGAAGTTCTTAGAGACCTTCAAAGACTTTTACATTCCCACAAAATGACAGTGAGAAACTTTAATACCACACTGAAAATATTAGACAGATCATTGAGACAGAAAATTAACAAAGATATTTAGGACCTCAACTCAGCAGGGAATCAAATGGACCAGATAGACAACTACAGAACTCTCCACCCAAAAATATCCACCCAAAAGCAACAGAATATACATTCTTCTTATCACCATATGGCACACACACTAAAATCAGTCACATAATCTTACAAAAACCTTCAGCAAATGCAAAAGAACTCAATAACAAATACTCTATCAGATCAATAAAATTAGAGTTCAAGACTGAAAATCACTAAAAATCATAAAATTACTGAATAACCATGGAAATTGAATAAACTGCTTCTGAATGACTTTTGGTTAAGAAGTGAAATTAAGGTATAAATCAAGAAGTTCTGTGACAGTAATGAGAAAAAAGATGAAACATACAAAGATCTCTGGAAAACTGTTAAAAAAAGACAGTGTTAGGGAAATGTATAGCACTAACTGCCCACATAAAAAGCTAGAAAGATCTCAGTTTAACAACTTAACATCACAACTGAAAGAACTAATAACCAAGAAAAATACAATCCCAAAGCTAGAAGACAGGAAATAAACAAAATTAGAGCTAAACTGAAGGAGACTGAAACATGAAAAATCACTCAAAAAATCAATGATCCCAGTAGTTGGTTTTTTGAAAAATTAATAAAATAGGCTGCTAGATAGACTAATAAAGAAGAAAAGAGAGAAGAACCAAATAAACACAAAGGGGATATTACTATTTACACCTCACAGAAAGACAAACAACCATCAGAGAATATCATGAACACCTCCACGAACCAGGAGGAAATTAATCCCTGAAGAGACCAGTAATGAGCTCTGAAATTGAATCAGTAATAAATAACTACCAGCCAAGAAAAGCCCAGGACCAGATGGATTTGCATCGAATTTTATCAGATGTAGAAAGAGCTTGTACCATTCTTGCAGAAACTATTCTTAAAAATTGAGGAGGAGGGACTCCTCCCTACTTCATTCTATGAGGCCAGCATCATCCTGATACCAAAGCCTGGCAGAGACAAAACAAAAAAATAAGACTTCAGACCAATATCTTAACATCAATGCAACACAATACAAAAATCCTCAACAGAATACTGGCAAACCTAATTCCACAGCACATCAAAAAGCTTATTCACTACAATAAAGCAGGCTTTCTTTATCCCTGGGATGCAAGGTTGGTTCAACATATAAAAATCAGTCAATGTGAATTATCACATAAACAGAAACAAAGACAAAAACCACATGATTGTTTAATACATGCAGAAAAGTCTTTCAATAAAATTCAACACAACTTCATGTTTAAAGCTTTTAATAAACTAGGCATTGAAAGAACATACCTTAAAATAATAAGAGCCATCTATGACAAACCCACAGCCAACATCATCTAAATGGGCAAAAGGTAGAAGCATTCCCCTTGAAAGCTGGCACAAGACAAGAATGTCCCTTCTCACCACTTCTATTCAACATAGTTTTGAAAGTCCTGGCCAGGACAATCAGGCAGGAGAAAGAAATAAAGGGACCCCAAGTGGGAAGAGAAGAAGTCGAACTATTTCTGTTTGCAGATGACATGATCCTATATCTAGAATGTCCTAAAGTCTTGGGCCAATATCTCATTCAGCAGATAACTTCAGCAAAGTCTCTGGAGACAAACTTATTGTACAAAACTCACTAGCATCCCTATACACCAACAACAGTCAAGCTGACAGCAAAATCAAGAATGCAATCCCATTCACAATTGCTACAAAAAGAATAAAATACCTAGGAATACAGCTAACCAGGGAGGTGAAAGATCTGTAAAAGGAAAACTACAAACCACTGCTCAAAGAAATCAGAGATAACACAAACAAATGGGAAAACATTCCATGCTCATGCATAGGAAGAACCAATATCATTTAAATGGCCAGATTGTCTAAAGCAATAGATTCAACGCTATTCCTATTAAACTACCAAGGACATTATTCACAGAACTGGAAAACTATATTTTAAAATTCATATGAGACCAAAAAGAGCCAGAATAGTCAAGGCAATCTTAAGCAAAAACAACAAAGCTGGCAGCATCATCCTATTTGACTTTATACTACAAGGCCACAGTAACCAAAACAGCATACTACTGGTACAAAAACAGACACACAGATCAGTGGAACAGAATAGAGAACCCTGAAATAAGGCCACACACCTACAACTATCAGATGTTTGACAAAGCTGACAAAAAAAAAGCAATATGGAAAGAATTACCTATTCAATAAATGGTGCTGGGACAACTGGCTAGCTATATGCAGAAGATTAAAATTGGACCCCTTTCTTACACCATACACAAAAATTAACTCAAGATGGATTAAAGACTTAAATGTAAAACCCAAACTATAATAAACCTTAAAGACAACCGAAGAAATATCATTCTGGACATAGGAATAGGCAAAGACTTCATGAAAAAGATACCAAAAGCAATTGCAACAAAAGCAAAAAATTGACATATGGGATCTAATCAAACTAAAAAGCTCTGCACAGCAAAAAACAGAAAATTATCAACAGTAAACACAACCTACAGAATGGAAGAAAAATTTTGCAAACCATGCATCCAACAAAGGTCTAATATCCAGCATCTTTAAGAAGCTTAAACAAATTTACAAGAAAAACAACCCCAATAAAAATGTGGGCAAAGGACATGAACCAAAACATCACAAAAGGAGATATACATGCAGCCAACAAACATGTGAAAAAAGCACCACATCACTGATCATTAGAGAAATGCAAATCGAAACCATAATGAGATGCCGTCTCACATCAGTCAGAATGGCTATTACTAAAAAGCAAAAAAGTAAAAGACGCTAGGGAGGTTGTGAAGAAAATGGAAACTTATACACTGCTAGTGGGAGTGTCAATTAGTTGAACCATGTGGAAAACAGTGTGGTGATTCCTCAAAGATCTTTAAACGGAAATACCATTCAACTCAGCAATCCCATTAACTGGGTATATATCCAAAGGAAAACAAATAATTCTACCATAAAGACACATGCACACATGTGTTTGTTGCAGCACTATTCACAATAACAAAGACATGGAATCAACTCAAATGCCCATTATTAATGGACTGCATAAAGAAAATGTGGTACATATACACCATGGAATACTATGCAGCCATGAAAAAGAACAAGATGATGTTCTTTACAAGAACATGGATGGAGCTGGAGGCCATTATCCTTAGCAAACTAATGCAGGAACAGGAAACCAAATACTGTATGTTCTCACTTATAAGTGGGAGCTAAATGATGAGAGCACATGGATATATAGAAGAGAACACCATACCCTGGAGCCTGTCAGAGAGTGGATGGTGAGAGGAGGGAGAGGATCAGTAAAAATAACTAATGGGTACTAGGCTTAATGCCTATGCGATGAAATAATCTGTATAACAAATCCCTGTGATGCATGTTTACCTATATAACAAACCTGCACATGAACCCCCCAAATTGAAAGTTTTTAAAAGTATGTGAAATTAAATGTTTTTGTATTATTAAATTTTTAAACAAAGGACTAGAGATCTGCTTTACTAAGAATTAAAAATTCCAATATCATCCCAGACATCATCTATTATTTATTTATTCAAAATAAATCTATCCTAACTTCCGTCTAGAATCAAGTAGTAAGAACAATATTTATGTTTCTTTCTTTTCTTTCTTAAAACAGTGCTTAAATTTGGATACTTCTACCTGACAAAACCCTCTAGAAGACCCATATACAGTGGATACACAAAAGCCAGAACCTTGGCATATGTGGGGATTTCAATGTGTTGGAGCAATTTGGAACATCAGGAACTTTGGGTGGTCTGGATTGAGCCTTGCCCCATCTTGATTCCCAATTTCAGCATGGCCATGACCCTGTTGCTCATTCTGAGTTCTTCTCTAATCAAAAATCACTTGCTGCTGCTTTTTTTTTTTTTCTTTTGGAGTGAAGGGGAAAATGTTTCTCATTGAATATCGGCATGGTAAGAGTTTCTCCAATGTCCATTAAGAGTTCCCAAAGAGAGCCAGGCGTGGTGGCTCACACCTGTAATCCCAGCACGTTTGGAGGCTGAGGCGGGCGGACCACCTCAGGTCAGGAGTTTGAGACCAGCCTGACCAACATAGAGAAACCCTATCTCTACTAAAAATACAAAAATAGCTGGGTGTGGTGGCACATGCCTGCAATCCCAGCTACTTGGGAGGCTGAGGCAGGAGAATCACTTGAACCCAGCAGGTAGAGGTTGAGGTGAGTCAAGATCATGCCATCACCCTCCATCCTGGGCAAAAAGAGTGAAATTCTGCTAAACAACAACAAAAAATTCCCACAGAGGCCAAGTAGTATCTCCAAGGCAAATCTCAAAGGAAGCAGAACTTCTATGTATATAATAATTTCACTTAAGAACAAGGCCTGGTGCAGTGGCTGACGCCTGTAATCCCAGCACTTTGGGAGGCTGAGATGGGAGGATCATGAGGTTAGGAGTTCAAAACTAGCCTGGCCAATATAGTAGGACCCCATCTCTACCAAAAAATACAAAAATTAGCCGCATGTGGTGGCGCATGCCTGTAGGCCCAGCTACTTGGGAGGCAGGAAAGTCGCTGGAAACTGGGGGGTGGAGGTTGCAGTGAGCTGAAATCATGCCACTGCACTCCAGCCTGGGCAACAGAGCTAGACTCTGTCTCAAAAAGAAAAAAAAAAAAAAGGACAAAGAGAGTGTATCCTTTCAGTCATTCAAGGAAAATGTCTCTTCTAGAATTAGTGATTATAGCTCAAGTCAAAAGTATGCATGAAATGGGCAGGCACAGTAAGAATTTCCATGTGTCTATATCTCTTTTTATATTGCCATCTTCTTCTCTAGTCTCCTGAAATTCCTGCTTCTGTGTGCAGGTATCATCTTCATTCTCACTTTCTATGTTGGGTAAGCATCTATATTTCAAAGACAGTACCTCTTATTCTTAAAAGGTGTCACATACCATTATAATAAGTATGATGTGCTTAGTGTTCTAAGAAGATATCAATGCTTCCTGAGGACTGATCTTTGTCTTCTAATTTCAACCACCTGGTGTATCAACATATTAACCAAATTATTGCTAAGTCTCCTAAGGCTAATAAACATTTCTCATCCCCAGGATTTATTTGTTTACAGTGTCTTAAATTACTAGAGATCATAAAGGATAACCCTTCATCTCTCTTATTGCCATGACCTTTCAGAATGAAGAGAGCTATTAAAAAAAAAAACTGCTGCAGCATTTCGAATCTTTATGACAGTGTCTGCCTCCCAGTTTTTCAAAAGCTTGATGCTTTCTTAATTATTTTTTTTTATTTTCTCAAAACTACTCATTTTCAGATCTGCAAAGGTATATACTCTTTCTGTCTCTCTAGATACAACATACCTGCTTCTAGAAGTTAAATAAAATCTAATAATAAATTGAAAGAAATAACTTAGAAAAGGGTGCCTGTTGCTAGGCTCTTCACCTACCATTCTACCCTCATGTACCTCAGAAAGTCAAGTGCAGTGCATTTCCTACCTAGGCTGATGGTCAGACGCAGGCACATTTCATCAAAACAGCACATGATCATTTTGTTCCTGGAACCGTGATGGGTTACCACACTTTACACAATTTTAAAAACAAATAATGGCAGCCTATATAATAATCATGCTCAGTGAATTACTCAAATGATGTGAGTTGTCATTTCTTACTTCGTATGTTAAAAGTTATTGATATCATGGAAAGGCAAGCCACCAAGAAGGAAAACCTTAGACTGATGGGAGACTAAGCTAACCTTTAAAACTGCACCATTCCCTAAATATATATGGGCTTTTGTATTTTGCTTGTTTGCTTATTGGAATTATTACCTCATCGATAAATTTCCCGTTTTAGAGTTCCCTAAAGTTTTCCATCAGATTTCCAGTGTCTCCTATTTCTGCCAGGTGCCTCTGCAGTCTTTTCTGTGTGTTTCCATATGGAGCAAACTCAAGACATGCTTTAGGAAACCATGTCACTCACAAACACAGCACATTATTCAAATTTTCAAAATGAGATATTCATGATTCTAGAGACTCTCACCATGGATACAATTCTTTTTCCACGTTTATAAATATTTTTGAGGTCTTATATGCCATGTGCTGGACTTAACACTTGGGGAAACAGATGAATTAATCATGGAATCTATTCCATCAGCTACATTTTAAAGGAAAAGTTCTATTTAAAATATTTCCATGCTAATCAGCTTGAGATGTTTGTTTTATTTTATTGCCTAGCAATAAATATCTTTCTAAAGGAAATATATTTCTAGAAATATAAGAACTGTCCATTCATTATCAGAAATAAATGACCCCTCAAAATTTTTTATTTCCAAAATAATCCCCAAAGTCCATCATCTGCACTTCTATTAAAGGAATAAATAGCTAGTATGTTTTCTTAAAAGAAAATATGGGTAAGCGAAACAGTTATTTGCAGGAAAGTACAAATATTTTCTATTCTAAATCTCTTCTACTTTCCTGGACCTTCCTGATAGCCCCACTGTGTTCACTAAAGTGAAGGCTCCTCAGGAAAGCTCTCCCAAGGCCTCCCCAGCTCTGACTCTTCCCAGAAATTTTCACCTTTCCCATCTCAACTCAGAGTACTGCAGACCAGTTTGAAGCTGCCTGCTTTGGTTAGAAGGTACCATCTGCGCTAATGAGGCAATAACTTTGAATGTGCAAATTAGTCACACTCTCAAAGAATTTACTTGGAATTTAAAGACACAATTCCTTAAGTGAAAGAACTGATGTAGGTAGGAAATTAAGCCTTCTGTCATATCAGCGAATGAGATATTTGGGGATGAGTGGTCTGTATACAGATTAGATCAGCTTTCAGGGGCCGGAGGATAAGTCTTTTCTCTCTTCCTTCACCTCTCCAATGTCAGGGTCTTTAAACATTATCTCAAGTCCAGTGTCGTTCATAGGCTTTCACCAACCACTTTAGCCTTATAATTATATAGCATGCTTTGAAACCCTGCACTCTAAACTACACAGAGTCTACATTTCATCTCATTCATTCATTCAATAGATACTTATTGAGCCCCTACTATGTGCTAGGTGCTATAATAGGTACTGGAGATACAGGAATAGGCACTGTAATATGTGGTGGAGATTTAATGCTTTAATATATGCCTTTGCGAGCTTTCAGTCAATTAAAACCAATGATCATTAAGTTTATACAAAATTAGAGAATAAGGATCTGTAATTCCAAGATTTGATCACTGTACTTCATCTAAAAATTTATGTTATCATACCACAGTAGAATTAAACAGCCTTGCTAAAGTTTTTACTCACAAATTAAAACATATGTAAGTAGTTGAAAATTAGCCCAAACCAGCTCTAACTTAAATAATGTAAGAAACAATGCATGCAAACTGCTTAGTCCAGTGCCTGTCACATAGTCATCTATCATAGCTTTGGGTGCTGCTTTTATTGTTGAGCTGATTCTCAAATTCCATAATGCTACAGAAATACCTAATAATCATTGTTACCCTGATAGATGATTATCACACTCCGTACCATTGCAGAACTTTATTTCTAAAGGGGGATGATTAGGATAAACTTTAAAAGTTTTAATTAATTTATTCATTTATTTAACAAATATTAAACCATATGCCAGGCATTGGGATATAAAAATAATTGCACCCCTGCCCTAGAGTATATCACAGCCTATTTGGGGAAACATACGAAGAAACACATCATTTACAAAATTAAGTTGTTAAACTGGTTGTCTTCTGTGAGCACATAGAAGAGAGAATACCTATCACTGCTCAGTAAAGAGATAACAAATGAGTTGGTCTCATAGGCATTTTTAGACAGATGGACTAATAAAGGAGTAGAAGAATGAAATAACAAGCTAAGAATGAACATGACTTTTTCAGACAAATGCTAACAGTAAATCTGGAACTCTGGTTACATGTGACTAAGTTGCCTATAAAAATACAGAACCTCTGAAGGCTGGCAGGTGGGAGAGTGTCAGATCATGAAGGCCCATATACTATCCCCAGGGACTTATCTGATAAGCAGTAAAATATAATTGATAAAACTGCTTCTAATATAAAGATATTTCATTCCTTTTCTTCTCAAAAATCAAACCCAAATAATAAGAAACAAAAATATGACTGTCTTCATTAAATCTAGAAACATTTGTAGTGCTGAACTATAGCATATAAAGACAACTCAGAGAGGATTGGCAAATATATGTCATTTTTGAAAAGAGAATATATCATATTTGACCAGAGGATGGCAAATCTAAGTGCCAGCAGAAGAGATTACTAATAACAGGTAGCCGGGTTCACTCTGAGGAGCTCAAGAGATGCCACAGAACTGAGGAAACCAGGTGCTGCAAAAGACAAAAGGGAAGGAGCAGAGCTGAGGACAGATTGTTTAAAGACTGTACAAAAATCTTCCAGACCAGGTGTGGTGGCTCCTGCCTGTAATTCCAGCACTTTGGGAAGCCAAGGCGGGTGGATCACAAGGTCAAGAGTTCAAGACCAGCCTGGTCAACATGGTGAAACCCCATCTCTACTAAAATACAAAAAAAAAAAAAAAATAGCCAAGCACGGTGGTGGGCACCTGTAGTCCCAGCTGCTCAGGAGGCTGAGGCAACAGAATTGCCTGAACCTGGGAGGTGGAGGTTGCAGTAAGCCAAGATCATGCCATTGCATTCAAGCCTCAGCAACAGGGCAAGACGCCATCTCCAAAAAGTTCTGTCCACTATCCCTGAACCACAGGAAAAGGGAGATGTATAGAATTTGAAATGAAGATGTTCCCAACTCTGGGACACCACATATACAGATGAGCAAAAATGCAGCAAGAGCACCATGTGATAATGAGCAATATGAATTGTGGGCCATTCCAGCTCCCTTTGGCTGCCCAGCTACAGAACAAACTTATACCCACCCAAACACTCAGAAGGACATGACCAGGACAGATGGTTGGAGGGTGCTTTTCTGAATAAACTTAGCCAACCTTGGAGAAAATGGTTACAGCTCTTCTTATGGAAGTCTCCAGTGAAAAGCCCACATACTCTGCCAGCCTAGAGCAAAGCCAACCTTTCAGAAAGCCTTGTGTCAACACTCAGAGTGAGACCCTATCTCAAAGAACAAAAAAGCAACTTGAAAAAAATAAAGGTAAAGCAAGGATGAGAAGAAATTATAAACATGATACAATTAATACCTTAGAAAAGTAACAGAAGATCAGATACTATATCAGAAACAAATGAAAGCAGGATATTGTGAAAGAAAGGAAAAAAATGCTCTCAGGAAAATTAAATATAAGAAAGCAAAAATTACAAAGATAAACAAAAATTAGAATATCAGTTCTAATACCCAGAATATCTACTAGAAGGAGTGAAAGAAATGTTTTAGAAAATAGAAGTGGAGAAACAGAAGACTGGGGAGTCCAGGAGATCTAGCTCTCAACAAATAGACATTTCAGAAAAAGAAAAGAGAGAGGAGGTAATAGTGACAATAATCCTTTTTCATATTGAAAGGCACCAGATTATGAAGTTATGCAAGCATAAATATTGTTGTTTCAAGCCAATAAGTATTCGGGACATTTGTTATGTCCCAGTAGATACCTGATACACCCGGCCTACATCATGGTCTATACTCCAGCTGCCAGGGGTAGAAAGTGGCAGTCTTCCATCAAGTGTCATGTAATATATAATTTTCCAGCTATGAAAAAAGGGTTTGCAGCCAGGCATGGTGGCTCATGCCTGTAATCCCAGCACTTTGGGAGGCTAAGGCAGGCGGATCACTTGAGGTCAGAAGTTGGAGACAGCCTGGTCAACATGGTGAAACCCTGCCTCTACTAAAAATACAAAAATTAGCTGGCATGGTGGCACACGCCTATAGTCCCAGCTACTTGTGAGGCTGAGGCAGAATTGCTTGAACCTGGGAGGCAGAGGTTGCAGTGAGCTAAGATCAGGCCGTTGCACTCCAGCCTGGGAGACAGTGAGACTCTGTCTAAAAAGAAAAAAGAAAAAGAAGAGGGTTTGCTTACAATTCTGTGAGTAGGTAACTCGGGCTGGCATCACACACGCAGATACAATCACCTTGCTACTTGACTAAGGCTGAACAGTACGTAATAGCCCATTCACATGTCTGGCATTAGCTCTGGCTCACAGCTAAGCAAGTGTGAGCAGGCCAGCTCTGGCTTCTTTACATGCAGCAGAAAAATTCCTAGCAGCAAAAAGGGGCAAGCTTTAATGCACAATAATTTGTTAAGCTTCTGCTTATAGTAACCCCCTAGCCAAGCAAGTCTCATGGCCAAGCTAAAAGTCAATGTGGGAAGGACTGCACAAAGATAAAATGAGAGGAGGAGTGATTCACTGAGGATATTAGTGTAACAATCTACAATATTAAACCACACAGACAGTGCTACCCAGGACTTTGGATCCAGCGGAGCAACTTAAAGGAGGAAGGACAGTGGAAAATATTTTTTATGTTGGGTTGGCCTTCATAAACACCTTCATCTTAGCATTTATAACTCTTTTCAATTACATATGTATTTATGCATTATTTTTAAATGTCTGTTTCCTGCTCTAGATTGTAAGCTGCACGAAGACAGAGACCATGCCTCTTTTCATCCTACCTCTTTTAGCCTAGGAAGTGGCAAAGTGTATATCCCTTACTATTAAACGAAGGAATGAAGGGAGCAACAAATGTGTCCCCCAGAAACAGGCAGAGTCTAGAGTATAATAGCACCAAAGACAGGGAGAGACCAGAAGGACAAGCTATAGGTTGATGTGAGGAGTAAATCAGGTAATTCATGTATCTCTCACACACACAGAGGTTCAGTAAAAGTATATTACTATGAATATAACAAAACAAAACTGTGAACGCTGATCTTAGATAGCACTTTGCAGTCTGCCCTGTTTGGAAGCTTCTGTAACTATGTGAATGTCCTTGCACCCACACCACAGGTGTTTGATCATAACAGCAGTTCTCAAAGTTCTTGGTCCAGGACCTCTTTACACTTTAAAAACTATTGAGCATTCCAAATAACTTTTGCTTGTGTGTATTTTATCTGTCATTACTTCTCATATTCTATATTTCAACAGAGAACTTTTTAAGTACTTCTTTTTAAAAATAATAACAAGCTTGTGCAATGCAAATACCATATTTTTATTTTTTAAAACTTCATATTTTTCAAAACAAAATAATAGTGAAAAAAATGGCATTAAGATTTTGCAAATCTCTTTAATATATGGCTTAATAAGACAGGAACTAGATTCTCCATTTCCTACTGCACTTACTTCATTAAAATATTATACATCACACAGCCTCTGGAAATTTTTATTAAATATTTGCGAGAAAGTAAAAAAAAAGGCAAATAACACCTTAGTATTATTATGAAAATACTTTTGACTCTGTGAATGTTCTAAAATGGTCTCGGGCATTTGCTGGACATTTGTCAAGTAAAAGTGGTAAAACATTTTCCCCTAAAGTTGGTAACTTCTTCAAAATAATACATACCCAGAGTATTTTCTATTTAGAATTAAAAGAAACAAATTGAACTATTAGGATTTCTTAGTACGAAACAAAATGTCCCTCTTAAAGGTCTGTTAATATTAATAAGTCTATTACTTAGTAAAAGAAAATTGAACTTTCTCAATGGATTTCTCAAATAGAATATGAGCTGTTTTTCTGTACTTTGAGCAACTCTATTAGCTCAGTGATTGATTGCTTATATTCTCTCCCTTCAGCTCCTCTAAAAACTGAAAACAGCTCTATAGACAGCATTCTCTCCTTTATGTACAATAATAATTGCATATTAATTGTAAAATAATAGCTAAAATGTCTTCAGTGTTTCATATGTTCCAGGAATTGTACAGTGTGATTTATTGCATTATTTCTTTTAACACTAAAATCTTTGAAATAGGTATTATTCTTATTATTTTTATAGATAAGAAAACTGAAACCTAGAGGGATTAAGCAACATGCCCAAGGTCACACCCATAGTAAAAAACAACAGAAAAACACTCAAAGTTTTTTACTACTGTTCCACTCAGCTTCCATTTTCATGAGTATAGTAATGGTAATATTTTCTATTATTGTACACTTTAACTGCACAAAGTTTCAATTTAGCTTTAAAATCCTTTTGAATTCTAGTCTGAGAAATTAGCCTTGTTTTGAGAATCTTACCAATGTAAAAGTGTGTACCCCATGGAAACAGACATTTGGACCACAATACATTCCTGCACTGCTCTGATTCCTTCCAAACAATCTCTTCTAGGTCATGCCTGAAGGCACACCATCTCCACTTTCTGTCATTTCTCTGATTATCCTTGTCTCTCCTATTTGAATTGTTCAATGTCACTGCATATAGATTGAAAACCAGACTGACAGTGATGGTGACGAATCTTCCAGTAGCTTGATTGCCAAATCACCAAAGATCTGGGACAATCCTGTAGCATGTATGTCACACCTTTAATCATCTTTTCAAAAATCCTGTCAGAAACAACTTTCTGCAGACCCCTGTGACTTAGAAAATCACCATTCTATAAACTGTACAGAAATGAATACCAGATGTGGCTAGCAGCTATGGGAAATTCAGAAGTGTCAGTTTAATATCCTGGGTGTTGCTGCCCAAACGTGAAAAGTCAATTCTGGTTATAAAACTTTCAGTAGACTGCCACAAATCTCTGAATGTTCTATTCAGTTCAAGTAGAGCAAAGGTAATGGGCCACTGGAGATAAGCAGGGGAAAAATAATAGATCCCATCTCACTAATTGAGAGCTCACTCTTGAAAAGGATAATGATACTAAAAACCCTATTTCCCCCTCCTCATAACCCCTAATTTTAGGGTAGCAAAAATATACATGGGTAATAACACACTGTAGTGTAATCACAGGCAAGTCAGATGGGAATCAGAAATGTTATGTTATATTCTTCCATTATAACCTTATTT
Organism: Callithrix jacchus; assembly: GCF_049354715.1. NCBI lineage: Eukaryota > Metazoa > Chordata > Mammalia > Primates > Cebidae > Callithrix > Callithrix jacchus. The sequence continues at coordinate 54,733,012 of NC_133502.1, forward strand.
ATATCAGATAAAGTCTATAATCTTTACTTCTTAGTTTAAAACTTGGTTGCCAAGCATTTTAATCATCAATAATCTATACTACATATAGGATTATCACTAATTCAACTTTTGAAAAAATTATAATGGAAATAACATTTAAATAATGGAAAAACGTGTTTTTTCCCAGAAACTTTTCTTTAGCTTATTCCATGGAAATTATACATTGCTTTTGTCCGTTGACTCATTTGCTTTATTAACATGATTCCATAGAAAAGAGATTTATTTGAAACCAAAAAAAAATTCAACCATATTATTTTAGCATGAATGCTCCTATAGAACCTAGCTTTCACAAAGAATTTTTTTAATGAGAACATCCACTTCAGTTAAGTGTGATTAATCAAAAGTGCAATCACTGAACTATGTTCATAGTTTTCCAATATAATGCAGTGTTTCAAATAATGCCTACACTGAGTACTTAAAATTCATTTATTTATTACACAATCACTTTATAAGCATCTACTCTGCAGCAAATAGTGTGTCATGCTGTAGTATGAAGACTGATTAGTCTTGGTCCTTTTTCTCAAAGAGTTTGCAGTCATATCTGGTAGACTCATATTTGAAGAATCAAATACAAAATAGAGTAATATGTTATATACTAAATGATCATGTATGGGAACACTGGAAAAGAATCTATGCATAGAGAGATTAGGAGAAGTTTCTAACAAAATAATGTTCTTTTAACCAATTGGTTTGTTTTCATACAAAATAAAGTTTCTTCAACCATATCATTTGACTACTATCCACAAAGACATGTATTAGCAATTAGAACAGCATACCCATTTGAAGAATCTATCCTACAAATCATAATAATGTTGTTGTTGTATTAATTGTTGTTTCTCCCTTTTTAAGAAGCAGCCACTATGAGGTGGGCATTCATGTTTTATCAAACTCAATCTTCACAACACTGTGAGGAGAATGGAAATATCTCCATTTTACAGGTGGGAAAACAACAATGCAATAAAATTGATATGGTTTGGCTATGTCCCCATCCAAATCTCATCTTGAATTGTAGCTCCCATAATTCATATGTGTTGTGGGAGGGACCTAGTGGGAGATAATTGAAACACAGGGGCAGTATCTCCCATACTGGTCTCCAGAGATCTTATGGTTTTGTAAGAGGAAACCACTTTCACTTGGTTCTCAGTCTCTCATTCTCCCTGCAGCCATGTAAGATGTGCCTTTCATCTTCCTCCATGATTGTGAGGCCTCCCCAGCCACATGGAACTGTGGGTTTATTAAATATATTTTTCTCTATAAATTACTCAGTCTTGGGTATGTCTTTATCAGCACTGTGAAAACAGACTAATACAATAAATTGGTACCAAGAGTGGGATACTGATATAAAGATATGTGAAAATGTGAAAGCAACTCTGGAACTGGGTAACAGGCAGAAGTTGGAATACTTTGGAGGAGTCAGAGGAAGACAGGAAAATGTGGGAAAATTCAGAACTTCCTAGAGGCTTGCTGAATGCCTTTAACCAAAATGCTGATAATGATATGGACATTGAAATCCAGGCTGAGGTGGTCTCAGATGGAAATGAGGAACTTTTGGGAAACAGGAGTAAAAGTCACTCTTGCTATGCAAAGAGACTGGCCACATTTTTGCCCCTGCCCTAGAGATTTGTGGAACTTTGAGCTTGAAGGAGATGATTTAGGGTATCTGGAGGAAAAAATTTCTAACCAGTGAAGCATTCAGGATGTGACTTGGGTGCTGTTAAAAGCATTCAGTTTTAAAAGGGAAACAGAGCATAAAAGTTTGGAAAATTTGCAGCCTGACCATGCAATGGAAAAGAAAAATTCATTTTCAGAGAAGAAATTCAAGCCAGCTGCATAAATTTGCATAAGTAACAAGAACCCAAATGTTAATCACCAGGACAATGGGGAAAATGTCTTTAGGGCATTTCAGAGACCTTTAAGGCAGCTTCTCCCATCACAGGCCCAGAGGACTAGGAGGAAAAAATGATTTCATGGGCCAGGCCCAGGGTCCCCTGCTGTGTGCAGCCTAGGGACTTGGTGCACTGAGTCCCAACTGCTCTAGTGATGGCTAAAACAGGCCAAAGTACAGCTCAGGCTGTGGCTTCAGAGGGTGCTTGTCCCATGCCTTGGCAGCTTCCAAGTTGTGTTGAGACTGTAAGTGCACAGAAATCAAGAACTGAGCTTTGAGAACCTTCACCTAGATTTTAGAAGATGTATGGAAAGGCCTGGATGTCCAGGCAAAAGTTGGCTGCAGTGGCAGGGCCCTCATGGAGAACCCATGCTAGGGCAGTGTGGAAGGGAAATATGGGGTTGATACCCCCACTCAGAGTTCCTACTGGGGCACTGCTTAGTAGAACTACGAGGAAAGGCCACTATTTTCCAGACCCTAGAATGGAAGATCCACTAACAGTTTGCACCTTACAACTGGAAAAGCCACAGACACTCAATGCTAGCTTATGAATGCAGCCAGGAGGAAGGATGTACTCTTCAAAGCCGCAGGGGTGGAGCTGCCCAAGATCATGTGAACCCATCTTTTCCATCAGTGTGACCTGGATGTGAGACATGGAGTCAAAGCAGAACATTTTGGAGCTTTAAGATTCAACTGCTCTGCTGGATTTTGGATTTGCATGGGACCTGTGGCCCCTTTGTTTTGGCCAATTTCTCCCATTTGAAATGGCTGTATTTACCCAATGCCTATACCCTCATTATATCTAGGAAGTAACTAACTTGCTTTTGATTTTACAGGCTCATAGGCAGAAGGAACTTGCCTTGTCTCAGATGATACTTTGGACTATGGACTTTTGAGTTAATGTTGAAATGAATTAAGACTTTTAGAAACTGTTGGGAAGGCCTAATTTCTTTGGAAATGTGAAGACATGAGATTTGGGAGGGGCCAGGGTAGAATGATATGGTTTGCCTGTGTCCTCACCCAAATATAATCTTGAACTGTAGTTCCCATAATTCCCATGTGTTGTGGGAGGGACCCTGTGGAAGAAAACTGTGGAGCAGTTTTCCACATACTGTTTTCATGCTAATGAAGAACTCTCACAAGATCTGATGATTTTATAAAGGGTTTCCTATTTGCTTGGTTCTCATTTCCTCTTATCTGCTGCCATGTAAGATGTGCCTTTTGCCTTCCGCCATGATTGTGAGGCCTCCCCAGCCATGTGGAACTGCAAGTTCATTAAATTTCTTTTTCTTTATGAATTACCCAGTCTCAAGTATGTCTTTATCAGCAGCATGAAAACGGACTAACACAGAAACTAAATAATTGACAAAGATTGCTAGTAAGTGCTGTAACTGGGATTGAAACTTATTCCTGAGTTCAAGATTTTCTTGCTCAGCTAGACTACCCAACTAATATGCCCAACAAAGCTATCAGAAATGTGTTCTACAGACATCTGCAAACATGTATTTCAATGATTTCACTAGAAGCAGAGCTGCAATCTCGACACATCACACTTGAGCATCTGAAAAATAATATTGCCTTAGTGAGAAGATTGACAATAGTCTGGAGGCTAATAGTTATGAATGAGATTGAGAAATACTGCAATTATGAGTGTTGCATTTGAAGCCTTACATAATTGACTGCAAAACTGCTTGTTTCCTGGTATGTTCCAGTCATATTTCCTATATGCACATTTTATTATGTTATAATTTGAAATGAATTTATCCTCCAGGCAGGAAAAAGAATAGAATATGCTGTATTGCGATCACCATTACGTGATTATAAAGGGGAAATCCATTGGTCAAGAGATCTATTACAATAGAAAAAGGAATGTTATAAGTTAGATACAGGTAATGTGTGTCTAGAGAGGCAGAAAGGCATTGAAGAGTCTAGGCTCTGGAATCAAATTTCTCATGCTACATCCTGGCCTATACTACATGACTGCTGTCTAATTTGGGGCAAACTTAACTTCTCTGTGCTTAGCTTTATGGTTTACAAAAGAGGAATGATAATAATAACAAAGGGTTGTTACTAGAATGAGTTAATACTTATTAAGGCTTAGAACAGTGCCTGGCTAAAAGTAGTATCCCATAAACATATGCTATCATACTAAAGTACTTTTATAAATACTGCAGCATTATAATGTGGTCTAGCTATCCTTTTCAGAAAGTATATATAATATCAATATAGCCCTTAAAATAGTATGTACATTTGAATTAATTTTGAAGAAAGCACTGCCAATTCTACTTGGCATTCTATTTAAATGGAAAAAAAGAACCTATTTTAGTAAGAATGGACCTCACAGATTACTGCCTTCCATAATAAAAAGTAATAAATGGCTACACTCTATCCACTGTCAATCTGGAAAGATTCTAAACACTCCACTTTGGGTGTGCTGGAGTGGATCCAGTTTTTACTGAATCATTTCTAATTCTCCCACATCTTCAAATTCAGGATAAACATGAAAAAAAATCTGCAATGTGATTGAAGCAAACTCAGTTAAGAAATGTTCTCATTTTAGTATTAGAAACAGACAGGAACAGAGAGAGGAGGAAGCATGCAGTACAGCAAGAAGATTTCATTTTACATTTTATTTCTTCCTCCATTCAGATAAAAGCATGATTTCCAAGGCTCTCTGCTTCTCTGTTCTTATTAATGTTCCTTCTGTCAATGTCCTCAAAGAGGCAATTAACCTCATATTAATACAAAATATTCTCTGAAAGCATGCTTTACTAGCCCTTTTATAGCTATTATGCCCTGGACAGGGACCATGTTCCCCTCCATTCCCTCTTCAATATCTATCAAGACTTTTGCAAGTACTATTAGGGGACAACTTCTCATTAACATTTCCTTTGGCTTCATAATGCTAAATTTAATTTTGCCATGATGCCAATGCACAAAATCAAGACAATGTTTTCCAGGTTCAAAGTTAGTTCCTTATGGGTTTTTTTTTTCTGTTTTGCTTTTTATTTTTCTTCTTTTTTTGAGACAGAATCTTGCTCTGTCACCCAGGCTGGAGTTCAGTAGCACAATCTCGGCTAAGTGCAGTCTCCACATCCCAGGTTCAAGCGATTCTCCTGCCTCAGCCTCCTGAGTAGCTGGAACTACAGGTGCTCACCACCACACCTGGCCAATTTTTGTAATTTTAGTGGAGACATGGTTTCACCATATTTGCCAGGCTGGTCTCGAACTCCTTACCTTGTGATCTGCCTGGCTCGGCCTCCCAAAGTGCTGGGATTACAGGCATGAGCCACCATGCCCAGCCCCTTCTGGTTTTAATAGATATTATTTCCATATTTTCTCAAGGTTCCTAGGCAACTCCCAGGAAAACCTATATGGTTGTTGTTTCTTCCTACAAGTGTGGAGAACTGGATACTATAGTAAGGCCCGGTTAAGCCCAGAAACAGTATGACATTTTCTTCTAAGCCCCTCACATGCCACCGTAATGTCAATTATCAGTCTCAGAAAGCATTTTAGGGAAATATGGTAAGAAAAATGGTCAATTATCAGGAAAATATGCCACACAGAAACTTGGTCACTGACCCCCAAATCTGGCTTCTACAATTGTTTTCTCTCCATTTCTACCAGCTGCTTTAATAATATATTAATATGCTAGTTACTAATCCTCGATATTTACAATGCTTCTAAATCTATAGATGAGATTCGGACTAATTTAATAATAAACCTTTATATTTAGTTCTTTAGGGAGTAAAGAAGAAAAATGGTATGTTATAAAAGAGAACATGGATTTCATTTTTGGCTTTACTACCTATGCACTATGCATCCTTAGATAAGTTATTCAACTGCTCTAAGCTTCAAACTTTTTATTTGCAAAATGTGAATATAATATCTATCTCACAGGAATAATATGATAATAGAATAGACAATGGCCATAGACAATGATTTATAAATGTTAAAGACCTTCTCTCCAAAAGGGAAGAATCCTGACAATTTCCTAAACTTTCTGTGGGAACATTTTAAAAGACATGAGTAATGAGCCAAACACAGTGACCTAAAGGCCTGGTATGCAATGACCCAGAATAAAATTGCATGAATGTAAACTATGTGTTTCTTTTATTTCTCCCACTCTATTCCTTTAAGGAGAAGAGGGACTGTCTGCAAAAATTATGTTAACAAAGTCAAAAAGCATTATTCAAAACCATATTGGAGAAAAACATCTACTGACAAGAGTACATATATTATTGAATGACAAATCACTTTCATAAACAGTCATGTGTCATCATTTTTTTTCTCTTTTGTATCTCTTCCTAACCTCCTAGCCTTCGCTTTTACTTGCCTGGCTTTTGAGTCTCTATGATTCCAGAAGGCCTACTGATCAATTAGAATGTTGTATAGGACTTTCATCCTTCCCTCCTCACTACCTCATCTGACAATACTGTGAGTTCTCAAACCCTTCTTTCTTCACCCCTACTTTTCTCATCCCGTTCTCCATGACCTAGACCCACATCTTACCTAGACATGTGCACTACCTCAATTTCAAACCCATAAAGAACAAGCCCATATTACTCTCCATTTCCTTTCATCTGTTCCCTTCAAAACTATTCACATTATTATGGATGGGGGCAGGAAATGGCATGTTTTTTCAACATAGTTATAATCTGTCCACTCTGTCACCTACCATCCCAGTGACCTGACCACCTGCTGTAAGCTTCCCCAACTCCGCTTACCCCAATCTCAGCATTTCCCTCTAACAGAAAAGGGAATGCATATCATTCCTTTTATTCTTTTTTGATATCCTTTATGTTACCCAGATCTAATCTCTCAAACTCAGACCCCCATATGGCTTCAAAATGTATCTTCTGTCTCTAGTATCCCTTCTTCCGCAAAGACTAAGAGAATGTAACTCAAAATTAATTTTGATGACAGAATTTCTCCTATACAAGAATCCAGCATGATATGGTCTTAATATATGGAAAACCCTAAAGATACCACACACAAAAAATAGAACTAATAAACAAAGTTGCAGGATACAAAGTCAACACACAAAAATCAGTAGCATTTCTATACAACAACAACCTAACTGAAAAGAAATCAAGAAAACAATTCTATTGTGATAGCTATAATAATGAATAAATAATAAATATAAAATAAATTTAACCAAGGAGGTGAAAAACCTATACAATGAAAACTATAAAAAGCTGATGAAAGAAATTGAAGAGGACCCAAATAGAAATATACCCTGTGTTCATGGATTGGAAAAAATAATATTATTAAAATGTCCACACTACCAAAAATGATCTACAAATTCAATGCAATCCCTATCAAAATTTCAATGTTAATTTTCATAGAAATAGAAAAGGTCCTAAAATTCATATGGAACCACAAAAAACCTTGAACAAAGCAATTATAAGCAAAACAAACAAAGCTGGAGGCATCACACTATCTTATTTCAAACTACACTAAAAAGCTTTAGTAATTAAAACAATATGGTACTTGCAAAAATATATGTACACATCGACTAATGTAATAGAATAGAAAGCCCAGAAATGGGTCTATGCATGTATACTCAACTGATTTTTAACACAGGTACCAAAAATACACAATGAAGAAAGGATCATCTGCAATAAATGGTGTTAGAAAAACTAGATATTTACCTGCAAAATAATAAAACTGGACCCATGGAATTGAACCTTAATTATGGGTTCCTCATGCTGTATACAAAAGTCCACTGAAATTAGGTTAAAGACTTCAACATAAGACCGGCCACCATAAAACTACTATAAGAAAACATAGGGGGAAAACTACACAACATTGGTTTGAGCAATATATTTCTTTTTACTTGACCCAAAAGCCCAGGCAACAAAAACAAAAATAGACATGGAATTACATTAAACTAAAAAGCTTCTGCACAGGAAAAGAAATAATAGTGTGAAGAAACAATCTACATATTGAGAGAAAATATTTGCCAGCAATACATCTGAAATGAGGTTAATATCAAAAATATATAAGGAACTCACTCAATAGGAATAAAAAAATGAACAAGAAAGTTGAATAGATTTTTTTTTCAAGAGAACACATACAAATGACCAAAGATACATGAAAAAAATGTTCAACATCACTAATCATTAGGGGAATGCAAATTAAAACCACAGTGAGGTATCATCTCACACCTGTCAGAATGGCTACTATCAAAAAGAAAATAACAAATGTTGGCAAAGATATGGAGAAAAAGAAACTCTTGTATGATGTTGTGGAAATGTAAATTAGTACAGCTATTATGGTTTGGAGCTTCCTCAAAAACTAAAACTAGAACTACCATGTGATTAACAAACTCACTTTTAGAGTTTCTCCAAAAGATTTGACATCAATTTGTCAAAGAGATGTCTGCAATCCAATGTCATTGCAACACTACGCACAATGTCCAAGTCATTTCATATTTCTAAATGTTCACCAGTAGGCGAATGAAGAAAATATGGAATATAAGCACAATAAAATATTATTTGGCCTTTTTAAAAAATGAAATTCTGTCATTTATGACAACACAGATGAACTTACAGAACATTATGCTAAATGAAATAAGCCAGGCACAGAAAGACAGATACTGGATGTTCTCACTTATATGTGCATCCTACAAACATTGATCTTATAGAAGTGGATAATAGAATGATGATTACAGAGGCTGGGGGTGGGGAGAATGATTGTCAAAGATACAAAATCTCAGTTAGCATAATTTTTTATATCAATTCCGCAGTGTGGTACAGTTATTAATACTTTACTGTACATTTCAAAATTGCTAGAAGAATAAATTTCAAATGGTCTCACCACAAGAAAATGAGAAGTATTTAAGAGAATGGATTTGTCGATTCACTTGGTTTAATTATTTCACACTGTATTCATATATTATAATATCGCTCTTTACCCCACAAATATAGATTATCAATTTAAAATGAAATTAAAAAATCAAAAATGTAAACTGCTCAGTCTTCAGATAAAGTATATTCTCCAAATATTTTCATTAAATATACGAAAAGAAAATAAGTGGAAATGGAAGAACTTCGCGGAGAGTGAAACCAAGAGTCCTAAGAGTCATAAAGACCCATAGAGGTGGGGTCCAGTTAAGGAATATCTCCCACCTTCACGTTAGAGGCCCTCACAATACATCCCAATGTGACTTCAGAATTGCTGTAATTAATGTTCCTAGCTAGTGCCTCCCTTTCTTCTCTTTTTCAAATGTATCTTAATAGTTTTCCATGGTTATCCTGTCATTATTCTACTATTGCATATAGAAAGAACATGGGGGTTAAAGGATTGACTTGGTGTTTTTTATATAGGCCTCCAGCTCAAGTGACCCCACACTCAGACCTAATTTGGAGACTGTTATGCAATTCTGGACACTGAGCCTGATTGGGTGATGGGATTGTTGGATTGTTTCTTTCAGAAGAGTGAGTATATTTTGGGTGCAGAAGGGAGATAAATGAATTTTTGTGATTAAGCAAAGGGCTAAGATTGAATTTATTACTGTTTCCAAATATTTTATGCCCCATCTTGTGAAAGAATTATACTTCCCTGTTCTGTTGATGTCAGGCTTTTTCATGTGACTTGCTTGGGCAATAAAATGTGAGTGTAAATAACATGCACCATTGCTGAGAAGCTTTATGAGGCATTGCAAGTTTAACTTCTCTCTTTCTTCCTCTCTGCAATAAGCCCAGTGATTCTCCAGATAGGAGCTGCTTTGTCAGTTTAGTTCCCTGAGTAAAAACATTGTGAAACTGAGCTATAAGCAATGACCCACAATTGACATGTAACATGAGCAAGCGATGAAGCTTTGTTGTTGTAAACCACCATAACTAGGACCGTGAAAGTTAAATGTTACTGTAGTATAGCAGCCTAAGCTGACTGATAGAGGCGAGATCAAAGAATAGTGACCAGTGATCACTGTTCCTGATGCAATGACTCAAGGGACAGTACTATCAGATATATTTTTACCACTTTAGTTCAATAAAAAATTTTAATCATAGAATACTGCATAAATTATTATGCATTCATGTGTAGTTTAGAATGAATGTGATAGGTACTGAGTTTTATATTTGAGAACAGCTGCAAGGAAAAGAATTCCACATGGTACTAGATGAGACCAGAAGAGAATTTTGGACAAGCAATTATTCACTTGGGGAAAAATATCCATTTAATGACAATAGAGTGAGACATAATCTGTGCTCCAATCTGGTAAAATGTTAGAGTTACAATTCTTCCATAACAAATGATAGAATTCCACTGTGACACAAAGAAGACAATAAATGAGCCTTTGACATCACGATTATGTATTTAATAATCTCACTGTGTAAAGGGCAAGCATCCATGAACCAACATGACTTACTTGGAATAGCTACATCGCAAAGCCATTGAATATTCATCACCACATATTTCCAAAGTGCAACCACAAAACTAATCTTTGCAATCCATTCCCAGAGTAGAAGTTTGAACTTGCAATAAACAAGACCCACATATGTAGGTGTCAAAAACATGTAGTGAAAATCCAGTCCAGAGGAGGAAGGGCTATGGGCTAAATCACAAGGAATGCTTCCTCCTCCCCACGTAACATTCAAGTAAAAATAGAAGTAGACTGCATGAATTTCAAGTCTGTCTTAAAAAGAAAACATAATTCCTAAATTCCCCACATGCATATAATTGTAAGAGTCCAGAAAGACAGTCCCACTCTCTTGCCTTGTTAGTGCTGAGAGGGGAAAGAGTTGGGAAGAGTCTGAGATTGTGCTGCTACTGCTATGGATGTGACGACTGTTGCTGCTGTTGCTGCTGCTGCTGCTGCTGCTGCTGCTGCTGCTGCTGCTGCTGCTGTTATTTTAAACCCAGGTCTTTTTTTTTTTCTACGTATTGTTTCATTGAGCCTGAAGGCTTTTTGCTGTGATTGGACAATGGCTAAGCTTAGAAGACAGTGAATAAGAATCAAAGCATGAGTCTGGGTGTGGTGGCTCACACTTGTAATCCCAGCACTTTGGGAGGCCAAGGCTAGTGGATCACCTGAGGTCAGGAGTTCAAGACCAGCCTGACCAACATGGCGAAACCCCATCTCTACTAAAAATACAAAATTAGCCAGCGCTGGTGATGCATGCCTGTAATCTCAGCTACTTGGGAGCCTGAGGCAGGAGAATTGCTTGAACCTGGGAGGTGGAGGTTGCAGTGAGCCTAGATCACACCATTGCACTCAAGCCTGGGCAATAAGAGCAAAACTCCGTCTCAAAAATAATAATAAAATAAAACAAAGAATCAAAGCATGACTTTTAGATTTGAGATTTTATGCCCCCTAAAACTCAACAACATGTCTTGAGAGTTGTGCACTGTGGCTAGAAGGCATGCTTTTGCATATGTAAAATCATTTCAATATTGCTCATGTAACATACCTGAGGACGTGGTAGGTGTTGAAGCTTGTCTCTTGATCAAAATGTGTGCCTCCGGCAAAGAAACTGACAATGAGAAATATAAAAACTGCCAAAATTGGGAAGCACAAAAGAGAACAGCTTTTAATAAATGATGTATAACATTAATTAGCATTTTCTTTTCAGCTTAATATGACTAAGAATGCTATGTTTAACCTACAATATGCAACGGGAATCCCAAATACTATACCCAATTATATTACACATTTAAAGTCAGAAACTATTTTAAAGCATTGTGATAGGAACAATTCCAATTGTTTTAGCTGGTAAAATAGTAGTTACAGACTTAAACAAATAACTAAAAGAGGGAAAATTTCAGAGGTAGGAGGCAATACAAACGTTAGAGACTATGACAAATCAGAAAAAAACACACATCCCAGCTAAAAGGGGCAGCTACCATCAAATTCCTACAAAGTGTTCCCTTTTAGAAAAGTAAGCCCAGAGCAGTCATCTGAGTTTTCAAGAAAAATGATAAATTAGAATTTTATGTGAAATTTATTGATTTTCAAGTGCTACTCACTAATTAAAAAAATAAACCCTGTGAATAGCAACAACTTGTGAGCCCAATAAAACACGTCTGCCGGGCAGATAGGCCAGACCCAAGTGTCCAGTTTCTGGGCTACTATGCTTGATCCTCTCCATTCTCCAGGTATAGCCCTTTCTGAGACACTGAAGGAAAACAGCAATGAAAAGAGAGTTTCTTTTTTTACTTAAAATTCAATTTCAGATCAAAGAAAAGTATACATTTTATCTTCAAGTATCATGACCATAGTGATTCCCCTTTTACAAGTAACATGTTTGTAGTGGGCTGATCTTTTGGGGATATTCTTAAATTTTAACCAGGAACCAAATGTGTAGTTCACAGACGTATCTCCCGGAGAGCCTGATGTGATAGGAAGCACAAAACACGTGGCTAGGATTTAAGAGACAAAGATTCTAAGCCTGACTCGACTGCTGCTGTCCAGAGTGAACAGGTAGGGTTTAACCTTCTAGGACAAAATGAAAGACAGAAATGACTGATTCTCTATTATTTCAGGGTTTCTGTATATTTACTGAGGAATTGCTAATTGGAGATTTGTTGCTAGTGAGGGAGCTTGCCTGGGCTGGGAAAAGCCAGAGTGTAAGATGTATGTCAAAGGATCAACTCAGATTCAACAGTTTCATAGAATCTTGTCAACTCCTGAAGAAATTACAAACCTTGTTGCAATTGAGATTCAATGGAATAAAGGGTGTAAACACCTTAGAGAATGGGATGATGGGACTGATGTAGCTCTCTGCAAATAGCTGAATGACTAACAGGAGATGAAATTTTAACCTTACTTATATAGTCCCAAGAGACAGAATGAGAAACCACGGATAGACTTCATAGGAAGATAAAACTGTCCAAACATTGACTCAAGTAGTTGGTGATGCTAAATTCAGTTCGTTTTCTTCCACCAAAATTACAGTCAATCCTCACTTTCTGAAGATTATGTATTTGCAATTTCACCTACTTGCTAAAACTTATTTGCAACCTCAAAATCAATATTCCTGATGCTTTCAAGGTCAGGGTCATTTGCAAACATGCATGCATGTAGCTGTAAAAAAAAAAAAAATCAGGTCATCTGCTATGAATATTTCCAGCAGAGTTTAAAGAAGTCAGCCCAGACCACTGTCTTCTTGCTTAATCTTTCATATTGTAAACAAGGACCCTTTTACCAGACTATTCTGCATTTTTGTGCCTTTTCTTGGCGATTTCACTGCTTAAAATGGCCCCAATCATAATGGTGAAGTGCTGTCTAGTGTTCTTAAAGACAAGAAGACTGTGATGTGTATTATGGAGAAATACACATCCAATAAACTTCATTGAGACAGGGATTAAAGTACTTTTGGCCATGAATGTGATAGTCACAAATCAACAATATATTTTAAATAAGGTATCTTTAAACAGAAACACACATAAAAGAGTTATATATTGATTGATTGATGGAAGTGTTGTGGCCAGAGGCTCAAGGAAGCTCACTCTGCAACTTCCCTAAAGGCAATGATTCAATATTCGCTAATTCAGTGTGCAAGGCAACTTTGTAGAACATGACTATCCTAAATAATGAGAATTGACTATATCTAAGCAGCAATTTGTTCATTTCTTAAGAATGAGGTCAGGGAAATGCTGTAGACATCAGATCAAAAAGAAGCCAGTGTCCTTTCCAGTCTCAAATTCTAGTATTCAATGAAAAATGGATTCAAATTCCAGAGAAATGATTAGATAATATTTTAAGTCCTTTGAGCTCCTCAAAGCTATAGACTTAGTCAGGGAGTCAATTGTGTCTCAGCTTTCCACTTGTATAGCCTAAAAATTTTAGGAAAAAAATGTCTTCGGTTGCTTCTTGGCTCTAAAGGTCTATTATTCAAGGGAAAAAAAGTTTTCATAACACTCTGCTATTCACTTCTAACATTAAATTCTCTTCCAATTCTTTTTACTCTCCATCCGGTATTTCATCTGTAGAAATTCCCACTTGCTGTTCCTCATTCATAACATTCCTCCTTTTTCAACAAGTTACAGTCTTTAATTTATTGTGTTTGGGAATAAGAGAAAGACACACAAAATTCTCCTTTATATGAAACATCCCATGCGTCTAAAGAAGTCACTAAATCCTTTTTACCTCCCCATGTCACTTTGGCTAATTCTGTTGGTTTTGTTTGTTTTTTGCTTTTTTGTTTTGAGACAGAGTCTCACCCTGTTGCCCAGGCTAGGTAGTGGCACGATCTCAGCTCACTGTAACCTCTGTCTCCAGAGTGCAGGTGAATCTCATGTCTCAGACTCCCAAGTAGCTGGGATTACATTATTTTGTATTTGTAGTAGAAACAGGGTTTTACTATGCTGACCAGGCATGGTCTCGAACTCCTGGCCACAAGTGATCCCACCTACATTAGCATCTCAAACTCCTGGGATTACAAGTATGTGCTACCCACACCGTCACCTTTGCTTATTCTAAAAAACTGGATCCAGAATATTGTAATAGCTGATATGCCATCCACTTATTGTCTTAAACCTTATGGATAAAAAGTTTATAAATATCCTACAGAGGCCAGGCATGGTAGCTTATACCTATAATCCTAGCACTTTGGGAGGCCAAGTTGAATAGATCACTTGGGCCCAGGAGTTTGAGATCAGCCTGAACAACATAATGAGACTTCTTCTCTACAAAAAAAGAAAAGAAAGAAAGAAAATTATTAGCCACATGGTGATGAATTCCTGTGGTCCCAGCTGCTCAGTAGGCTGAGGTGAGAGGATTATTTGAGCCCACAAGTTCAAGGCTGCAGTGAGCCACAACTGGACCACTACACTCCGGCCTGGGCAACTGAGTGAGACTCTGTCTCAAATAAATAAACAACTTTCAGAGTGCCTTCACCAACAGGAAAAAAGCTTTGAGGTAACAGTCTTGTTTTTCTAGAACCCAATTTTTAGGAGTCTCTCAGCCTCCTGAGTGATTTCCTAGAAAAAAAACTCAAAATTACATCTGAGACAATTGTGGTCACTTTTGAATCAATTCATAGCTGGGCTGGCAGCAGTGAGCCATGAATCTGCCTGAACTGGGTAAGCACACAGTCCATCAAGTGATGACGTCTGGGAAGTGGCCAGTCTAGCCATTCTTCCTATTCCTATGAAAGGCAAAAAGAAAAAGAAAAAAAAGAACCAGATCTAAAATCATGTGATTATCTGCATAATTTAAAATCATATATCTCATACAAAAAAATAAACTGGGTTTATAAGTATGAGTAAGTTTAAAGAAAATAAACAATGGACAATAAAGAGACCTTAACTAGAGTGAAAGAAGAAATACAACCAGAATGGTAATACATTATTAGAAGTAAAATAAAATAATACCAACTTGATATGATAATTAAAATAAACCATCTCAAATTGTTGCTGCCATGTTTTTCCACTCTATTCATATCTGAGTAACTTGAGGACAGATAGTATGATTAAATCAACTGGGAACTCCCAAAGGCAGTTACCAGGATGTAGGTACCTCATAAGATTAATTGAATTGACACGTTGTTATTTTGGTTGCTCATATTAGTGTTTTTCAGAAAATTATAACACTCTCAAAGGAAGAAGAGGTTCTCTTAGATTAGAGTATATGAGTATTCCATCTTCAGTGTGTGATATCTTGCCAGGGTAAAGTAGTGGATAGGGTTAAAAACCAAGGCCAAAAATAGTAGTGGCAAGGTAAATAAAGATGTATCACCTTTCTTCTCTAAACTAAGATTTATTGACTTATCTTTAAGTGTGCCCAAGTATATTTGCCTTCACTAAAAATTTGAACAAATTATTAAGAATATTGATAATCTTTTTTAAAATTTATTTATTCTACTTTAAGTTCTGGTGTACATGTGCAGATCGTGCAGGTTTGTTACACAGGTCTACAGGTGCCATGGTAGTTTGCTGCATCAAAAAGACCCCTCCCCGTGTCCACTGTTCCCCTCCCTGTGTCCACTATTCAACACTCAGTTATGGGTGAGAACATGCGGTGTTTGCTTTTTTGTTCTTGTGTCAGTTTGCTAAGAATGATGGTTTCCAGCTTCATCCATGTCCCTGCAAAGGACATGAACTCATTCTTAAAGCTATTCAGATTGAACTCTAGGGCTTACAGCTATAATTATTTTATCATGAAGTCAAACGTGATAGGAAACCTTTATGTTATGCTAACAGACATGAGTGGAATCCAAAAGTATTTATCTCCCATTTCCTCTACATCATCCAAAATTAGGTTGCCTTGCAGCATTAACAAATTATAATGAAATCTTATCATCAGTCAATTGATTTTATTTTAAAAATTAAAAATAGGATACATACATTGCTATTTACATTACAGATTCACCTCAATATGCAAAAAACAAAAACAAATATGGCGAATTTTTGCAGCTCAGGTGACAGGAAAAATGGCAGCAGCCAGGTAGCCCAGCTTCACAAAGACTCTCGGGGTGCTGTAGCTCCTCAGCATCCTTGCTGCCAAGATGTCCAAGAGGAAATTGAGGTCAACTGAAAGGGCAGTGAAGGAAGAGCTCAGAAAAGATGGGTGCACTCTTCAGCTAAACCTGCTCTGGCAAAGGTGGAAACGAAGAAGAAAAAGGCAGCAGGAAAGGATAAATCTTCAGACACAAAAGTGCAAAGGGAAAAGGAGCCAGGTACAGTGGCTCATGTCTATAATCCCAGCACTTTGGGAGGCCAAAGTTGGAGGATCTTTTGAGCTCACGAGTTTGAGACCAGCCTGGGCAACATAGTGAGAGCCTGTCTCCACAATTTTTTTTTTTTTTGTAATTTAGTGGCTCCTGCCCAGCTACTTAAGAGGCTGAAGCAGGAGGATCACTCGAGCCTGGGAGGTTGAGGCTGCAGTGAGCACTGATCAGGCCGCTGTACTCCAGAGCCTGGGCAACAGCATGAGACTATCTCACAAAAACGGGCAATGTGCAAAGGAAACGGGAAGGACAGCAAAGGGAAAACAAGCTAAAGCGGCTAACCGAGAAATGTCTGTGTACTGATGATCAACACAACCAATAAAATCTCAATTATGAAAAAAATTCAAATATTTATCAAATAGCCATGGTACACTACATAAGAGGATAGAAAAACTAGCATATCACAATCCCTACCCTCAAAGAGATTACAGTCTTGTCAGAAATATAAATGATTGAATAATGTGGCACAATATTAGGACTAAGTACTAAGTCAGAGGTAAGCATGGCACGGTGGGGTAGAGAGGGTTGGGTGGGTTCACATGAAGGGAGCATAACCTAGGCTGAGCCAGGATTAGGAATGATTAGAAATGCTTCCTACAGACTGCTGAGATAAATATATTAACATTTATGTATTTCAATTCTGCAAATTTGATAATATCTTGAATGAAGGAGGCTGTGTTGTCATGTAAGTAAGCATCACAGCAATGTTATCTTATAAGACAACTCCTTCAATGCTCCTTGGCTAAACCAACTTTGACCACTTATGGTCTAGGTAATGATGTTAGCCAGAGAGAATATTTCCAAAGTGAAAGTATAAATACTGAAATGTATAACTGATCTTCCATCTAGACTGACAATAAACTCACACTACTAGGTAAGCTGAAGATACCACCCCCATCAAGACAGCTGACCTTTTCTACTGTAAAAAGTTTCATCTGTGTTCTGCTTGTAGACTCAAGGAAGCAAATTGCAGAGCATGCAAGAGAAGCATCAGTCGGAGAAAGAATGAGCTAAAAATTCAGATCAATAATTTCAGATGCTGTCACAGAAGTTGATTTTACATGATAGATACCTTGTGCCTTAAGTGTGATCATATTTAAGTGATCCAGAAAAAAATGCCTGCCATTCATCATCAATAGCCACAAATGTACAAAATTTCTTATTGTCATCTATCCATAATTGGTAAAGATGTTTCCCTTAGAGTTTTTAGCCAAGATTATTTAGACTGACATGTATTATTCATATTTATAGTGACAACATTGTTGATGTTACTGGAAGTTACTGTAAATGTGTCGTACTGGCACTTCCCAGAGATGGGTCCACAGTGCAATGTATGACAATAATATCAATTACTTGTAAAAGAAGTAGTTTAAGGCTTCAGAAATGTCTCCAATGCATATGTGATCCTGAATCAATGGTTCTCAAATTTTGACGTGAATCAAAATTACTTGGAAGGCTAACTAAAACACAAGTTGCTGGGCTCTACACTCCCAGATTTTCTGATTTGGTAGATGTGGAGTGAGGCCTGAGGAGTTACATTTCTCATAAGTTCTCAACTTAGGGTAATGTCATTGGTGTGGAGACCATACTTTGAGATCAGAGGCACTAAAGTAATCCAATTATAAGATATTGTTAACAAATTTAAAATGTAGTCCCTGGAGCATATAGCTGGCCAAACAATTATTTGTAAATTAATAAGTAAATTAACAAATGTATTAGAACGGTATAAAAATAAAGGCATTCACAGGGGTCTTTGGAAAGACAGAAGAGTCAAATAAATTATAATGGAAAAGGCTGTCAGAAAATGTTCTTCAAGTAAGGTAATGCCTGGGTTGTGTTTTGAAAAAAAGAATTGCTAGGTAGGAAAAGAACATTTCAGCCACAGAAAACAGTATGTGCAAACAGTCAGAGATCTGGGTTTAGACTTACTCTCTTCCACTTATTCTAAATATTCATCAGGCTTCTTAGCCCTCTGAGCCCTCAGTAAGATGGATATAATAATAGTCCCTCTACCTCATGGCTCTGTTGTCACAATGACACAAGATAATACATGTAAAGGAGAAAAGCACAATGCCACGTGCACAGTATGTGTTTCACAACTGCTGGCTACTATTACTGATTATTGCTGTTGTTTTCGTTTTTATAAAATCATAAAATTTCATGACCCATACAAAATAGTGTATGTATAAGAGGTCCCATGACGAAAGTGAAGGGAAGATGTGGGGAAGTTAAAGTGAGGATAGAGAGTTATGGGCTCTCAAGATCGCGCCACTACATTCCAGCCTGGCCAACAGAGTAAAGCTGTGACTAAAAGTAAAGAGAGAGAGAGAGTTATGGGCTCTATTTCATGCAGACTTTCATGTGTGCTAAGCTAACTAGTTTGCAAATTATCTAGAACCCTGTAAATTTCCATTGAAGGGTTTAAGGTGATGCAGAATCAGACTTACATTTTAGAAGTAGTATTTATCTGTGTATGTGTATGATAGATGGATTCATAAGGGCTAGAGCAGGGCCAAGAAAACTACAAAAGTTGAGTAAGATGGAGTGAGAGAAGATAACTTGCAAGTTTCCCTTCAATCTAGAAAAAAAAAAACACCTTCAGGGTTTGATCAAATGTATATTTAAATTTACTTATACATACTTAGTTGCTCACACCAATCATGTCCATATACACAGCTACAATAGGAATGCAGAAAGCTGAGTAAAATATATTAAATAGAAGTTATTACAAGTTCATAATCTGAGTAGAAATATCAATATCTTTGTCTTAGAAATAAATCTCTGAAATAAATCATCTCAAAATTGCCAGCAACGAATGAAGTATTTCAAGAATTACTGTCAATGAATGTGAGTAACTGTACTTAAACCGAAAAACGGAACAAATGTAACAGATGTCAGCCTGAACCTACCTACCTGCCCATCCTTTTTGCCTTGCCCCAACCAGCCCCACCCCCACCATCACAATGGATGTCCTTGACTTATGACTTTTTGTGTTTAAATAGCTTGGGCTTTTCTGATTTATATGGGCCACTGCAAACTGAAAAACACCTAGATGACATTCTACTGCAAAGCTTAATCATTTTTGGGTCACAGGTATCTTTGATAATCTGATAAAAGCTATATATAGATAGACGCTCTCTCCAGAGAGGGATTAAGATACAAAATTTGCATTAAGTATAAAATTTCAGGGGATTCACAGTTCCTAAAGGTATATAAATCCCCAGATCTGAAACTGCTGCTGCAGAAAATTGCATGTGTACCCCTTACAGGATAAACTCATGCCCACGGGGGAAGGCAATACAAAAAAATAGAAAAACTTTCCTTATGTAGCTATACCAAAATTCTCTAGGGCAAAGTTATATAAGGTTATAAGAATGACTATAAGGGAAATAAAGTTAGAAAATAAACTTTCCAAATGTGTTTTTTAAGAACAATAAAATTATATACATATCAGTCAACACACCAAGGAAATACCCTACAAAAAAATAGGTAGGGCAAAGCTAAATAGCATGAGTCATAGATAACAGAAATTAGCCAATGAATGTTAATTCTTCCAATTTTTAGAAGGACTGCTACAAAATAAGAGAGCCATAATTACAATCTTCCAGAAAGATTAAAGCGTAAAGACTTTAATCATTAAGGACTCATTTCAAGTTATAGCTATAGTAAGAAGAATATTAGAAAAGAAATTATCATTAGAGGTGATTCTTTTAGGATAAAGTAGAATCACATTTTCTTAGTATAACCAGAACTATTTCTATCAAATAAGTAGAGCACCATTGGAAAAAAAACAAGGTAAGTGCTTATGAAACTGTTCATTAATATTTATTTAGCTGTGTAGCTCATATCACACCTCCCATCCCACCCACAGAACACCTTTCAGATTACCCAGAAGTTGTTCTTAGTTGTTCTTCCTATAGAGAAATGTCTGTGTGTGTACACACATGCGCACACACACAGACACACAAAGACACATTTGAGGGTTTGCCCTCATCCTTTCCCTCCTCCACCTGCAACTTTTCAAGCCACTCCCATAAACATTAAGTAAAATGTGTGCCAGGATTGGCCTCATGTTCCTCCTAGTCTTCATAGGTTAGTGAAATTTTACTGGGTCATGACAAGGAAAGCAAAAGAGAATTTGGTTTTCCAATCAATTTTAAACTAAAGAAAAACATGCAACTGAAACTAAGAGGTTAATTATTTTCACGGATAAAAATAATAATAAAGAAAAACAAGTTATTTAATAGTTGATAGGAATTAGTGTTCTAATACAAATAGTCCTGAAGGTAAGCCATTCAATTTATAGGGCTGTCACATGCATAGGAAAATTAAATTACTTTCCCAATCAACAAATGGCTAAATATAAACTTGCAAATATGTAAATGAAAAGGATATTAATAAAAATATTATCTGTAATCATTGTAAAAGTTCTGAAATACCTTTTTATATATGCAGTTATCTCCCAAATTATAAAAATTCCAAATGACTAACTGTGCTCTTTAATTTTACGGCCTTATAATTCATAATTCTGATTATTTCATTGAAAAAAAAATTAAAGATTCCAATCAATTTTATGTACATTCTAACTCTTCAGCATAAATTCTCCCAACATGATGGAAAATGATCATGAAATAACCAAAATAAAAAACTAATCTGTAGTTGAATCTTCATGAAAAATATTTAGCTATCTTGACATTGTATAAGGAAAGATATTTATTGTGTCAATTTCTAGCTTTTAAATACTAATTACTAAAAACTGATTCATCCTACATAAAGATACCCATTCCTATATTTAAAATTTACTAGCTTGACTTTTCATTACTTTTATTCTAAAATTATAATGACGGTAACAGAATATATTAACATACATTTCTAGTTACGCAATACTGTCCTAAAATCCTCAACAAAAGGAGGAAAAAATAGCTCAATGTATAATATAATCATTTTATTTCAGAGCAAAGTTCAACTCCTGTCTTTTTCAAAGCAAGTAAGTGAAACCGACATGCAGTCTCTGATGTAGTTAGATTCTCATTTGTAGTTAGTTATGCCTTTGAACTCTACCGTTGCCAGAACAGTTACATGGGGAAATTGCTGAATGATTTGCCAAGTGGATAACCAGCAAATGTTTAAGGGGCCAGAGGTAAACTGAATGCTAAGACAAAATGAGCACTTGAAAGGGACTTGTCAATTTGACCCCATAAATCCATAAGTAAAAGAAAAGCTGCTAATTCAGAGCGGGAGCTGAAAAAAGAAAAAGTGGCTTAAATTGCTTTTAAATAAGAAATTCCTCAATGAAAGACAGGTAATGGACATTAAGAAATCCAAATTACTTTACTTTCACTGGTATAAAATTATTAGCCACAGTGTTAAAGGGATGGAGAAGGCCAGTCCAGGAGAGATGGATTTAGGTGTCTCTATCATGAGAGGGTGTGTGTTATGTGTGCTAATCCCAATTCCTGTAAATGCAGGAAGAACTGTTGTACTGAGACATCAGACAGAGCTTCGTTAGTTTACACTAATTGTGAAAAAAAAAGTGCTACTTAATTTTCCTAAAATCACTAAAGTTTCAAAGCCTATCTCTTATCTAAGTCTTTTGGGACATTTTGAATAAATTTGTGTCCACATTAACCAAGCTGCAATTATCTGTGCTATCTTTCCTGGGACTTTTCTGGTTTCAACACATCACTCAAGGGTGGTACAAGAGCTTCTGCTGCACGCACTGTACTGTAATTACAAAGGCAGATCAAAGATCTGTTCCCTAATATTGTTCTTGATGATGTTCAAAGTTTTATTGGTATTTTGAACTTTTTGTTCTTGAAGATGTTCAAAGTATTGTTGGCATTTTGAACTTTTAGTCAAACATGAAACATGGAATTAAAGTCTAAAAATTCATCAAACAATCCCAGTATTCCTTTTCAGGTTAATAATCATACCTCAAAGTCATCATTATATAGTCATATAATCTGGATACTAGAATCTTGAACTTTAATACTTTGCACTTTTTGTAGTGTTCACAGTAATACTCACCTAACAAAAATAATATTTCTGTTATTACCATTGTTATTTATCTAGAAATTTTATGCAATTTGAAATACCAATAGAAAATAATAGTATAAAGAAAAAAGAAATAACAAGTCATTTTCAGCCAAAAATCTGTTAGAATCAATTTAAAAAGTCAGTAAAATGGCAAGCTAAGAGTCAATATATAATAGCATTTCTATATCATAACAATTAGTTAAAGTGTTGTGAAAATTACACTAAAATTATAACGTTGTACCAGACTGAGTGCTAAAATCACTTTGGATCCATTATCTCATACCTATGAGTAGATGTTATTGCTACCTAACATATAGATGAGGAAATTGAAATTTAAGGCAATTAGTTACTCATCTTGATCATTTAGCTGGTAAACAATGCCCCCAAACTATCTGACTTAGTCACTTTACAACTAAACTAACCATGCTGCTTCCTATTCATAACAGCAAAGGTAGATTATAGATAGAAAGATAGGCAGATAAATTTGTTATAGTAGTAACCACAGTAAGAAATGTGTATGCCCAATGTGAAGCAAAATACAACATTTATTTAATCTAAAAACTATAGTTATTTAAGGAGACATACATCATTCCTTGTTGGGAAAAATATAAAATTTTGTATTATTTCAAAATTAATTTTTAAGGATGGCAAGCCCCATAAAATCATTATTATAAAATTTATTGTGTAAATATAATGTATCTAAAGTTTATGTGGAAGTTGAAAGGGATTCATCTAACTAGATATTAAAATATATTATAAAAGTAGATAGACTAATTAAAGTGGAAATATCACAAAATTTAAAAATCAGTTTATTAAACCAGTATGAAATATCATAGCTCAGAACTAGTAGAAACCGTCATATATTAGACATTAATATACAATAAAGAGAGCACCAAAAATCATCAAGTGATTTCTGCTTCCAGAAAAAGATGGAGTTGACATACTTTTATTATTCCTCCTACTAAGCAAAACTTAAAAGCTTGGACACTATATATTCAATAAACTTTGAAAGATTAAATAAGAACTTTGAAAGATTGGGAGAGGAAGGCAGCTTTGCTAGGGACCTTGTAATGCAAAGAACAACACTGCAGTAAGTCCCTGGGTTTTCTTTTTGTCTCATATACACGAAACTTAGAGATAAAGAAGCTAGCAACTCAGAAACACAACTGGCTGAAGACAAAAAAAAAAAAAAACACAGTAACCAAAACATTTTATCTCTAGACAAAGGATGAGGAAGAGGAAGCCTAGCAAAATGGAAAATATGTAGATAATAAATGCTGTATTTCAACAAACAAAAAAAATATGTCTCTACTCATGCCAAGAAGGCCCAGTGGAGAGCTTAGATATCTCCCCTCAACTGGCTATAAAGAGACATTACATTTTCACCCTTAAAGGATAGTGTTAGCAAAAGCTGGGTACAAAGCCGAGCCACTTACCCTAACAAGCTTCCCCTTTTCCTTCTCCTTCAGTATCAGTGGAGACCACATGGGAAACGCAGACTTCTTTCTACTCCCACCTGACAGAAACAAGGGTCCTTTAAGCTCCCCAGTCCAGTATTGTCACAGGAGGCCTAGTAGTCTTTTATTACCTCCTAGCAATAGATGACATACACCCCATGTGGGAAGTAGTAATGAGGCACACCTATCCCTCCTACTTGAGAAAGTAATGTCGGAGACCTAGTGAAGAGCTGGAACTCCCACCCCCACCCAATAGTAATGAACAGCCCTCCTCCACCAGCCATCAGGTGTGAATAGAAACTAGATGTAGAACCTGGACTTTATGCATACCTGGGAGCAATGGAAGGGGAAGTTGCCTGTTCCACTGACAGATCATAGTTAGAGAAAGCAAGGAAAAAAGAGGTTTAACAAAATCCAGTGTTTTATAATGTATAATACTTAAAATCCCCAGATTTCAATTGAAAATCACTTATTATATCAAGAAGCAGGAAGTTCTCAAAGGAATGAAAGAATGTAATCAACAAATGTTAATACTAAGGTGACAGAGCTGTTAGGATGATCTAGCAAAGGCTGTAAAGCAGCCATGATAAAAATTACTCAATAAGCAATTACAAGCATGCTTGAAATGAATAAAAAATAAAAGTCTAAGCTAATACACACATACATACATACATAAATGATATAAAGAAAAACCAAATAGAAATTTTGGAACTGAAAAAATACACTAAGCCAAATAAAAAACCTAGCTGATGAGCTTGACAACTGAATGTAGGGAACAGAGGAAAGAATCAGTGAATTGGAAGAGAGAACAATGGAAATTACCAAACCTGAACAAGAGACTTAAAAAGACTGAAGGTGGGAAAAATGAGCAGAGCTTCAGGGAGATATGAGACTGTAACAACCAATCTTACATTGGTGTCATTGGAATTCTAGCAGGAGATGGAGAAAAGGGACAGGGCTGAAAAGTACTCAAAGAAATAACAGCTGAAAGCTTCTCAAATTTAGTAAAAGATAAAAATTACAGATTCAAGAAGTTGTGAGGCTTTGTAACAGGATAAACACAAGGAAATCTACACAAAAAGTCAAACCTTTGAAAACTAAGACAAAGACTTGAAAGCAGTAAGAGACAAATTGATACCTTATCTCTAGGGGAAAACAGACTAAATGATGGTGGTTTTTTTCACCAGAAACTATGAAAGCCATAAGGAAGGGGTACAGTACTTTTCAAATGCTAAAAGTCAACCCAGAAACCTATACCCTGAAAAAGTATCTTTCAGGAATGAAGAAAAATTCAAGGCATTTTTAGATAAAGGAAAACTAAAACTATTTTTTACCAGCAGAATTACTGTAAGAAATAACCACAGGACGTTCTCTAAACAGAAAAGAAATAATAAAAGAAGGAAACTTTGAACATTTAAAAAGAAGAAAAAACATAGTAAGCAAAAATATGGGCAAATACAATATAGACCTTCCTTCTCCTCTAGAGTTTTCCAAATTCTGTTTGATGGTTGAAGAAAAATACACACATCTCCTGAGGTTCTAAATGTATGCACAGGAAATAATCGTAAACATTTACAGCTGTGACAGGGCAAAGGAATGCAAAGGGAACTAAGGATTCTATATTTCATTTGACCTAGAGGCAAGGGTACAGTGGCTCACGCCTGTCATATCAACAATTTCAGAAACCAAGGCAGGAGGATCACTTGAGCCCAGGAATTTAAAACCAGCCTGGGCAACATAACAAACCCCTCCAACCCATGAAAAAAATTTTTAAATACTCAAGTGAGGTGATACGTGCCTATAGTCCTAGCTACTCAGCAGGCTGAGGCAGGAGGCTCACCTAAGGCCAGATTTCCAGGCTTCCGTGAGCCGAGATTGCACCACAGCATTCCAGCCTGGGCTACAGAGTGAGATCCTGCTTCTGAAAGTAAAAATAAAAATAAAAAACATTTTACCTAATAAAATACCAATACCAGTAGACGGTGAAAACTTTATATATACATATAAATATTTAGAGCAACCGCTAAAAAAAATTTTACCAAGAGATACATCCACAAATAATCTAGATAAATCAAAACAAAATTCTAGGCTGGGCATAGTGCCTCACATCAGTAATCCCAACACTTTGAGAAGCCAAGGTGGGAAGATCACTTGAGCCCAGGAGTTCCAGACCAGCCTTGGCAACATGTTGAAATCCTATCTCTACAAAAAATAGAAAAGTTAGCTGGCATGGTAGCAGGTGCCTGTAGTCCCAGCTACTCTGGAAACTGAGATAGGAGGACTGCTTGAGCTTAGGAGGTCAAGGCTGTAGTGAACCATGATCAGGCCACTGCAGTCCAGCCTGGGTGACAAAGTGAGACCCTCTAACAAAAAAAAATAATAATAAAATAAAAAAAATAAAAAACAGTTTAAACCACAGGAAAGTAGGAAAAAAACAGAAAGAAAAGCAAATATAAAGTGGCAGATTTAGCTCTGACATATCAAAGACTACATCAAATATAAATGGTCTAAATACATCAATTAAAAGACTGTCAGCATGGAATAAAATACAGAAACTACATATTGTCTTTAAGAAACTCACTTTGAAAATATATATATAGGTAGGTTAAAAGTATTAAAAACATACATCATGAAAAGCTTAAAATAAAGCAAGATGGACTATATTAATATCAGAAAAGTAGATTTTTGAAATAAAGGAAATTACAAGTGACAGAGAGGGGCATTACGTAATGATGAAAGGATAAATATATCAAGGTCTATATATCAAAATGTTGCATTGTACCTCAGAAATATATACAAATATTATTTTGCCATTAAAAATAAACATAAAAAAGGATATCAAAAATATTATGAATAATTCTTCACACATTAACATGATATCTTAAATGACACGGAGCAGCTCCACAAAAAACACAAGCTACTACATTCACACAAGTATAAATACCTAATTTGAATAGCCCTAGAACTATTAAGAAAATTGAATTCATAATTTTAAAGTTTCCAAAAAAGAAATATGTTGGCTCAAATGATTTTATTGGATAATTCAAACATTTAAAGAAAAGTTAGGCTGATCCAATGGTAGTGAGTTATCAGAGTTTATTAACATTATCATTAAATTTATTATACAACTCCCCGCTTCTAAATCTGATTGAAAGAAAGAAGAGAAGAAAGAATAAGGAAGAAGAAAGGAGGAGAAAGAAGAGTAGAGAGAAGGAGGGGAGGGAAGGAGGGTGGAGGAGGAGGAGGATAAAGAGAAGGAGGAGGTGGCGGTGATGGTGGCAGCAGCAGCAGCAGCAATTCACATAATCTCTTCCAGAAAATTGAAGATGGAAGACTTTTCAATTCATTTTATAAAACTAGTGTAGTATTGCCCTGATAGAAAACCAGAAAAAGACAGTACAAAGTACAAAAACTATAGACCCTCATTCCTCATGAATATAGACAGAAATGTTCTTAACAAAATGCTAACAAATAGAATCCAGCAATATGTGAAAAGAGTGAGATGCATGACAAAGCAGCGTTTATACCAGGCATACAGGCTGGTTTAAGATTTGAAAATCAGTTTATGCAATCAACATGCTAAAGAAGAAAAACCACATGATTATATTGTTGCCTAAAAAGCATTTGAGAAACTTAAATATTTTTCATCATAAAAACTCTTAGAAAAATACGAATAGAAGAGAATTTTTTAAATTTGATAATAAACATCCACAGAAAATCTTTAGCTAACATTATACTGAATGGTGACAGACTAAATGTTTTCCACTTAAGATCAAGAAAAGGAAGGCTGTCTGCCCTAACTGTTCTTATTCAGTGTAGTGCTGGAGGTTCTAGCTAGTATTACAAGGCAAACAAAGGAGATAAAAGCCCTGCAGATTGAAAAGTAAGAACTAAAACTGCCCTATTTGCAGATGATATTCTTGGCTATGTAAAATATCCTAAGATATCTACAGAAACCTCCCAGAAGTAAAAAGTGAATGAACAAGATCTCAGGATAAAAGATAAGCACGCAAAATCAATTGTATTTTTATATACTCACAATTAATATGTGGATACAACATTAAAAACACATTACTATTTACAACTGCTAAAGATGTGATATGAAAGTGTAAATATGACAAAATATGTACAGGATTTGCATGCTGAAAACTACAAAATGCTGTGGAAGGAAATTAAAAACTTAAATAGGAGAGACATCCCATGTTTCCCCTAAATTGATTTATTGGCTTAATGTAACTCCTGTCAAAATCCCAGCAAGGTTTTTTGTAGATAGAAAGAGTTTATTTCAATATTTATATAGAAAGGAAAAGGAACTAGGGCAGCTAAAAACTATTCTGAAAAAGAAGAATAAAGTCGAAGGAATCTGTCTACCCAATTTTAAGACTTAGATAGGTATAATAACCAATACTGAGTGGTACTGGCAGAGGGAGAGACACATGGATCAATGGAACAGGACAGGGAATCCAGAAATAAACTCACACATATATTTACAACTGATTTTTTACTAAGGTACAAAAGCAATTCAATAAAGGAAATAGAGCTTTTTCAAAAAATAGTACTGAAGCAAATGGACATCTATAAGCAGGGAAAAGGAACCTTGGCTTAATTTTCACATTTGATTTGAAAAATTAACGTCAGCCTTCCTTTCAGCTGGAACCGCCATCTCCTAGTAGTTCACAAAATGAGGAACACAAAGGGAAAGAGGAGAGGACTTGATATATGTTCTCTAGGCCTTTTAGAAAATATGGAGTTGTTCCTTTGGCCACGTATATGTGAAACTATAAGAAAGGTGATATTGTAGACATCAAGGGAATGGGTACGGTTCAAAAAGGAAGGCCTCACAAATATTATGGCCAAACTGGAAGAGTCTACAATGTTACCCAGCATGCTGTTGGCGTTGTTGTAAACAAACAAGTTAAGGGCAAGATTCTTGCCAAGAGAATTAATGTGCATACTGAGCACATCAAGCACTCTAAGAGCTGAGACAGCTGCCTGGACCGTGTGAAGGAAAATGATCAGAAAAAGAAAGAAGCCAAAGAGACAGGTACCTGGGTTCAACTGAAGCACCAGCCTGCTCCAGCCAGAGAAGCACACTGTGTGAGAACCAATGAGAAGGAGCCTGAGCTGCTGGAACCTATCCCTATGAATTCATGGAATAGGTGTTAACAAAATAAAAGACCTCTGGACTGTAAAAAAAAAAAAAAAAAAAAAAAAAAAGAAAGAAAGAAAGAAAGAAAAATTAATTTCAAATGGATCACAGGCTTAAATGTATAAACGTACAAATGTTTTGGAAAACAACATAAGAAAAAAAATCTTTGGATCTAGAATTATGCAAGAAGTCCTTAGATTTGACACTAAAAACCCAATCTATTTAAGATTGCTAAATTTATTTCACAATGAAAAAACTTTGCTCTGTAAAAGGCCTTCTTAAAAAGATGGAAAGACAAATTACAGACTGAGGAAAATATGTGAAAAACATGTATTCACAAAGCACTGGCATCTATAATATATGAAGAACTCTCAAGACTCACTGGTAAAATAGTAAGCAGTCTAATTAGAAATGAATAAAAGATATGAACAGACATTTCACTAAGAGGATATATAAAAGGCAAAGAATCACATGAAAAAATGTTTATCTATCATTAGCCATTAACGAAATACAAAATAAAGCCACAATTAGGTATCACTAGACATCTAGCACAACAAATTAAAAATAGCACCAACACCAAATACTGATGACATTAAAGAGAAACTTGCTCACTCATAAATTGCTTGTGAAAATGCAAAATGGCCAGCCCCTCTGGAATACAGTTTGGCAGTTTATTGGAATTAACATGAAAATACCATACAACCCAGCAATTACACTCTTAGGCATTTATCCCAGATAAAAAAAATATGTTTACAGAAATACCTGTACATGAATATTTACAGCCTTATTCATCACAGCCAAAAAGAAAACAACCCAGATGTTCTTTAGGGTGAATAGTTAAGCATCTGGTTCATCCATACCATGGAGTACTATTCAGCAATACAAAAGAATTAACTATTGATAAACAATTTTGACACATCTCAAGGGCATAGGCTGAGTAAAAAAAAAAAAATGTCAGCTTTAAAAGGTTACATACTACATAATTCTATTTATTTGACATTCTGAAGATTACCAAATTATAGAAATGGGAAAATGATTAGTGGATGCCAAAAAAGGAGTGAGTAGACAGAGGAAGGAAGAGAGAGGAGCTATAAAAAGACAACAGAAAGAATCCTTGTGGTGACCACAATGTTCTGTATCAGTGAAAATAAGCTGGTTCAGATATTCTACTACAATTTTGCAAGAGGAAAAGAACACTGAATGAAAGTGAATAAGGAGTATACAGGATCTTTCTGCAATATTTTTTACAACTGTATATGAAACTGGAATTATCTCTCTTAAAGAAATAATTGAGGAAGTCCCAGATCATTCAATAAATGGTATTGTAACATCTAATTAATAACTTGGACAAAATCATTTTTTTAATCTGAAAAAGAACAGAATTAAATATTTATCAATCTTTTTCAGGGTAGAAGTGTTTTAAGTATTGAAAAGATAGAAGAAATATTTCAAATCTTATATTTCATAAAAGATTAGGATATCTCTATTAAAGCTCAATTAGAAATCACACACATACAGAATAGTTAAGAGTTAATATCAACATCTTAAAATATCTTGCATGAATTATTAAAGAAAACACTAAAGCAGGCTAATGGACAAGCAGGCTAATTATATGGGGGAAAACAATTCACAAGTGAAATACAATTAGTAAACACACAGATGGGAAAAAATGTTCAAACTAGTACTAAAAATATATAAATTTTAAAATCTCAAGGATTTTATTTTTTTTCACCTGTCAAATCAGCTGCATTTTGTTTTTACTTCTGGTTCAGGTAATATCCAACACGAGTAACCCTTGGGTCAAATGGACACTCTGGAAGTTAACCAGAAGGAATATAATTGACACAATCCATCTGAAGAACAATTTTAAAATATCTATCAAGAATTATAAAATATTTCATATAGTCTTGCATAGTAATGGTGCTTCTGGGAGCAATTAAATAAATAATTATTAAATAGTTAGCAATTAAATTATTTATTTAATTTTCTTAAACATGAAAATAAGAAAACCCTGTACAAAGCACTGGTACATAGAGAAACCCTCCAAAAGAGCGTCTGCTGATTCCATTGTGTACCACAACCAGTGCTTGACCGTGGGAAACATTGTTTAGAGATGGAGAATTATGTGCTGTTCCAAAATACAAGGAAAGGGTGAGAGATGGCAGCAACAGCAAAAAGCTATTCCTTACTGTCCTTGGAATGAATTAGATTCTCAGACCTGTCATGCACCAAACAAGGGAGAGGTGGCAAGAAACTGCAATCAACCAGGTATGATAACTACACTGGGTACCCAGAATCCAGAGCTCCACTAAAGAAAGAAAGAAGCCAGGAGAAAGTGTATCCAGTAAAAGGGGTGGGCAAGCTACTCCTGCAGCAGTATGACAAAAGCAGGCTATTTTGAAGTGTGTGAGAACAAAGAAACCAATTGTAAAGAGGATGTGTGTATATCTCCTAGTGTAGATGTGTTTCCAACACTTGTACCAGCTTTCTGTAGTTTCTGTCCACTGCTCGTATCACCCCTACTGCCTTCTGCCTCTGGTAGAATACAGGTACAGTAATCAGAAAACAAGATTCTTAGGAGACAATGCAATGGTATGGTGGAGGCTATAGAATGTTATGGGAGTACCAAGGATAAGCAGCACAGTAACCTGAGAGCTGGCAGGCATATAGTTCAGGAATAGTTAGCCTTCTTATCAGGGAGAGGAAACTGGAAGGACCACACAGTTCCAGCTGTTGGAGGGCTGATGAGAAAATCATGGTCATGCTTATAATATGCATTTGTGAGTAGCTGACATGGCCAAAAAAAATACCATTTTTACACAGGTTGACTTATTTTAAAAATGGAGGAAAGAATTGTGTGCTGGTGCCAGGATTAGGATGAGTTAAGTGATGCCAAATCATGCAAGTATAAAGTTGGATGGTGTCTTTATTTAAAATAAAGTTTGATAATTTTATTCATCACATAGCTTTCTTTCCTTAGTTTTTAACTTATTAGCACATTAAAAACTTGTTTCTCTTGATTGCTTGGTTTTGGGGGACTCCTGTACCTAAAGTGAGTGCCTCCCTCACCTCATTCAGTCTTCTAGCCCAGACCCTATCGTCTGCTGCAAGTGGACCCAGTTGATACATATGGGTCAGGTCACAGGGCAAAGCTAATGGGAATTGTCAAAATAAAGAAAATAAGAAAAGGAAATGGAAGAAAGCCAACAAAGTTGACCTTAACCTTTGAGAAGGAAAGATAATGGGAATATATTTACCAGTTGTGGGATTTCTACCCTCAAAGGCAAAGTTTGACTCACATTTCCTTTTGTTCAGGCTCTAGAAGACAACAGTAAGAATTACCATTTAATGAGTGCTTATAAAATGTGGAGGCTTAGGTTAATCATTATATTTATATCATCATAATTAACTGTCACTTTTGCTTTTTTAAATATGCATTAATAACTCTCAGTTGTACACATTAGAAAACTCAAACTTCCTCAGCTAAGTACATTATCCAAGGTCATGAAGTTGGTAAGTGGAGAGGCATGGTTGAAACCCGTGTGTATTTGAATGCAAAACTCCTCAGCCTTCACCACTGCCCCATACCTACCTACTGATAGAGTCAAGAGAGGATAATCATCAACAGAAGTTGCAGAGAAAGAACAAGTCAAGGCTGATCTATAAAAATACAGTGTTTGCTTCTAAAAATGTTTTTCCCTGTTCTTAAATAGTATACACATAGCACATGTTCCCAAATTGGAAAGAACAAAAGCTTGTTTGAATTTCAATAATTCACAGGCCATGTGTGTTCTTAAAGTTGAGGGACCATCCTGTTACCCAACCACATAGGGAAACATATGCAGAACATAGGCAGAAATAAGTGGAAAGTACTAATGCTCATTCTTACCCTACCCCTATCAGAGGAGACCTAAAATGATTAGTTTAACATCAACTGAAGAGAACATCCCCCAGCCCATCAAAGGCCTCTGAGTACAGACTTGACTGTCTTGGCTGGAGCACCTGTTACTGTGCCAAGCCTAGTGAGAAGAATATAGTACTAGACAGTGAGATTAGGAGACAGTTAAAGCATGCTTTTTACTCTTTGTATATCTCATATATCTGGATGTAATCGTATAGCACATTGGAAACCAAATGAGATCTCCTGAGGCTGACCAAATGAGGTCAATAACTCATCTTAGTCCCCAAAGACATTTGTTTTTTGCTCTTCTATCTATAACATAAAGGCAATGCATCACAGAATTCTGAATAAAGCTATCAGAGTTGCATATCTCCACAGTGCCACAGGGAATTATTCAAAACGATTTGTTAGAAATAGCAAGATAACAATAGTTGGTCCAAAAGCACTCTGGTTTGTAGGGAAGAACTTTAACTCACATCAGAATTTAGATTAATCATAATGTTAATTTTAATATAAAAAGGCTTAGACAACCCACAATGAAAAGACAAGAACATGACCTTTATATTGTTTCAGTTTGAACATTTTATTTATACAATAATCCTACTAAGAGGTTAACCACTCATAATTCTTTGTTTTAGTAGTGAATTATAAGAGCTTAGTAAACATCATTATCATAACTATAATACCAATCTTTAAATTTCCAAAAAGCAAATATACTAGATGGAGTTCTATATATTTCACCTAAATCTTACTAAAAGGTGACTATCAATTCCTGACAAGGCAATTCTCTTTTCAATAAGATTACACTTAAAGAAGGATTTTCTTCTTACTCTTGAGCAAAAGAATTGGAAAAAGATAAGCAAAAAGACATACCACAGTTACCGTGGGGTAGTACTTAATTCAGGCTCACCCCAACCCCTCCGCAGAGAAATCCGAAGTGGCAGGGATGTCAAAAAATTTAAAATAGACATTTTAAAGGTGGTGTTCCATACACAAAATGCAAATTGTAGTCAATATTCAGAGTAAGTCATCGTTTATGTAGGCCTAGATGCAATCTGCTGTACCTCATAGTTCATAGACATGACTAGCAAGGGACCCTGCATAGGGAAGTAACAACCTGGGTGGCTGAAGTCTGTAACCCCAAGGACCACTGTTCCCAGTGCAGTCATTTCAAACAGCAACCCTTGGAGTGGGCAGAGAGCATCCTGTACAGCTGTCTGCCAAGACCCTGGACACACTGATATCAGAAAATCAAACTACATGTTACAAGCACAGCATTTCAAAACAAAGCTACTTCTATTTTAGAAATAGCTTGAGTCACGTATTCCAAGCCTGGCAAGTAGAACAATAAAGCAAACTCACTTAGTTCAAATCAGTGTAGGAACATTTCGCTTCTTTCAGAACTATCAATAGTACTTACCTTAAAACTGTGCTTTCGGGCAGCTTCGATGGCTGAGGTCTGTCCAGTTTGGTTTCTGTTGATCTTTCATCTCTGCTTAAACTCCCACTTGTACCATATCCACCCCATCACCTGATATTATGCTCAACCCAATTTAACAACTCTCTTGGCTCAGAACCCAGCCCAAACTAGACCCCACTCTGAGCTGCCTGAGACAAGCCGAACAGGAGAGAAAGGAGACAAAGATTAAATACTAAATTCATTCTTTAGAGGTGGTTGAGATATAGAGTAAAAATGGCCTTTTACATTTGTTATTCAATAGATTCCAATTTACTTTGGTTTTTACTTAAATACTTGTATTTTAAGGAAAGGGAGACAGAAATTACCAATGCATTTTCTCATCCAAGAGTGCAGATGTGGGCAGGCAATAATAGTATTACACAGTGAGAAAGCTTCAAAAGGAAATCAAATTCCAGAGGAATTCTTGTAACTGATGCTACATAGGATTATTCTGGGGAGCCTAAAGCAAGGGTACTATAAGGAGAATGAAAAGTACAAGGTAAACCTGGAAGTAAACATTTAGGTACAACTCACCAGAAATTCCCTGAAAAGATTTGAATCTTGTTTTCCTCTCTCAGCACTGACACTTGTCTTTGCCATCCAAATTCTGATCTGAAAATTTTACAACCAAGGTTTAGTCCTTGAACTTCATATCTGCTCATCTTGGGGTGGTTTGCAAGACCTGCTTATATGATCATCCATCAGCAGATGTGTTGGTCTACACTGCAGCCTCTGCTCAGGATGGTCTCCTAATAAACCTGACAGGCCCTCAGATTCTGAATACTGTTATATGCTTCTCTTTCTGGTATTTCTCTTATTTTGTACTTCTCAAATAACAGCCCTGGCTTCCTGATGGAATTGCTGTATCCATACCAATACAAGGTTCTTCCCCCTCCCCCCACCACTAGACTATATTTAAAATAAATTGTTCACCCTCAACCGCTGCCAAAGTAACAATGATAGGATAGGAGTTTCCCTGCTTCCTGGAGCTCTCTGAAGAAGTTAGAGCCACTGAAACACTGAGAGGATTTGAAAGCATTAACATGTATTTCTTTCTTTCTCACTTAGTTCAAATGGACTGAAAGAAAAAGAACATTTATGTCTATGACTACTTCAGGTAAAGCCTCAAATCCTCTGCTTTCTCTAGTTTGCACTTTTGTTTGAAAAAGCATACTATCTTTCATCAAGAAACCCGTCAGGGCTTTAGAGCTCTTCAGTCCTTGTAAGCAATCCCAACATGATTTAATGCCATTTTCTGGTTCTGTTCTTCACCTCTCTAGCAATTCAGAATGGATTATAAAGAGTCTACTTTTATTTCTAGGCTTCCAATTGCTTCACAATATGTGTTTAAAACAAACCAAAATTATCCCAATGCTACAAAATTGTTTTTGTATTTCTATATAGGCCTGGAAGAAATCTCCAGGATCCATCCAGGCAATTTCCTGGCCACAAAGTGAAACCACAGTATAACCTTCCCAGATAAATAATTGTTTCTCCTTTGTAAAGAGACTCACAAAAGTGGAGATTCCACAGTCTTCTTCAGTTACTTCAAATGTTAACATCCCTCAGTGTTGGCAAATGTTTTCTGATCTGTAAAGTCTCATGTTCTAATTAAACCTGTTCTGTTTGTTTCTCAATGGAGAGATGTATCAGATAAATATTCATTTTTAATTCAAAGCAGCAGTAATCATTTATTGAGCAACTCCTATGTGTAAGCACCAGAGATAATGAAATGAAAGATATAATCCAAGCCCTCAAGAAATTTGAAATCTAGTGAAAAAAACAGACATTTATACATTATAATAATGTTACCAGAGAGGCTGGCTAATATTTCAAAATATTTAAACACTACAATATGGGCACCAACCTATCAAAATGAAGACTTACGGTAGGACCAGGAGAAGGATCTGAAGGATGCTCTGTAAATGCTGCAATTAAGCATCATGGGAAAATCGAAAGAGTGTGGGCGACAGCAGTGATGACCTGTGAACAGAGGACGTAGCTCTGACTATTTTGCAAGGACTACCTTGCGAGTGATATTTTAAAATTTCAATATTTTGTAACTAGTTTGGTTATACTGATGCATAAGAACTGAGTACTAGCTTCACATAAGAATCACTCTTAAAAGTAACAATGCTTAAGTCAGCACTAGCATAGTTCAGGGGTAACCACTGAAGATTTTCTGTGACTGTCCTTAATGCTGCTCATCTAATATTCTGGTTTTCCTTCTTCCAAATACATCATACAATTGCGCATTCTGTTCTTTTGAGGCAAAAGAGAATTTTGTGATTTGCTTTGGCCAGGGAAACATAAGCAGAAGTGATGTGAAAATGGTAGAAGACTTTAAGAGCCACTAAAGGGTTGGCTTAGGTTGTAAGAAGAAAGGAGCGCTGACTACTGTAAGCAGAAGAACAGTAACAAGAAATGGAAGTGAAAGTATCAGAACAACTGATAGAATGATAAGAAGCAATGTGTTAAAGAGGTAGGCATAATTCCATCATAAAGTAGCCATATGGGATGCCAAGGAAAACAGACTTTACCTCACAGTTAGCAGGGATGTAATGACCAGAGGACCCTAACTCTCCTCTCAACTTGACTAACTTTAGACAAGTTTCTTTTTGACTTTAGGCCAGTGACCTCTCTTTCTTGGGGCATTTACTTTGGAAATCTTGCAATTATAAATTTTTTCTCTGATCCTTGAGATATAAATCTTATAAGCCGGAAATGTTTTTCTCAAGGACCTGGGAGCCATCCCTTTTAAATGTGATTATTAAGAGATCATTGCCCCTCTATCTTCCAGTCTCTGTGGGAGGGTAGATCTTAACTTCAAGCAAGTATTGATCAGCAAACATGGATGGCCTAACCACACAGATTAACCTCCTCCTAATATACTCCAGTACTTTTTGACTAGCACTCTTAGATATAAACCCATATAAGTGCTAGTACATTTCCTGCCTTTTGTTTTATCTGATTTCAATCTATCTCCTCTATGGCAATAGCCTTGAATAAAATCTTCCTTGCCCATTTAACTTGTCTGGTGCAATTTTTTTAAATAGTAACAATACAAGTAAGGAGGTAATCCAGCAATCCAGGTAACTAATATATTAACATGACAGGATAACTAGTGAGGGTCAGAGAAAGTAATCATGGAGGTGGCTCTACATGTCTTAGAATGATGCTATCTTTTGAAATGGGGAATCAGCAAAAGAATGCTGCAAAGGCAAATCAGCTATGATGCCAATGGAATTCCAGCTTCAGGGCCTCTCATTTCTTCTTTCCCTTCCAAGGCCCAAGTAGGAACCAAGCAAAACGCTACTTCTTTAAAAACTCTGCAAAAATAAGCTATTTGAAGTGTATTTGGTAAGAATACTTTCCAGTTTCTTCCCACTATAACTTTTCCTATGTAATATTTTTTCTTGTGTCAGATTGCATTGATGTGAGCATTTGTGGGTCCCCTGTGAAAGGAAGCTAGGTTGGGGAGATACTCCTATTTTCAGCTTAGAAAAAATTTTGGAACATTTCAGTAAGATTAACAGACTCCTGATTTGCATTTATATAAACTGTACCTATTCTTTAATTTTTTTAATGTGATTAAAAATAATGAATATAAAACAAAACAGATAAAGTTTATCAGTGAAATAAATATATATTATTTTGATATTAAAAATGGAAAGAACATTTTAGCAGAAAACAAGTAGATCATACCAAAACATAAATGTAGTAGGAGGAAAAGATAAAGTGCAAATAGAAGTAATAAATAGGCTTTATTTTATAAACAAGTTAATGAAATAGAGTGCCTCATATAAATACATTGGAAAAGGATTTAAATTTATGGCTGATTTGACATGATATACTGCTATTGATGAAGATAATATAAAACTCATAAACATTAAAATAGATATTGACAAAAAGCCAGCTAATAAGTATCATTAATTCAGAGTATTTAAGATTAATCACTGCATCCGGGTGTGATAGTTCATTCCCGTAATCCCAGTACTTTGGGAGGCTGAGGCAGGTAAATGATGAGGTCAGGAGTTCAAGGCCAGCCTGGCCAACCTGGTAAAACCCAGTCTCTACTAAAAATACAAAATTAGCTGGGCATAGTGTCACATACCTGTAATCTCAGCTACTCAGGAGGTTGAAACAGGAGAATTGCTTAAACCCAAGAGTCAGAGCCTGCAGTAAGTCAAGAAAATGCCACTGTACTCCAGCACGGGCAACAGAGTGAGACTGTCTCAAAAAAAAAAAAAAAAATTAATCACTGCATAAATCAACTTGAAATGTTCTGAAATCTGAAAATTTACATATGAATAAGTTTGAGAGTGGTTTTCAAACTGTGTCAACAATGTTGAAAATACACAATATTTCCAGTAACAATTGAAACCAATCAAAAATGAAAAGATTGAATTATGTTTCTGTTCTCTATTGAAAAAGATATAACAAAATCATTGTCTTACTTAAAAAGGCACCAATATGGGGGAGGACTCAAGATGGCGCTGTGAGAACAACCCAGGATTGAAGCTCTCGCTGGACGCACGGAAAGGGTGAGTCGGGGAAGCATTTCCAGACGGATCTTAGTTGCCCACAGAACGGGGAAACCCCCAGGTATAAAAGAGACGCGGGACGCCAGGCAGAGGTCTCCGCTGGCGTAGCCGGCAGCCGGTGCGGCTCCGGCCTGCCGGAGCGGAGAGGCGCTCCACAGCGCTCCATACAAAAGCGCACTGTTACAGGTGCCCTGTTGAACCAGCAAACTAAGACCCCAGAGGGCTGAACTTGAGACTGAACGGGTCTTGAACTGTGACCCAGCCCAGGAAATCCTGGGGACTCAGCATTTGGGGGAGTGCAGTGCAACAAACAAAACGGCGATTCCAAACGCTCCTGGTGAATAGGTTGTTTTTTTAAAGCGCAGCTCCGTGGGAAAGGGGCGTCAGCCATTACCGAGACAATCAGCCCCTACTGAGGTACACGCCCATTGCTGAAGCAGCCTGCCGCTGCCGAGGCAACCCGGTACAACAGAGAGACTCCGCAGCAGGGTGTAGCCCATGGCAACAGGGCGGAGACCACAGCAGAAGGGCGGAGCCAGCAGGAAAAGGGCAAACCTCACAACAGCAGGGCGGAGCCTCAACAGGCAAAAAGTGACTAGACTGCCTCCTAGCTGGGCAGGACAGTGAGGCGGACACTCACAAGGAGAGCCCCAACCCCCCCCCCAGACAGAGCATCTGAGGGAAAAAAAGGGGTTTTCTTACGAGTTAGGTTGCAGCAGAACTAAACGTAGCAGCCTAGCAGCCCTGAATGAACAACAGAGCTCACAGCTCAGCACTTGAGCTCCTACAGACTGTCTCCTCAAGCAACTCCCTGACCCCTCTATATCCATAAGACTGACAATCGGCAGACATCATCCTGGGACAAACATAGCAGAAAAAGAAACTGGTAGCATCCCTCGCTGTTCCGCAGCTGCTACAGGTGCACCCCAGACAAGCAGGGCCTGGAGTGGACCTCAGCAATCGTACAGCGAAGGGGCTAGACTGGTAGAAGGAAAACCAAGTAACAGAAATACTCCATCATCAACAATCTGGGTGTCCACTCAGAGACCCAATCGAAAAGTCACCAACTACACAGACGACAGGTGGATAAATCCACAAAGATGGGAAGAAACCAGCACAAAAAGGAGGAAAACACCCGAAACCAGAACACCTCGCCACATAGAAAGGACCAAAACTCCTCACCAGCAAGGGAACAAAGCTGGACGGAGAATGACTGTGACGAAATGACAGAATTGGACTTCAGAAGGTAGATAATGAGAAACTTTTGTGAGCTAAAAGAACATGTTTTAAATCAACGTAAAGAAACTAAGAACCTTGAAAAAAGATTTGAGGAAATGATAACAAGAATGGATACCTTAGACAGGAATATGAATGAATTAAAGGAGCTGAAAAACACAATACAAAAACTTCACGAAGCATGCACAACTTTCAATAGACGAATTGATCAAGCAGAAGAAAGAATATCTGAAGTCGAGGATCAACTCACTGAAATAAAACGAGAAGCCAAGATCAGAGAAAAAAGCGCAAAAAGGAATGAACAAAGTCTCCAAGAAATGTAGGACTATGTGAAGAGACATAATCTACATTTGATAGGCGTACCAGAATGTGATGAAGAGAATGAATCCAAGCTGGAAAATACTCTGCAAAACATTATCCAGGAAAATTTCCCCCACCTAGCAAGACAGGCCAACACTCAAATGTAGGAAATGAAGAGAACACCACAGAGATATTCCGCAAGAAGAGCAACCCCACTGCACATAATTGTCAGATTCAACAAGGTTGAAATAAAGGAGA
The DNA here is from genome assembly GCF_049354715.1 of Callithrix jacchus. Lineage (NCBI taxonomy): Eukaryota > Metazoa > Chordata > Mammalia > Primates > Cebidae > Callithrix > Callithrix jacchus. The sequence continues at coordinate 54,773,954 of NC_133502.1, forward strand.
AAATACTAAGGGCAGCCAGAGAGAAAGGTCGGGTCACCCACAAAGGGAAGCCCATCAGACTCAGAGCAGATCTCTCAGCAGAAACCCTACAAGCCAGAAGAGAGTGGGGGCCAATATTCAACATCCTTAAAGAAAAGAACTTTCAACCCAGAATTTCATATACAGCCAAACTGAGCTTAAAAAGTGAAGGATAAATAAAATCCTTTGCAAACAAGCAAGCACTCAGAGATTTTGTCACCACCAGCCCTGCTTTACAAGAGCACCTGAAAGAGGCACTACACATAGAAAGGAACCACCAGTACCAGCCATTCCAAAATCACACTAAATGCTAAAGAGCATCAACATAATGAAGAATCTACAACAACTAACGGGCAAAACAGCCAGCTAGCATCAAAATGGCAGTGTCAAATTCACACATAACAATATTAACCCTAAATGTAAATGGACTAAATGCACCAATCAAAAGACACAGACTGGCAAATTGGATAAAAAGCCAAAACCCAGCAGTGTGCTGTATCCAGGAAACCCATCTCACATGCAAGGATACACAAAGGCTCAAAATAAAGGGATGGAGGAAGATTTACCAAGCAAATAGAGAGCAAAAGAAAGCAGGAGTTGCAATCCTCATCTCTGATAAAATAGACTTTAAAGCAACAAAGATCAAAAGAGACAAAGAAGGCCATTACATAATGGTAAAAGGATCGATACAACAAGAAGAGCTAACGATCCTAAACATATATGGACCCAATGCAGGAGCACCCAGATACATAAGGCAAGTTCTTAACGAATTACAAAGAGACTTACACTCCCACACAATAATAGTGGGAGACTTTAACACTCCACTGTCAATATTAGACAGATCAACCAGACAGAAAATCAACAAGGATATCCAGGGCTTGAACTCCGACCTGAAGCAAGCAAACCTGATAGACATTTACAGAACTCTCCACCACAAATCCACAGAATATACATTCTTCTCAGCACCACATCATACCTACTCTAAAATTGACCACATAATTGGAAGTAAAGCACTGCTCAACAAATGCAAAACAACTGAAATCATAACAAACAGCCTCTCAGACCATAGTGCAATCAAGTTAGAACTCAGAATTCAGAAACCAACCCAGAACCTCACAGCTTCATGGAAACTGAACAACTGGCTCTTGAATGTTGACTGGGTAAACAACGGAATGAAGGCAGAAATAAAGAAGTTCTTTGAAACCAATGAGAACGAAGACACAACATGCCAGAACCTCTGGGACACATTTAAAGCAGTCTCTAGAGGAAAGTATATAGCAATAAGTGCCCATATGAGGAGAATGGAGAGATCCAAAATTGACACCCTATCGTCAAAATTGAAAGAGCTAGAGGAGCAAGATCAAAAAAACTCAAAACCCAGCAGAAGACAAGAAATAACTAAGATCAGAGCTGAACTGAAGGAGATTGAGACACGAAAAACCCTTCAAAAAATCAATAAATCCAAGAGCTGGTTTTTTGAAAAGATCAACAAAATAGACAGACCGCTAGCCAGATTGATTAAAAAGAAAAGAGAGAACAACCAAATAGATGCAATAAAAAATGATAAAGGGGAAATCACCACAGATTCCACAGAAATTCAAACCATCATCAGAGAATATTACACACAACTCTATGCACATAAACTAGTAAACCTGGAAGAAATAGATAAATTCCTGGACTCCTGTGTCCTCCCAAGCCTAAACCAGGAGGAAGCTGAAACTATGAATAGACCAATAACAAGGTCAGAAGTCGAGGCAGCAATTAAGAGCCTACCACACATAAAAAGCCCAGGTCCAGATGGGTTCACAGCCGAATTCTACCAGACACACAAAGAGGAGCTGGTACCATTTCTTCTGAAACTATTCCAAATAATCCACAAAGAAGGAATTCTACCCAAATCATTCTACGAGACCAATATCATCCTGATACCAAAACCTGGCAGAGACCCAACAAGAAAAGAAAACTTCAGGCCAATATCCATGATGAACATAGATGCAAAAATATTCAATAAAATATTGGCAAGCTGATTGCAACAGCAAATCAAAAAACTTATTCATCATGATCAAGTAGGATTCATCCCGGGGATGCAAGGCTGGTTCAACATACGCAAGTCTATCAACGTAATTCACCACATAAACAGAACCAAAAACAAAAACCACATGATTATCTCAATTGACGCAGAGAAGGCATTTGACAAAATTCAACAGCCCTTTATGCTAAAAACCCTCAATAAACTCGGTATCAATGCAGCGTATCTCAAAGGAATAAAAGTTATTTATGACAAACCAACAGCCAATATCATACTGAATGGGCAAAAACTGGAAGCATTCCCTTTGAAATCCGGCACTAGACAAGGATGCCCTCTTTCACCACTCCTGTTCAATATAGTACTGGAAGTTCTAGCCAGAGCAATCAGGCAAGAAAAAGAAATAAAGGGTATTCAAATAGGAAAGGTGGAAGCCAAATTATCTCTATTTGCAGACGACATGATAATATACCTGGAAGACCCCATCACCTCAGCCCAAAAACTCCTGAAACTGATAAGCAATTTCAGCAAAGTCTCAGGATATAAAATCAATGTGCAAAAATCACAAGCCTTCCTCTACACCAATAACAGACTAAAAGAGAGCCAAATCAAGAACGAACTGCCATTCACTATTGCTACAAAAAGAATAAAATACCTTGGAATACAATTCACAAGGAACGTAAGGGACCTCTTCAGGGAAAACTACAAACCACTGCTCAACGAAATCAGAGAGGACACAAACAGATGGAGAAACATTCCATGTTCATGGTTAGGAAGAATTAATATCATGAAAATGGCTATACTGCCCAAAGTAATTTACAGAATCAACGCTATCCCCATCAAGCTACCATTGACTTTCTTCACAGAACTGGAAAAAACCACCATGAACTTCATATGGAACCAAAAGAGAGCCCGCATAGCCAAGTCAATTCTAAGCAAAAAGAACACAGCGGGGGGCATCACACTACCGGATTTCAAACTATACTACAAGGCTACAGTAATCAAAACAGCATGGTACTGATACCAAAACAGAGATATAGATCAATGGAACAGAACAGAGGCATCAGAGGCAACACAACATAGCTATAACCATACAATCTTTGATAAACCTGACAAAAACAAGCAATGGGGAAAGGATTCCCTGTTCAACAAATGGTGTTGGGAAAACTGGCTAGCCATGTGTAGAAAGCAGAAACTAAACCCCTTCCTGACACCTTACACCAAAATTAACTCCAGATGGATTAAAGACTTAAACATAAGAACCGGCACCATAAAAACCCTAGAAGGAAATCTAGGCAAAACCATCCAGGACATAGGAGTAGGCAAGGACTTCATGAACAAAACACCAAAAGCATTGGCAACAAAAGCCAAAATAGACAAATGGGACCTAATGAAACTCCACAGCTTCTGCACAGCAAAAGAAAAAGTCTCTAGTGTGAATCGGCAACCAACAGAATGGGAAAAAATTTTCGCAGTCTACCCATCTGACAAAGGGCTGATATCCAGAATTTACAAACAACTCAAACAGATTTACAGGAAAAAAACAAACAAGCCCATTCAAAAGTGGGCAAAGGATATGAACAGACACTTTACGAAAGAAGACATATATGAGGCCAACAATCATATGAAAAAATGCTCATCGTCACTGGTCATCAGAAAGATGCAAATCAAAACCACATTGAGATACCATCTCACGCCAGTTAGAATGGCGATCATTAAAAAATCTGGAGACAACAGATGCTGGAGAGGATGTGGAGAAAAAGGAACACTTTTACACTGTTGGTGGGAGTGTAAATTAGTCCAACCATTGTGGAAGACGGTGTGGCAATTCCTCAAGGCCTTAGAAATAGAAATCCCATTTGACCCAGCAATCCCATTACTGGGTATATATCCAAAGGACTATAAATCGTTCTACTACAAGGACACATGCACACGAATGTTCATTGCAGCACTGTTTACAATAGCAAAGACCTGGAATCAACCCAAATGCCCATCGATGATAGACTGGATTGGGAAAATGTGGCACATATACACCATGGAATATTATGCAGCAATCAGAAATGATGAGTTCATGTCGTTTACAGGGACATGGATTAATCTGGAGAACGTCATTCTCAGCAAACTGACACAAGAACAGAAAATGAAACACCGTATATTCTCACTCATAGGCGGGTGATGAAAAATGAGAACACATGGACACAGAGAGGGGAGTACTAAACTCTGGGGTCTATAGGGGGGAAAGGGGAGGGCCAGTGGGAGGGGGAGGTGGGGAGGGATTGCCAGGGGAGAAATACCAAATGTGGGTGAAGGGGAGAAACCAAACAAAACACACAGCCATGTGTGTACCTATGCAACTGTATTGCATGCTCTGCACATGTACCCCAAAACCTAAAATGCAATAAAAAAAAAGGCACCAATACTTATGCAGCTAACAATGATAATAAAACATATTTAGAGGCGTATAAAGCAGTTCATTATTTAAAAATTGATATTTTCTAAATTTTGGGGGTGTTTGGGGGTATTTTCAACTTTTAATCTGTTAACATTTCTTTTCTTATTTTATGAATATTTCATTTCATATCTAATGTGGCAAAGCCCTGTGCTCCTAAAAAAGTCTGCCTTTTTCAGAATTGGTAGGAACAGAACAGCTTCTCTCAGTGGGATACATAGTCAGGATAGAAAGCAAAACCCACGTACCTCTGGCTCAGTAAATAATCACTTTATGTAAAAATTACATTTCAGTAACAATGTCATAAGTGAATAAGCACTGCTTAGCAATACAGAAGTATAGTCATTATTTATATTCTGTTTTTAAAAACACTTTTTTCCAAGTCATCTTTAAGAATCTTGCTTTCTTACAATTTTCCTCATTTCTTTTTTCTGAACTGACAGAGAAGCAAATTAAAGAAAATTCTCCCACACAGTTTTGGCTATTGGCTCAATTGACTCTTCTCAAAATCTGACTAAGTGCTTCAGTGTGCTACACTATGTGTGTCTGCTCATGTGTAAAGTGGCCCACTTATAACTGGCCTGTTTTCCCTTTTGATGTTATGAACTCACATTTCCAAACACAAGTGTCAGAGAAGCCAGAGGCCATAGAATCCCCTAATGTCACTGGCCTGCCCTCTGTCATGGTCTGACTGGGGAGGCCTGTCTTGACTTAGTGGTACCATAATGGTGGTATCGAGATAGCACAGTTTTGTGATTCTTTGGGTGGGGTTTTTCAAGCAAAGAATGTGCAGTCAAGTACAACTGAACCAAAGGGTGACATGAACAGGAAATTTTTAATTAATTTAAAATTTTAAAGTGTTCTAGAAAGGCACTGCACTTGTATATTAGTTGTGTGATCTTAGTGTGTTAATCTCCTCATTTGTAAAATGAGGATAATGGTATATATAAAGTAAGATACAAGTATTCAATATATATAAAGCTGTTGTTTTATTTTACAATTTACAATATTTTATTTTTCAAACTGTTAAGCAGTTACATTGAGAGACAGAGGAGAGGGCAGCTAGTTATTGATAGATTTTATTTCTATAAGAATCTCACAATTAACTCTCAAATATTGCAGCTAGATCAGAGGCTTCAATAATGCTGCTGACTTATAACCTTCTCTATGCCTCCTGTACACCTACTTCATTTTGCTATCTCTACTGGAGCAGAGATTGGGTTCACCAAACCCATTTATCTTCTTCCTAGACATGCAATTTAGATTGCCTTTCCTGGGCTACTTGGCTGGTAGGTTTGGCAGTGACTGAGTTTTAAGTAAGGACATTTCTTCTAAGACTGGCTTATGAAAACTTTCCAGGCATGATTCTCCATATTTCTTCAGCAGCTAAAGCCTAATACAGATAACCATGGTAATTATAGAAGCCACTGCTAAGGAAGACATAGACATTGGAGGAAAACTCAGATCCCTGAATTATTGCTTTGCAAAGAGTTACCAATCGGGAGTATCAGTTTTGTAAGTAAACAAGAAATGAGTTTTCTATCATGGCACATTTAGGATTTTTTTTAACAGCAGTTGCCTTAAATGAAATATCTCCAAATTGATAGTAATAATGCAATTACTATGAGAGAAATGTGATTTGAACTTCGAAAATGTATTTTCAGATGCTGGAGAGGATGTGGAGAAATAGGAACACTTTTCTACTGCTGGTGGGAGTGTAAATTAGTTCAACCATTGTGGAAGACAGTGTGGCAATTCCTCAAGGACCTAGAAATAGAAATTCCATTTGACCCGGCAATCCCATTACTGGGTATATATCCAAAGGACTATAAATCGTTCTACTATAAGGACACATACACACGAATGTTCATTGCAGCACTGTTTACAATAGCAAAGACCTGGAACCAACCCAAATGCCCATCGATGATAAACTGGACTGGGAAAATGTGGCACATATAAACCATGGAATATTATGCAGCAATCAAAAATGATGAGTTTGTGTCCTTTGTAGGGACATGGATGAATCTGGAGAACATCATTCTCAGCAAACTGACACAAGAACAGAAAATGAAATACCTCATGTTCTTACTCATAGACAGGTGATGAACAGTGAGAACACATGGACACAGGGAGGGGAGCACTACACACTGGGGTCTATTGGGGGAAATAGGGGAGGGACAGTGGCGGGGTGCTGGGGAGGGATAGCATGGGGAGAAATGCCATATGTGGGTGAAGGGAAGGAAGACAGCAAATCACACTGCCACGTGTGTACCTAGGGAACTATCTTGCATGTTCTGCACATGTACCCCAAAATCTAAAATGCAATAAAAAAATAAGTAAATAAAATAAAATAAAAGGAAAACCTACAGAATGTAAAAAACATATTTTCAAATCATATATGTGACAACTTATGAAAGAACAATTACAACTCAATAATAAAGACAACTGAATTTTTAAAACAAAAAAAGTTGCAATATGCAATTTTTGTGAAGATTAATATAATTGCCTCAGTGATACTGCATGATAAATTACATATGTTATAGTTAACATTACTATTATTGACTCAACAGATTTTTATAAGCATTTACTAAGTGAAAGTTGCTATGGCATATCTAACAATAAAATAGTTGACAAGGACTCTCATCTCATGAAGCTTGTGTGCTACCATCCCACTTAAAAAAATCTCCTGTTGCTATTAGCACAATGATGTAATGACTTGTTCCTGTGTTCCTATTGTTTAATTCTCTGGTCCTAATATGAACCCTGAAGATATTATCAGAGTGCCTCCCATATAATAGATCAATAATAAACTTTTTCAAATGAACAAATATTGCGGCCATGGTTTGAATTTTAAAAAGCCAAAAATTACAATGGCTATCTGCATGAGGGAGGACAGAAGTATATATTAATATAGGTCTCCATGAATGTATTAAAAGACCTCCAAACCATTATATAAGCTGTAAGCCTCAAAGAACTTGGATCAACCCTTGAATAACAGGTTTGCAGGTATAATAGTTAAGTTTATGTGTCAATTTGACTAGACCATAGGGTATCTTGGTATTTGGTCAAATATTATTCTGGGTGTTTCTGTGAGGGCTATTTTGAGTGAGATTAACATTTAAATCAGTAGACCAGTAAAGTAAATCACCCTTCATAAGGTGGGTGGCCCTCATCCAATCAGCTGAAGTTCTTAATAGAACAAAAGGCTGACCTTCCCCCAAATAAGATAGAATTCTCCTGCCTGGCAGCCTGCAAACTGGGACATCAACTCTGTGAATTTAGAACTTGCAGTCTCCATATGCCTAAGCTAATTCCTTATAATAAATAAGCAAATAACCAACATGTGATATGTGTGTACGTGTGTGTGTGTGTCTGTGTGTATAAACAGAATAATGTATACTGCATATTTTAAGGAGATATGTGTGTATATATTCTAACAGAACTAATTATATATACTAATATGTGTGTATATATATGTTATATATTGAGGTGTGTGTGTGTGTATATATATATATGTGTATGTATATATATATGTGTGTGTATATATATATATATATGTTCTGTTTCTCTAAAGAATCCTAATACATTAACGTAAAGAAGCTAAGTTAAATTTTGGCTTTGAATCTGTGACTCCTCTGAGATATTTTATATACTAAAAACATGACCTGGATTATGGAGTGCATGTTTTTGGCCTAAAAAATCATATATCAAAAGTAAAATCCCAAAGGACTTGTTCCGCTAACCATTCACCACTCTTTATTGGAATGGGCATAATACTATAAAACCATAGTATTTACCTTTGATTGAGCAATGAATTCAGTTTGAACATCTGATAGAATCAGTATCCTCCACTAGAATGCAAACTCCATTGCGGAAGGAGCTTTGTTTATTGCTCTATTCCCAGTGCCTGGGACAGTAGTTGGTAGGTAATATACATTTGGTAAATATTTTGAAATGAAAGAATACATAAGTAAACTCTCTATAAGAAACATGCATGGACACAGCCCCATAACCTCAAAGCAAGTTCAACTGTGCACACAATATCCAGATCCTAAGAAGTTTGAATTGTGGCCCTTAGCTAAGATGACCTATAAGTGGTGTCGGGAAAACTGACTAGCCATGTGCAGAAAGTAAAAGCTGGACCCCTTTCTTATACCTTACATTAAAATTAACTCCAGATGGAGTAAAGATTTAAACATAAGACCTAACACCATACAAACCCTAGAAGAAAACTTAGGCAATACTATTCAGGACATAGGCATAGGCAAGGACTTCATGACTAAAACACCAAAAGGAATGGCAACAAAAACCAAGATAGACAAATTCCCATTTGTCTATCTAATTAAACTTAAGGGTTTCTGCACGGCAAAAGAAACAATCATTAGAGTGAACCAGCAACCAACAGAATGGGAAAAAAATTTTGCAATCTACCCATCTGACAAAGGGCTAATACCCAGAATCTACAAAGCACTAAAGCAGATTTACAAGAAATAAAAACAAACAAACCCATTCAATAGTGGGCAAAGGATATGAATAGACACTTTTCAAAAGAAGACATTTATGAGGCCAACAAACTTATGAAAAAAATGCTCATCATCGCAGGTCATTAGAGAAATGCAAATCAAAACTACATTGAGATACCATCTCACAGCAGTTGGAATGATGATCATTAAAAAATCTGGAAACAACAGATGCTGCAGAGGATGTGGAGAAACAGAAACACTTTTACACTGTTGGTAGGAGTGTAAATTAGTTCAACCATTGTGGAAGACAGTGTGGCGATTCCTCAAGGACCTAAAAATAGAAATTCCATTTGACCCAGCAATTCCATTACTGGGTATATACCCAAAGGATAATAAATCATTTTATTATAAAGACACATGCACACGTATGTTCACTGTGGCAATGTTTATAATGGTGAAGACCTGGAACAAACCCAAATGCCCACCAATGATAGACTGGACAAAGAGAATGTGGCACATATACACCATGGAATACTATGCAGCCATCAAAAAATGATGAGTTTGTGTCCTTTTTAGGGACATGGATGAATCTGGAAATCATCATTCTCAGCAAACTGACACAAGATCAGAAAACCAAACACCGCATGGTCTCACTCATAGGTGGTTGTTGAACAACGAGAACACATGGACACAAGGAGGGGAGCATCACACACTGGAGTCTTTTGGGAGGTGGGGGGTTAGGGGAGGGACAGCGGGGGGTGGGGAAGTTGAGGAGGGACAACAGTGGGAGAAATGCCTGATGTAGGTGACAGGCAGATGGAGACAGCAAACCACCATGGCATGTGTGTACCTATGCAACAATCCTGCCAGTTCTGCACATGTACCCCAGAACTTGAAGTACAACAACAACAACAAAAGAGCATTACTTCACAATTTCTATATTTTTCTATTTATAGATTTTGACATTATATTTGTTTAAGAAATAGAGGAAAAACAGAATCAGAGAGACAAGAAAGATATATAAACTGACAACCAACCTCCAGAAACCCATGCACTAAAGCCTACAATTTCCAGTCTGGTGAGCTTACTTGACAGCACCAGATTGCACACAATATTTTTTCCAAAGAGATATGTAGATTTAAACATCTCTCTTTGACTTCCCCCTTTTCAATAGTGAGAATAATATAATGGATTTGTGTTTCATGAATTGGTTCCTAAATTATTCCGTAGAAAACTGAGGGAGGAAAGAATGTAATAAATGTCAGACTTTGATATGTCCATAAAAGTTCTTTAAAGTCCAGCTTATCAGGGGCAATGAATATAATCTTTAGCAGTACCATAAAATATAGTAAAAGCCATAGGGGTTTAGGTTCAGTGGAACTGCAAAGATCTTAACCCACTATCACTCAACAGAGGCTAGGAAAGGAATAGTCTTAACAGTACTCTTTTGAATTCAGATAGCTGGAAACTCAGCTCTCAAGATCAATTTTAAAGAAGGTCACTCAAGTCCAAAGGAACATATGATGAAAATAAATGAAAACTAAATAAAAATCAAGGTCATTTAAGAGTTTCCATAGTAGCAACAGTAACTAACATTTTAATGCACTTAATAGAATGTTCAAATTGCATGACAATCCAGTAACATGAAAATAATTTTGAGATAAGTGCAGCTCTATGATGCTAAGTAACTAGTAAGTGACACCGCAGGATCTTGTACGCAGAATCCTTAGACCACAGTTTTCAATCTCCAATGATGCCACCAGGAAACTTTATGAAGTGACTCAATCAGACCACTCTCCGATCGGAGTGGCTAATGGAAAAGGAAACCCACTCAACAGCAGAAAGCAGCTCACTCAAATGACAAAGTGGTTTTGCAAATCCCAAATGTCTGTGACCTAAAAAGAACAAATTGCCTTTCTCACTATTAAGACAATTTGTCCACATTTAGGACTCATATAGAAAGCAAAATAAAGGTAGGAAAGACAAGATATAACTGATCTTAATACTCTTTGTCTATTTTAATCTGCTCAAATCAGTTTCCTCCTGGCCAGCAGGTGTCCTCTGGCTGAGAAAAATAAATAATGGTGTAGTCTCCCTGCTATTCTCATGTATTGTGAACCAGGTGAGCAGTACCAACTTATACTAGGATATATAGAGTTAATTTCTTTTGTCATAAACAAGAGGAATATTTCAGGAAATCTGTACTTCAGCAAAACACATAGGATGTTTTGACATTTAAGAATCACTGTTTTCCTGTACAGAAATATAGATAATATACCCACAACTGTTTTGGCAGTTATATAATCTCAGTATTTATTTCCAAACTATTTATCAGAAAATGAAACATATTGTTACTTGAATACTTTTACTAGTTGTCACAGGCTTTTTAAAATTAAAGTTGAATATAGCTTGTTTCTCTCTTCTGATCTCTTTAGAAAAATGTTGCTTTTCTTTTTAAGAAACGATCTGAGGCTGGGCGTGGTGGCTTACCCTGTAATCCCAGCACTCTGGGAAGCCGAGGCGGGTGAATCACGAGGTCAACAGATCGAGACCATCCTGGTCAACATGGTGAAACCCCGTCTCTACTAAAAATACAAAAAATTAGCTGGGTAGGTGGCGCCTGCCTGTAATCCCAGCTACTCGGGAGGCTGAGGCAGGAGAATTGCCTGAACCCAGGAGGTGGAGGTTGCTGTGAGCCGAGATAGCACCATTGCACTCCGGCCTGGTAACAACAGCGAAACTCCATCTCAAAAAAAAAAAAAAAAAAGAAAGAAAAGAAAAGAAAAAGAAACGATCTGATCTTTAGGAAATCCCAAGATGGCTGAATAAGAGGCAGCTCCAGAAAGCAGTTCGCAGCAAGAGAGACGCAGAAGCCAAGTGGTCTCCACAATGCCAAACGAGGTACCAGGTTCATTTTGTGGGTCTGGTCAGACAGTGGGTATAAACCAAATAGGGCAAGTTGCGGCAAGTTGGGGCACTGCCCTACCCAGGAGGAGCATGTAACCAACTGGAGGACCAGGGAATCTGCCCCTCTGGGACTTTGGTTCAGATACAGAGCTGTATCCAAGCCCTCTACAACCCATAGAACAGGAGATCTTCGCTGGGCTGAAAAGCCTTAGTGAGATGCCTGAACAGGGCCGGACAGCAACTTCGGCCCTGGGGCTGTCAGCATAGATATAGGGGAAAGCACTGGCAGACACCGAGAAAGCCAAAAAGCTGGTGGGATGGATGGAGCTACCCGCCTCCCGGTAAGAAGGGAAATGGAACGCAGGAAAACAGCCCAAATGGCAGGATGGGCCTCCGACTGCTGCCGGCCGCACAAAGCTCAGCAGGCCAAAAAACCATCACTCCAGAGTCAGGCACCCAGAACATCAATTAGAGAGCCACCAGGAATGCTCCAGGTCAGCGGGCAGAAGGGAAGCTGCCATTACAGAAACCTGCTTAATTTCCCTGAGTAAATAAAAGATGCAGCAGCTCCACTGAATCTGTGGCAGCCCAGCCACACCTCCCCAGGCAGACAAATGAAAGGCTGTCTCCCCAAGCAGCTACCTGAGATCAAAGCTATATAAATCCAAGAGACAGAGAGAAACCAGCGCAAGAAGAATGAAACCATCAAAAACCAGAACGTCTCTCCCCCACCATGAGTTCACGACTCCTCATCAGCAAGGGAACAAAGCAGGAGAACAAATTTGACTAATTTGGTCTTTACCATTTTGTTCTTTTTTGCAGTAGCTGGTACTAGTTTTTTCTTTCTGTGTTTAGTGCTTCCTTATGCAGGCTTCAGAAGGTGGGTAATAAGAAACTGCTCTGAGTTAAAGGAACATGTTTTATCCAAATGCAAAGAAACTAAAAACCTTGAAAAAAGGTTAGATGAAATGCTAACTAGAATAAACAGCTTAGATAAGAACATAAATGACTTGATGGAGCTGAAAAACAAGAACTTTATGAAGCATACACAAGTTTCAATAGCTGAATAGATCAAACAGAAGAAAGGATATCAGAGATTGAAGATCAATTCAATGAAATAAAATGAGAAGGCAAGAAAAGAGAATGAAAGAAATGAACAAAGCCTTCAAGAAATATGGGATTATGTGAAAAGACCTAATGTATACCTGATTGGTGTACCGGAAGATGATGAGGAGAATGAATCCAAGCTGGAAAACGTTCTTCAGGATATTATCCAGAAGAATTTCCCCAACCTAGCAAGCCCAGCCAACATTCAAATAAAGGAAATGCAGAGAACACCACAACAATACTCCTCTAGAAGAGCAACCCAAGGCACATAATCATCAGGTTCGCCAGGGTTGAAATGAAAGAAAAAAATACTAAGGGCAGCCAAAGAGAAAGGTTGGGTCTCCCACAAAGGGAAGCACATCAGGTTCACAGCAGATCTCTTGGCAAAAACCCTACAAGCCACAAGAGAGTGGAGGCCAATATTCAACATCCTTAAAGAAAAGAACTTTCAATCTAGAATTTCATATCCAGCCAAACTAAGCTTCATAAGTGAAGGAGAAATGAAATCCTTTATGGACAAGCAATTGCTCAGGGATTTTGTCACTACCATACCTGGCCTGCAAGAGCTCCTGAAGGAAGCACTAAACACAGAAAGGAAAAACCAGTACCAGCCACTGCAAAAAAGAAGCAAATGGTAAAGACCAACAATGTAATGAAGAAATTACGCCAACCAAAGGGCAAAACAACCAATCAGTAATAAAATGGCAGGATCAAATTCACACATAGCAATATTAACATTATATAAATGGACTAAATGCCCCAATCAAAAGACACAGACTGGCAAATTAAATAAAAAGACAAGAACCATTGGTGTGCTGTATTCAGGAAACCCATCTCATGTGCAAAGACACACATAGACTCAAAATAAAGGGATGGAAGAAAATTTACCAAGCAAATGGAGAGCAAAAAAAAAGCAAGGGTGGCAATCCTAGTCTCTGATAAAACAGACATTAAACCAACAAAAATCAAAAGAGACAAAGAAGGGCATTACATATGGTAAAAGAATCAATACAACAAGAAGAGCTAACAATCCTAAATATATACACACCCAATACAGGAGTACCCAGTTACATAAGGCAAGTCCTTAATGACCTACAAAGAAACTTAGACTTCTGCAAAATAATAGTGGGAGACTTTAACACTCCAATGTCAATATTAGGTAGATCAACAAGACAGAAAATCAACAAGGAAATCCAGGACTTGAATGCAGATCTGCATCAAGCAAACTTAATAGACATTTACAGAACTCTTAACCCCAAATCCACAGAATATACATTCTTCTCAGCACCACATTGCACTTATTTTAAAATCAACCACATAATTGGAAGTAAATCACTCCTCAGCAAATGCAAAAGAACAGAAATCATATCAGTCTCTCAGATCACAGTGCAACCAAATTAGAACTCAGGATTAAGAAACTAACTCAAAACCACACAACTTCATGGAAACTGACAACTGGTTCCTGAATGTAGACTGGTAAATAATGAAATGAAGGCAGAAATAAAGATGTTCTTCAAAACCAATGAGAATGAAGACACAATATACCAAAATTTCTGGGACACATTTAAAGCAGTGTCTAGAGGGAAATTCATAGCAATAAATGCCAACATGCGGAGCAAGAAAAGGTTGAAAATTGACACCCTATCATCAAAATTGAAAGAGTTACAGGAGCAAGATAAAAAAAACTCAAAAGTTAGCAGAAGAGAAGAAATAACTAAGATCAGAGCAGAAGTGAAGGAGATAGAGACACAAAAAAAACCCTTCAAAGAATCAATAAATTCATGAGCTGGTTTTTTGAAAAGATCAACAAAATGGATAGGCCACTAGCCAGACTAATAAAAAAGAGCGAATTATCAAATAGATGCAATAAAGAATGATAAAGGGCACCTCACCACTGATTCCACAGAAATACAAACTACCATCAGAGATTTCTAAAAAGAACTCTACGCACAAAAACCACAAAATCTGGAAGAAATGAATAAATTCCTGCACACTTGCATTCTCTCAAGACTAAACCAGGAAGTAGTTTAATCTCTGAATAGACCAATAACAAGGGCTGAAGTTGAGGTAGCAATTAATACCCTATTAACTAAAAAAGCCCAGGTCCAGACAGGTGTACAGCCAAATTCTACCAGACTTACAAAGAGGAGCTGTTATGATTCCTTCTGAAACTATTCCAAACCATACAAAAAGACAGAATCCCCCCCAACTCATTTTATGAGACCAACATCATCCTAATACCAAAACTGGGCAGAAATGCAGCTAAAAGAGAAAACTTCAGGCCAATATCCATGATAAACATTGACACAAAAATCTACAATAAAATACTGGCAAACAGAATGCAACAGCAAATCAGAAAGCTTATTCATCATGATCAAGTAGACTTCATCCTAGGGATGCAGAGCTGGTTCAACATAAGGAAGTCTATAAATGTAATCCATTACATAAACAGAACCAAAGATAAAAACCACATGATTATCTCAATAGATGCAGAGGAGGCCTTTGACAAAATTCAACAGCCTTTATGCTAAAAACCCTCAATAAACTAGGTATCAATGGTATATATCACAAAATAATAAAAGCTATTTATGACAAACCCACAGCCAATATCACACTGAATGGGCAAAAACTAAAAGCAGTCCCTTTGAAATCTGGCACAAGACAAGGATGCCCTCTCTCACCACTCCTATTCAATACAGTATTGAAAGTTCTAGCCAGGAAAATCAGGCAAGAGAAAGAAATAAAGGGTATTCAAATAGGAAGAGAGGAAGTCAAATTGTCTCTATTCACAGATGACATAATTGTATATTTAGAAGACCCCATCATCTCAGCCCAAAATCTCCTGAAACTGATAAGCAACTTCAGCAGTCTCAGGATACAAAATCAATGTGCAGAAATCACAAGCATTTCTACACACCAATAACAGACAAACAGAGAGCAAAATCAAAAGTGAACTACCATTCATAATTGCTACAAAGAGAATAAAATACCTAGGAATACAACTAATAAAGGATGTAAAGGACCTCTTCAAGGAGAACTATGAACCGCTGCTCGAAGAAATAAGGGAGGACACAAACAGATGGAAAAACATCCCACGCTCATGGTTGGGAAGAATCAAAATCATGAAAATGGCCATATTGCCCAAAGTAATTTATAGATTGAACACTATCCCCATCAAGCTACCAATGACCTTCTTCACAGAACTGGAAAAAAACATTTCAAACTTCATATGAAACCAAAAGAGAGTCCACATAGACAAAACAATTTTATGCAAAAAGAACAAAGCCAGAGGCATCACGCTGCCTGACTTCAAACTATACCACAAGGCCACTGTAATCAAAACAGTATGATACTGGTAACAAAACAGAGACATAGACCAATAGAACAGAACAGATGCCTCAGAAGCAACACCACGTATCTACAATCATCTGATCTTTGACAAACTTGACAAAAACAAGCAATAAGGAAAGGATTCCCTCTTTAATAAATGGTGTTGGGAAAACTCACTAGCCATGTGCAGAAAGCAGAAACTGGACCCCTTCCTGACACCTTACACTAAAATTAACTTCAAATGGATTAAAGATTTAAACATAAGACCTAACACCACAAAAACCCTAGAAGAAAACCTAGGCAAAACCATTCAGGACATAGTCATAGGCAAGGACTTCATGGCTAAGACACCAAAAGCAATGGCAACAAAAGCCAAAATAGACAAATGGGATATAATTAAACTCCAGAGCTTCTGTACAGCAAAGGAAACAATCATTAGAGTGAACTGGCAACCAATAAAATGGGAAAAAATTTTTGCAATCTACCCATCGACAAAGGGCTAATATCCAGAATCTACAAAGAACTAAAACACATTTACAAGAAAAAAAACAAACCTATTCAAAAGTGGGTGAAGGATATAAACAGACACTTTACAAAAGAAGACATCGATGAGGTTAACAAACATATATAAAAAAAAGTTCATCATCACTGGTCATTAGAGAAATGCAAATCAAAACCACACTGAGATACCATCTCACATCAGTTGGAATGGTGATCATTAAAAAATCTGGAAACAACAGATGCTGCAGAGAATGTGGAGAAATGGGAACACTTTTACACTGTTGGTAGGAGTGTAAATTAGTTCAACCATTGTGGAAGACAGTGTGGCGATTCCTCAAGGACCTAGAAATAGAAATAGCATTTGACCCAGCAATCCCATTACTGGGTATATACCCAGAGAATTGTAAATTATTCTATTATAAAGACGCATGCACACATATGTTCAGTGTGGCACTGTTTATAATGGCAAAGACCTGCAACCAACCCAAATGCCCATTGATGATAGACTGGACAGGGAAAATGTGGCACATATACACCATGGAATATTATGCAGCATCAAAAATGATGAGTTCCCTTGTAGGGACTTGGATGAACCTGGAAACCATCATTCTCAGCAAACTGATACAAGAACAGAAAATCAAACACCGCATGTTCTCACTCACAGGTGGATGTTGAACAACGAGAACACATAGACACAGGTAGGGGAGCATCACACACTGGGGTCTGTCAGTGGGGAAATAGGGGAGGGAAAGCGGGGGTGGGAAGTTGGGGAGAAAAAGCATGGGGGGAAATGCCAGATATAGGTGATGGGGAGGAAGGCAGCAAATAACACTGCCATATGTGTATCTATGCAACAATCTTGCATGTCCTTCACATGTACCCCAAAACCTAAAATGCAATTAAATAAATAAAAAGACACATGCACATGTATGTTCATTGTGGCACTGTTTACAATAGCAAAGACCTGGAACCAACCCAAATGTCCATCATCTTTAGACTGGATAAAGAAAATGTGGCACATATACACATGAAATACTAAACAGCCATAAATAACAATGAGTTCATGTCATTTGTAGGGGCATGGATGAATCTGGAAACCATCATTCTCAGCAAACTGACACAAGAACAGAAAACCAAACACCATATGTTATCACTCATAGGCAGGACAATTAGAACACATGGACACAGGGAGAGGAGCATCACAAACTACAGTCAGTGGTGGGGTGGGTAGGTGAGGGACAGTGGGAGTGGAGGGGGTGGGGAGGAGTAATGAGGGGAGAAATACCAGATATAGGTGATGGGGGTATGAAGGCAGCAAACCACCTGGCCATGTATGTACCTATGCAACAATCCTGCATGATCTGCACCTGTACCCCAGAACCTAAATTACAATTAAAAAAAGAAACAATCTAATATTCTTAATTCTATTCCAGATTGAAAATCATTACTGTGAATTATATTTTATAATACATTAACTGGTAAACTAAAGCTCATAGCCCATATTCCATTTCCCAAGTTTTAGGCCTAGAAGCCCATAGCATCTCTCTTCTGCTTTGTCTAGTTTTCTATTTACAACAGCCCACCACCAGATGTTATTACTTGACATGACATTATATATCACAGCCATGAAGGTGGCATAAAGATTTATGTCCTATTCATGAATAGTTGACAAATTCTATTTTCATTTCACAATGGATGAATGCAAATCACTTGGCCTTAATGTTTCAAAAATAAAGTTATTACTCTTTGGCACTCTTTCTGGCTTGAAAAACTGTTTGGCCTTCAAAACACACACAAACACATATACACATGCTACATGTATATGCACACATGCATGCACATACATTTTTTTCAGGTTGCTGATATATTCTGAAGCCTGACTGCCTTTATATAACCTTCAGCTTCTATTATTGTTTTTAGATCAGCACATTAGGCAAATACGCATGGCTTTATTTTTCATTTGCATTGCTTATCCCCAATGTGTGTGTTTTCTTTTGTTTTTATGTTTGTTTTTGTTTGTTTGTTTTCTCTCTAGCACTAAGTTACCAGGGCCTCTGATTGATGTACTTGCTATCTTGCATATTAATTTGAAACTGATTTTCTCATTTGTCTTCACAATTCACAATTCCATCTTGCATAGATTGGAGTCCCATTTTAGAGATCAGATACTTCATTCTTCTCACACTTAGGCCTCTCTATACATGAACAGTTCTGCTTTGTCTAATCTGCCTACTTTTTGCTTAAAGTGTATTTTTGTTCTTACTTTAAATATTGCATAGGACTTGCAATATGCTCCTACACAGTATGATTTTATAGTATTAGTCTAGGCTCTGACATCTAAGAAGCACCGTTAAGAGACTATAGAATCTTCACTTCTGCCATTATCCCACAGCAAGTACTCACAAATGCTTTTTGACTGACAGTTACTTCTGGAAGATATGGAAAATAAGCATCTTCACTAGATACTGAGTTTGACTTTGAAAAGACAAGGGTAACATATTTCTTGGCTTAGAAATTTATTTTTTAAATTCTGAATCTCAATTAAAATGTAATAAACCAAAAGCTGGCATTATCCCAAGCAGGTGGAGAGATGTGATCTTGATTTTCAAAATACTATGGTCTTAATTTCAAGTTCAAAAGCCACAACACAAGTGGTAGATGAAAATACAGAGGAAAATTTGTGATTAGGCCAAATCAGTTCTCATGGCCCTTTCAATCGAACTAAAGGTTCCATCCAGGAAAGGTGGAAGAGAAATTAGAAAGGAAGAGAGTTCAATCAGAGAGGCTGGTGTCTGGAAAATTTATCATCTTGAATGAAGTCATACATGAGGTAGAACAACTGAACTTTCTTTAATGCTGAAATTCTGAAGATAGCCTGTACATTGCTTCCTAGGTCAATCCCAGGGAGACTACATATTTCCTGTGGAAGCTCCTCAAGCCCTCATAATGAGCATAAGCAGAGTAGAAATAGTAGCATAGCTGGTTGGTCTAAGCAGTGGAGAGCTAGAACCAACCCTGAGATTTCTGTAGGACCAGAGTGAAATGGGAGAGCATCTCAAAGTCCACCGGGACATTCCAAAGAGGAGTTTAAGTGAGCTCTGAGACAGAGCTCTCCTGTCCACAGGGTGTCTCACAGACTGCACTACATAATGTGGTTTGGACCCTCATTCCAGAGATCAGATGAGGAATATTTTATATAAAATGCCATAATGGAAAAGGACCACACACAATGAACTCCATCCCACCACAGGACTTAGATCAGGATCTATGAGATACTCTTTCCTCCCTTATATGATGAATTTCCATACTCTTCTTCCCCAGTTTGAGTTTAAACTTAAATGATTGTTGAGATTATTCCACTGAAGTTTACCTGAAATTGACTAAATGAAGTTTTCTTAACTATGGTGCCTTTGCTGTCAAATAATGTTAACATTAGCCACTCTGGAACCAGATCAACTGGGTCCAAATTTTAGCTTTGCCTAGAATTTATGTCATTGGATGAGTCACATTAGTGTCTGTGCCTAAGTTTCCTCATACATAAATTGGGTAAAATAAGTGATTTCCTTATGTTATTGTGTGAATTAAGTGAGCTGACATATATAATGTGCTTAGAAAAATACCTATGGCAAGTGAAATATAATAGTACTGTTCTGCATCAAGTAGAATGGGTACTCAAGATAGAAATTAATGTTAAACAGTATACTTTCCCACACCTAAGTTTAGGGCATATTGAATATACAAATATTACAATAATATATTACTATTAAAGAAATTTAGAAATAAAACTTAAAGATAATTTAGTTCAAGATTTATTTGTAGAGATAAGGAGAATGATATTTTATTTTTTATTGCATTTTAGGTTTTGGGGTACATGTGCAGAACATGCAAGATAGTTGCATAGGTACACACATGGCAGTGTGATTTGCTGCCTTCCTCTCCTTCACCCACATCTGGCATTTCTCCCCATGCTATCCCTCCCCAGCTCCCCCACCCCCCACTGTCCCTCCACTATTCCCCCCAACAGACCCCAGTGTGTAGTGCTCCCCTCCCTGTGTCCATGTGTTCTCATTGTTCATCACCTGTCTATGAGTGAGAACATGCGGTATTTCATTTTCTGTTCTTGTGTCAGTTTGCTGAGAATGACGTTCTCCAGATCCATCCATGTCCCTACAAAGGACACGAACTCATCGTTTTTGATTGCTGCATAATATTCCATGGTGTATATGTGCCACATTTTCCCAGTCCAGTCTATCATCGATGGGCATTTGGGTTGGTTCCAGGTCTTTGCTATTGTAAACAGTGCTGCAATGAACATTCGTGTGCATGTGTCCTTATAGTAGAACGACTTACAGTCCTTTGGATATATACCCAGTAATGGGATTGCTGGGTCAAATGGAATTTCTATTTCTAGGTCCTTGAGGATTCGCCACACTGTCTTCCACAATGGTTGAACTAATTTACACTTCCACCAACAGTGTAAAAGTGTTCCTATTTCTCCACATCCTCTCCAGAATCTGTTGTCTCCAGATTTTTTAATGATCACCATTCTAACTGGCGTGAGATGGTATCTGAATGTAGTTTTGATTTGCATTTTTCTAATGACCAGTGATGATGAGCATTTTTTCATATGATTATTGGCCTTATGTATGTCTTCTTTTGTAAAGTGTCTGTTCATATCCTTTGCCCACTTTTGAATGGGCTTGTTTTTTTCTTGTAAATCTGTTTTAGTTCTTTGTAAATTCCGGATATCAGCCCTTTGTCAGATGGGTAATCTGCAAAAAATTTTTTCCCATTCTGTTGGTTGCCGATTCACTCTAATGACTGTTTATTTTGCCATGCAGAAGCTGTGGAGTTTGATTAGGTCCCATTTGTCTATTTTGGCTTTTGTTGCCAATGCTTTTGGTGTTTTGGTCATGAAGTCCTTGCCTACTCCTATGTCCTGAATGGTTTTGCCTAGATTTTCTTCTAGGGTTTTTATGGTGCCAGGTCTTATGTTTAAGTCTTTAATCTATCTGGAGTTAATTTTAGTGTAAGGTGTCAGGAAGGGGTCCAGTTTCTGCTTTCTGCACATGACTAGCCAGTTATCCCAACACCATTTATTAAATGGGAATTCTTTCCCCATTGCTTGTTTCGGTCAGGTTAAGGGGTACATGTGCAGAACATGCAAGATAGTTGCATAGGTACACACATGGCAGTGTGATTTGCTGCCTTCCTCTCCTTCACCCACATCTGGCATTTCTCTGTTGTAGATATGTTGTGTTGCCTCCGATGCCTCTGTTCTGTTCCATTGGTGTATATCTCTGTTTTGGTACCAGTACTATGCTGTTTTGATTACTGTAGCCTTGTAGTATAGTTTGAAGTCCGGTAGTGTGATGCCTCCTGCTGTGTTCTTTTTGCTTAGAATTGACTTGGCTGTGTGGGCTCTCTTTTGGTTCCATATGAAGTTTAAGGTGGCTTTTTCCAGTTCTGTGAAGAAGGTCATTGGTAGCTTGATGGGGATAGCATTGAGTCTGTAAATTATTTTGGGCAGTATGGCCATTTTCACGATATTGATTCTTCCTAACCATGAACATGGAATGTTTCTCCATCTGTTTGTGTCCTCTATTATTTCATTGAGCAGTGGTTGGTAGTTCTCCTTGAAGAGGTCCTTTACGTTCCTTGTTAGTTGTATTCCTAGGTATTTTATTCTTTTTGTAGCAATTGTGAATGGCAGTTCATTCTTGATTCGGCTCTCTTTAAGTCTGTTATTGGTGTATAGGAATGCTTGTGATTTTTGCACATTGATTTTATATCCTGAGACTTTGCTGAAGTTTCTTATCACTTCCAGGAGATTTTGGGCTGAGACGATGGGGTCTTCTAGATATACTATCATGTCGTCTGCAAATAGGGACAATTTGGCTTCTTCCTTTCCTATTTAAATCCCCTTTATTTCTTTTGCTTGCCTGATTGCTCTGGCTAGAACTTCCAGTACTATATTGAATAGGAGTGTGAGAAAGGGCATCCTTGTCTAGTGCCAGATTTCAAAGGGATTGCTTCCAGTTTTTGCCCATTCAGTATGATATTGGTTGGTGGTTTGTCATAAATAGCTTTTATTATTTTAAGCTACGTTTCATCAATACTGAATTTATTGAGAGTTTTTAGCATAAAGTGTTGAATTTTGTCAAATGCCTTCTCTGCATCAATTGAGATAGTCATGTGGTTTTTGTTTTTGGTTCTGTTTATGTGGTGAATTACGTTTATAGACTTGCAAATGTTGAACCAGCCTTGCATCCTTGGGATGAATCCTACTTGATCATGGTGGACAAGCTTTTTGATATGCTGTTGCAATCAGCTTTCCAGTATTTTAATAAAGATTTTTGCATCTATGTTCATCATGAATATTGGCCAGAAGTTTTCTTTTCTTGTTGGGTCTCTGCCGCGTTTTGGTATCAGAATGATGTTGGTCTCATAAAATGATTTGGCAAGGATTCCCTGTTTTTGAATTATTTGGAATAGTTTCAGGAGGTATGGTAACAGTTCCTCTTTGTGTGTCTGGTAGAATTTGGCTGTAAACCCATCTGGACCTGGGCTTTTTTTGTGTGGTAGGCTCTTAATTGCTGCCTCAACTTCAGACCTTGTTATTGGTCTATTCATAGTTTTGGCTTCCTCCTGGTTTAGGCTTGGAAGGACACAAGTGTCCAGGAATTTATCCATTTCTTCCAGGTTTACTAGTTTATGTGCATAGAGTTGTTTGCAATATTCTCTGATGATGGTTTGAATTTCTGTGGAATCTGGTGATTTCCCCTTTATCATTTTTTATTGCATCTATTTGGTTAGTCTCTCTTGAGAATCAAATTTTTAAAGGGTAAAAAAATTGACTAATAACTTTCATGTAATTAATAAATTTCAGAACTGCGATATAAACTCCACACAACATTTTTTTCATTCAGTGTGCCAGGTATTGTGCTACATGTTAGAGGCACCTACAGGCCCCCATCTCACAGAGCTTACAATATGCCAGGAAATATACCAGGAAGGAAAGTGACATGTTATGGTAGAAGAAATACATGGTGATGTATTTCTAGGAGCCAAGCAAGCCTTTTTAAAATAGTAACTTGAAGCCAAAATCTAAATAAAGAGTGGGATTTATACAGATGAAGGGATGGGGTTAGAATACCCAAGGACAAGGCAGAGCTATAAAGGTGGCCCCAGAGTTGAGAAACAATATGACTTGTTTAAGGAGGTGATATAAATTCAGTATGTTTTAGCAAAGACTGCAAAAGGAAGGACTGAACAGAAAGCAGTAACAGAATAAGATTTTTAAGTAGTTTTGTAAATTATGATGAGGAATTTGGACTTCATTTTAAAGACAGTAAAAAAAATTATGTGTTTAGCTAAACAGATAACTAAGGATAGAAAATTTACATTTTTTAAGGATCTTTCTAAATATAGGAGGAAAACAGACTGGACGGGGAAGATTAGAGTCAGGGCAACCATTTAAAGAAATTGTTGTATCCAAGAAAAAGTCTAGGTCTTCTGTCTTAATATTCTTTGTTCTTCTAAATGTCATCTTTGTCAGAAAACAAATAAAGCAGAGATATGAAAAAAAACATAGAGACTAAAAATGATTTTTGCTATACTTAAGTCATCTTAAACCCTTTTCATATCGATCACAGGTAGTCAGACCAAGAAGTGACCTTAAGGAAACCAACCTCAGATTTTATAAAGTGTCTTGTTCATGGCCTGGTAAATGGCAGAGTCAGAACTATATCTCATGTCTGACCTGCTAGCCCAGTGCCTTCCACTGCACAAGCCTGTAACAATCCTTTTGGAATGAAGGTCAGAGTCACTGCA
Organism: Callithrix jacchus; assembly: GCF_049354715.1. Classification (NCBI taxonomy): domain Eukaryota; kingdom Metazoa; phylum Chordata; class Mammalia; order Primates; family Cebidae; genus Callithrix; species Callithrix jacchus. The sequence continues at coordinate 54,798,588 of NC_133502.1, forward strand.
GTCACTAAGAGGCTAAGAGGCTAAGAAGCCTATAATCCTCAGCAGACTGTCCTGAGGAGAGATACCAACCAGACCCTCAGTGACCTAGCAGCCTGGGTCAGTGGGAGCCTTGTCATCAAATAAGAACATGCTGCTCTGGTGGTTTGTGCTGTGTTTTGAAATATATTGTTTCTCCCCTCTCTGAAAAAATATCAATTAAAATTAATTTAAGATTCAAACTCAGTGAATAACATAGTTCAGTTCAGCATGGAAAATAGTTTAACAGTACATTTATAGAACACTGTAATAAGCAGCTAATTGCTTTCAACCACCTAATTGTTAGGCTATCCTGATGGTTAGAGAAAACATTTTATATTAGGCTGAAACATTCCTGCAGTTTCTACGGACTGGTCTGATTATTCCCAAACTGCTTCAGACTCATCTTACAAATAAATAGGAGAGAAATAATAAAGACTTACCCTCTGGAGCTTCAGAACGCCATGAAGTATTTTCCAGTTAAATAAAAAATACTTGGGGTCAAGCCTGGGCTTGGGGAAAGAGTTCAGTTAGTTCAAGTTCATTTTAGAATTCAAATCTTAGATTCAAAATAATTCAGTTCTCTAGAAGAACCTATGCATAAAAGATAGATAGTAAAGGGATTAAGTGCCCTAAAATTCAGGAAAACAAACTCAGAGTCGAGGCCCGGAGACACAAAGCATTGACAATATCCAGTACCTGCTCCATTGCAACCCTGGATTCTCTGCAGTTTGGGGGTTTGTTTTTTGTTTGCTTGTTCATTTTGCAATAAGCAAGTCTCCAGCAGCCAGGGTCTGTTGGGCAATTGTCCTAAGAATGGTTTTGGCATGCTGGTGACTCAGTGACACAAACAATTCTAAAGTACTACTCTAGAGCTTCATTAAATTCGGAGCTTGGAAATTCACAAATACCCACCACTTTAACAGAGCTTCCAGATCCTACCCCAGCTCCTGCTCATCACTGCAGCTAATAAGGCTCCTTTAGGTCTGGAAGTCAAGGGAGTAGATCCAAATCTAGGAATTTCATCTACTTCCTCCTCTCCAGACCATGCAGCTTTGAGATTCCCATTAGGAGAATATAAAAATCTAAAATAATCCCAAACACCTGTCACATAAACAGGAAGAGATCTATTATCTTTAAATAAGGACTATTTTTTTCAATTTACTTTAAAAAAAATTTAAGGATGGTCAAGTGAAGCAGTGGGAGTGCAGAAGGAACAAGAAAATCTGTAACTGGTTATGACCAATAAGTTATAAACACCACTTCACTCAGACCAGCCAAACAAAGGACTATCTATTATGGCTGAATACTAAATGTGTCAAAAGGAATAGGTCTTGCCTTGTGGTGGCTTTGGACAGTGAACGTCTATAAAATGTTTTAATTTTTAAAAAAAAATCATTTGTTTGTAATAATTATGGGGTTCAGCATTCAATCTCAGGATCTAGGCAAGATAAAGGATTGCAGAGACTGGTACTTTAATCGTGAAATAACAAGCCATCTATAATCCCTGACCACAGCTTCAAGAGTTCAGTTGGTCATTCTTATAGCTTGTAGAAAAATAAAATAGTGACACTCAAAATAATCACAGGGTATTTATTGGTTGGTCTAAACATGTGACATAAATACTTCTCCAACCAAGAGCAACTTGGAGGAGGTTGACTGAGTCTGCTACTGGTTGACAGTCACTCTAGGACAAGCTGTTATCTTTTGTCATATCTCCCAGAATCACAATTGGGCACGAGAAAAATTAAGATAATCTGAAAGAAGTTAAGCTAAGCTAAAAGTAGAAACATTTGGAAGTAACAGAGCATCTCTCTTGTTTGTATTTTGCTAAGGTATTTCCCTGGAATGTCTCTGGATGAAGAACCAGGCTGTTTTTATACTTTTAAAATCAGAATATTAGCATCTAAAACGGCCCATGCTAAACTTTGTGTATGTGTACACACAAGTGTGTTGCATGCACACATGCACATACTGTTCATACATATTTACCCACTATGCTTTCGAAACAGGCTTTTTGATAACTGCAAGGTATTTCTTATTTCTGGGGGAAAAAACATTAAGTTCTTTCTCAGTTCACCCCAGGAAATACCAGCTCAGATCAGTTCAGTGAAAACACTATGATCAAGTTTAGCCGACAGCTCTTTAGGGAGATACTGCGTCCATCATCTTCTACCCAAACAGTGGTAGAGGATTATTGTTTCTAATTTTTCACTCCCTCTTTGCTAATGATTAATACTTAACACTCTCTTTGCCATGTGACTTTGCTCAAGCTCCCATTAGAGTAAGCCAACATGACTTGGCTATGTGATTTGCTTTAGCTAATCAAACATTAATGACTGTAAGAGCAGAGGCTTTAGACATGCTTACATAACTTGGCTTGGCTCCTATCATGTCTGCCATCATGATGAGAAAAGCATGTCCCTAATAGTCGCTCATTCCAGAATGACACATGTAAAGCAAAACTGAGCCCAACCAACAATCTACAGTCAAGCCCCACAGGAGCCCAGGCAACTCAGACTCATGAGCCACAAAAATAAATGTCTATTGTTGCAAACTTGTAACAGCCTGTAAGCTATTTTAAAGTTATTTTTTATATTCATTTTTTGCTGCAATAGCTGACTAATATATGAGATAATTCAGAATTAAAATGAACAGTATTGATAAAGCAGGCTAAGAAATACAAGTTCAAAAGGTATACCTGTCCACACACGCAAGTAAATTCGACAAAAATGATCCTCATATTTTCTAACTAGACTACCTAAGAGCCCAAATAATCCTTTAAATTGTTTGTGTTTGCATCTTTTACTCATTTCTCTAATTAAGAGATGTGGAATAAAATGTGAAAGAAAACCAAATCAGTAAAAAAAAAAAAAAAAAAAAAAAGCCTCTAGGTTCTTCAGTCTAGCCACAAAAAAATGTTGGCTGAAATTACTGGACTCTATCCTGTTCTAAAACCTTTCATTAAAAACTAAATTGTTTTCTCAAAACTAGTCAACCCTTGATGAAAATATGACAGATTATTATAGGAAATGTGATTTTAATTGTTTCTTTAATAGTTGTAATGATAGATGTTTTAATAGAAGGGTAAAGACAGAAAGTAGTCCTTACGTCTAATAACTCACTCGGTCCTTTCTCATCTCAAGAAAATCTAATAAGTTACTGAGTTGACACATCTAAAATGACCAGTTTAATCATTTTAGACAATTCAGTAATCAATGAGAAATTTTCCAAGATAAACTCAGTGGCAGAAAACAGTATTGAATGTTAACGCAATTGAAATGTCCAGATCCTAGATTGATTACAACCTCTTGGGTCCAGAAAAAAAAAAATTCAAGAGACCTCTCTGTCTTTACCATGTCTTGAGGCCTTTGGAGCACACAGATCCAGGACCCTCTCCTGAGACACTGCATATGAGCTCATCCAATAGTTAATCAGACAGGGATCAAACCAAGTATTGGGCAACTAATGGGCACCACCTAGTGCTTCTCATATTACGAGTACCCTACCTCATTAGACCACTTTCCCAGCATCAAACTCCTGAACTCTTACCAAATTTAGCAACCTATGTTTTTTCTCTTTCTCCAGTTTCTCTAGCCCTTTTTTGTCTCCAGAAAATCTACCCAATCGCTAGAGTCACTCATTTTCTTTGACTTATTTTAGAAATCTACTTTGCTTTTAGTTCTTTCAACAATAGATCGTAATGGTGCATTAGAACCCAGTGCAGGAATGAGGCCAACAATAATCCTGCCAGTGCTCCAAAGGAAAAAAAAACATTTAGGTTTCTACATTAAAATAGCCTGATTCTCCATATCCTGCCAAAGGTATTTGAGGTCATTTAAAATACATAACAAACATCAGAGGTAGGTATTTTCATATATTTTTTTAACAAAGAAATGGATATTCAGAATGGTTAAATAACTTACCCAAGTTTATACAACTAGTAAATGGTGATGCTGGAATTTAAACTTGATTTTTTTGAAATAAAAGCTTATATAAATCAGTCCATTATTTTATGGGTAAAGATTAGGCTGGAAGTAAAAGGTCAATAGCTGATTTGTACCCTTTCTTCTAACCTCAGGAACTCCTAAGGGTTTGATCTTTGATTTAATTTTCCTGTTGGAGAGATCCCAGATCTGGGACTTCTCTGGTACCTGGAACATTTGCTAGGTGTACCTTTAAGGTACAAGACCTCTCCTATGTTATGGCCACATATGTTGCATCACTGTCTATCCTATATCCTTTCTAAAGCTAAGCAAACCTAGTTATAGATAAATTCTATGGTAACTTGTGAGTTTGTCTGAGCTCAATACCTCGTTGCTGGTTGGGTGCATTGAATCTGGCAGAGGCCACAGGTTGACTTGTTACACAGCTAGCTCACTATGTAATATTGTTGAAAACATAGACTCATGCCTTCTAATTAAATGTGCTCTTTACTACAGTGTCGTTATTCAGTTTATTAACCTCCATTAACTGAAAAGTAGCAAAAGCATGCATTTTTACCAGTTAAAGTTATGCGTATATCCACTTTCTATTCAACCTTCAAGACCTACAACAAATCATGCATTTTTTCAAGGGGATTTCACAAAATATCCTGTAACACATACACCATTCCCCTATTCCTAACCTCCCATGTCATGTGTCTTCTGTAAGAGGCATTTGGACATCTAGTTATCTTTGGCCCTACATTGTTCTCTGCTTGCTCTATGTGTTGTTCCTCCTTCCCCCACCAATTAAAGAGTGAGGTCTTCAAGGGCAAGAAATATAATGTATTTCTTAAACCATTTGGAAAAACAACCCAGCCCAGCACCCAACATTTAACAAGTACTGAACAGGGACTTCTTAAATAAATGAAGCACAAACAAGATTTTTAATCTTGTGACAGAATATATTTAGTCATCTATAACTTAAAATACCTTTTTAATTTAAATCCAATGATACAAAAGGTCTAACTAAATTGAATTTAAAAGAAACTTAACTCTAAATTGAATTTAAAAGAAACTTTTAACTCTAAGAAGAAAGATCCTGGCACTTCCATTAGAAAAATTATTAGATAAATAATAGAGCTAAGAAGCAGGTTTCTTATCATCACCAATTTACAAAGTATTTTATTTTTTTATTCTTTTTAAAATTTTTATTTTTAATTTTTGTGGGTACATAGCAGGTGTATATATTTATGGGATACTGCATATTAATTTCTACTTGGCAACATCCTATCATATGATGAAGTTAAGCAACCTGTTTTTCTCCAAAAAAAATTTTTATCATTTCTTCACCCTTTTTTTTTTAATGGAGCTAAATTCAATCTGTTCATTTATTGTTAACAACTTACAATACACACTTTTGCAGGACGAGCTGTCTTTACTTGCAACGAGCATCTCTGATATCATCAAATCTCTGAAGTGGGTGCATGTTAAACCAATGAACTTCTGCAAAGCAAGCCCCAAGAACAATGATTTTTCCTGAAATAAAAGTTTGTTTTCTTTGTAAATAGAGTGGGTTTTTTTCCATAAATAAGCTTTATTATTTAGTGCTAGGCTAAATGTTCAACTAAGGAAAATTTTTACTACTTTTTTTTTTTTTGAGATGGAGTCTAGCTCTGTCACCCAGGCTGGAGTGCAGTGCATGATCTTGGCTCATTGAAACCTCTGCCTTCTGGGTTCAAGGGATTCACCTCCCAAGTAGTGGGATTATAGGCATGCACCACCACACCCAGCTAATCTCTGTATTTTTAGCAGAGAGGGGGTCTCACCATGTTGGCCAGGTTTGTCTCATACTCCTGACCTCAGGTGATCCACCCACCTCAGCCTCCCAAAGAGCTGGTATTACAGGCATGAGCCACTATTCTTGACCCATTCTTTATAATTTCTAGCACCAAGTCTACAGAATTCTGTACTATACACAAAGTGGCTAGGAACGAGAAATAGCTGTATATTCTTAGCATTCTAATATATAGTCACACTGAAGCAATAATGCAATTTAACTGCCATTAGAGAAAATTACTGAAATTGTCTCTATCTGCTACTTGAGAAGTACTGGAAGACATGTAACTTGTATAATGTATCTGTAACCTAAGATGTCTTATGCATGAATTCGGAAATGGTATTTATATCAATCACTTGAATAAATACTAAGGAGTTCTTCTAGAAAAATTAATTAAATAAATATGGGTGAATGTTTTGTTAATATAAGGATGTTAAACAAAATTAAAATATAATAAAACCAAAATTAAAAAGGGTTAAACTCCAAATACCCTTAACGACCTAGAAAGGTATCCCTCAGAGGGGACTCAAGATGGCGCTGTGAGAACAACCCAGGATTGGAGCCTGCGTTGAATTCGCAAACGGTGAGTCAGTGCTGCATTTCCAGACTGATCTTTGTTGCCCACAGAACGGGGAAACTCCCAAGTATAAAAAGACACGGGACGCCAGGCAGTAGGTCTGCCTGGCGAAGCCGGCAGCCGGGGCGGCGGCGGCCGGCCCTACCCAGCAATCCCCACAGGGCGCGCTTGTCTGGGTGCCTTGTTGAACCGGCAACCTGAGACTTGAGAGGGCTGGACTTGAGACTGAACGAGACTTGCACAGTAGCCCAGCCCAGGGGATTGCAGGGACAGATCGTTTGGGATACCCAGTGGGACGAACAAAACCGCGATTTCAAACTATCCCGGGCAGACGGTCCGAGACGCTCTGTGGGGGAGGGGCGTCCACCACTACGGAGGCAACCTGCCCCAACTGATATACACGCCCACTGCTGAGGCAGCCAGCCGTTGCCGAGGCAACCCGCCCCACCTGAAATACACGCCCACTGCTGACGCAGCCAGCCGTTGCCGAGGCAACCCGTCCCTACTGAGATACACGCCCACTGCTGACACAGCCTGCCCTTGCTGAGGCAACACGCTACAAGGAAGAGACTCTGCCACAGGGCGTGGCGGAGACCATAGCAGAGCCGGCAGGAACAGCGCGAATCACACAATAGCAGGGCGGAGCCTCGGCAGCCAAACAGTGGCTAGTCTGCCTTTGAGCTGGGCAGGACACCTGATCGGATATCCAAAAATAAAGCCTAAACCCCTCAACACAGAGCATTTGAGAAAAAAAAAGGGTTGTTTAATGAGCTGTGTTGCAGCAGAATCAAACATAGCAGCCTAACAGCCCTGAATGAACAACAGAGTGCACAGCTCAGCAATTAAACCCCTATAAAGTACAAACTGTCTCCTCAAGCAGCTCCCTGACCCTTCTATATCCAAAAGACTGTCATTAGGCAGGCATCATCCTGGGACAAAGAGAACAGAAAAAGAAACTGGTAGCATCCCTCGCTGTGCCATGGCTACTAGAGGTGCACCCCAGACAAGCAGGGTCTGGAGCGGACCTCAACAGTCGTACAGCGAAGGGGCTAGACTGGTAGAAGGAAAACCAAGCAACAGAAATACTTCATCATCAACATTCTGGGTGTCCACTCAGAGACCCAAACGAAAAGTCAGCAACTACGCAGACGACCAGCGGACAAATCCACAAAGATGGGAAGAAACCAGTGCAAAAAATAGGAAAACACCCGAAACCAGAACACATCGCCTCCTAGAAAGGAACAAGACTCCTCACCAGCAAGGGAACAAAGCTGGACGGAGAATGACTGTGACGAAATGACGGAATTAGACTTCAGAAGATGGATAATGAGAAACTTTTGTGAGCTAAAAGATCATGTATTAAATCAATGCAAAGAAACTAAGAACCTTGAAAAAAGATTTGAAAAAAGATTCGAGGAAATGATAACAAGAATGGATACCTTAGAGAGGAATATGAATGAATTAAAGGAGCTGAAAAACACAATAAGAGAACTTCGCGAAGCAAACGCAAGTTTCAATAGCCGAATTGACCAAGCAGAAGAAAGAATATCTGAAGTCGAAGACCAACTCAATGAAATAAAACGAGAAACCAAGATCAGAGAAAAAAGCGCAAAAAGGAATGAACAAAGTCTCCAAGAAATGTGGGACTATGTGAAAACACCTAACCTACGTTTGATAGGTGTACCAGAAGGGGACAAAGAGAATGAATCCCAGCTGGAAAATACTCTTCAGGACATCATCCAGGAAAATTTCCCCCACCTAGCAAGACAAGCCAACACTCAATTGCAGGAAATACAGAGAACACCACAAAGATATTCCGCAAGAAGAGCAACCCCAAGGCACATAATCGTCAGAATCAACAGGGTTGAAATAAAGGAGAGAATACTAAGGGCAGCCAGAGAGAAAGGTCGGGTCACCCACAAAGGGAAGCCCATCAGACTCACAGCAGATCTCTCGGCAGAAACACTACAAGCCAGAAGAGAGTGGGGGCCAATATTCAACATTCTTAAAGAAAAGAACTTTCAACCCAGAATTTCATATCCAGCCAAACTGAGCTTCAGAAGTGAAGGAAAAATAAAATCCTTTGCGAACAAGCAAGTACTCAGAGATTTTGTCACCACCAGGCCTGCTTTACAAGAGCTCCTAAAAGAGGCACTACACATAGAAAGGATCAATCAGTACCAGCCATTCCAAAATCACACTGAATGCTAAAGAGCATCAACATAATGAAGAATCTACAACAACTAACAGGCAAAACAGCCACTTAGCATCAAAATGGCAGTATCAAATTCACACATAACAATATTAACCCTAAATGTAAATGGACTAAATGCACCAATCAAAAGACACAGACTGGCAAATTGGATAAAAATCCAAAACCCATCAGTGTGCTGTATCCAGGAAACCCATCTCACATGCAAGGATACACAAAGACTCAAAATAAAGGGATGGAGGAAGATTTACCAAGCTAATGGAAAGCAAAAAAAAGCAGGAGTTGCAATTCTCATCTCTGATAAAATAGACTTTAAAGCAACAAAGATCAAAAGAGACAAAGAAGGCCATTACATAATGGTAAAAGGATCGATACAACAAGAAGAGCTAACGATCCTAAACATATATGGACCCAACACAGGAGCACCCAGATACATAAGGCAAGTTCTTAATGACTTACAGCAGGACTTAGACTCCCACACAATAATAGTGGGAGACTTTAACACTCCACTGTCAATACTAGACAGATCAACCAGACAGAAAATCAACAAGGATATCCAGGGCTTGAACTCAGACCTGGAGCAAGCAAACCTGGTGGACATTTACAGAACTCTCCACCCCAAATCCACAGAATACACATTCTTCTCAGCACCACATCACACCTACTCTAAAATTGACCACATAATTGGAAGTAAAGCACTGCTCAACAAATGCAAAACAACTGAAATCATAACAAACAGCCTCTCAAAATTGAAAGAGCTAGAGGAGCAAGATCAAAAAAACTCAAAACCCAGCAGAAGACAAGAAATTACTAAGATCAGAGCTGAACTGAAGGAGATTGAGACATGAAAAACCCTTCAAAAAATCAATAAATCCAAGAGCTGGTTTTTTGAAAAGATCAACAAAATAGACAGACCACTAGCCAGATTGATTAAAAATAAAAGAGAGAACAACCAAATAGATGCAATAAAAAATGATAAAGGGGAAATCACCACAGATTCCACAGAAATTCAAACCATCATCAGAGAATATTACACACAACTCTATGCACATAAACTAGTAAACCTGGAAGAAATGGATAAATTCCTGGACTCCTGTGTCCTCCCAAGCCTAAACCAGGAGGAAGCTGAAACTATGAATAGACCAATAACAAGGTCTGAAGTTGAGGCAGCAATTAAGAGCCTACCTCACAAAAAAAGCCCAGGTCCAGATGGGTTCACAGCCGAATTCTACCAGACACACAAGGAGGAGCTGGTACCATTCCTTCTAAAACTATTTCAAACAATCCAAAAAGAGGGAATCCTTCCCAAATCATTTTATGAGACCAACATCATCCTGATACCAAAACCCGGCAGAGACCCAACGAGAAAAGAAAACTTCAGGCCAATATCCATGATGAACATAGATGCAAAAATCTTCAATAAAATATTGGCAAGCCGATTGCAACAGCAAATCAAAAAACTTATTCATCATGACCAAGTAGGATTCATCCTGGGGATGCAAGGCTGGTTCAACATATGCAAGTCTATCAACGTAATTCACCACATAAACAGAACCAAAAACAAAAACCACATGATTATCTCAATTGACGCAGAGAAGGCATTTGACAAAATTCAACAGCCCTTTATGCTAAAAACCCTCAATAAACTCGGTATCGATGGAACCTATCTCAAAGTAATAAAAGCTATTTATGACAAACCAACAGCCAATATCATACTGAATGGGCAAAAACTGGAAGCATTCCCTTTGAAATCTGGCACTAGACAAGGATGCCCTCTCTCACCACTCCTATTCAATATAGTACTGGAAGTTCTAGCCAGAGCAATCAGGCGAGAAAAAGAAATAAAGGGTATTCAAATAGGAAAGGTGGAAGCCAAATTGTCTCTATTTGCAGACGACATGATAGTATACCTAGAAGACCCCATCGCCTCAGCCCAAAAACTCCTGAAACTGATAAACAACTTCAGCAAAGTCTCAGGATATAAATCAATGTGCAAAAATCACAAGCATTCGTCTACACCAATAACAGACTTAAAGAAAGCCAAATCAAGAGCAAACTGCCATTCGCAATTGCTACAAAAAGAATAAAATACCTTGGAATACAACTCACAAGGAATGTAAGGGACCTCTTCAAGGAGAACTACAAACCACTGCTCAACGAAATCAGAGAGGACACAAACAGATGGAGAAACATTCCATGTTCATGGTTAGGAAGAATTAATATCGTGAAAATGGCTATACTGCCCAAAGTAATTTACAGAATCAACGCTATCCCCATCAAGCTACCATTGACTTTCTTCACAGAACTGGAAAAAACCACCATGAACTTCATATGGAACCAAAAGAGAGCCCGCATAGCCAAGTCAATTCTAAGCAAAAAGAACACAGCGGGGGGCATCACACTACCAGATTTCAAACTATACTACAAGGCTACAGTAATCAAAACAGCATGGTACTGGTGCAAAGACACAATCAACCTAAATGCCTATCAATGACAGATGGAATAAAGAAAATGTGGTACAAATACACCATGCGCCATGGAATACTATGCATGATATAAAAAATATTGATATCATGTCTTATGTAGGAAGATAGATGGAGATGAAAGCAGTTTTCCTTAGCAAACTAATGCAGAAACAGAAAAACAAATATGGTAGAGGGTGGAAGTAGGGAGAGGATCAGGAAAAACAATTAATGAGTACTAGGCTTAATACCTGGTTGATAAAATAATTTGTACAACAACCCCTGTGACACAAGTTTACCTATGTAACAAACCTTCACATACCCCTGCCAAAACTAAAATAAATGTTAAAAAGTAAAAATGAAATGATACACCATTACCAGTGGGACTTAAGCCAGATATGCAAGGCTAGTTCAACATTCAAAAATGTAAGTCATCAAAGCAACAGGCTAAAGAAGAAAAATCACATGATCGTATCAATAGATATAGAAAATACATGACAAAATCAATACCCATTTATGACGAAAACTCTCAGAAAGCTAGAAATAGAGAAAACTTTCTTCAACTATATAAAGAATATCTACACAAATAGCTAACATAATATTTAATGGTGCAAAACTATAAGCTTTCCACTAAGTTCATGAACCAGGCAGGTATGTCCTCTTTAATGACTCCTTTTCAACGTCATATTGGAAGTTCTAGCTAATACATTAAGACAAGAAAAGTTACACAAATTGAAAGAAGCAATTAAACTCTGTGTTCATAGATGGCATGATTGTCTATATTGAGAATTGATATGGTTTGGCCCTGTATCCCCACCCAAATCTCACCTTGGATCGTAATCCTCATAATCCTCATACGTCAAGGGTGGGACCAAGTAGAGGTAATTAGATCATGGAGGTGCTTTCCCCCATTCTGTTCTCATAATAATGAGTGAGTCTCACAAGGTCTGATGGTTTTTTAGGCATCTGGCATTTCCCCTTCTTGTACTCACTCCTGCTACCGGGTGGAAAGGTGCCTGAATCTCCTTTGCCTTCTACCATGATTGTAAGTTTCTTGAGACCTCCCCAGCAATCCAGAACTGTGAGTCAATTAAACCTTTTTCTTTTATAAATTACTCAGTCTTTGGTATTTATTCATAGCAGTGTGACAATGGACTAATATGTGAATAAAAAAAATAATAATAATGAAAGAAATACTGTAAGGTTACCGGATGCAAACTTAAAATACATATGCCAATTGCTTCCCTATATACTATCAAAGAACAGATGAAATATTAATTTTAAAACACAATACCATTTACATTAGTACCACAAAAGTCATACTTATGCCAACAAATATGTACAAAATTTATATAAGAAAACTAAAAATTTTCAAATTAACAATCTGACATTGCACCTAAAAGAACTCGGGGGGAAAAGAGTCCAAAGCTAGCAAATAGAAAAAGGAAAAACTACAATCAGAAAAACTGGATAAAATTGTGATACCAAAATCTATACAAAAGATCAATGAAAGCAAATACTGGAAAGAATAAACACGAACACTAGCTAGGTTAACGAAGAAGACAGAAAATCCACATAAGCACAATCAGAAATGACAAAAATGACATTAAACCAATCCTACAGAAATATAAAAGATCTTTGGACAATTATAAACACGTCTATGCACACAAATTGGAAAATCTAGAGGAAATAAATAAATTCCCAAAACACAGAAACTCCTGATTGAACCAGGAAGAAAGTGAAAACCTGACCAGATGAATAATGAGTTCTAAAGTTGAATCAGTATTTTTAAAAAACCTACCAACTAGAAAAAGCTCTGGAACAGCTGGATTCACAAGCAAATTCTTTCAGACATGCAGAGAACTGGTGCCAATCCTACTGAAACTCTTCCAAACAATCGAAGAGGAGGAACTCCTCCTGAACTCATTCTATGAATTCAGCACCATTCTGACAAAATCTGGCAGAGACACAATGAAGAAAGAAAATTACAGGCCAAAATCTTTTATGAACATAGACGCGAAAATCTCAATATAATAGTAGCAAACTGAATCCAGAAGCATATTCAAAAATTAATTCACCACAATCAAGTAGGCTTTAGTCTTGGAATACAAATTTGTTTAAACATACAAAAATTAATAAATGTGATTCATCACATAAACAGAATTAAAAACAAAAACCATATAGTTGTATCAATAAATGCAGAAAAAAACTTTTGATAAAATCCAAGATCCTTCATGATTAAAACCTTTAGTAAACCAGGCACTGAAGGAACATACCTCAAAATAATAAGCACCATCTGTGAAAAACCCACAGTCAACATCATACTGAATAGGGAAAACCTGGAAGCATTCCCCTTGAAAACTGGAACAAGACAAGATGCCCATTTTCAAGACTTCTATTCACATAGTACTGGAAGTCCTAGCTAGAGCAATCAGCCAAGAGAAAAAATAAAAACATTCAAATAGGAAAAGAAATCAATCTCTCTCTCTTCACCAATGATATAATTCTATATCTACAAAAAAACTAAAGACTCTGCCATAAGACTCTTGGAACTGATAAATGGCTTCAGTAAAATTTCAGGGTACAAAGTAAATGTACAAAACTCAGGAGCATTTATATACACCAATAATATGCAAGCTAAGAGCCAAATCAAAAATGAAATATTAACAATAGTTGCAAAAAAATCTAAGGAAATATCTAATCAAGAAGGTAAAGATCTCTACAAGGAAAACTATAACACATTGCCAAAAGAAATCAGAGACAACAGAAATAAATAGAAAAATATTCCATGCTTGTGGATTAGAAGAATCAACAGCATTAAAGTGGCCTCACTACCCAAAGCAATTTACAGATTAAATATTATTCCCATCAAACTAACAATGACTGTTCTCATAGATTTAGAAAAATTATTCTAAAAATCAAATGGAACCAAAAATGAGTAGAAATAGCCAAAGCAATTCTAAGGAAAAAGAACAAAGCCAGAAGCATCACACTATCCAGCTTTAAGCTATACTAACACAAGGCTACAGTAACCAAAACAGCATAGTACTGGTATAAAAACAGACACATCAAATAATGGAACAGATTAGAGAACCCAGAAATAAAGCCATATGCCTGCAACCACCTGATCTTTGACAAACTCAACAAAAATAAGTACTAGGGAAAAGACTCCCTGTTTAGTAAATAGTTCTGGGAGAACTGGCCAGCCATATGCAGGAGAAAGAAACTGAACCTCTACTTGTCACAAGATGGAATAAAGACTTAAATATAAGGCCCCAAACTATAAAAATCCTAGGAAAACTCTAGGGAATACCCTTCTCAATATTGGCCGTGGCAAAGAATTTTTGGCTAAGTTCTCAAAAGCAATTGCAATGAAAACCAAAATTGACAAGTGTGACCTAATTAAACTAAAGGGTTTCTTCACAGAAAAAGAAACTATCCATAAAGTAAACAGAACAACTACAGAATGGAAGAAAATATGTACATGGTGTGCATCTGGCAAAAGTCTAAAATCCAGAATCTATAAGGAACTTAAACAAATCAACCATCAAAAAACAAACCACTCCACTAAAAAGTGGGCAGAGGACATGAATAGTTCTTCTTAAAAGAAGACATATAAGTGGCCAACAAACATGAAAAAATGCTCATCATCACTAACAATCAGAGAAATACTAATCAAAACCACAATGAGATACCATCTCACACCAATCAGAATGAATTTTGTTAAAAAGTCAAAAGATAAGATGTTGACAAGGCTATAGAGGAAAAGGAAAACTTATTATACATATTGGTAGAATTATTAGTCCAGCCAATATGGAGAGGAGTTTGAAGATTTCTCAAAGAACTAAAAGTTGGACTGCCATTCAACTCAGCAATTCCGTTATTGTGCATATACCTAAAAGAAAATAAATCATTCTATCAAAAAAGACACATGCACCTATACATTCATCACAACACTATTCACAAGAGCAAAAACATGAAATCAAACCAGGTGCTAATCAAGGATTGGATAAAGAAAACATACCCTGGAATACTATGCAACCAAAAATAAATAAATAAAATGATGTCCTTTGTGGCAACATGGATATAGCTGAAGGACATTATTCTAAGTGAACTAATATAGAAACAGAAAACTGAACACCACATATTCTCACTTAGTGGGAGATAAACATGGGGTACACATGGACATAAAGATGAGAACAATTACACTGGAAACTACTAGTAGGGGAGTAAAAATTGAAGCAAGGGTTGAAAAGCTACCTTTTGGGTAATATGCTCAGTACCTGGAAGACAGGTTCAATTATATTCCAAACCTCAACATCATACAATATACTCAGGTAACAAATCTGTACATGTACCCCTGATTCGAAAATAAAAGTTGAAAAAAACTTTGAAGAAAGTTACTTTGTGACTATTAACAAGTTGATTCTAATGTTTATACAAAGGAGCAAACAACCCAGAATTGCAGACACAATATTTTAAAAAAAGAAAAGCCAGAAGACTGGCACTACCCAAATTCAAATAATGTATTAAAGCTACGGTAATCAAGATGATGTGGAGTTGATGAAAGAGTAGACAAATAGATCAATGAAACAGAATATACAACCAAGAAATAGATCTAAATAATTATAGTCAACTGATATTTGACAAAGAAGCAAAGACAATATAACAAAACAAAGATAGTCTTTTCAGCAGATGATAAAATAGCTGGAAATTCACATGCAAAAGTAAATAAATCTAGACAAATATCACACATAAATGCTAACTCAAAATGGATCACAGACCTAAATACAAAATACAAAGCCATGAAACTTCTAAAAGAGAACACTGGAGAATATCTAGATAATATAACTCCAAAGAAAGATAATTACAAGGCGATCCAAGATGGCCAAATAGGAACAGCTCTGGAGTGCAGTTCCCAGCGAGAACACAGAGGGTGAGTGATCACCACACTTCCAAACCAATATTTACTGCCCACAGACTAGGAGATTCCCGGGCGGAAAAGCACCGCGAGTCTCCAGCACAGCTGTTTCAGCCAGCGCAGTGGGTCTCCACACAAAAACTCACACAAATCTGGGTGCTGTTTCAACTGGCACCTGGAACGCCTTGGAGACAGAGTTGTCCATTCAACTGAAAAAAAAGAGGGCTGAAACAGGGAGCCAGGTTATCTGGCTCGGTGGGTACCACTCCCACAAAGACAAGCAATCTGAAATGCTCTAGATTGAGAGTTTTACAGGAAGCACAGCTGGCCTGGGACAGTCCAGCTCTGTGGGGGAAAGAGTGCCCACCATTACAGAGGCAGTCCACCACTACCGAGGCAGTCTGCCATTACCAAGGCAGTCTGCCAATACAGAGATGGTCGGCCATTACTGAGGCAGACTGCTATTACCGAGGCAGTTCTAACTATTCCTCTATAAACAAAACCACAGGAAGTTCACACAGCAACTGGGCAAAGCCTACAGCAGCTCAGCAACACCTCTGCTGGCAGACTGTGACTAGGCTACCTCCTTGCTGGGCAGGGCATCTCTAAAAAAAGACAGCAGCATATCAGGAACTTATAAATAAGTCACCACCTTCCCAGGACAGAGCACCTGGGAAAAAAAGGCAGTTACGAGTTCCACTGCAGCAGACTTAAACGTACTTGCCCAGCAGTTCTGAACAAAACAATGGAGCTCACATCTCAGCACTTGAGCTCCTATAAGGGACAGACTCTCTCCTCAAGCAGCTTCCAACACCCGCATATACAAACAGGCACCTCATAAATGAGAGCTCAGGCTGACATCTGGTGGATATCCTTCAGGGAAAAAGATAACAGAAGAAGAAACTGGCAGCAAACCTTACTGTACTGCAGCTTCTGCAGGTGATCCCAGGCAAGCAGGGTCTGGAGTGGAACTCCAGCAGTCCTACAGCAGAGGGGCCTGACTGTTAGAAAGAAAACTAAAAAACAGAAAAAAAATAACTTCATCATCAACAAAAAGGAAAACCACTCAGAGACCCCATCCAAAAGTCACCAACTACAAAGACCACAGGTAGATAAATCCACAAAGATGGGAAGAAACCAGTGCAAAAAGGATGAAAACACTCAAAACAAGAACACTGCTCCCCTCCAAGGGATCACAACTCCTTACCAGCAAGAGAACAAAGCCAGATGAAGAATGAGTCTGATGAAATAACAGAAACAGGCTTCAGAAAGTGGGTAATTACAAACTTCTCTGAGCTAAAATAACAGGCTCTAACCCAATGCAAAGAAACTAAGAACCTGGAAAAAACGTCTGACAAAAGGCTAACAAGAAGAAACACCTTGGAGAAGAATATAAATGAATTGATGGAGCTGAAAAACACAACACAAGGACTTAGTGAAGCAGACACAAGTTTTAATAGCCAAATCAACCAAGCAGAAGAAAGGATATCAGAGATTGAAGATGAACCCAATGAAATAAAGTAAGAAGGCAAGATTAACCTAATTCAGGTGTACCTGAATGTGACAGAGAGAATGAATCCAAGCTGGAAAACACTCTTCAGGATATTATCCAGGAAAACCTTCCCAACCTAGCAAGGCAAGCCAATATTCAAGTCCAGGAAATACAGAGAACACCACACAGATATTCCTCAAGAAGAGCAACCCCAAGGCACATAATTGTCAGATTCACCAGGGTTGAAATGAAGGAAAAAATTCTAAGGGCAGAGAGAAAGGTTGGGTTACCCATAAAGGGAAGCCCATCAGACTCACAGCTGATCTTTCTGCAGATACCCTACAAGCCAGATGAGAGTGGGGCCAATATTCAACATCCTTAAAGAAAAGAACTTTCAACCTAGAATTTCACACCCAGCCAAACTAGGCTTCATAAGCAAAGGAGAAATAAAATACTTTACAAACAAGCAATTGCTCAGAGATTTCATCACCACCAGGCCTGCCTTACAAGAGCTCCTGAAAGAAGCGCTAAACATAGAAAGGAACAAGTACCAGCCACTCCAAAAATGTATCAAATGGTAAAAAGCATTGAAACAATGAAGAAACCACATAAACTAATGGTCAAAACAACCAGCTAGCGTCAAAATGGGAGGATCAATTTCATACATAGCCATACTAACCTTAAATGTAAATGGCCTAAATGCCCCAATCGAAAGACACAGAGTGGCAAATTGGCTAAAAAGTCAAAACCCATTGGTGTGCTATATCCAGGAAACCCATCTCACATGCAATATACACATAGGCTCAAAATAAAGGGATGGAGGAAGATTTACCAAGCAAATGGAGAGCAAAAAAAAAGAAGGAGTTGCAATCCTAGTCTCTGATAAAATAGACTTTAAACCAACAAAGATCAAAAGAGACAAAGAAGGACATTACATAATGGTAAAAGGATCAATGCAACAAGAAGAGCTAATGATCCTAAATATATACATACCCAATACAGGGGCACCCAGATACATAAAGCAAGTTCTTAATGAACTACAAAGAGACTAAGACTCCCACAGAATAATAATGGGAGACTCTAACACTCCACTGTCAATATTAGACAGATCAATGAGACAGTAAATTAACAGAGATATCCAGGACTTGAACTCAGATCTGGACCAAGCAAACCTAGTAGACATCTACAGAACTCTCCACCCCAAATCTACAGAATATACGTTCTTCTCAGCACCACATCACATCTACTCTAAAATTGACCACATAATTGGAAGTAAATTACTTCTCAATAAATGCAAAAGAATGGAAATCATAAAAAACAGTCTCTCAGACCACAGGGAAATCAAATTAGAAATCAGGATTCAGAAACTAACTCAGAACTGCACAACTGCATAAAAACTGAACAACTGACTCTTGAATGTTGACTGGATAAACAATGAATGAAGGCAGAAATAAGGATGTTCTTCTAAACCAATGAGAACAAAGACACAATGTACCAAAATCTCTGGGACACATTTAAAGCAGTGTCTAGAGGGAAATTCATAGCAATAAATGCCCACATGAGGAGCAAGGAAAGGTCTAAAATTGACATCCTATCATCAAAACTGAAAGAGTTAGAGGAATAAGATTTAAAAAAATCTTAAAAGCTAGCAGAAGACAAGAATAACTAAGATGAGAGCAGAAGTGAAAGAGACAGAGACACAAAAAAACCTTCAAAGAATCAACAAATCCATGAGCTGGTTTTTTGAAAAGATCAACAAAATGGATAGACTGCTAGCCAGACTAATAAAAAAAAAAAGAGAGAAGAATCAAATAGGTGCAATAAATAATGATAAAGGGGACATCACCACTGATTCCACAGAAATACAAACTACCATCAGAGATTACTATAAACAACTCTATGCACATAAACCAGTAAACCTGGAAGAAATGGATACATTCCTGGACACTTGCACCATCCCAAGCCTAAACCAGGAAGAAGTTGACCAATAGACCAATAACAAAGGCTGAATTTGAGGCAGCAATTAATAGCCTACCAATCAAAAAAAGCCCAGGTCCACATGGCTTCACAGCTGAATTCTACCAGACATACAAAGAAGAGCTGGTACCACTCCTGAAACGATTCCAAATAATTCAAAAAGAGGAAATCCTTCCCAAATCATTTTATGAAACCAATATCATCCTGATACCAAAACCCAGCAGGGACTCAACAAAAAAAGTAAAATTCAGGCCAATATCCAGGATGAACATAAATGCAAAAATCTTCAACAAAATACTGGCAAACCGATTGCAACAGCACATCAAAAAGCTATCCATCATGATCAAGTAGGCTTCAACCCAGGGATGCAAAGCTGGTTCAACATACACAAGTCTATAAACGTAATTCACCACATAAACAGAACAAAAGACAAAAACCACATGATTATCTTAATAGATGCAAAGAAGGCCTTCGACAACATTCAGCAGCCCTTTATGCTACAAACTCTCAATAAACTGGGTATCAACAGAATGTGTGGCAAAATAATAAAAGCTATTTACAAAAAACCCATGGCCAATATCATACTGAATGGGCAAAAATTGGAAGCATTCCCTTTGAAATCTGGCACCAGACAAGGATGCACTCTCTCACCACTCCTATTCACTATAGTATTGGAAGTTCTAGCCAGAGCAATAAGGCAAGATAGATAGATAGATAGATGATAGATAGATAGATAGATAGATAGATAGATAGATAGATAGATAGATGATAGATAGATACATACATACATACATACCTTGGAATACTATGCATTCATAAAAAAGAATGAGATCATATCCTTTGCAGGGACATGCATGGAGCTGGAGACCATTATCCTTAGCAAACTAATGCAGAAACAGAAAACCAAACATAGCATATTCTCACTTATTAGTGGAAGCTAAATGGTGAAAACACATGGACACATAGAAGGGAACAGCATACCTGGTGGCCTTTCAGAGGGTGGAGGGTGGGAGGAGAGAGAGTATCAGGAAAAATAATGAGTACTAGGCTTAATCCCTGGGTAATGAAATAATCTCCACAACAAACCTTTATGACATAAGTTTACCTATGTAACAAACCTTACTTGTACCTTGAACTTAAAGTTAAAAAAAAAATCAACAGGCTCTAATATATTATGTCATCCTTGCTAAACATGAGTAAATCTGAGTTCTCAACTTGAAAAAGAAAAAGATGTGAAATGGCACAACCACTTTGGAAAATATTTTGGCAGTTTCTTAAAATGTAAACATATGCCTACTCTACAACTATCCAACTCCTAGGTATTAACCCAAGAGAAAAAAACTGGAAATGATCCAAATGTGCATCAACAGATAAATGGATAAACAAGCTGTGGGGTATCCACACAATGAAATACCACCCAGCAAATAGAATGGAATAAACTGATGATACATGCAACAACATGGATTAATTCCAAGGTAATTATACTCAAAGAAGCCAGAAAAAAACAAAGAATACAAATGATTCCCTTTATATGAAACTCTAGAAAATGCAAACTAATATCCAGTGATAGAAAACAAGTTAGTAACTATTGGTTATTGGGATGATGGTGGGGCAGTAGGGGAATGGTATCAGGAATGAGATGGAGGTATTATAAATCAGTTACGAGAAAACTTGGGGGTGATGAATATCTTTATTCATTAACTTGATTGGGATGATGGGCTCATGGGTATATACATACATCAAGACTTGTCAAATTTTACACTTTAAATTTTTCCAATTTATTATAGGTTAATTATACCTTAATTAAGCTGTTTTTAAAATGTCACAAAGGAATTGCCAACCTTTGCTTATAAATAAGTAAATTTTAGGAGATCGGCCTTCTTTTCTACCTTACAGGGTGAGGCCATACTGGTTGGTAGAAAAGAAGTCAGGCCTCCTAATCTGAAAACAATTGCCACTGAAGCATTCATTGAGAACTAAGTTAATACATCCTTCTGTCTTCCCTAATAAAGACAGCATTGTCTGGCTCATTAAAATTCATACTGTAGCTACAATATTTGTTCATTTGAAATGCTTTTATTATAGAGTTATTATACGGGAGGCACTCTGATAAAACTTCCAATGTTTATATTAGGGAATTCAAAAATAGGAACAGAAGATATCATCACATCATTATGCTTAACACAACCACTAGAATCGTTACATGGAATGACACATGAGCTCCATGAGCTACAGCCTTTGGCAACTGTTTTATTGTCAGACCACAGTGGCTGGAGGCCAGTCACTTAGTAAATGCTCAATAAAATCTGTTATAGTATAAATCAGGGGTCCCAAACCCCAGGCCATGACCTGTTAGGAACCAGGCCACACAGCAGGAGATAAGCAGCAGGCCAGCGACATTACTGCCTGAGCTCTCCCTCCTGTCAAATCAGCCATGACATTAGATTCTCGTAGCAGCACGAATGCTTGCGCACATGAGGGATCCAGGCTGCATGCTTCTTTCAAGGGTCTAATGCTTGATGGCCTAAGGTGGAATGGTTTCAACCCAAAACTATCCCCCTTCTTCATCTGTGGAAAAGCTGTCTTCCAAAAATCCGGTCTCTGGTGCCAAATAGCTTGGGGACTGCCAGTGTGAACTATAATGTATATACTTGATCAAGCAATACCAGCAGAGCACTCCAGCTTGGGCAACATAGCAAGACCCAGTCTCTTAAAAAAGATGCTCTAAATATGTCAATTATTTTCATCTTCACCGAAACTCTATGACATTGATATTATAACCCCATTTTACAAATGAGGAAATTAAGACACTAAGATCACAACAACTAACATGAAAGTCCAGTGTTTTCCTAGAATACCTTAAAATTTCAAATTAAGTTTTTAAAAAATTTGTTTATTTCACTCTGTGATTCGATGTACTTGACAGTATACTCTCTGCTGGAAAAGCCCCACCTAAGGAATCTCTGAACTGTGCTATCTCAACATCATCAACATGGCACCAACAAGTCAAGACAAGCCACTTTAGGCACACCATGGCAAAGGGCAGGCCAATGACATCAGGGAATTCCATGACCTCCAGCTCCTCTCACACTTGTATTTGGAATGTGAGTTCTTAACACCAAAAGAGAAAACAGGCCAGTTATAAGTGTACCATTTTACACATGAGCAAACAGTATAGTGCAGCACATTCCGGCACTGAGGCAGCCAGATTTTGATATGTTAGTCATTACTCCAATAGTGGAAACTGTGTGGGAGGATTTTCTTTAACTTGTCTGTCAATCCAGAAAGAGAAAAGAGGAAACCGGTGAAAAGCAAGATTCTGAAAGATGGCTTGCATAAAATTCTTTTTTAAAAGAGACTATAAATAATGACTGTACCTGGATATTGCTAAGCAGTGTTTAGTCACTTGTGACATTGTTACTGAAAAGTAATTTTTATGTAGAGTGATTATTTACCAAGTTGTTTTGATTTCTATCCTGACTATGTATCTCATTGAGAGAAGCAGTGCTGTTCCTACCAATTTCGAAAAAGGCAGACTGGTTTCAGGAGACCAAGGCTTTGTCAACTGTGTTTACCACTGTATCCTTGTACTCAGAACTGTTTCTGTCACAGTCTCCTTAGGTTCTCAGTAAACCTCTGAACAATAGATAAATAAATGATTAAATCAGAGTTTCTATATTGTGCCCCTACTCCCTAGACCCTGAGCAGTCCTGGAGGTCATAAGGAACTCCATACTGTTTTCCGTTTTGTGCCTTCACAGTTCCTTTGTAATCTCTGAACACTTTCCCTGCCAATTCCCCAGTGAATTCTTAGCTGTTGTGCTGTTACCTATCCTATCCCAACCTAGCACCACCCCCAAAGAGCTTAAGTGAATTGCTGAGTGCAGTGAGTCAAGTCAACATGAATTCTTTACATGTCCCTTTAGAACATTTTTGTCTTCCATACTTTGCATAGATCTGGCCCACATTTGTGGGGCCCAAGGGAAAAAAAAGTAGAAACGCAGACACAAGCTTACATTTAAAATATTTAAAAGTGATTGATATCGTTTTCAAAATAAATATATTTTATCCTCCTACCTTGACAATTCAACAGGCCAGGTTGAAATTTAGAAAGCTGAGATTCTTCCAAGTTTTATATTGGAATCCAGTGGCAGTAAGAGAGCAGCCCCACAGCCTCTAGGCATCCAACCCTAGCCCTTAGACTGGCCCAATTTGCTTCTCCACTCCCGGCTCCATCTTCAACTTCAAGAGGCCTTGTGCTTATACTTCTGGACACCCAGCCTGCATGTTCATCTACACACCTCCAAAACAAAATCCCCTGGCCACTCCTCAGGCTTGAACATAGACATACACCAGCAATGAGGGGCTTACCTTATGAGGACAATCCTGAAGAAGAGTTGTATGTGAGCCCTGGGCTCAGCTCTGAGCCTTTCTTGGTGCTGGGTAAATGGAGCATGACCTAGTAGTCAATCATATGCACAAGCTCAGTGGCACATCCTCCTGACCCAATGAACTCCTGGCCCCCTCAGAATAGTGTAGCATGAGCAGAGCTAAAACAAGACCCTAAAGCCCATGATCCAGGGCAGAGTTTCTGTTTTCTAAGTCTAAGGGCAATGCTGCCTTAGATCTCATCTCCTTTAGCACCCAATTCTTGAAAACAGTGCCCTGTCCCCTCTTAGCATTTATTCTGCCCCGAGTTCTTTCTTTACTTGTAACTCTAAAATCTCTCCTTCTGTTGATGCTTCTCCTCTGTACATGATGTACTTTTCTGTTCATTTTTATTCTCAAGTTATTGTCATCTACATTCTTCCCTTCAATACTAAATGTTCAAATAACAGACTCAATTCACCCACTCTAGAAAATAAAAATAGTGGGGGAGTGGCCAAGATGGCTGAATAGAAGCAGCTAGGGTGTGTGGCTTTCATGAAGAGAATGAAAGGGGCAATTAAATACAACATCTTCAATGGAAGCATCCAGGTACTCACATTGGGACTAATCAAGGAAACTACTTGACCCACAAAAAAAAAAAACAAAGAAAAGCAAGATGAGACAACAGCCCATCAGGAGCAACACAGAGCCAGGGGAACCTCCTCTGCCCAGGGAAGCGGTAAGTGAATGTGTGACCCCTGGAAACCAAGCTTCTCCCATGGATCTTTGCCTCCTTTAGGTCAGGAGATCTCCTTGTGAACTCACTCCACCAGGGCCTTCGGGATTCAGTTGACAGACAGCTATGGGGAGTCTCTGCAGAGCAGCCACTCAGGCATGCGTGGAGATCCTGGAGGCTTAGATACTCTGGCTTTCTGGCAAAAGTAGTTGCAGCTTCAACAAAGTAAAAGGTTAGACCCCTGTACATACCCCTAGTGAAGAGGCTGAATCCAGAGAGCTGAGCAGTGACAGCTGCAGGCCCCACTTCCATGGCACCTCACAAGATAAGACCCACTGGCTTGGAATTCTAGCCAGCTGCCACCAGCAGCATTGCACCTACCTAAGAAGGAGCTTCTGAAGAGAGGGGTGGGCCACCATTTTTGCTATTTGGGAGCCTTAGCCATTCCAGCCTTCAGGCTTTGGAGAATCCCAGGTGACCAGAGGGCAGAAAGGATCCCCCAGCACAACACAGCTGCTCTATCAAAACATGGTCAGACTCCTGCGTTAAGTGGTGTTCAATCTTGTTCCTTCTCACTGGGCAGGACTTCCCAACCGGCCTCCAGCCACCCCCACCCAAAACAGATTCAAATCTGGACAATGCTCCCAGAGGGAGGGGCAGGCCACCATCTTTGCTGATTGGCAGCAACCCTATGGGGAAAAGAAAAAAGTCAGACTATTACATGCATACCCATTCCCATATCTCCTCATCAGGCAACTCATCCAGACCTGGGCCTCCAGCCAACCCCACAGAGCTACTGAGCCAGTAGCAACTCAGCAACTCCCTGGACAGAGCCTCTAAGGGCAATTGAAAGCCTTCTGCCACTGCCTCTGCACTGGAACTGCCCTTGCCACCCTTGGCTAAAAAAGAAGCAAAGACCCTACACACCTTATTCACACCCCCAACAAGCTGTAGTCAAATCAAAGAGAGGAGGCCAGTCCAACTCCCATGGGTCCCACATACCCCCCAGTGCTCCTCACCAGGCAGGAAAGCCCAGGCTTGGACCCACAGCACAGACCCTCCATCCTGGGCTGATAGAACTGAGCAGTTGCTTACCTACATCTCTCTAGGGTAGAGCCCCTAGGAGACAAGTAAAGGACCCAAAGCCATAACCACTACTAAAATCCCTTCCTCTGCTGCCTCCACACTGAGGAAAGAACATAAACACTGAGATCATCCCAGAGCTGCAGCAGGCAGTCCAGGATTGTCAAGTCATAATGTATAGCCAGCACTCAAAGGGGAGAGGAAACCACAGTTTCAGAACATTGAGAAGGAACAAAGCTGCAACTGTGAGGAAATGTAAGGGAGCTGCACAACCAAGCAAGAGTCCACCAACTGACCAATAAGCCTAAGTACTACCTGCTGGATCACACTCCAAAGCTTTAATGCCAAAAATTCCTCACTAACACACCCCACTCTGAAACCAGGGACCAAAAGTCAGCTTCAAATAAAAACCCTGTGCAAAGTCTCCACCTGGTGAAAACATCCAGAAAAGAAGCCTATTGGCTGGTACTCAATTGATACTAAAGTTAAAGGAATATCCACACCCAGAGTTGAGAAAGAACCAATGCAAGAACTCTGGTAACTCAAATGGCCAGAGTGTTGTGTGTCCTCCAAACAACTACACCCATTCTCCAACAAGACTTCTTAATGTATTAAGGCTGAACTGGCTAGAATGACAGAAATAAAATTCAGAATATGAAAAGGAGCAAAGACAATGACATTTGGAGGACAGCAAAACCCAGTGCAAGGAAATTAAGAATCACAATAAGGCAAAATAGGAACTGAAGGATAAAAGAGCCAGAATAGAAAAGAACCTAACAGTTCTGACAGAACTAAATAACACAGGCCAGGCACAGTGGCTCGCACCTGTAATTCCAGCACTGTGGGAGGCTAAGGTGGGCGGATCACCTGAGATTAGGAGTTCCAGAGCAGCCTGGCCAACATGGTGAAAGCCCATGGATATGAAAAATACAAAAATTAGCCAGGCATGGTGGAGGGTGCCTATAATCCCAGCTACCTGGGAGATTGAGACAGGAGAATGGCTTGAACCCAGGAGGCAGAGGTTGCAGCCAAGATTATGCCATTGCACTCCAGCCTGGGTGGCAAGAGTGAAATTTCATTTCCCCCCCCCAAAAAAGAAGAAGAACTAAATAACATAATACAAAAATTTCACAATGAAATCACAAGTATTAGCAACCAAATAAACTAAGCTACGAAAAGAATCTTAGAATCTGAAGAACGGTTTTCTGAAATAAGATAGTCAGATGAAAATAAAGAAAAAAGAATTAAAAGCAATGAACAGAACTGAAAAGTAGGGGTTATGTAAAGAAATCAAATCTACAAATCACTGGCGTCTCTGTAAAGGAGGAGGAGAAAGCAAACAACTTGGAATACATATTTTAGGATATTGTCCATGAAAACATCCCCAACCTTGTTAGAGAGGCCAACAGTCAAATTCAAGATATACAGAGAACGCCTTCAATGTTCTACACAAGAAGATCATCCCCAATATACATATTATCAAAATAAAAGAAAGATCAAAATAAAAGAAAGAATGTTAAAGGCAGCTAGAGAGAAAGGAAGGACATCAGCAAAGGGAACACCATCAGGCTAAAAGCAAATTTCTCAGCTGAAACCATGCAAGCCAGAATATATCAGGGGCCTATATTCAACATTCTTTTTTCTAAAATAGCAAAAGTTATTATTTTATTACTCTACTGTTTTCAAAAATCATTGCATTCTTTTTTTTTTCTTTTAATTTTTTATTGGATTTTAGGTTTTGGGGTACATTAGCAGAGCATGCAAGACAGTTGCGTAGGTACACACATGGCAGTGTGCTTTGCTTTTCTTCTCCCCTTCACCCACATTTGGCATTTCTCCCCAGGCTATCCCTCCTCACCTCCCCCTCCCACTGGCCCTCCCCTTTTCCCCCCAACAGACCCCAGTGTTTAGTACTCCCCTTTCTGTGTCCATGTGTTCTCATTTTTCATCACCCACCTATGAGTGAGAATATGCGGTGTTTCATTTTCTGTTCTGGTGTCAGTTTGCTGAGGATGATGTTCTCCAGATTCATCCATGTCCCTACAAATGACACAAACTCATCATTTCTGATTGCTGCATAATATTCCATGGTGTATATATGCCACATTTTTCCAATCCAGTCTATTATCAATGGGCATTTGAGTTGATTCCAGGTCTTTGCTATTGTAAACAGTGCTGCAATGAACATTCGTGTACATGTGTCCTTATAGTAGAAAGATTTATACTCTTTGGGATATATTCCCAGTAATGGGATTGCTGGGTCAAATGGAATTTCTATTTCTAAGGCCTTGAGGAATCACCACATTGTCTTCCACAATGGTTGAACTAATTTACACTCCCACCAACAGTGTAAAAGTGTTCCTTTTTCTCCACATCCTCTCCAGCATCTGTTGTCTCCAGATTTTTTAATGATCGCCACTCTAACTGGCGTGAGATGGTATCTCAATGTGGTTTTGATTTGTATCTCTCTGATGACCAGTGACGATGAGCATTTTTTCATATGATTGTTGGCCTCATATATGTCTTCTTTCATAAAGTGTCTGTTCATATCCTTTGCCCACTTTTGAATGGGCTTGTTTTTTTCCTGTAAATCTGTTTGAGTTCTTTGTAAATTCTGGATATCAGCCCTTTGTCAGATGGGTAAACTGCAAAAATTTTTTCCCATTCTGTTGGTTGCCGATCCACTCTAGTGACTGTTTCTTTTGCCGTGCAGAAGCTATGAAGTTTCATTAGGTCCCATTTGTCTATTTTGGCTTTTGTTGCCAATGCTTTTGGTGTTTTGTTCATGAAGTCCTTGCCTACTCCTATGTCCTGGATAGTTTTGCCTAGATTTCCTTCTAGGGTTTTTATCATGCCAGGTCTTATGTTTAAGTCTTTAATCCATCTGGAGTTAATTTTAGTGTAAGGTGCCAGGAAGGGGTCCAGTTTCTGCTTTCTGCACATGCCTAGCCAGTTTTCCCAACACCATTTGTTAAACATGGAATCCTTTCCCCATTGCTGGTTCTTGTCAGGTTTATCAAATATTGTATAGTTGTAGATATGTTGTGTTGCCTCCAGTGCCTCTGTTTTGTTCCATTGGTCTATAGCTCTGTTTTGGTACCAGTACCATGCTGTTTTGATTACTGTAACCTTGTAGTATAGTTTGAAATCCGGTAGTGTGATGCCCCCCGCTGTGTTCTTTTTGCTTAGAATTGACTTGGCTATGCGGGCTCTCTTTTGGTTCCATATGAAGTTCAGGGTGGTTTTTTTCCAGTTCTGTGAAGAAAGTCAATGGTACCTTGATGGGGATGGCGTTGATTCTGTAAATTACTTTGGGCAGTATAGCCATTTTCATATTAATTCTTCCTACCATGAACATGGAATGTTTCTCCATCTGTTTGTGTCCTCTCTGATTTCGTTGAGCAGTGGTTTGTAGTTCTCCTTGAAGAGGTCCCTTACATTCCTTCTGAGTTGTATTCCAAGGTATTTTATTCTTTTTGTAGCAATTGTGAATGGCAGTTCGTTCTTGATTTGGCTTTCTTTAAGTCTGTTATTGGTGTAGACAAATGCTTGTGATTTTTGCACATTGATTTTATATCCTGAGACTTGGCTGAAGTTGCTTATCAGTTTCAGGAGTTTTTGGGCTGAGGCAATGGGGTCTTCTAGGTATACTACCATGTCGTCTGCAAATAGAGACAATTTGGCTTCCACCTTTCCTTTTTTTAATACCCTTTATTTCTTTTTCTTGCCTGATTGCTCTGGCTAGAACTTCCAGTACTATATTGAATAGGAGTGGTGAAAGAGGGCATCTTTGTCTAGTGGCGGATTTCAAAGGGAATGCTTTCAGTTTTTGCCCATTCAGTATGATATTGGCTGTTGGTTTGTCATAAATAACTTTTATTCCTTTGAGATACATTCCATCGATACCGAGTTTATTGAGGGTTTTTAGCATAAAGGGCTGTTGAATTTTGTCGAATGCCTTCTCTGCGTCAATTGAGATAATCATGTGGTTTTTGTTTTTGGTTCTGTTTATGTGGTGAATTACGTTGATAGACTTGCATATGTTGAACCAGCCTTGCATCCCCGGGATGAATCCTACTTGATCATGGTGGATAACTTTTTGATGTGCTGTTGCAATCGGCTTGCCAATATTTTATTGAAGATTTTTGCATCTATGTTCATCATGGATATTGGCCTGAAGTTTTCTTTTCTTGTTGGGTCTCTGCCGGGTTTTGGTATCAGAATGATGTTGGTCTTGTAAAATGATTTGGGAAGGATTCCCTCTTTTTGGATTGTTTGAAATCTTTTTAGAAGGAATGGTACCAGCTCCTCCTTGTATGTCT
The DNA here is from genome assembly GCF_049354715.1 of Callithrix jacchus. Classification (NCBI taxonomy): domain Eukaryota; kingdom Metazoa; phylum Chordata; class Mammalia; order Primates; family Cebidae; genus Callithrix; species Callithrix jacchus. The sequence goes on from NC_133502.1 coordinate 54,828,515, forward strand.
GGTAGAATTTGGCTGTGAACCCGTCTGGACCTGGACTTTTTTTGTGTCGTAGGCTCTTAATTGCTGCCTCGACTTCTGCCCTTGTTATTGGTCTATTCATAGTTTCAGCTTCCTCCTGGTTTAGGCTTGGGAGGACACAGGAGTCCAGGAATTTATCCATTTCTTCCAAGTTTACTAGTTTATGCGCATAGAGTTGTTTGTAATATTCTCTGATGATGGTTTGAATTTCTGTGGAATCTGTGGTGATTTCCCCTTTATCATTTTTTATTGCATCTATTTGGTTGTTCTCTCTTTTCTTTTTAATCAATCTGGCTAGTGGTCTGTCTATTTTGTTGATCTTTTCAAAAAACCAGCTCTTGGATTTATTGATTTTTTGAAGGGTTTTTCGTGTCTCAATCTCCTTCAGTTCAGCTCTGATCTTAGTTATTTCTTGTCTTCTGCTGGGTTTTGAGTTTTTTTGATCTTGCTCCTCTAGCTCTTTCAATTTTGACGATAGGGTGTCAATTTTGGATCTCTCCATTCTCCTCATATGGGCACTTATTGCTATATACTTTCCTCTAGAGACTTCCTTAAATGTGTCCCAGAGATTCTGGCATGTTGTGTCTTCGTTCTCATTGGTTTCAAAGAACTTCTTTATTTCTGCCTTCATTTCATTGTTTACCCAGTCAACATTCAAGAGCCTGTTGTTCAGATTCCATCAAGCTGTGTGGTTCTGGGTCGGTTTCTGTATTCTGAGTTCTAGCTTGATTGCACTACGATCTGAGAGGTTGTTATGATTTCAGTTGTTTTGCATTTGTTGAGCAGTGCTTTACTTCCAATTATGTGGTCAATTTTAGAGTAGGTGTGATGTGGTGCTGAGAAGAATGTGTATTCTGTGGATTTGGGGTGGAGAGTTCTGTAAATGTCTATCAGGTTTGCTTGCTCCAGGTCTGAGTTCAAGCCCTGGATATCCTTGTTGATTTTCTGTCTGGTTGATCTGTCTAATATTGACAGTGGAGTGTTAAAGTCTCCCACTATTATTGTTTGGCAGTCTAAGTCTCTTTGTAAGTCATTAAGAACTTGCCTTATGTATCTGGGTGCTCCTGCATTGGGTCCATATATGTTTAGGATCATTAGCTCTTCTTGTTGTATCGATCCTTTTACCATTATGTAATGGCCTTCTTTGTCTCTTTTGATCTCTGTTGCTTTAAAGTCTATTTTATCAGAGATGAGAATTGCAACTCTTGCTTTTTTTGCTCTCCATTTGCTTGGTAAATCTTCCTCCATCCCTTTATTTTGAGCCTTTGTGTATCCTTGCATGTGAGATGGGTTTCCTGGATACAGCACACTGATGGGTTTTGGATTTTTATCCAATTTGCCAGTCTGTGTCTTTTGATTGGTGCATTTAGTCCATTTACATTTAGGGTTAATATTGTTATGTGTGAATTTGATACTGCCATTTTGATGCTAAGTGGCTGTTTTGCCTGTTAGTTGTTGTAGATTCTTCATTATGTTGATGCTCTTTAGCATTTAGTGTGATTTTGGAATGGCTGGTACTGGTTGATCCTTTCTATGTGTAGTGCCTCTTTTAGGAGCTCTTGTAAAGTAGGCCTGGTGGTGACAAAATCTCTGAGTACTTGCTTGTTTGCAAAGGATTTTATTTTTCCTTCACTTCTGAAGCTCAGTTTGGCTGGATATGAAATTCTGGGTTGAAAGTTCTTTTCTTTAAGAATGTTGAATATTGGCCCCCACTCTCTTCTGGCTTGTAGTGTTTCTGCCGAGAGATCTGCTGTGAGTCTGATGGGCTTCCCTTTGTGGGTGACCCGACCCTTCTCTCTGGCTGCCCTTAGTATTTTCTCCTTTATTTCAACCTTGTTGAATCTGACGATTATGTGCCTTGGGGTTGCTGTTCTTCCGAAATATCTTTGTGGTGTTCTCTGTATTTCCTGCATTTGAGTGTCGGCCTGTCTTGCTAGGTGGGGGAAATTTTCCTGGATGATGTCCTGAAGAGTATTTTCCAGCTTGGATTCATTCTCTTCGTCCCCTTCTGGTACACCTATCAAACGTAGGTTAGGTCTTTTCACATAGTCCCACATTTCTTGGAGACTTTGTTCATTCCTTTTTGCGCTTTTTTCTCTAATCTTGGTTTCTCATTTTATTTCATTGAGTTGATCTTCAACTTCAGATATTCTTTCTTCTGCTTGGTCAATTCAGCTATTGAAACTTGTGCATGCTTCACGAAGTTCTCGTATTGTGTTTTTCAGCTGCTTTAATTCATTCATATTCCTCTCTAAGTTATCCATTCTTGTTATCATTTCCTCATATCTTTTTTCAAGTTTCTTAGTTTCTTTGCATTGATTTAATACATGTTCTTTTAGCTCACAAAAATTTCTCATTATCCACCTTCTGAAGTCTAATTCCGTCATTTCGTCACAGTCATTCTCTGTTTAGCTTTGTTCCCTTGCTGGTGAGGAGTTTTGGTCCTTTCTAGGAGGCGAGGTGTTCTGGTTTCGGGTGTTTTCCTCCTTTTTGCGCTGGTTTCTTCCCATCTTTGTGGATTTATCTGCTTGTCGTCTGCGTAGTTGCTGACTTTTCGATTGGGTCTCTGAGTGGACACCCATATTGTTGATGATGAAGTATTTCTTTTGCTTAGTTTTCCTTCTACCAGTGTAGCCCCTTTGCTGTACGACTGCTGAGGTCCGCTCCAGGCCCTGCTTGTCTGGGGTGTACCTCTAGCAGCTGTGGCACATCGAGGGATGCTACCAGTTTCTTTTTCTGCTATCTTTGTCCCAGGATGATGCCTGCCAAATGTCAGTCTTTTGGATATAGAGGGGTCAGGGAGCTGCTTGAGGAGACAGTCTGCACTTTATAGGAGCTCAATTGCTGAGCTGTGAGCTCTGTTGTTCAATCAGGGCTGTTAGGCTGCTATGTTTGATTCTGGTGCAACAGAGCTCATTAAAAAAAACCTTTTTTTCTCAAATGCTCTTTGTTGAGGGGTTTGGACTTTATTTTTGGATGTCCGTTGTGGTCCTGCCCAGCTAGGAGGCAGACTAGCCACTGTTTGCCTGCCGAGGCTCCGCCCTGCTGTTGTGTGGTTCGCCCTGTTATGCAGGCTCTGCTGTTCTGCTGTGTTCTCCACCACGCCCTGCGGTGGAGTCTGTCTGTTGTAGCGGGTTGCCTTGGCAACGGCATGCTGCGTCAGCAGTGGGCGTGTATCTCAGTAGGGACAGGTTGCCTCGCCAACGGCTGGCTGCATCAGCAATGGGCGTGTATCTCAGTTGGGGCGGGTTGCCTCGGTAATGGTGGACGCCCGTCCCCCACAGAGCGTCTCGGGCCGTCTGCACGGGGATTGTTTGAAATTGCGGTTTTGTTCGTCCCACTGGGCCACCCCAGACGCTCTGTCCCTGCAATCCCCTGGGCTGGCCCACTGTCCAAGTCTCACTCAGTCTCAAGTCCAGCCCTCTCACATCTCCGGTTGCCGGTTCAACAGGGCACCCGGACAAGCGCGCCCTGAGGGGAGCGCTGGGCAGGGTCAGCCACCGCCACCCTGGCTGCCAGCTTTGCCAGGCAGAGGTACTGCCTGGCGTCCCGCGTCTCCTCTTCACTTGGGAATTTCCCCGTTCCGTGGGCCACAAAGATCAGTCTGGAAATGCAGCTCCGACTCACCTCTCCATGGACTCCACGCTAGCTCCAATCCTCATATTCAACATTCTTAAGGGAAAAAAATCTTCAACTAACAATTTCATATTGAGCCAAACTAAGCTTCCTAAGTGAAGAAAAAATAAGATCCTTTTCAGATAAGCAAATGTTGAGCAAATTTATTACCACTAGACCTGCCTTAAAAGAGATCTTGAAAGGAGCACTAAATATAGAAAGAAAAAAAAAGACCACTACAGTTAATACAAAAACACACTTATGCACACAGAGCAGTGTCACACTGTAAAGCAACCACATAAGTAATTAACATTATAGCCAGCTGACAACACAACAACAGGATCTAATCCATGCATATCAATACTAACCTCGAATGTAAATAGGCTAAATGCCCCACTTAAAAGGTACAAAGTGGAAAGCTTGATAAAAAAGTGGGATCCAATGCTATATTTCCTTCAAGAGACACATCTCATATGTAATGACACTCATAGGCTCAAAATAAAGGGATGGAGGAAAATCTACCAAGCAAATGGAAAACAGAAAAAGGCAGGGGTTGCAATACTAATTTCAGACAAAATGGATTTCAAGCCAACAAAAATCAAAAACGAAAAAAAGGCCAAGAAGGGTATTACATAACAGTAAAGGATTCAATTGAATAAGACCTAACTATCCTAAATATAGATGTCCCCAACAGAGGAGCACCCCAATTCACAAAGAAAGTTCTTAGAGACCTACAAAGAGACATAGACTCCCACACAATAATAGTGGAAGACTTCAACACTGCACTGACAGTATTAGATACACCATCAAGAAAGAAAATTAACAAAGTTATTCGGGACCTAAACTCAACATTGAACCAAATAGACCTGATAGGCCTTTACAGAACACTCCATCCCAGAACAACAGACTATACATTCTTATCATTGCCACATGGCACATACTCTAAAATTTACCACATAATTGGACATAAAACTATCCTCAACAAATGTTGAAAAAATTATAATAAACACACTTTCAGACCACAGTATTATAAAAACAGAAGTCAAGACTAAGAAAATCACTCAAAACCATGCAAATACATAGAAATAAAACATGCTCTTGAATGACTTTTGATTAAAAAAAATGAAATTAAGGCAGAAATCAAAAGTTTTTTTAACTAATGAGAACAAAGAAAAAACATACCGGAATCTCTGGGACACAGCTAAGGCAATGTTAACAGGGAAATTCTTAGCACTATATGCCTACATCATAAAGTCAGAAAGACCTCAAATTAACAACTTAACATCATAACTGAAAGAATTAAAGAAGCAAGAATAAGTCAACACAAAAGCTAGCAGAAGATGAGAAATAATCCAAATCAGAACCAAACTGAAGGAAATTGAAACACCAAAAAATATTCAAAAAAATCAATAAATCCAGGAGTTGTTTTTTGAAAAATTGATAAAATAGGTCACTAGCTAGACTAATAAGGAGGAAAAGAGAGAATATCCAAATAAACATGATAATAAATGAGAAGAGAATGTTACTACTGACCCTACACAAATAAAAATAACCATCAAAATCTACTACGAACACCTCTATGCACACAAACTAGAAAACCTAGAAGAGATGAACAAATTCCTGGACACATACACCCTCCCAAGCCTGAACCAGAAAGAAACTGATTCAATGACCAGACCAATAATGAGCTCTGAAACTGAATTATTAGTAAATAGCCTACCAACCAAAAACTGCCTCAGAACCTGATGAATTCAGTCAAATTCTACCAGATGTTCAAAGAACAGATACCATTCCTACAAAAAATTGAGAAGGAAAGACTCCTCCCTAATTCATTTGGTGAGGCCAGCATCATCCTGATACCAAAACTTGGCAGAGATACAACAAAAAAAGCTTCAGGCCAACATCCTTGCTGAACATTGATGCAAAAATCCTCAACATAATACTCAAACACTGAATCCAGCAGCACATCAAAAAGCTAATCTACAATAGTCAAGTAGGCCTCATCCCTGGGATGCAAGATTCGTTCAACATACACAAATCAATAAATGCAATTCATCGTATAAAGAGAACTGAAGACGAAAACCACATGATTATCTGAAAAGACACGGAAAAAACTTTCAATAAAATTCAACATCCCTTCATACTAAAAACTCTAATTTAAAAATATATTGAAAAAACATGTCTCAAAATAATAAGAGCCATCTATCACAAACCCATAGCCAACATCATACTGAATAGGCAAAAGCTAGAAGCATTTCCCTTGAAAATGGGCACAAGACAAGAATGTCCTCTGTCACCACTCCTATTCAACATAGTATTGGAAGTCCTAGCCAAAGCAATCAGGCAAGAGAAAGAAATAAATGGCATTCAAATAGGAAAAGAGGAAGTCAAACCACCTGTTTGTAGAGGACATAATTATATATCTAGAAAATCCCATAGACTTGATGCAAAAGCTCCTCCAGCAGATAAACTACTTCAGGAATGCTGCAGGATCAAAATTAATGGACAAAAATCACTAGCATTCTATACACCAAAAACAGCCAAACCAAGAACAAAATCAGGAAGGCAATCCCATTCACAATTGCCATGAAAAGAGTAAAATACCTCAGAAGGCAACAAACGGAGGAGAAAGATCTCTACAATCAGAATTAAACAACAGTGCTCAAAGGAGATAGAGAAGACACACACAAAATGAAAAAAACACATCCCATGCTCATGCATAGGAAAAATCATTATCGAATTTACAAGAGAAAAGTGGACAATACCATTAAAAAGTGGACAAAGGACATGAATGGACACTTCTGAATAGAAAATATAAATGCAGCCAACAAGCATATGAAACAAAACTCCACATCAATCAAAACCAGTCAGAATGGTTATTACTAAAAAGTCAAAAAATAAGAGATACTGGTGAAATTGTGGGTAGAAAGAAATGTGTATATACTGAGAGGAATATAAATCATTCTACCTAAAGAAACATGCATGCAAATATTCATTGCAGCACTTTGCACAATAGCAAAGACATGGAATTGACCTAAATGCCTGTCTACGACAGATTGGATAAAGAAAATGTGGCACCTATACACCATGGAATACTATGCAGCCATAAAAAGGAACAAGAGCATGTCTTTTGCTGGAACATGGATGGAGTTGGAGGCTATTATCCTGAGCAAACTAACACAGGAACAGAAAACCAAATGCCACGTTTTCACTCATAAGTTGGAGCTAAGTAATAAAAACTGATGAACACAATGAAGGAAATAACAGACAGACACTGTGGTATACTTGAGTGGGGAGGTTGGGAGGAGGGAGAAGAGAAGAAAAGAACTATTGGGTGCTGGGCTTAATACCTGGTTGATGAAATTATATGTACAACAAACCCTATGGCACAACTTTACCTATGTAACAAACCTTCACATGTATAGCTAAGCCTAAAATAAAAATTAAAAATATATTTTTAAATTCAAAAAATAAAAGTAAAAATAAACTCCCAAATCTTTACTTATCATTAATCATCCCCAGCTATTGGTTAACATCATTCTAGATACTTCTCTATGTATGTATGCAGATAAATTAACAGGTAAATAGCAAGAACATTTTTAATTAGAATTGTATCAGATATGATATTTAATAAAAACCACCAAAACTAATTTTTCTTGAATTCAACCTTATAAAGAAACTAAAGTAAAACAATCAGAATTGCTCTACTGTAGTTTTTCTTATATAAATTCAATATTAGATCCTAAAAGATATATCTAAAAATTATAAAGAATAGTGACACATTTATTCTTATTTTATGAATGTTGCTGTATCATCGCAGTATTGGGTCATTTCACTTTTATCTTCGAATACTTCTGAAACACCCAAATCCCTCTTTGCCCATTCTGAAGCAGATTTCCTTAACCTCATGTCCATAGACACCTCCAAAGAATCTGTAAATAGAAACCAAGGGTTTGTACATGTGTCTGGAAAAAATTTCCGTTTTCCCTAACCTTTCTCTAAGTGCAACTTAGACTTCTCAATTATGAACTTAGGTAACAACCCACAGTAGTATTACCATTACCTGTGAGTTTGTCACTAATAGAAATCACTTATATTTCCATATTACTTACTGTTCTTGCCAATCTTAAATGTTTCATTCGGTTTTACATTCATCAATGTTTCATTAATCAAGGAGCACTTATATTTCCTCCGTACAAATTTTTTAAACATATTTTTATAATTGCATTTTAACTTAATTAGTTTCCCTTAAAATGTACATGTTTTATTTTATGCATTTAAAACATACTGAGAAGGCATTCACAAACTTCAACACCTGTAAAGGAGTTAAGTATTAAAAAGGTTAAGAATTCCTGTTTTAAATGCTTTTTTCAGCCCCACCCCCAATTCTGTTCACCCGAGTTATAGGAAACTGTTAGATTCTTTCTTGGTTCTGGTGGAAACCGATTAAGAGAAAGGAAAGGCACAACAGTCGCAATCCCCCTGCAGATAAATTCAGTGCTCATCATTTCCAAGGCTACAGCTTCTTTATTCTCAGTGAAATAAAAATCACATTCCACAGATGCCAGATCCCCATATCACTGGCTTACAGATGGGCTTCCTGCCAGTCAACAAATACTGTTGCCAGGACTTCTGCTGTGACATTCTGATAAGGCTGGAGTTGTGCCCTTATAAAGTAACGATGTTTTTAAGGCAAATGATTGTTTTATGATGGCCTTCTGACACTGTCCATATGTAATGAAGTAGTTAAGTCAATCAAATCTGAATCACAGGTCATTCTACTTTACTTCAGTCAATAACAAGACCACTTATCTCCTGCTGCTTTTCATATCTTACAATGACAGCAGTTCCACTGTGTCACATTATTACCTTCATAGCTTCTTGGAAAGTATAAGTGATTAATAGAATATACGTCAGGTATTAAAGTATCTGAGCATGTATGTAGTATATATAAACTGTGGCTTTTAATATTTAGAATTTGTATGATTCTAAACACACACATCTTTTTGTGAAAGATAAAAATAGCAGTACTTGTAGTATATTAACAGGTAAATATCCATGTTCCTAGTATTTATGTAAGTCTTAGTTGTTTTCAACTGCAAAATTCAGCATGCATTCCAATGTGCTGTATAAATATGACTATATTAAATAGCAAAATTACCACCTATCCCTATTATACAGTGGGCACATAAAAATAGAAAATATGATTTCATATATACATAAAACTAGTAATCAAGGACTAACAGATTACCTCAAGAATTTTTATAGGTACAAAAGTGCCCTTGAAGTCAGTGGGTGTTTTGTTCAAGGAAAGAAGGAAAAAAACATAGTCATGTGCCCTAGTTTGAAAATGAAAATTTTTGTTTCTTTACTAGTATTTATTGCTGGGTTTCATTCAACAAGCATAGGCACGCCACTGCTCGCAGTTTCTATAAACATTGAGAGCCAAGAGGCTGAAAGGAGGAAAATTCCAGAAATGGGATTCAGAGACTATCTTCTACATACTGTTCTGTTAAGTATACAGGGGTGATTTACATAATATTCATTCATTCATTCATTTGTATAATGGAAGCTACTCCCTTTCTCAAAACATGCCTATAAGTATTAATTGAAATAAGATAAAAGTAAAGTGCCTGGCAGGAAGCCTGTCCAATAAGTATTATTTCATTATTTCTACCCCCTTTAACATCTCAAGAGCTTATACAGCATAGTGTTCAATGAAACATCCACTTTAGTCAAACCCCTTAAATGAAAGATCACAAAACAAAACACTTCTGGGCCCTGAAAAAGTGTGAACCAGCTCAGTGGAATGGTGAACTCCATGATGAAATGAAAATCATGATTCCTACGAAAACCATGCAAATTCTAAACATTAAATAATGCTCCGTGTGCCAAATAAGCCACCAAAAGGCAGCATTCAGTATGCTTGGCAAAGCAGCCACAATTGATAAATAGAACTCAATGAAAATAAATTTCTCAGCCATGCAGGGTTCTTTTTCTTCTATGGAAGTGTCCTACAAGAGGCTGAAGAGGTCATGTGACCCAGTGCTAGTATATTAGTGTTGTTACTGTTATCATTAATTTTAATTATTGAATCAACCCAAGTCTAGATGCTGAAAAAATGTGTTTGGTGTCCACACAAGTGGATAGTGCATTGAACCCTAGAACGAAACCCTGCTTCTCTGAGCAATAAACATTTGCTTTTGTGGTACTACTCAGTGTGAGAAAAGGAAAAAAACAGCAAAAAAAAAATGAGGTACAAGCAGAACAAAGGAGGAACCTCTATGGACTTGTCCCCTACCCAGAGGCATGAATATCTGCCAAGTAGTGCCCTGCACTGCAGGATAGAAATTGAAAAAGGAAACCCTCTTTAGTGAACATTTCCTTTATACTCTGTAATTAAATCAAGAATTCTTGTTTGCTGGCTTAAACATTCTGCCTTTAAAATATTGTTTAAGATCGTTTAGGTTCTCTTATTCATTTTTGCCTTCTTTTTTGCAAGATGGGGGAAATATAAATCATGTGTCCAGCCATAAGTGATTCTTAATACCATGTGACTGGGGATCTTAGGTTTTCGAAAAGGTTAAGTGAACTTGATTCATCTACTCTCTACGATTGTCATGCTGAGAATACTGAGTTGCTACCAGAAGGAGAAACTTAAGGCACATTTCTCAGATGAGTCTGGGCCACTTTCCTGTGCTGAATGATCTGATTTACAATGTGTGTCCCTCCTCTGATCTATGAGTGTCTGCCTGGATTTGTGGAATATGGGAAGCAAAAGCTGGTGAATATGGATATCCACAAAGCACAACCAGCTCTAGAGTTAGTAAGGTTGCAGGGTCGTGATCAGTTGGGGGTATCAAGAATATCACGAAGTATTAATAATGGAGGAAAGGAGTACATGAAGTATGAAATGACTGTCAGGCTTATATAAATGCTCTATTTGGGACTGAGCACTCAATAAGGCTGAGGCTAAATTCAGAATAGCCAGGAAAGAGAAAGAGGAATATAGGAAATGAAGCTGTACCTCACTGGCAACCATCTGCTAAACCAGATGCAGGCAGCAACCTGCTAGTCAGCTGAAGATATGAAGCAGATTATTCTCACTGTTTTGGCTCAAAGCCACCAGCTAATAAACCAATTTGGTATACCCACAAATAAAAACTCACTGTAAATTAGGGGCTACCAATGAAACTTGATCTCAGAAATCAATAGAGATTTCTAGCATCGAGTCTCCAAGCACTGGTCATGCTCAAAGTCAGGTGCTGTGTCAGTGTTATGGTTCCGGGTACTCCACCAGCTTGGGAGGAGGATCCTAGCCAGCAGATGTAAGGGCAGAGACTATAGTCTGGCATCTTAGGTATGGGGCATCTAGTGACAAGCAGATTGTCTGGCAGGACCCAGACTGAAAGGCTAGACTTAATCACATTTCAAGATAGAAGCTCAGTCTTATAAACTGTACAAATGCATCCATAGACTTTGGCCCAAGAGACACAAAGCTTTCTAGGATTTCATACAGGCATACTGGTTTCAGGCTTGCAGCTCCTAAGCCATTCCCAGGCCCTGTTCTTTACTATTTACTTACATGCAACCTTTTTATAAAAGGACATCTATGTTACCAAACATGGCAGAGATGGCCAGTTGTCCATCAAAGATGCGGTTTCCCTCATTCATAGTATGTAGCTGTTGCCAAGAGCAGATGGCAAGCCAAGGATCACATTCCTTAGTCACCCTGCCTTAAGTGGTGTCATCTGAATGGTTTCTGCCAAACAGAGTAATACATGTCACTTTGAGCCAAGCTGCTTAAGAAGCAAGTGCACCTACTCTATCCTCTCCTGCAGCTGACTGCAGAGAACTATGCAGAGGGAAGGCAAAGCCATGCACTGAAGGACCTAAATCCCTCAATCATCATGAGAAGACAGCCCACCAGCTGGAAACACTAGCACTGAATGATTGTATGAGTGAAACATAAACTTCTGTGTGAAGCCAGTGAGAGGGGTAGCAGCAGCAAGTATTGCTTTAATCAAGACCCTGAGATACATACCACACAATTAAAATTAGTTTTAAGAGTTTCTCACCTGGGTTCTTATAAAGAAAAACTATAACATAACCCACAACTAGAGGTTTGGTTAAAATGCATGTTTTAGAGCCAGAGAGTATGGCTTCAAATTCTGGCTCTGCAACTTGCAGGCTGTGTAAACTCAGGCCAGTTACCTAACCTTTCAAAGCTTCCATTTTCTGAACTGAAAATGAGAATAATAAAAATACTTTATTAGAATTTTGAGAATAAAATGAGATAATCCACATAAAATGTTTGAAAAGTACACTCCACATGGTGCTAAGTGTACGTGCTAAATCAAACTGAGTCATCATCAATATTACCATTTTTTTAAACTTAAGTCTGGTTATTAGAAATGATAATGAGTTCTGAATCATAGTATGCCTCTGAAATATTAGAATAAAGTAACCCAGATCCAGACACTGCCTGCCACCTGGGAAAGATTAGGAGGTAGGGTGCCAATCAGATATCACGGCTCAGAAATGCTTTGTAGCATGTCAGAAGTTGAGTACTTCCCTCACCACCACGTATTTGTGTCAGGATCCCAGACTCCACCTGCTGGTGCAGATAAGGCTCCTGAAACTCAATTCCCACATTCCTCAGGATTAACACAGAGCCTGTATCTTGAAGACATTTAGGTCTGAAAATGAGCAGAAATAAGAAAGACAGTGCCTGACATCAAGGAACCCTCAAGAACAAGAATTAAGTTATTTAACAATGTAGTTCATCTGCCCACCAAGCCGGCAAAATTACATCAAATTATATTATTTCCTAATCTTTTCATCAGCACTATGATTTTGAATAAGACTCCTTTTCAAAAAAAAAAAAAAAACTGGGACATGGTCTAATGGCCAAAGGAAAGGTTTAGCCATGCACTACAGATAGAGGAGACATTTATCTATAGGCATCATCATCCCTTTCTACCAATGTGTCCCTAATAAGAAGCCCTCCCAATTCTCAGCTTTGAAGAATTACACAATGAAAACTACACACACACACACACACACACACACACACACACACACACACACACAAAGGTCCAAAGTCCAACTCACTTGTCATCCCTCAGAAAGTGATTTTCTTTAGCATTTAACTGTCTTCCCTTGAAGAACAAATTATGCTACCCTAAAGTAAACGCTAATCTGTTAGCCCACAGAGAAAAGGCAACAAGCTACCAAATATCCTGCTCATCACAATGAGCTTAAACGAAGCATGGATTTAAGCCTCTCTTATGTGTATAACCCATGATCTTTATTAGAGTTTACTTTGCATAATTACCTCAGGGAACTATGAGAAGCCCAGAGCTGTTTCTGAGTCTTGATTCGCTACGTGCCGCTATACCCAAGGAAGTAAATATAAACAGGAGGGTTCTGCCAAGCTCCCTGGATTCTTGAATTATCCACCACAAAATGAGAATCCTAGCATCCTGGAATCCTTTGGGTGCCTAAGAATACACCCTGAGCTAAAACAAAAATCAACAGACCATTTCTCTACCTTGGAGAAAAGTAGAAAGATGCTGAGAGGGCAGTTACAATAATGATAGTGAGTATTCATGCGGATTGCTTCCCTAAAGCTAATCTAGAGGACTCACAGCATTGTCCTTAACATAGCTGTTATTTGGAAGAACCACAGACTAAAAAGAGCTGTGAGGGGCAGGGGGAAACAGTCTGTCTCAGAGGAAGTAGCTAGGGCACTGTCACAAATTGTTCTCTGGACAAATCACAAGGAATGAGAGGGGATTGTAAGAGCTGAGAGATGCTGGCTGGAGTGGGGCTCATGCCTGTAATCCCAGCACTTTGGGGGGCTGAGGCGGGTGGTTGATCTGAGGTCAGGGGTTCGAAACCAGCCTGGCTAACATGACGAAACCCCATCTCTACTAAAAATACAAAATTAGCCAGGCGTGGTGGTGCATGCCTGTAATCCCAGCTACTCAAGAGGCTGAGGCAGGAGAATCACTTGAACCCAGGAGGCAGAGGTTGCAGTGAGCCAAAATCATGCCATTGCACTCCAGTCTGAGTAACTAAAGCAAAATTCCATCTCAAAAAATTTAAAAAAAGTAAAATATAAAAATTTTTAAAAAGAACTGGGAGATGCTAACATTGGACAGGAAATAGAGGAAGTAAAAAGGTAAGACAGTTTGAGGCGATGACAGACCCAAGGTATGAGAAGCTGCAGCCAAATAAAGAAACCCCAAGGAAATGCCCAGTTAGCCTCCCAGGACTGTCTGGGAGAGGCATGAGACAAGGCTTTCAGCCAAGAAGGGCCTGAACTCCTGAAATCCCCATCCCACTCTCCACAAAAGAGTAATTCCTCAGGCAAATAGAAATGTCAGCCTCCCCGCTTTATGTATATCCAGGAGGAAAAGGAGTTTGCTCTTCAGAAATATAAAATACTAAGTATTGTTTAAATAACTTGGAGAATTTTAAATTCCAGAAATTCTGACAGGATCTCAAGTCATAGGATTCCTTATAAGAGATATGTCAAGGAACAAGGGTTAAAATAACCGGAAAGTATCTCTCATTGATAAAAGTAAGTTTCCCTGCAGAATCTCAGTTTTAAATTCTAATAGGAAGGTATACTCAAATTTAATAGGCTTGGAGAAGCTAGGGGAAAAAAAAGGTAAGAAGTCACCTAACCCACTCTTGTTGTTGTTGTTGTTGTTGCAATATGGAGTATCCCTCTATCACCCAGTCTGGAGTGCAGTGGCTCAATCTCGGTTCACTGCAACCTCTGCCTCCCAGATTTAAGCAATTCTCCTGCCTCAGTTTCACAAGTAGCTCTGACTACAGGCATGCACCACTATGCCAGCTAATTTTTGCATTTTTAGTAGAGACAGGGTTTCACTATATTTTGGCCAGGCTGGTTTCTGACCTCAGTGATCTGCCCACCTCGGCCTCCCAAAGTCCTGGGATAACAGGTGTGAGCCACCGCCCCCAGCCTGACCCACCCATTTTAAAAATTGTTTCATGGAACCTCAGGGTGCCTCCAGATGAGCATCAAGGACCATCATGTTTTACAATGGAGGACTCTTCCTCAGAGAGGTTAAGGAAGGACCAGATTGATCAGAAGTGAATCAGAGCCACAACTCAGGTTTCTTGACATCTGATATTCCACTCACCATGCTTCACTGTTTCTCATGTCATATATAATTGCTTTTTTTTATTATAACTTTTTCTTGGAACTCTTTATTTGGATTTTCTGAAATATGTAAGCTAAAAAGCAGGGGTCAAACTATGCCCACAGAGCTTATTGCGAATACAACCCAGGATCTGACATATCCCATAACCATAGGTAAAATTTTGAAACTACCGTGGCTACATCCAGCAGGAGAAAAAAAAAGGTGGGAAAGTTTCAAGATCCAGATTCCAATAAGAAGCTTCTCTAGCCTAATCCTAAGGCTATTTCACACATGGGTAGGATTGCTGTCACACATGTAATTTGAGGTTATTACTGTTTGATTACCACCTCCTTTATTGAAGCAGAAATTAACATTTTGGCATTCTTAGAGAATAAGGCCACACTTTCAGGAATTCCCCAGGAGACAGAAAACAATCATCAACATCCAATAAGGCCTTCTGGTGAATGAGCATATTACATCAACCAATTGCTGTCAAACAAAATGGGGAAAAGGCTGGTGCATTTTAGCATCAGAGAAAGACAAGAGAGAGTATACAGAAATACATATTCATTTTATATGTGGGAAAAGTTGAAAGAATGAATAAATGAATGAATAAGTCAGGCTCAAATATAAAAACAGTGGAGAGACACACAAGCCCCTAAAAGCTAAGGCTGACTTGGACACCATGAGGACTTTGGGTGCTCAGAAACAAGACCCTAAGTGGACAATATGTGACCAAAAAAGGAGACTAGAAAATTTTCAACTTTTATTCTGACCCAGCACCAGGCTTGCCTAACTCTATTTCCAAAACTTAAATGAATACAGTGATAACTAGAGCTGAGCCCATTGTGAAATTATTAAAAGAAATGTGGGTTTAATATATATGTATCTAAAATTATCTGATTTACTAGGCAATATTTCTTTTCTTGCATCTTTTCTGTGTTTGCATATGTGACATTGTAAATGACTTTGAAAATAATCTTCAATTCTATCTATTCAACTGTTTTCATTTCCTCAGTACAGCTTTCTAAAATTCTCACATAATATTCAGATTAACTTTTGGCTACCCTTATGAAATCTGCTAAGATTTCCACAGTTATAAATGTGACTAACAGTGCCATCATGCCTTTCTAGGTGGTGTCACATGTATTAGCCTTTTGGGTCCAAGACCCAAAACATTTCTGTGCTACTGTGTAAAGAGTGAACTCAAGGCTTTACTATGGACACATGTTTCTTCTACCAGCATTTTCATTCATTTTTCAAATCTCATTCAGAAAGCTTTGTAGTCACTTCTCCTTTTCCTTTTTCTTTAGGTCTTTCCTTTCTTTTTTATTTACCCAGACGAATTGTTTTAAGGTATTCTTTGAGTGCTGACAGTACAAAACAAGGTTGAGTTATATGACATTTTAATGCCATTTTGAAAGTTAATAGCTCTTGTAGGTTTCATTATGACTGTGCACGCTCCTCACAGAAACCTCCCAGTGCCCCACCCCCACATCACTGCAGTGGTTCGTATTTGGGAGCAATAGAGTCAAATTCTGTGCTTTCCTATTGAGAACCAGTGTTTGTGACTCTGTGGTTGTCTAGTTGGAATGGCCACTATAATTAGCACATGCTATGTGGCATAACACCCTTTTACATTTGTATGTCCTGAAGAAAGCCTTGCATTATTTTACATTTTTGGATATAAACATTTATTAGTATATTGTCAGTGAATTAGTCAATTTAAATGCCTTTCTACCATTTATAACCTTATGATAAAAAGATATCATTTAAAATTTTAAAGACATCATGAAAAGGGACTCTGGTGTCTGCTAACCAATTGAAGAAAAACTCTTTCCTTTAAAAAGGAGAAGAAAAGCAGAGATAAAATTTTTCGCAAGAACAGTGTTCTGATGCAATTTGCTAGAGTGAGAAATACTAAAAGCCTGCCTCATAGGAAGGCTCACTTTAGAAAAGCAAAATTTCACAACTTAACAGGCTCACAAGCCCACAAAGATATAATTACATTTCCTCATCTTTAACTTATAATTTCTTCTGACTCTCAGGTTGTTACAACAGAACTATAAAGATCTGGTATATTCAGAAATTGGACTTCCATTTGACATCTTCTGATTTGCTTTTCATTTCCAACAACAGAAGCCCAATATACGCCAAAGAAGCAGATGCCAGGAATTCTATTTGGGTAAAAATCTGGAACAACCCATACCTTAAGTCTAATTCTCACTTGATCCAGCATGTAACACTTAGTATCCATTCAAAAGCAAACTCCTTAAAATTTCTGCTATATAGACCTGGTATAGTTTGATTAAAGACCTCATGAGGAATGTAGGCTAATAACTGATTTGAGTCCCTTTAGAAATGGGTAAATATTCTTCCCAGCCAAAAAGATGCTGCAGTACATTGTATATTGCTATGCACCAATTCCCCCAAGCAGTTCTCCTGCTTTCTGTAAGCAAAATGATTTGTTCATCAACCCCATTACCCAAGATAAGGACAAAAATGGTCATTTCATCAGGCTCATGGGATTCACGTGTCTTTACACCAGCAGAACTCAACAGAATAAAGAGAAGTTGATGAAATTCCATTTTTATATAAGAAGAATCTCAAGCGGTGTGATTTGTTTATTTTTTAGTTACAAAAGCCTAACAAGTTCCAGAAGCTTCAGTATCTTCAAATGGAAAATACAATTGAAATAGTAGAGGCTGGGCCAATTGTGTCCTTTAAAAACATAGTAGGTAGACACATTCCAGACAGAACATTCAAAGAGATCAAGCTTCCAGGAGTGAATATAACAGATTTTTTAAAATTATTCTCCTTTGTAACCAAAGGTAATTCCTGATTCCATAGCAAGGCTGTGTCGCCAATCAAAATTTCCCAAATTGTGGCATTGGGAGGCTCAAAGAAATTTTCAAAATATCTCCTGACTTACTTAAGGTGAGTGAATCTTAGACTACTAGATTTAAAAAAAGAAAAAAATAATAATAGGATGTGCTTAATGAACTACCTATGTTATTAAAACCACTCTAAAAGATCAAGCAAAGAAATCTTTAGCTTTGATTAATAGAACCATTCAAAATTCAGTGATGTTAGATAGGGAACTTTGGCCCATTCCACTTTAAGCCAAAAGCAGTGCATTATTTTACCTTGCTCCAAGCTTAAGACTGCAGCAAATTCATTTAACTCACACTTCAGTCACATAAAACTGAAATTTATGAAAAGTTCAACCTGTCACTTCCCTAGGAATGCCTCCTGATGAACGTTCATTGATGACTGATACAAAGCCATTGTGGGGGAAAAGAAAGACGTAATATTGAAATTACAAACCCCTGAAGGAAACTTTAATAGTAGATCCAACATAAAGTCCATTTTCATGATCTATTAAATTATAAAGGAAATGAATATTAATTTCAGTAATTGTGGTAACAGAGTAACAAGGTAATTGCCTTGTGCTAAGGCAAGATAAAAATTATATATCATTTCATGGAAAGAATGAAAAAGGTATGAATATATTTTTAAATCATTGCCTCCGTAATTAACAAATACAATGAAAGCATTTCACCTTCTAGCAACTGATAGGAATAACTAGCAACATAATAAAAATTGATAAATATATCCAAATGTCTCTACTGCACAATGAAAGAACTGTTGGTCCCAGGCTGTTCTCAACCACACCTGCACACACAGATGGTAAATTGTCACCAGGAGCTTGGGCTGGGTAAAAAAAAGAAAACTATCTTTTTAAAGTATCTGCTTAAATGTTTTGAACATAACATGGCCCTTATATAGAAAACAAAAAACAAAAAAGAACCGCTTTTTTTGAAGTCCAACTTTTTTCTCACTATAAAAGTAATATCTACTCATAATAAAAATTTCAAAAAAGTAGAATTTTTCAGAAAAATGGAAGATTCACTCTCTCTCATAAATCCACCATTCCACTAAAATTTTGGTGTATTTCATTTTCGTTCTTTTTTTAGCAGTGCCTAGTTTCTCTCTCTATATATATATATATATATGTGTGTGTGTGTGTGTGTGTGTGTGTGTGTGTATGTATATATTTATGTATATATATACACACACGCACACACATATACATATATAATTATATACATATAATTATATATATATATAATTTCAATCACACAGAGATCACTCAGAATTCAGAAATATTCAAAAGTGTTTTTTAGTCATCAAAGGCTTCTAAAGCTGAGTGACAAAATAATATAAAACCTGTAAGAACATTTATAACAGAGATTTAGAAAGTACTACATATAATGCCTACATGTGTAAGTACTATGCACCTTTAGTAGGTAACACAGTTTGAAAGGAAAGAATAAAATATATGACTCTAAGAGTTCTGAAAGTAATTCCAAATAGGTGTTCTGAGCGTATTTTGAACAATGTCAGTTTAGTTGTGATGCATGTATATCTTTCCCATGATAGGCTAAGCCCTCAGTGTGGCTCTTACTCCCCTAAGAAAACCAGCCAGTCCCTTGGTAGCAGATTGCTTACACTGGACCTCTTCCACTATGGAATGGTCATTGATTTTTCCTTCTTGGAATATGTGTATGTGTGTATCCTGGATATATATATTTGTACATATGTTGGTGACAACAGAAGTATTGTGGGCAGGGAAAGCACATTTGTATCCTGAATATATCTCTATATCTACATGCATATTATATGTATAGAATATATATACACACACATACACACACACACACACACACACACACACACACACACACATATATATATATATATATATATATATATATATATATATATGTGGAGAGAGAGAGATACATTTGTACCCTGAACGTAATTCTGTATCTATATACATAGAGATATGTTCAGGGTACAAATGTATATATAATATATATTATATGTATAGAATACATATGTATATAGATATAAATATAGTATAGATATATACTATATAGATACAGAGATATATTTCAGGATACAAATGTGCTCTTCCTGCCCACAATACTTCTGTTGTCACCAACAAATATGGACCTAGGGAATGTCTCATTCCCTTTATAATGTTCCACATACAGTTACTTCTGACAAGGAAACATATTCCTCAGCAAAAGAAGAAAGGAAGTGAGCTCACATCTACTGGATTTATTGGTTTCACCCTAACAAACCAAACAGCTGGCCTGATGGAATAGAGAACTGACCTGTTGAAGACTTGGTTACATGGCCAGCTGGATTACTTTGTTGACTATAGGTTGTTGCATGTTGGGTTTCTCAAGACGCTGACTCTAACAAGATTAGCATTCAGGAAGTCTTATAATCAATATTTGTGGAAGAGATGGAAGGAGGCAGAACTGAACAGACACAGAAGTTGAGGTGCAACGCAGGCTCAATACAAGCCTCAGCTAACTGTGCAGAGTACTGAAGATGAGATGGCCATTCAAAGTTGTCTAGAGTTGAGGAGAAAGCACTGGGTCTTTGTGCCCCCATGTTAATTAGTCACTGAGCAGTAGGCTCAGTGAAGAGCATATGACCTTGGAAGAAGTAGCTCTCTGCAACTGAGGGAATCCCCAAAAAGGGGCTGAGAACCAATTGGTCCTCTGCCAGTAGCACTTCCAGAAGCTGGAAATGTGGGTGTTTTATTCCTCAATGGAGAGTCTGAATAATGCATCACAGTGACCACCATAATTGGTGTCCTTAAAGACTAAGTACAAGCTCTGAACCGACAAACAACACATGGTTTCCAGGAATTTTCTAGAAGTTTAATGATTTCCTTCACTATTATCCCTAATAACTTACTTTATATCCACTGGGAAACAATTCTTTTTGTTAACTTAACAATAATAAAAATTGTTAACTTTTTTTTTTTTAACTAGAGGCTGAGATTACTACTTGGCCACATTTGATTCTTTATGCCACTGAGTTAGCAAAGGAGGAAGTTACCATATTTCTTAAATGATCCTGACTATTAAGGAAAAATTGTGTTGCTTCTACACAATGGAGAAAGGGGGAAATAAATGTGGAATGTGCTGAGTAAATGTTACTGGAACATACCAGCAGTTTAACAGAGGAAGGACTACTAACAGTATCAACCTTTCAGAAACGAAGGTTTTGAGAACTCTATCAGGTAAAGAATTCCAACCAGCTGAGTACAGGCATAGGAAAGGAGAACACAGAATGGATACCAGAGGAACTACAGCCACATGACCAGCTCTAAACACAAGGATAGAAGTCGCTGTATGTACTTTCTTCCTTGTTTCTTGAGTACATCTATATTAATAACTATTTTCCCCCTTTATATAATGTTAGGTATGTTAATAGCTGTTAACACTTTAATTCAGAATTTAAATTACAAAATATCAAATGGGAATTATAACTAATCTAGAAAAACAATAAATACTATCCAGAAAGTTGTATAGCTAGAACGTAGCCCTGCTATATATAAAAGACTTGAAAAAACAATCCTATTTATCAGAAGGCCATCCTATTAAACATGATTTTCACAGAAGTGTTAAAATGTAGATTTCCTATATGTTATCAGAAACCAAATCTACATTGAGCTCATACGACTTACAGCATTGTCAATTTCTGTGCAGAGTCTGAGAAACAAGAAACCTACCCTATAAATTCTCCTCTCTCCCTCTTATTTGATCCCTTCATTTTCATTAGCATTTTTTTTTTTTTGAGACAGAGTCTTGCTCTGTCACCCAGGCTGGAGTACAATGGCCAATTCCACTCACCACAACCTCCACCTCCTGGGTTCAAGCAATTCTCCTGCCTTAGCCTCCTAAGTAGCTTGGATAACAGGCATATGCCACCATACCCAGCTAATTTTTTGTATTTTACTAAAATGGGGTTTGTATTTTACTAAGATGGGGTTTCACCATGTTTGCCAGGCTGGTCTTGAACTCCTGACCTCATGCTCTGCCCACCTGGGCCTCCCAAAGTGCTGGGATTACAGGTGTGAGCCACTGTACCCAGGCCTCATTAACATTTTTAAGCATGTTGAAGATTCTCTCATCTTGAGAGAGAAAGAAAGAATTCTTGAAACACTCACTTTGTTTGGTTTCACTTATGTGTCACACATCTCTCTTATTTCTCTGTTCATTCAAATTCTCTGCTGGTTCATCTTCCTCTACCTAGTTCTTAGTGGTTCTTTAAGCTGAGCACCAGCTCAATATTCTTTTTTTTCAGTCTGTACTCTTTCCATCAATAGTGTCATCAGTTCACATAGCTTGTTAAAGTGAACTAAATATGCCCTGAGAACAGCTCCAGACTTCTATATTTGAGTCCTTATGGACAAACCATAACCTAACATAATAGGTAAACAAGATTGAAAACCTAACCTAGGAATGTGCGCCTTTAACAACAGTTAAGTCTTCCCCAACCCCAGTGGCCATACTTTAACCACTCATACACGGCTGAGTGTTCAAACTTTGTTCAAATAAGGCAAATGCCACGCTGTGGCCAATCCAGCTGTTTCTGTAACTCATCTCCAATTTCTGTATGTCACTTACCTTTTTTGTCTAAAAATTTGTTCTGACCACGAGGCATCCCTAAAGTCTCTCTGAATCTGCTGTGATTCTGGGGATGGCCTGATTCACAAATCATACATTGCTCAATTAAATTCCTTTAAATTAAATTTGCTGAAGTATTTTTTTAAAAATTCAATTAACAATTCTAGGAGGAGGACTCAAGATGGCGCTGTGAGAACAACCCAGGATTGGAGCTCGCGTTGAATCCGCAAACGGTGAGTCTGAGCTGCATTACCAGACTGATCTTTGTTGCCCACAGAACGGGGAAACTCCCAAGTATAAAAAAGACACGGGACGCCAGGCAGCCGGGGCGGCGGCGGCCGGCCCTACCCAGCAATCCCCACAGGGTGCGCTTGTCCGGGTGCCTTGTTGAACCGGCAACCTGAGACTTGAGAGGGCTGGACTTGAGACTGAACGAGACTTGGACAGAAGCCCAGCCCAGGGGATCGTAGGGACAGATCGTTTGGGATACCCAGTGGGACGAACAAAACCGTGATTTCAAACTATCCCAAGCAGACGGCCCGAGACGCTCTGTGGGGAAGGGGCATCCACCACTACCGAGGCAACCCGCCCCAACTGAGATACACGCCCACTGCTGATGCAGCCAGCCGTTGCCGAGGCAACCCGCCCCAACTGAGATACATGCCCAGCCAGCCATTGCCGAGGCAACCCGCCCCAACTAAGATACACGCCCACTGCTGACACAGCCTGCCATTGCTGAGGCAACACGCTACAACGAAGAGACTCCGCCGCAGGGCGTGGCGGAGACCACAGCAGAGCCTGCAGGAACAGGGCGAATCACACAACAGCAGGGCAGAGCCTCGGCAGCCAAACAGTGGCTAGTCTGCCTTCTAGCTGGGCAGGACACCTCATTGAACATCCAAAAATACAGCCCAAACGCCTCAACACAGAGCATTTGAGAAAAAAAAAAGGGGGTTTTTTAATGAGCTCTGTTGCACCAGAATCAAACATAGCAGCCTAACAGCCCTGAAGGAACAACAGAGCGCACAGCTCAGCAATTAAACCCCTATACAGTACAAACTGTCTCCTCAAGCAGCTCCCTGACCCCTCTATATCCAAAAGACTGACATTAGGCAGGCATCATCCTGGGACAAAGATAGCAGAAAAAGAAACTGGTAGCATCCCTTGCTGTGCCACAGCTGCTAGAGGTGCACCCCAGACAAGCAGGGTCTGGAGCGGACCTCAGCAGTCGTACAGCGAAGGGGCTAGACTGGTAGAAGGAAAATCAAGCAACAGAAATACTTCATCATCAACATTCTGGGTGTCCACTCAGAGACCCAATTGAAAAGTCAGCAACTACGCAGACGACCAGCGGAAAAATCCACAAAGATGGGAAGAAACCAGCGCAAAAAGGAGGAAAACACCCGAAACCAGAACACCTCGCCTCCTAGAAAGGACCAAAACTCCTCACCAGCGAGGGAACAAAGCTGGACGGAGAATGACTTTGACGAAATGACGAAATTAGACTTCAGAAGATGGATAATGAGAAACTTTTGTGAGCTAAAAGATCATGTATTAAATCAATGCAAAGAAACTAAGAACCTTGAAAAAAGATTTGAAAAAAGATTCGAGGAAATGATAACACGAATGGATAACTTAGAGAGAAATATGAATGAATTAAAGGAGCTGAAAAACACAATACGAGAACTTCGCAAGCAAACACAAGTTTCAATAGCCGAATTGACCAAGCAGAAGAAAGAATATCTGAAGTCGAAGACCAACTCAATGAAATAAAACGAAAAACCAAGATCAGAGAAAAAAGCGCAAAAAGGAATGAACAAAGTCTCCAAGAAATGTGGGACTATGTGAAAACACCTAACCTACGTTTGATAGGTGTACCAGAAGGGGACGAAGAGAATGAATCCAAGCTGGAAAATACTCTTCAGGACATCATCCAGGAAAATTTCCCCCACCTAGCAAGACAGGCCAACACTCAATTGCAGGATATACAGAGAACACCACAAAGATATTCCGCAAGAAGAGCAACCCCAAGGCACATAATCGTCAGATTCAACAGGGTGGAAATAAAGGAGAAAATACTAAGGGCAGCCAGAGAGAAAGGTCGGGTCACCCACAAAGGGAAGCCCATCAGACTCACAGCAGATCTCTCGGCAGAAACACTACAAGCCAGAAGAGAGTGGGGGCCAATATTCAACATTCTTAAAGAAAAGAACTTTCAACCCAGAATTTCATATCCAGCCAAACTGAGCTTCAGAAGTGAAGGAAGAATAAAATCCTTTGCAAACAATCAAGTACTCAGAGATTTTGTCACCACCAGGCCTGCTTTACAAGAGCTCCTAAAAGAGGCACTACACATAGAAAGGATCAACCAGTACCAGCCATTCCAAAATCACACTGAATGCTAAAGAGCATCAACATAATGAAGAATCTACAACAACTAACAGGCAAAACAGCCACTTAGCATCAAAATGGCAGTATCAAATTCACACATAACAATATTAACCCTAAATGTAAATGGACTAAATGCACCAATCAAAAGACACAGACTGGCAAATTGGATAAAAATCCAAAACCCATCAGTGTGCTGTATCCAGGAAACCCATCTCACATGCAAGGATACACAAAGGCTCAAAATAAAGGGATGGAGGAAGATTTACCAAGCAAATGGAAAGCAAAAAAAAAGCAGGAGTTGCAATTCTCATCTCTGATAAAATAGACTTTAAAGCAACAAAGATCAAAAGAGACAAAGAAGGACATTACATAATGGTAAAAGGATCAATACAACAAGAAGAGCTAACAATCCTAAACATATATGGACCCAACACAGGAGCACCCAGATACATAAGGCAAGTTCTTAATGACTTACAAAAGGACTTAGACTCTCACACAATAATAGTGGGAGACTTTCACACTCCACGTCAATATTAGACAGATCAACCAGACAGAAAATTAACAAGGATATCCAGGGCTTGAACTCAGACCTGGAGCAAGCAAACCTGATAGACATTTACAGAACTCACCACCCCAAATCCACAGAATATACATTCTTCTCAGCACCACATCACACCTACTCTAAAATTGACCACATAATTGGAAGTAAAGCACTGCTCAACAAATGCAAAACAACTGAAATCATAACAAACAGCCTCTCAGACCATAGTGCAATCAAATTAGAACTCAGAATTCAGAAACCGACCCAGAACCGCACAGCTTCATGGAAACTGAACAACTGGCTCTTGAATGTTGACTGGGTAAACAAAGAAATGAAGGCAGAAATAAAGAAGTTCTTCGAAACCAATGAGAACGGAGACACAACGTGCCAGAACCTCTGGGACACATTTAAAGCAGTCTCTAGAGGAAAGTATATAGCAATAAGTGCCCATATGAGGAGAATGGAGAGATCCAAAATTGACACCCTATTGTCAAAATTGAAAGAGCTAGAGGAGCAAGATCAAAAAAACTCAAAACCCAGCAGAAGACAAGAAATTACTAAGATCAGAGCTGAGCTGAAGGAGATTGAGACATGAAAAACCCTTCAAAAAATCAATAAATCCAAGAGCTGGTTTTTTGAAAAGATCAACAAAATAGACAGACCACTAGCCAGATTGATTAAAAAGAAAAGAGAGAAGAATCAAATAGATGGAATAAAAAATGATAAAGGGGAAATCACCACAGATTCCACAGAAATTCAAACCATCATCAGAGAATATTACAGACAACTCTATGTGCATAAACTAGTAAACCTGGAAGAAATGGATAAATTCCTGGACTCCTGTGTCCTCCCAAGCCTAAACCAGGAGGAAGCTGAAACTATGAATAGACCAATAACAAGGTCTGAAGTTGAGGCAGCAATTAACAGCCTACAACACAAAAAAAGCCCAGGTCCAGACGGGTTCACAGCCGAATTCTACCGGACACACAAGGAGGAGCTGGTACCATTCCTTCTAAAACTATTTCAAACAATCCAAAAAGAGGGAATCCTTCCCAAATCATTTTATGAGACCAACATCATCCTGATACCAAAACCCGGCAGAGACCCAACGAGAAAAGAAAACTTCAGGCCAATATCCATGATGAACATAGATGCAAAAATCTTCAATAAAATATTGGCAAGCCGATTGCAACAGCAAATCAAAAAACATATTCATCATGATCAAGTAGGATTCATCCCAGGGATGCAAGGCTGGTTCAACATATGCAAGTCAATCAACGTAATTCACCACATAAACAGAACCAAAAACAAAAACCACATGATTATCTCAATTGACGCAGAGAAGGCATTTGACAAAATTCAACAGCCCTTTATGCTAAAAACCCTTAATAAACTCGGTATCGATGGAATGTATCTCAAAGTAATAAAAGCTATTTATGACAAACCAACAGCCAATATCATACTGAATGGGCAAAAACTGGAAGCATTCCCTTTGAAATCTGGCACTAGACAAGGATGCCCTCTCTCACCACTCCTATTCAATATAGTACTGGAAGTTCTAGCCAGAGCAATCAGGCAAGAAAAAGAAATAAAGGGTATTCAAATAGGAAAGGTGGAAGCCAAATTGTCTCTACTTGCAGACGACATGATAGTATACCTAGAAGACCCCATCGCCTCAGCCCAAAAACTCCTGAAACTGATAAGCAACTTCAGCAAAGTCTCAGGATATAAAATCAATGCACAAAAATCACAAGCATTCGTCTACACCAATAACAGACTTAAAGAAAGCCAAATCAAGAGCGAACTGCCATTCACAATTGCTACAAGAAGAATAAAATACCTTGGAATACAACTCACAAGGAACATAAAAGACCTCTTCAAGGAGAACTACAAACCACTGCTCAACGAAATCAGAGAGGACACAAACAGATGGAGAAACATTCCATGTTCATGGTTAGGAAGAATTAATATCGTGAAAATGGCGATACTGCCCAAAGTAATTTACAGAATCAACGCTATCCCCATCAAGGTACCATTGACTTTCTTCACAGAACTGGAAAAAACCACCATGAACTTCATATGGAACCAAAAGAGAGCCTGCATAGCCAAGTCAATTCTAAGCAAAAAGAACACAGCGGGGGGCATCACACTACCGGATTTCAAACTATACTACAAGGCTACAATAATCAAAACAGCATGGTACTGGTACCAAAACAGAGATATAGACCAATAGAACAAAACAGAGGCACCGGAGGCAACACAACATACATACAACTATACAATCTTTGATAAACCTGACAAAAACAAGCAATGGGGAAAGGATTCCACGTTTAACAAATGGTGTTGGGAAAACTGGCTAGCCATGTGCAGAAAGCAGAAACTGGACCCCTTCCTGACACCTTACACTAAAATTAACTCCAGATGGATTAAAGACTTAAACATAAGACCTGGAACCATAAAAACCCTAGAAGGAAATCTAGGCAAAACCATCCAGGACATAGGATTAGGCAAGGACTTCATGAACAAAACACAAAAGCATTGGCAACAAAAGCCAAAATAGACAAATGGGACCTAATGAAACTCCACAGCTTCTGCACGGCAAAAGAAACAGTAACTAGAGTGGAGCGGCAACCAACAGAATGGGAAAAAATTTTCGCAGTCTACCCATCTGACAAAGGGCTGATATCCAGAATTTACAAAGAACTCAAACAGATTTATAGGAAAAAAACAAACAAGCCCATTCAAAAGTGGGCAAAGGATATGAACAGATACTTTACGAAAGAAGACATATATGAGGCCAACAATCATATGAAAAAATGCTCATCGTCACTGGTCATCAGAGAGATGCAAATCAAAACCACATTGAGATACCATCTCACGCCAGTTAGAATGGCGATCATTAAAAAATCTGGAGACAACAGATGCTGGAGAGGATGTGGAGAAAAAGGAACACTTTTACACTGTTGGTGGGAGTGTAGATTAGTTCAACCATTGTGCAAGACAGTGTGGCGATTCCTCAAGGCCTTAGAAATAGAAATTCCATTTGACCCAGCAATCCCATTACTGGGTATATATCCAAAAGACTATAAATCGTTCTACTACAAGGACACATGTACACGAATGTTCATTGCAGCACAGTTTACAATAGCAAAGACCTGGAATCAACCCAAATGCCCATTGATAATAGACTGGATTGGAAAAATGTGGCACATATACACCATGGAATATTATGCAGCAATCAGAAATGATGAGTTTGTGTCGTTTGTAGGGACATGGATGAATCTGGAAAACATCATCCTCAGCAAACTGACACAAGAACAGAAAATGAAACACCGCATATCCTCACTCATAGGTGGGTGATGAAAAATAAGAACACATAGACACAGAAAGGGGAGTACTAAACACTGGGGTCTATTGGGGGGGAAAGGGGAGGCCCAGTGGGAGGGGCAGGTGGGGAGGGATAGCCTGGGGAGAAATGCCAAAGGTGGGTGAAGGGGAGAAGAAAAGCAAAGCACACTGCCATGTGTGTACCTACGCAACTGTCTTGCATGCTCTGCTCATGTACCCCAAAACCTAAAATCCAATAAAAATTAAAAAAAAAAAACAATTCTATGCAGCTGTTTCGACAAATTCATGCCTCCAATAGCCCAAGTCTATTCTCTGAACTCTAGACCTATATATTCAACTTGCTACTTGATATCTGCATATGAAAGTCTCTCTGATGCCTAATACCCAACATGTCCAAGACCAAATTCACTATCATCTCCCCAAAATCCAGAGCTCCACACAATAAATGGCACCAATATCATTCAGCTTTTCAAAGCAGAAACCTAGATGTAATTTTTATTGCCTTCCCCTCACCTCTTATAATCAATGTAGCTTGTCCAGCTGATTTCAGCCTTTAACTTCCCACATGTGTGCACTTCCATCGCCAGTTCCTATTCTAAGTGACAGAAATAACATGGTGATATCAAAGAAAACTGTCTAGTCTACTATAATACCCCCCTAATTGGACTCCAAGATCTCTATTGCCTCTTTATAGTTTGTTCTTTCCAGCAGTAAGAGATATCTTTTCGGAATGCAAATCTGATAACATCATTTAAAATTCTTCAGTGAATTCCATTGTTCTTAACAGAATTCAACCTCAACATATTTAGAATAAACCATAAGACTTTGCCAGTTCTCTACCCTACCTATCAAACTCTAGTCTTGCTGGGAACACAAACACATTAGTCTTCTCTCAAATCCTCAAACATTAGTCCTTTTTTTCTGCCTTGAGATCTCTGTACACACTGCTTCCCTATAATAAGCCTGTGCCTCTCTGCATGGAATAAGCCTGTTCATCTGTTCATGCATGTGTGCATACACACACACACACACACACACACACACTGCATTAGTCCGTTTTCATGTTGCTGATAAAGACACACCAAAGACTGGGCAATTTACAAAAGAAAGAGGTTCACTGGACTTACAGTTTTACATGGCTGGGGAGGCCTCACAATCATGGTGGAAGGCAAGCAGGAGCAAGTCACATCTTACATGAATGGCAGCAGGCAAGAACAGAGCTTGTACGGGGAAACTCCCATTTTTAGAAACCATCAGATCTCATGGAACCCATTCACTATCATGAGAAAAGCACAAGAAACACCTGTCCCCATTATCCAATCATCTCCCACAGGGTTCTTCCCACAAGATATGGGAATTATGAGAGCTACAAGATAAGATTTGAGTGTGGACACAGAGACAAGCCATATCATTCCACCCAACACCTCCCAAATCTCATATCTTCATATTTCTTTTTTTTAACATATATATACGTATATATACATATATACATACACACACATACCTATATATATTACAAGAATAGCATGGGAAAGACCTACCCCCATGATTCAATAATCTCCCACCAGGTCCCTCCCACAACACATGGAAATTATGGGAGCTACAAGATAAGATTTGGGTGGGGACACAGAGCCAAACCATCTCTCTCTCTCTCTCTCTCTCTCTCTCTCTCTCTCTCTCTCTCTCTCACACACACACACACACACAATTAACTCCTATTTATGCTAATCCAGTTCAAGTGGCCTTTTCTCAGAGAAGCTGTCCTCAATGCCCTAGTCAAGAGCAAGATGCTTTATTATGTTCTCTCATATCATCTGTTCATTTTCTTCATGCCCTTTAATTAAACAACCATTTCTGAGATTCTCTTACTTAACTCCATCTCTCCCATGGAATTGTAATGCATAGTCCTGTCCACAAAGGCAGGATCATGATGATTTTGCTCATTTTATCCTCAGCACTTTGCACAGTTTCTCATACAGAGGTAGCACTTATTAAAGGCTTGTTGAGTAAAAATAACAAAGAAGAGTTTATAGAGTCTCCTTTTTGAGACATTTCCTAACAAGAAGACAAATGATTTAGAGTATATGTCAATTTCACATATATAATCTCATTTTATCTGAACAATATAAGATGAACCATGAACAATGCATTTCCACTACCTACCTTTGTCTCTTACCTGAAGAAGGTTCATACCAGTCATCCTGGTCAAAGTACTAGCCTTTTTGTCCTATGCCCAAATATGCTATATGAGTTAGGGTCCTCCAGAAAAACAAAACCAATAGGAGATAAACATACATACATATGTGTATACTATCATAGATCTATATGGAGAGGAACTGATGGGAGAGAAGAGAGATTTGTGGCTCATATGATTATGAATGCTGAGAAGTCCCCTGATCTGCCATTTTTGCAAGCTAAAGAACAAAAAAAGCCAGAGGTGTAATTCAGCGTTAGTCCAAAGGCCTGAGACCAGAAGTGCTAATGTTCAAAGGCAAGAAAAGAGAAGATGGCTGTCTCATCTCAAAAAGATGGAGTAAACACACCCTTCCTCTACCTTTTTGTTTTAATTAGGACCTCAGTAAATTGAATGATGCCCACCCACCTTGGTTTTATTCAAGTCACCAATTCAAATGCTTATGTCTTCTAAAAACATCCTCACAGACACACCCAGAAGTATCAGTTACCTGGGCAGTTCTTAGTCCAATCTAGTTGACATATACAATTCATTATTACATATGCCTTTTTGGAAAAACTTGTGTCCTTATTGAGAAAACAGGGTTGTGGCATATCACTCAAAACCTATAGGACTTTATAACAAAAGGATTAAAAAAAACCAATCACTATATTCTGATAAATCCAAATAAGAAAACTCACATCAACTAGAACATATCCCATGATCACAGTGATACACACGGGAGGTCAAAATCTTTCTGCAAGATGTTGTCATACACTTAGACATTTTACTTGACATATAACTTATCCTTGAAGAAAATGGAGGGCATTTCACTGTGCTTATGCTGATATACCCTGATAAATTACCAGTAAAGCCTCCATTGGCATTTGCACTTAATATCATCTTGTCCATTCTGCAATCTTATACCCTTAGGTTTGTGTCTGCTACTTTGAGATATAAATCCATGAATAATTCACTTTTAATAGAGGCCAATTATATGAAAATTAAAAATTCAATCCAGGTATATTCTTCCCCAATGATGGTTGTAACCTGAGAGAAATGTATTCTCAGTTATGACTTTTTCATAGCTTCCCCAGAGAGCATCACATTGTGGAAATCATCCCATTTTTTAAAGCCACTAAACCACAAAGGCACTTTCTTGCAAGAAAGGAAGTCCCTTTGTAGGATTTTCAATTATTTCCTTAAGGTCTTCCTAATTGCAAAGGCTTTCTCCTCAATTATGAAAAGGTTTACATCTAATAGCTATGAGTTGTTAACATGCTGAACATACACAGCACATTTTCCAGACAATGCTGGCATCAGCTCTTTAACAATCACATATGAGCTAATCCACACTAAAGAAACATGCATTACAGAAGACTAAATGTATGCTGTTCTTTTATTTATTTATTTATTTATTTATTTATTTATTGAGACGAAGTTTCGCTCTTGTTACCCAGGCTGGAGTGCAATGGTGCAATCTCGGCTCACAGCAACCTCCGCCTCCTGGGTTCAGGCAATTCTCCTGCCTCAGCCTCGCAGCTGCTCTTTTACTATATTACTGAGTTTTATGGAATTGTCAAGCATATTTCATTACTAAAATATAATTTCATTATTGAAGTGTATCTCTTATACTTCCTACTATTTGAAGAATCAAAGAACTGTATACTCTATCAACTGTAAACCTACCTATCTTGTTTATTAAGGTGTTTTATAAATGATAGCCAAGTACAAAGCCCTTATCAAAAGAGAAGACGTCATTAAGTTGGGTTTTTTCCTCCTAAAGGTAAGTACTGTTTTCAACTCAATAAACATAAAACAAACACCATTAGGGTAAGATTATCCGGATCGCAGATATAAAGAACCTATTTTGATCTTACTGAAATTCATGTTTCATTTTATGAGGCCAGCATCTTCAAAATAACATCATATATTCAAAACCCAAGTCTAACTGGCGTGTTTACAATTTAGAGCTGTCATATAGTTGACAAATAATAAAAATCACACCAACTAGAACATATCCGCATGATCACAATGATACACACTGGAGGTCAAAATCTTTCTGCAAGATGTTGGCATATGCTCAGACATTTTACTTGACATACAACTTATCCTTGAAGAAAATGGAGGGCATTTCGCTGTGCTTATTCTATTGAAATTTTGTGAGATATTCTAAAATGGGATCCATTTTGTGAGATCTTCAAAAACAACAACTTAGTCTCCCCAGTTCTTCTTTAAGTAAGGCAATAAATTCTAAAATGAAATAAATCTATTTCACTCTTAACTACAACATGTACAGATTTTCTTACTATTGTGTATATACATAGCAATTTATAGGAAATATCAACTTTAAAACATCTATTCCTTCCTATTCTATAAAAATAAAAATAGAAATATCTGAAACAACAAATTACAATAGTTAGCAAACTAATAAGCTTCAAAAGCAATGGCAATGTAAACAAAAGCACTGCAGATTCAAATCCCACAGTCTTGGTGGGATTTGTCTAAAAGATAGTGTAAAGGGCAATCATCAGAGTGGAAAAAACTCCGAGTAGTACCTATGATTGTCCACTTCTCATGGAAGAAGAGATGGTCCACAGTGACTAATGGGAGCATCTGGCTAGGTGGTAAGAGTCTTAGAAAGAACAAGATCCCAGCTACTCAGGAGGCTGAGGCAGGAGAATTGCCTGGAACCCAGGAGGCAGAGGTTGCGGTGAGCCAAGATTGTGCCATTGCACTCCAGCCTGGGTAACAAGAGCGAAACTCCGTCTCCAAAAAAAAAAAAAAGAAACAATAAGAATAGAAGACTAGTCACCAAAAGGTTTGGGAAGAGGTATATGAATGAATCTTACAAAAATGGACACAAAGTCTACAAATATTTATGCTGTACTTTTGGGCATGCAAATACTCATCAGAAGACAACTACAAAGCCAATAGAAAGGGTAAACCCTCCTGTGGATGTCAGTCATCGGATTTTCACTGTCACTTCAGTGTTTAATCAAAGGGACCATGTAAAAGTAGAGCAGTTAGTAGGAGTGGAGGCGATAAATGGGATAACAACATGGTCTTCCAATCATCTTTGTTCACCATGGCTATTGAGTGTCCTTTCTGCCAAGCATAAGCAACAATGATGAAACTTCTAGAACAGCCACCCAGCCATCTGGCAAGATGATTAAACTCCTTTCATCATGGAGAGCACTTGGACTACATTGCAATAAAGACCATTTCTGTCAACAATATCATCCATGGGCTTATTAAATGCCTTTATTGGTATGCCATTATTGTTATTCTAGTATTGACATTATTCCAACCAGTATTGCTGCTGACTGAGAACTGCATTTTATGGCTTCTAAAAATGAGGTGATAAGTTGACACCTATATTTCCTGTTTCTTTCATGTATCATCACACAAAAGCTGGTGACTCCACAGAACTGTCTGGCTTCTGAAAGACTTAGTTACAGCTCCAGCTTGAAGATGACACCATGTAAAGTCAGGGTGTCCTCCTACTGCAGAACTGGGTATGATATATATTATGAATCAGCAATAATTATATGGTGCATTTTCTTTTAGAGATAGAATTCATCTGTCTAGTGGGAGTGACACTTATTATTACAGGTAATTACAAATAAAAGTTTACTTCACAATGCATAGCTTTGAAGTTCACTTCACAATGCATAACATTCCATTTTAATGGTTTTGCTGTGTTAGTACCCAAGGGAAAAATGCTTCGAGCAGGGATCAAATTACTGGTCCACTAAGCTGGAAATCAAGACAGTCCAATGGCCATTATAAGCAGCTTAAGTCATGAAACAAATAGAGGGGGAAAAAGGAAGGTTGTTTTGGTCTATGGAATAATTGCTCTTGAGGGGGAAGTGCATCTCCTTCCTGGCAATGGCATGTCCTCGGATTAAGGTCCATGGAAGACTATAATAACCCAGTACAAGCAAGAATACCTGTAGTCCTCCACATTGAGGTTTAGAGTTATCCCTACTAACGAGGATTAAAACCAAAACAAAACAAGAAACTAAGTTAGGTGCTGATGTTGGAAAAAGGAAACATGAAATCGATAGTAAGGAAGACATAAATATCATTATATTATAGCCTCATGATCAGTTCCAAAATGAATGATTATAGGTGCTATGTATTTTTCTTCTTTGCTCCTAATATGTAAAATGTTTACATTTTTATTAATTTCTTCATTCTTTTTCCCCTTAATCTTTTATATAAAGTATGTTGTCAATGATTCAATCAAGTTATACTATATCCTGTAGGATTGTGATTTAAGGGCGTTACTAAGTTGGAAAAGGAATAAACATCATTCAGAGATGATGTGGTAACTGATAGGGTTTTGGGTCTTACCTTTTAGGGAAAGGATTTCATGTATAACAAAAACAGTTACACCATGCTAGGCAGGGGCATGTTGTTGTTATCCTTTAGAAGGCTGTGGGGGGTGTTGGCTTAAATTTAAGGGCAGGGACCTTGTCTATTTATCCCTCATTGTATCCACAATATGCCCAACTTGAGCCTGGTACACACCTGAAACTCAATAAATATTGAAGGAACATCAATATGGAACCTATCCATATTGATAGTTTGAGGCAATGAAACTCTCAATAAAATTATCATGCAGCACATGACTATACTTGCTTTTCCCTTTCTCAATTGCTTTTTTGCTTGTTTGTTTTTGAAACAGAATCTTGCTCTGTCACCCAAGCTAAAGTGCAATGGCGCTATCTCAGCTCACTGCAAACTCCACCTGCCGGGTTCAAGTAATTCTCCTGCCTCAGCCTCCCAAGTATCTGGGATTACAAATGCCCACCATATCACACCTGGCTAATTTTTGTATTTTTAGTAGAGACAGGGTTTCACCATGTTGGCTAGGTTGTTCTCGAACTCCTGACCTCAGGTGATCTGCCTGCCTTGGCCTCCCAAAGTGCTGGGATTACAGGCAAAAACCACTGCACCTGGCCCTCACTCCCTTTTCTAAATAGACAGGTAACTATACTGATTCTGTCTCTAAAATAGAGAATGAAATGGGATGGTACAGTTAGGAGCTAATAGAGTTGTCTGCTATTCAGTTTGCTCTGAGCTGGAACCTGAAGAGCTTAATTGTATTCTCTCCACCTTCAATTCTGGAATAGCTTCCAAAAGACGCTTGCTGGAGTGGTAAGTATATGCCCAGTGTTCACATTTTGTCAGCTACTGAGTATCCCCCTGGGCTCCGATGCATCCTTGTGCCTAAATCTCATAACTGAGTCTGGCTCTAGCTTCCACATCTGTTCGGATTGGCCTTCCTCTACCGTCCTGTTATTTATCTGACCATGTCACACACTCATTCTCCCAGAGTTGCAGCTTGCTCCGTTCCTTGGCCTTTTGAGCTTTTGCTCCCTCTACTGACCGTTCCTTCTCCCTCCAGTCATTCTGGCTTCCAATATTATGCCCAAGGACCCTGAGCAATATCTCCCCTTCTGATGGCTGGTCAACACAGTGGAAAGATGAGGGCTGAGACTTAAATGCCATACAAGACAAAGAAGAGGCACCAAAGAGAACTGAGAAGAAACAATTAAAAGAGAAAATGTCATAATAAAGCAAAAGGAGTCTCAGTCTCTGAAGGGGAGAAAAGTCAGTGGGTTAAGAAGTATGAGGAACTGGCCAAGGTAGAAAACATGGGCCATTTCCCTAGAAGCCTGTTCCCTAAGGTGGAGGATAAATTCTACAACATATATACAATGAAGAGTTCATGAACTTTACTCATTACAGAATCCATATACTTATTCTCTTATTTTCTTCTAATATGTTTGGTTATCTGGCTTCTCTTTCCACATAAAATTTTAATAAAACCAGAGAGAATAACATGCTGACTTAGTAAATATAACATTACGGTTTGACAAAAAAGAGAACTGGGGTGTGGGGGGCGGGGTGGGCAGTGGGTAGGGGAAGACAACAGACCTCAAACAGAACAATTCAGCATCAGTTAGTATGGACATAAACAACTGTAAACAACATGCCAGGAGAAACATCATTCCATTCACCATAATACAATAAATGAAATTCTCAAAGATGAATCCTGGTTGTCAAGAAAATGCTAAACAGTGTTCAGTGGACTCAATTTTAAAGGATTATAAAGTGAAAAGATTTTTGCCTAAGCTATTTTAGAAGTTTTAATTCTTAAAAGATTAGTCTTCAATTATCTATGAAATGTGTCCATGCAAAACACATCATTATCCAGTGATGCTGAGCAAATGAGAGTCTACTCAACATAGCTCAGGAATGGTAACTAGTTATCAAACTCAGAGAGACTAAGACCAATCAGGAATGGATAATTTTGAAAAAAAAAATCTATAAAATGCCTTCTGCTTATTATTGTATTCATTCCTGCCTTTTCAGTTAAACCTTTTTTTTTTTTGCATATGATTTTATTCTCCAGACAACTACTTTTCACTGCTATTATGAAAAGTATATTCTCTATGAAATTTTTAGAACAATGTTCTTTTATGAAATAGCCTTTATTTTCTCTGAAGTACAAGCACCAAGTCCATAAACGTGAGATTCATAAGTACTGATAGGAAGCCCTCTAGATTCACAGATTCCTGACTCATTGTTCTGAATGTTCACCGTCAGTCCTAACAACCCGCTCGCATCCACTGAGGCCATTCCAGGCCCTGGTCCCTAGCACCAGGCAAGTTGCTATGATGTTCCTGCCTTGAACCAGTGTCACTCATTACAATG
The DNA here is from genome assembly GCF_049354715.1 of Callithrix jacchus. NCBI lineage: Eukaryota > Metazoa > Chordata > Mammalia > Primates > Cebidae > Callithrix > Callithrix jacchus. The sequence continues at coordinate 54,866,003 of NC_133502.1, forward strand.
AGGACCATGGGAATTAACAACATATTAGAATCTATTTGAAGCTTACTTCTTCTATAGAACTAAAAGAAAAGCTTTGGAGAGGGAATCTGTATTTGTGGAAAAGAAAAACTTTTATGAAGAAAAGTGAAATTCTTCTGCTTTATTATCTGTGCAGCATAGGTAAAAGTAAATTGATAATTGATTTTTTTATGTCTGTGCTTTCCAGAAAGGATTTATCTATCTCACATTTAAAATGTATCCAGACAGGAGAAGAGGGACACACAGGTATCACTATAACAGTCACTTGTCATAGCCATAGCTTTTCCTTCACTGAAGTCATCTAAAATGTGTTATCTAAAGCTTTTGATTCATTATGAAATGGCTGAACTCTCTGATAACACTCGTTAAATACATGCAGTATCCATTCTAGGTTGAACAGTTAAAACTAGCTGGCAATTGCAGCTTGCAGGATGTTTGAAATGAGTCTGCAGGGCCCTGGGTGCGGCTGAAGAGGTAGCCACGGTGAGCACCAGAGGAGGGGGATGCTGAGCAGAAGGGAAAGAGGGCGAGGAAACAAACCCTGGAGACACACTGCATCAGGAAAATGAAACCCACTCACTGCAGAGACATAAACAGCTCCATTCATATTCTGAGTAACCAGATAAAAGGCCTTGCATCCTTGGGCATGTTGGCTTCGTCTGTGCCTTCCCTGATTCTAATCACTTCTGTGCCTACATAAAACTGTCCAGTAAAAATAGTATTACTGCTAACTACCTTTAACATATTGTACTTTTCAAGGTTGCCCAGCCACAGTTATTTTTTCTCCTGTTGCCATTTCTCAAGTGAATTACAGTGATTTTTCACTCTCTCTCCCTCCCTCTGTTTTTGCCTCTTCTGGAAATGCAGGGAGGTTCATGGTCTCAATATTCTCTGGATAATAATGCTGCTTTCCATTAAGCACAAGGAAATAGAATTCTACTTGAAAAAGAAGCACAGCTAGGTATTGAATCAATGGAACCAAGGTTTTTATCCATAATTATTTAACTGAGAAAAGCAGTCGCAAACCTACAAACTTAATGTCAGGTAGTGTTCTAGCTGGTTAGAAAGAACTTTTGGAAGGAATCCCTTTTTTGGTCTAGCAGTTGACAGAAAAAGCACATCTGTGGGAAAGGGAGGTACCCTACTCATCATTAACCACATTAGGCAAACAAAACAATTTGTCTGAATTCCACACTGATGATCATGAATTTCATCCCTGGCCTGATGAGTACAAATTGTTTTGTTTTATAGCATTGTTTTTTTTTGCAATGTCATGATGTGCCTGGATCTTTTCTCCTGTGCCTACCATTCTGGCTTTAGCCCCTCATCTTCTCTGAATTATATAATAAATCACCCTTTTTTCTGAGATAATGGGAGATAATATTTGGAAAATATTAAAACAAAAAAGAAAATAAAAATAGTCACCCATATTCTCAGCATACAAAATGGGTATTCTGATCTATTTGCTTCTAGTGTTCTAATATTTCTTCCATGTATAAACCTTTTCAATATGCAAGTAATATATGAATTATCATTAAAAAATTAAAGATTACAGGTAAAAGTCTTTTTTAAATATAACTAAAGTCTCCTTTGACCATCACTCCAATATCAGTTCCAAACCTAATTTCCAGAACATATCCTTCTAGTCCATCTTTATGCTTTTATATAAATATATTGAAATACATTTTGTGGGTGATTCTGGATACAAATACATCATGGTAATTGTGTTAAGTTAGCCTTTTTATTCAACAATTATCCTTGAAGCTCTTGCATTCTTTGTTAGGTTTATTCATAGATACTATATATATATTATTGCAATTCTAAATGAAATCCTTTTTTCTATTCTATTTTCTAATGGGTTATTGCCAGGACATAGGAAAGAAATTGATTCTGATATGTTGATCTTATATCCAACAACCTTGCTATACTCTTATTACTTTCAAAGCAGGTCTTTTCTTATGACCTCCAGAAAACTGGATGCCACATATGTCACCTGTAGTCCTGAAAACTAGATAATTTTAGCAAGGTTCTGAAAATAACAAAATTCCACTACAAAGAAACTGTGATGCCCCATGAGGTTCTTGATAATGGAAATTGGTCTGTCATGCTCTGCTGATTTATAGCTTGGTCAGACATTGCACACACTTGGTGGCAGCCTGTATGCCTACAAGATAATTGCACTGACTTTCTGTGGTTTGGTTTTTAAAGTCCTAGCACAAAGTTAGAGTTGAAATCACTTTTCCAAGGGCCAAAGCCATGTTTACTTCTCCTCTGGTGGATTACAGTGATGAGAATGATGGTAAGCTTCTTAGGGCTAAACTGCAGGAGATTTTGGGAAAGAGAAGTGTTCTAAGTAACCGCATTGAAAGTTAATGCAGTGTCTTACTATAATTCCCAAGCAGAACAGTTAGGAAAAACAAAAACACACACAAAATAGATAAAAAAATAAAATAATTCCTATTGAAGAGAAGTAACACCCAGTTATGTTTATTAAAGCTCTACAATAAAATGATTGCTCATATATATAGATGTTCATGCCAGTCCTAATTTCCATTTGCATTGTTACAATAAGGCCAATGGACTTTGGACATATCTATCTATATAAGATGAACCTATAGTAAAATCCATCATCAGTGATGATCATTAGCAACAATAATGCTCAAGGCTTATAAACTGGCCATTCTTTTATTGTACCTTCCTAGTCTATGGAGAGAAAACCACTAATAGAAAACTTGCTTTCTTTTCATTTTTATCTTCTTCCCTCATTCCTTCTTTTCTTTTTTTCTTCTAGTCTGTCTTTCTTTCCAAAAACATTTCACTCAAATCAAAGAATACTAACACAAAAGTCATCCTCTAAACTGGTAACATCTTCTTGAAGCTCTTTTATGTAGTGACTATGGACCTCCCACCTGCCCGCTTCCCGGTTAAATTTAGGGTTTATGAAAGGCTATATAGAAATGAACAAACACCAATTTGTTAACAAATACCTTAGAGAAAATTAGTTTGGTCGGGAGCAGTGGCTCAAGCCTGTAATCCCAGCACTTTGGGAGGCCGAGGCGGGCGGATCACGAGGTCAACAGATCGAGACCATCCTGGTCAACATGGTGAAACCCCGTCTCTACTAAAAAATACAAAAAATTAGCTGGGCATGGTGGCGCATGTCTGTAATCCCAGCTGCTCGGGAGGCTGAGGTAGGAGAATTGCCTGAATCCAGGAGGCGGAGGTTGCGGTGCGCCGAGATTGCGCCATTGCACTCCAGCCTGGGTAACAAGAGCGAAACTCCGTCACAAAAAAAAAAAAAAAGAAAAGAAAAGAAAATTAGTTTTTTCAAGGCACAATGGATCCAAGCTCTCTCCAAATTCTCAAAGGCATTAGAAACATAATGATTCCAGGATTCCTCTAGATTTATGCTTATACTGACTGTTTTGTGCAGGCAAGTATATATGAAGTTGAAAATAAGTATTCTCCAAACTAATAATTTTTTTCACTGCAGATTATCATACAGAAGAAAATAGAAGGAAAAATATACAGACTAAACACAGACTATCAGTCTGGAAATTGCCAAATCGGCCATAACTGAGCTGGTTTTCTCACTCTTCCTCCTAATAAAGTGGAGGAAATTTGCAAGGTTTCTAAGGCTGGTGATCTAACAATTTGAAAATTTATAAATGGTACTAGATTAAAATATTAAGTCCTGAAGCTGCAAATTCTGATTTTATTTCCAGTAAAAGAAAAACTCAAAGGTAAAAATAAATGATTAATAGAAAAATTAAAGAAGTTGGTACCTTTGTGGGGTTAGTAATTACTACTCTTCCTGGGTTGTAACCTGGCCCAGAAAGTCACCATAATTCATTTTATGCAGTGCAACATGTATCTTTCCATGGCTAGGCATAGATAAATCACAACAGACAGAAACTGACACGCTTTAAACTGTACAGAGAGTTCACTTCCCAGGAACTATGTCACATGGCAATGTCTTTTTTATCATGAATATGTATAACTATTATGCATCAGAAAAATTAAAAACAAGAAACTTTTTAAGAATTCAAACAAATAACAAACTATCATTCACAAAAAGAACAATTTCCATGGATCATGGTTGAAAGAATGTAAACAGAAATTTCCAAGAAGAATGTTTTAGGAGATTCTAAATATCATGCTTAGGAAGATAAATAATGTGTAATAACATTCTTCCCTGGTTAAGAAACTCAAGTTTCTTTCTACAAACTTAGTAACAAAAAGGTATTTTTCATTATACTTTCACTTTTATAGTTAGAAATCCAATGATCTACTTGGTCATATACAGGTCATTTCAAAAACATTTGACAACATGAAAAAAAAAGTTAATTTAGTCTCCAGGAGGATATTAAAATATACCATGAATAAGATAGAACAATTATGTTGCTTAAAAGGAAATCTTGATGGGATGCAATGGGTTTAATTGTAAAGTGTTCTTAACATTGAAAAGAGAAAATAATTCTTATGAGTACATTGTTACAATAATTTCACAAAAAGATTTAATCATTGGAGTAAGAGAGAGATCAAACATGTGATTTCCTTCTTTCCATGAGTAGGTTTTAAAGTACTTTAATCATTAGCCCTACATTTCTGCTATTTTTTTTTTTCATGTTCAACCTATTACTAAAATGTAATAATGAGGGAAGAGAGTGGAAAGAGAGAGAAAGATAATGAGCATAGGAACTGAGTACTCTGGCAAGCAGAACCTTTTCTACAGAAAACCTTACTGTCAAGGTCTGTTCCACCCTGCAGTACTCTTAGGAGATGACCAAGAAAGGAGAAAAGTGATAGGTCAATGGCATGAGGTATACTTCCCAACAATGGCTTCTTTTGGCCCAAGGTCTAGTAGCTGTGATAGAGATAGGAGGCACAGAAACTCTAGACAGGCAGGGACAGGTCCCTGGCAAAGCCCCACCTTCAAGCCAAAAAGCCTAAAACCCATGGCCCAAAGTGAGAACCTCTATCCCTGTTTGCCCACTCTATCCCAATGGTTCTTTCTGAATAATGTCTTTTTACCAATTGAATGTTGCCTTTTCCAAAACTACCTAAGGCCTGCCCTACCACCCATCCTATGCCTATAAAGACCTCAGACTCAGCTGATAGAGAAGAGAAGTGGCTGGATGTCGAAGAGAGGTGATTTGACTTCAGAGAAGTGGCTGGACATTAGAGATAGGCACCTTGACTTCGGAGGACAGAGGTAGAGATGCAACCTGACTTAGGAGAGTGGCCTGCCCTTCTGGCACTCTTTCCAGCTCCTTTCTCTGCTGAGAGCCACTTTCAGTGCTCAATAAAATTGTCTACATTCACCATCCTTCAATTTGTGTGTGTAACCTCATTCTTCTTGGGCACTGGACAAGAATTTGGGACACACCAAGTGTGGGTACCCAAAAAGGCTATCATACTGACCCTTTGCCCTTATTGGTGGAGGACAGCCACCCCACAAAACAAGGCAAAGAGCACACTGAGCTGACAACATACTGCTATCTACACATGGTGAAGCTGAGAGAGTGTTGTAACACACCCTCTAGGGCCTTGGGGTCACAGGTACCTCCACCTGTATGTCACCACAGGGCCTGCATGGAGTTTGCTCCTACCAGCACCAAAGTGGCTAGTTCCTGCACTTGCTCACCTATGTGCTCCCTCTCGCAAAGGGTGGGGTGCAGCAGGCCTGAGTAAATGGAGTTTGCTTCTTCCAGTGCCAAAGCAGCTGATTCGCTCCCATACTCACTCACTTATGTGTTCTCTCCCACAAAAGGTTGAGCACTGTGGGCTGAGTAAATGGGGCACTGCTGTCACAAGTCCCACAAAGGGGTCAAAATAAATCCTGCATCAGCTGCAAGGTACCAGGGACCTTGAGCTAGCCAGTATGGCATTTCTGTGTAATTACTTTCAACTCACTGACAATCATCTGCTGATTATTCTAAGCATGCGTAGGAAAGCAGAAGAACATGGATAAGAATGTCAGGTACCTATCAACTAGGTAGTTCTCAGAGTGTCAATAGACTAAAGTGAATCCTTGTCTCCTAACTGCCTTTTGAGAAACAACCTGTTAGAAGTCTAAATCAGGGAAGAAAGCAGAAAAAGCTGTATGGTTTGAACACCTGATCATGGTCTGTGGAGCCACTTGAGCAGCTGAAATGTCAGGAAATCACATGCAAAGCCTTCTTCAGGATAGAGCAGCTGCTTGATACTGAGGTTCTGGGGATGCCCTGAGACCCTGCAGACTTTGGTTTAGTCCATTTTACAAAGGACAAAAAAGTCTTGATAAGGATTTTTGCATTACTGAAGTAAGGTAGTGTCCTAAGAGCAATTGTGAGAGCTCCTGGATCTTCTCAAACACGTGTCCTCACCATTCCTTTGCCTAAGTCTGTACCAGTTTGCAGAAATACCATATATTCAGGATGGTACATAATTATGCAGTAAATCTCCATATGTTAAGATGAATACAATTACTAAAATGTTTGACTAGAGTCAAACATTTGTCGATGTGTGGCATTTATTTTTAATCATTTCTTCTTAAAATTCTTCCAGAATTCTCTTCCTTGTAAGAACTTCAGCCTATTATAAGCAAAATTAAAAGTTTTTACTCTGATAAAATCAGAACAAAGACAGAAAGAGACTTTTCCCAGGATGCTTTGGGGACTCCATTTAGTGCAGTACATGGAAATTAAGTCAATAGTGTTTCAGTCCTTTTGAAAGTTGTTTCTCTTTTGCTTTGCCATACTTGGCTGGGAAGGAGAGAAATGATACAAGCCTTCTAGAAAACAGAGAGAGAAACATGTCACCACTGTGTCAAAATTATTTAGCAGAAAAGGATGCCATATTTTTAATATATATTCATCACACACTATGATGGCTCAAATGTCATGACTGGAAAATGCAAAGTATTGTTGATATGCTTTGGAGCTCTGCCTTGTCAGCTGCATTAATTGTTATTAACTGACAGATTGACAGCTACATTTTGATAGATTGTGTGGGGAATGATCCTTTAATGTTGCCATGTATAGTATGAATGCATATTCACAGAATAAATAATTCATGTATTTGACTGATCACATCTAGTCTTGTGTTTTTTCTTGTATCCATAAATACAAGCAGTGTAGCAAACAACAACAAAAATCCTTGCACAAATTAAGAATACCTACAGGAACAGCAACCATTTGTCCTGTCATTTGTATCCCCGGTTGTTTTAAAGTAGTATAACAAGTGAGTCATCTATTCTAAGAACTAAGAATATTTGACATTCATTTTTTTTTTTTTTTTTTTTTTTTGAGACAAAGTCTCACTCTCTCACCCAGGCTGGAGTGCAATGGCGCAATCTTGGCTTACTGTAACTGCCACCTCCCAGGTTCAAGTGATTCTCCTGCCTCAACCTCCTGAATAACTGGGATTGCAGCTAAGATCAGACAGTAATGTGTATGATTTAGCATAGTGTCTGGCATACAGTAGATACCACATAATATATAGTTACTATTGGTAATAAAACAGAATAGAAATAAGACATTCTGTAACTCTACAGAAATTAAAGATGAAGACTATTACCTTTCACCAAAATTGAAATGGTAGCAGTGAACAGTCGATGCAGAATACAGCTTGAAGTTCTTTCCTTCTACAGCTATTTTCAGTTTTGTCTAGTTCTCACTCACATTTTGCCAATTTCTAATTTTGCGATTCTTCACCAAAATGGTCAACAGAAAGGACTAAGATAAACACCCCACCCTCAATTATTATGTGCAATCTTCCTATGAAATAGAAATTGACCTGTAATCCCAGCACTTTGGGAGGCCGAGGCGGGTGAATCACGAGGTCAACAGATCGAGACCATCCTGGTCAACATGGTGAAACCCCGTCTCTACTAAAAATACAAAAAATTAGCTGGGCATGGTGGCGCATGCCTGTAGTCCCAGCTATTCAGGAGGCTGAGGCAGGAGAATTGCCTGAACCCAGGAAGCGGAGATTGGGGTGAGCCGAGATCGGGCCATTGCACTCCAGCCTGGGTAACAAGAGCGAAACTCCATCTCAAAAAAAAAAAAGAAATAGAAATTGACAACTAACCCCTGATTTCACCCTATTCAGAATAAGACTTGTAGTTTTTGCCTCATATGCCAAAGCTCAATGTGGAATTAAGAAAGTGGGTCTCTGACTGCTAGACAGTGATATGGTTGGAATTAGTGCTGAAAAGTCTTTGGCATACAGTATATTGATGCATCTTTCTGTTACTCTAGAAATTTTATTAACAAGGACTTAAGCAAATCAAGGCATATTATAGATTCCTTGCTATGCTTAATGAGAAAACATTCAAAAATCCATAGTTTGCATAATCTACCTACCCTCCTGAGGCTGTTTGTTCCAGACAACACCGTGGCTGGGAATTGAAACACCTAACAATGCATACTAATGAACTGTGAGATTTAATGTTCCAGGCCAACACATGAGCAATCAAAGAATATGTCGTTTGCTTAATTGTACAGGTCACTGAGAAATGGTGAGGAGGTAGTTTTTTAGTACTCTTTTCAAGTTTCATTGCACTCACTATAGATTGTCAACGCTCTAATCTCTTGAGATTAGCCCTTAAGTAAATTTAATCAGTTTTCACTGATAGACTGCAAACCTCTTGTATGTTGCTTGTATTGTTGGATGACTGATTTGTTTTTACTTTTCCATAGTTGTGCTCTTATCTTCATGAAGCCTAGATCTGTAAAATCCAAAAACTTGCGATTTGGAGTCACAGTTTTTGCTTCCAAGACATGCCCTGATTCTGAGAGGGAGAAAAAAAGGGGCAAGAGAAATCCAAGCCTATTGTATTTCTTACAAAGTAGTCTACAGATGAATTAGCTGCTGCTAAATAGGTGGCTTATCTAATACATAGGCATTCCCCACTACCACTTCTACCTTACTTTTTGTAGACTCTCAAATCCTGACAAGTACCATAAAGTGATGGCTTTGTTCATGTCAAAGTACAAGGAGGAAAAAAAATCTATCAACAAATACTTCATTGAGTTTTTCTGTTGGTGTTTTTGAATTCTAGCTGTGTTATATTCTCTCACATAAAAGCAAACAGAGATGCATGTCATCTCAGACAGATTTGACAAACAAAGCAGAAGGGCATGTAGTGCCTCCGCCATAGCTTTTAGAAAGCAGTATCAGCCAGGCTCTTATTTAAACTGGAGCTGGCCCTCCTGATAACTAAAGCAACCTAAGTTAGGGTGCCTATCATCATCCTTGCACAGGTTCCATTATTTCAAATTTAAAAGAACTCAAACAGATGATCCAGAGCAGGTGTGATTATTGCTCATAAAATTCGTGTTGTATTTTTCATTCCCTACAGCAGCATCTCTCTCCAAGAGAGGAAAGCATGACAATTGTTGCAAATGAAATCTCAGGACAGGCAACATGTTCATCTCACACCAGAGATTAAAACATTTTGAAGTGTTCTGGAATAACTGAATGTACTTGTTGAGAGGTATCAACAAAGCTTAAGGCCTGGAAATCCAGCGGTTGTTTGTAAAGTGATGAGGCTAAAACTATTCAAGAGGTCAGCTGTCAACATCCTAGGCATCCCATCAACCAGTAGCAAATAGCCTTACTCCCTGAAACTGTACATCAGGCAATAGATTAATAATATATCAAAATGAACATAAATCTAAAAGGAAAGGGTCTTGAGTTCTAAAACTTGTTGCAACCCATGCAACAGAGCTGAACTCTCCACTATTGTGTGTCTTCTTACTTTCAGGAAAGCTTGCATGAGAAGGATATTAATAACCTTTTCATCACTACAGTTTGCCCATAAGGTATAGCTGTGAGCTCAAGAAGTATTTCTGGGTAGCAAAATAGACCCAAAATATATTTTTTTAAATATATTTTAAAAAAAAGAAAAAAAGAAGCTGTATTTGATGATCAAAATCTGCCTTGGAGTAATATAGCCTTTCCTCAGTTCACTCATATATAAAGTGAAAATGATAAGGAAATATTATTTTCATAAGAATTCAAGGAAACAATAATTTGTTGATGGTGAAAAAACACGAATAAATATAAATATGATAATCATTTCTAAATTATAAGATGATGGTACCCTACCGATCATTTTTAAAACCAGGAAAGCATCTTTTGAGCAGGCTGACATTTTTCACCTCATTGATTCTCACTACTCATTAAGACATGATCAACTGTTCATTGTCATTTCATTTCTTTTAATTCTCTTTTCTCCTCTTGCTCAGCACATCTCTGAATTAGTGCTTCATTTTGAACTAATAGCCACTGTAAGCTATTAGCAGCAGTTTTTACCCATCTCTTTCTTTTCCTGACCTAATTTCTAAACTTTGCTGTCAGCCTCTCATGCAGTAACAAGAGGTGGCCACCTGGTAGGATTACAAGGAGCTTCAGACTCCCCATTCCCTATTTATGTGCATGTGTACACACAAACATACACACACACACACACACACACACACCCAGACCCAGGTTGCCACTCCCCAAGTCCCACTGTGGTCTTAACCAGTCTACTAAAATGAAATATTACCTTAGAAAGGAACACAATAGGATTATTAATATACCTCAGTGTGAACAAGTAGATCATTTCTGAACAGCAGGGTTTACTGAGACAGATCAGAGAAGCCTGATTATCTGTATGAGTGGAAAGAGGTCAACAGGTCAAAAGGCCCAGTGCAATGGCTCACACCTATAATCCTAGCACTTTGGGAGACCAAGATGGGTGGCTCACTTGAGCCCAGGAGTTTGAGACCAGCCTGGGCAACATGGTGAAACCCCATCTCTACAAATTATACAAAAATTAGCTGAGTATGATGGCATGCACCTGTAATCCCAGCTACTGGAGAGGCTGAGGTGAGAGAATAGTTTGAGCCTGGGAGGTAGAGGCTGCAGTGAGCTGAGATCATACCACTGCACTCCAGCCTGGGCAACAGAGTGAGAACTTGTCTCAAAAAAAAAAGGAAAAGGAGGGTAGGGGAGGGGAAGGAAGGGGAGAGGAGGGGAGGGAAAAGGACAGGAGGGAAAGGGAGGGAAGGGGAGGGGATGGAATGGGAGCAAAGGGAAGGCAAGCTAAGGAAAGGGGTCAAGAGCTCAACAAATCAGTCAGAACAGGGCACTGAAGAGGGTAGCTAACATAGATCTCACAGAGGTACCAAGTTTGCTTAGAGCTGCACATATACACAAACACATAGAGACATGACCAAGTAAGAGTTTGGCTCCATTCTCTGCAACAATCATTCTACAGCTGTTTGTATTTGCCTCTATCACTGCCTAAAATATTATTGTATCATGTGTCATTTATATGTACAGCTCTCCTGCAGAATTGCAGATACTTGAAGACATAGACAGTGTCTTAATTTTTAAAATATCTGCCTCAGCATTAAACACTAAACACAGAGTTGACAGCACATCAGAATTACCTAGAGATAAATAGAAATGCAAATTCCTGGATCCTTCCCCAGACCTACTGAATCAATATTTATAAAGATGTGGCCTGAGCAGCTTTATTTCTTGTAGTCTTAGGGATGATTTTGACAAGCACGTGGGTTCAAGCTAATTATAATATCTGTTGAATAAAGGAAATCACTCTGCTCATATCCTTTTCCTTACAGTCTACACTGAGGAAATGTAATCAGAGTTGCAGCATTGCACAACTCCAGGGGGTCCCACCCACATAAAATGCAATGGGGAGGGGACCCCTTCAGAATTATGTGGCACCAGTAGCCCTGGAAGACACACAAAGGCTCTGAGCAAACAAAGTCAAGAGAGGAAAATGTGCTGATGCCTCCAAGTCTTCAGTTTTCATAACTTCAAAAGCTTATCACTGTATGACTTACTTATGAATCAAAAGAAAAACACTTTCCATGATAAAAAAGAATCTGGCCTCTCATTTCTAATTCTTCACTCAATAATCTCAGTCCACAGCAGGCTTGCCACTGCCTTTTTAACTACCAGCATAATTCTAAAGCATTGCATCTTTTGCTGCTAAGAGTATTGAAGGTCCAAATTATCTACCTAATAACTGCTATTTCCTTCCTGAAGGTTTACTGGGCCCTCGTCAGACAAAACTGTAGCCCAACCCCTTTCCAAACTGCTCCTCTATGACATGTCTCTTTCAAACATAACAAAACATACACTTTGCCCAAAGTGTTGAAGGCTTGGGAAATGGACTGCAGCTGTCATTTTGCTGGAGTAGACCAAAAGTCAACTTCCAAATGTAGTGATGTGTATGCAACAGTAAAAGTGCCACCAACATTCACACAGCATGGGATATTGACGTGTGGAGCAGGATTTGTGTTACACTGCAAATACAGGTCGTGGTTGGACATTCCAGGAGGATGGGCCCTGTGATTACAGGACAGATTGTTTAGACTGATATATTATGACTGGAGCCATCCTTTCATTTTTCCTCCAAATTCTCTACCGCCCCACTTTTCAAACATTCATGTGCTTACTAATTACCTTGAGATCATGTTAACATACAAATTCTGATTTAATAGGTCTGAGGTTAGGCCTGGGGTTAAAATTCTAAAGAGTTTCCAGGGGATGCTGATGCTGTCTTACAGCAGACCACACTTTGGGTAGTAAATACTAAAGGATTGCACAGCTGATGCACAAGGAACTCTGGTCAATTCTCTGTGGAGTTTATAACCACATTGTGCCATCTAAGTACAGAAAGCCTTTGACCCACATAGTTTTCTGAAGGTAATTTCAAAAGTGGGTGAATTCAGAAAACAATGAACAAGCTGAAAACAAACATTTTTTCAGAGGAAAAAATTGACTTTTTCATTAACTTGCCATGATTATTTATTATTTTTCCCATGATTAAATAAATCCTAAGGACAGAAATTAGGTAATAGCTGCAAATGGTAATTTTTATATGCCCATGTTCCAATTATTTTCTCAATTGCTACTGATAAAACTGATAACTTCCAATCTTTACTGAAACAGTATTTTAGAATTTACATGAAAGAATTTTAAGATGCAATCTAAGGTAACAAAAAAAGTGCTTCAACACTCTATTCCACAAAAAAATACCCAGTACTTCTAGAAGGCCACTCTGCAAACAAAAGGTTTTTTAAGGGCATAAGAGACACTGATGGAGAAAGTAGAATAAAATGCAGTGGGAACCACAGCTCACCAACGACAATGCATGGGCAATTTTTGGTTTGTTCTGACTGACACTTTCAGTCTTCACTAACCTTTGTTCCTGGCTTGGTTGTCTTGTTCCTGAATCTGAATTCAACACTGTTTTCAGGACAACCTTGGAGGATATTTCCTAAAGTTCTATTTATGATTATCTAAATTTGTACTTGAGATGGGAAATGTGAAGCAGATGTGTGAGAATTTTCCTCTACAGTGTGTTTCCTCCCTTTGTTGAGAGACCATAGCACTGATCAAAGTTTAGTTAGTAAGTATGTTTCAGATCAAAAGTTACCATAAATCAAAATGTAATTTTGTACCAGCAAATGAAACTCAGCCAGATATGGGTTCTAATGTATTAATGTTACTTCCCTGCATAAGATGAAGAGGTTAAGCCAATAGCATACATCCTACTTCCCCTGCCATGGTCTTAGGATAGAATAAGCCCCACATGATCTGCCAGAACAACCTCAGGGGAGAGAAGGGAGAGAGAGACTAATTTACTTTGATAAACACAAGCAAAGCAGTGTGGGGTGGGTGGATGGTTCTTATACAATGTCAATACAGTTTTACACACACACATATAGTCTGGTCAGTTGACTTCCAAACCTATCAGTCTCAGACAAGTCAGGACAATTTTCCCAGCACTATCCCAATTTTAAAATAAAACTCCACATCCTAACCCCTACCCCAGTCCTGGGGAAACTGGGATGACTGGTCACCCTGCCCCTGAAGCCTAGTTCTATTCATCTGGCCCTACTTATGCTAGGAAACAGCTGTGCAGTCAAGCTATCGTTCAGAAGGTGCAATCAAAGCTACATTTCCCATAAGCCTCATCTATCTCAAGTATAAATATATACAAATACTCATGTAAATATTCCACTCTGGTGAAAGAACTGGAAGAAGAAGGGCAGCTGATGATCAGCTATTCCTTTTTTTCCATTTTATATTTTCATCACATAAGTCAAATTTTTTAATGCCCTCAGTAAGAATGCCCAATAGAGTCAAACCACAAGGTGAGATACAGAGATTGGAATAGTTGATTATTATCAAAGACTTGCTTTGACTTTCTGACTTGCTCACCCATTCGTACTCCACCTTAAACTTTTTGATAAACAGTTTTAACATGTCTGAGAGCCTGAGGATACACATGGCCACAGTCCATGTCCCCTGCACCAAGACACCAGCTCAGCTCTGGCTCTCTTAGGTGTTCAGTCTCACTTCTAGTGGCCATTGATAATGGAGTCCAGCAACACCTATAAAACACTACTGAACTCTGACAAGAGTGATTTTTTCTCTGAAAAAGAGAAAAATCATACTTGAGAAAATGATAACAAAGAGAAATAGTGGAGTAATTGAAGGTAGAAGTAGGGAGGAGCACTGTGTGAGAGTTCTGGGTTTTATTCATGTGACTGTTCTCTCACCATATTCACAAGGTCATGTTCTTTTACACATTCAACTCATGTTTATTGAATCTCATGCTAGACAAAAGTGGTACCTTTCTGTTTATGTGGTGATGGTGTAGTAGACAGTATAGTTGGAAAAATATATCAGAGAAATCTTTTTACTATAAAAACACTGAGTTAGCTGAGACAAAAGACTGTAGCATTTTCATACTTATAAAGCTCCTAAAAAATAATCAAGAATCCTCCTATATTAGTCTATTCTCACACTGCTAATAAAGACATATTCAGGACTGGGTAATTTGTAAAGGAAGGAGGTTTATTTGACTCACAGTTCCATATGACTGGGGAGGCTTCCCAATCATGGTGGAAGAGCAGGAACATCTCACATGGCCACAGGCAAGAGAAAGAATGAGAGCCAAGCAAAAGGGGAAACACCTTATAAAATCATCAGATCATGTGAGACTTATTCACTATCATGAGAACAGTGTGAGGGAAACTGGCCCCACAATTCAATTATCTCCCACCAAGTCCCTCCCACAACACATGGGAGTTCCGGGACCTAAAATTCAAGATGAGATTTGGGCGAAAACAAAGCCAAACCATATCACCTCCTTTACTAATAATTCAAAAAACCAAAAAAAGGGCTTAAGCCATATCTTCTATGTCATCTCTCCCTCCATATTCAGACCCTCTCCCTGGAATACAAAGGGCCTGGGCTCTCTCTGATCCAACCACTACAGGAAATGTCTGGTCTTAACATAAATCTGAACTTTCAACCTGATCTGAGACACTTTGATTTTTAATTCCATAAATATCCACACCATAAGATGATAGAAAATAATAGAAGATATCATTCTTACCAAGTAATTTACCTCTTTAAAACATCTCTAGTTGTTGAAAACAAATTGCTGACCTGCCCCTTTATAGATTATTGTGTATTGATATTAACTTTTCAAACTCCAGTGATTCGCTCATTTTAATTTTAATTTTCTTTTTCTTTGAAATTGAGCATTTTTCTTGAACTTCCTTCACACCCACAGCTTTGCACCCTTACTCTGTCTTTTCCTACAGGAGACAACAGTCATGCTAAGTTGAGTCCTAGCAGATGGCTTTGTGGTGCTGTGAAGTAGCTTGGACCACTGGTTATGTTTTATTCCAATCCATCCATCCTAGCTTCTCCCAGTATGCACACCTGCCCCATAGCTCAGTCAGCCAAATCCTGATAGAGTGTACCCTTTTCACCCAATGTCACTGTGTCCTATTCACAGAGACAGCCACATATTGAAAAGAAATCATTCACTTGAGCTTCCTGAAAAACAACTCTGAGCCTCATGGTGTTGGGCCAGTAGCTGCCTTTTTCCCATCTCACTGCCACTCTGATTCACTGGATTGGTCCCTGACAGCACAAGATGCCTTTGAGCTCTACTTAGGTGGCTTTAACCTTACATCAGACTGGACCAGTTCAGAGCTGCTGATTATGCCACTGGCACCAAAACACATTGGCTTCCTAAGGGGGAGATCCTGAGTAATACAATTCACTATTCATTTTGAAATGATCACAGAATCCTTTAATTGAATACTAACGTGTTGCAGCAACAGAAACTCTCATTCTTCAGCAGTGACATAAGACTTGTAGAGGCTGAAGAAATTCTCATTTTTATCAACTGGCAACCTGAAGCAGTCCCATAAGGCCACCATTGCTGAGAAACTTTAGTAAATAAAGCAAAGCTACAGCAAGGTCCTTCTGGCACTCAAAGGAACAAACTGTTTTGACTGCTCCAGAGGTATATGCTTGGCACAAAATATTATGCAATAGTAAGGCTTCTGTGTGTTTAATGATGTGTTGGTCACATCACATTAAATGAGAAAAGAAATAAGATACAGAAAGAAAAGAGAGCTCTGCTTGGTTATTTAAGTGCTTATTTTACAACACACACACACACACACACACACACACACACACACAAATGGGCATGCAAAAAATAAACTACCAAGACAAAATCCTAGATATTTTAACCTTTTTGAGTTTCATAGAAACCTTTTGATTTTATGCTGTGTTTTCTAATTGTATTTAAGAGCATTCAAAAATTCACTTATGTACTTGCATGTTACATAAGACCGTAATGTATATTCATATCCTGATTCAGTGGTATGTGTGTGTATGCACACACATGTGCTTAATTTTGCCTCTCATATACATTCCTATATCAGTGTGCCTGTCTCAGATCATCAGCTCTTGTAAGACTCTCTGTAGAGCTATAGAGCTAAGACTGAACAGCAGCTGTATACTTAATGCCTATCTTTTATTCTTAATGTCAGAATAAAGGATATAAGCATATATGAAGCAAATAGAAGTACAGCAAAGCATTCATATTGCTTCTAATATTAACATTAGTATGTAGTAGTCTCCCATTTATATTTTTAAACCAAAATTATACAATTATTCACTTTTAATGGATCAGTTTTAAAACTGGTTAAGAATGTGCCACATCTTTTCAGAAAGGCAGTATAGTAGTCAGGAATATAAGTGTGGGAGTGAGAAAAAGAAGAGCTAGAATTCTAGGCTGGCAACGTAGTGTAAAATGGGCAAGTTATTTAATCTGTGGGCCCCATTTTCCTTAGCTGTAAAATGATAACAATAATACCTGCCTCATAGGTGTTGTGAAGACTGAAAAAGCAAATGCCTATTTAAGCCACTTAGCATAGTGGCTGGTACATATTACATGCTGAATAAAAATATGTTTTCTAAGTTTACATTTTTATAATTCTTCAGTAAGATTTCAAATATGTAGCTGACATTAAAAATTATTTTGTGGCCATTTATTGATATTTATTGAGCATCTACTATGTTTCAATTACTATTCTAATTATGTGAATTACAAAGAATAATGCAATCTTCTTCCTTCCAGTGAGAAATCATTGTGATCCTCACCTATATAAAAGACTCCTTGGATTATATGAGAAATATTCCTACTTAGTAAAGACAGTGAGAAAATACAGATGTCTGACCATATTGACACTATCAATTAAGACAATGAGAAAATAAGGATTTCTTCTCCTAACTTTCCATTCAAATACTAATGTATAGACAAAGAGAAATAAAGAATTTCAATAGCTCTAGAAACTAAGAATATCTGCCAGATATTAGCCAAATCTGTGATGAAGTCTGAGGCAGAAAGCAGGACCTTAAAGTAATGCAAGAGGTAGAGGAAGAGGTTCCATCCAACAACTCCCACTGGGTGGTTCTGCCTCTCCACTAAAGCTAGGGAAATATTCTGCCCCATGCAAGGGCATATTTTTGGTTTGTTTGTTTTCTTTTCTTTTTTGAGATGGAGTCTGGCTGTGTCGTCAGGCTGGGGTGTAATGGCACAATCTCGGCTCACTACAACCTCCACCTCAAGCAATTTTCCTGCCTCAGCCTCCCAAATAGCTGGGACTACGGGCATGTGCCACTACACCCAGCTAATTTTTGTATTTTTAGTAGAGACAGGGTTTCACCATGTTGTTTAGGTGGATCTAAATCAATCTCCTGACCTCATGATCCACCTGCCTCAGCCTCCCAGAGTGCTGGGATTACAGGTGTGAGCCACTGCACTTGGCCACAAGGGCTTTGTATGGTGACCAGTGCCACTTCTCGTTCATTTCTATAACCCTCAATATCTCCTCCACTCTTTTTTCATGCTATGTGTACTATTTGTCCTAACTCTTTATCTTGGAGCAATTTTAGACTTATGTAAGAGTTGCAAAAATAATACAGAGTTCCCATATACCCTTCAACCCGCTTCCCCTAAGTGTACTGGTACAATACCATTAAGCTACAGACTTCATTCAGATTTCACCAGTTTTTTTTCATGAATATCCTCTTTAAGAATCTAATAAATATTGCATTACATTGCATCAAATTAATACTGCAATTCATTTGCATTTAGATATTATGACTTCTTAGTTTACTCTAATCTATAACTATTCCTGTCTGTCTTTGTCTTTCATGATCTTAACACTTTTGAAAAGCACCAGTCAGTTATTTTGCAGAATTTCTCTCAATTTGTGCTTGTCTGATGCTTTCTCACAATCAGACTTAGTTAGGAATGATTGGAAAGGATAACAGAGACAAGATGTGTCCTACTCAATGAATCATATCAAGAGATACATGATATCAATATGCCTTAACTGGTGATGCTAATTTGATCACTTGGTTAAGGTGTTGTCATTCAGGTTTCTCCACTGTAAAGTTACCATTTTCCCATTTGTATTTATAAATATTTAGTTTCAGTCTCCATTTTTATTTTTCATATTAGAAGTTCCCTCTTTTTCTCTGGTTCTTCCAGTTGTGTTTCACACTGAAGCTCATCACAGTCATTCTCCAGGTCACTGGGAATTTATGGAAGGCACAGCGCTTCACAGTAAGATAAAGGCATGCAAGTATTATCTGACCCTTACTGCAAGTTACAGAAGCCCGGCTCAAACCAGCTTAAGCAATAAAAGGAATCCAATAGTAAACTTTTGTAGAAATAGTAAAATGATACCATTAAGGCTCTTTTTCTCTATTCTTCTCTCAACTGTTTTTCTCTGTGTTCATTTCGTCCGGCAAAGTTTCTCTTCACATGGGGTGGAAGATGACTCACCAACAGTTCCACATTCACACCCTGTCAACTCAGCATCATGTGCAAAAGGACATTTCCGTTTCTAGATATTTGTGTGTCAGTTTCGTAAGGTGTTCTATTTGCCTACTTAACCTTTGCAGGACCACAGCTAAACCAATCCCTGTGGTCCACAGAATGGTTTACTCTGTTCATGGATTTTTATTTGGTCTTCTCTGGGGTTTCTTTCCTTTTACAATAAACATGCATTACCCTTGAAATCACATAGTAATTAATGAAATAATTACAGTAACAGTTAAATAAAATATATTTTAAATGAGAAAAAATGTTCATTGTAAGACCTGATCAATGCTTTGAATTTCTCATCTACTGGATCTCAGAGAATCTCAGGAGATGCCATGAGCCTTTGGGAAGGTAAGAGACTCTATTAGGAGTCCCTATTGCTGTGATCTTTTTCTGCTAGAAAATACCAAGTGCCCACCACTAGTAAACAGAATTCCTCAGAGGTGATGGTGAAAGTCTGCAATTTTAAAAGAGCTCAGCCTGAGATCTGAGCTCTCCTCTCGTGGCTTGATTCTCAGAGGCCATCATCCCTATCTTCTATCCCAGTGTGACTACACTCAAGAAAAAAAAAAAAAAACACATTAGAAATTCACTGTCTGTTTAACATTCATCTATGGGCAGAGACCATAGCTTTTTAAAATACTATCCATTGTTAAAGAGAAAGAGTAGCAACTGCCCAGAAGAAAATCGAATAAGAAACTTGGGAAGCCTGAAAGGCAGAAGCTTAGATCAATCACAAACCTTTTTAAGACTATGACCTTGCTGGGAGGCTTATCTAGTGGGAAAATGCTTATCCTGAAGAGACTAAAATTGGCCTGTAAGCACACAACTTAGAAGATTCTGGGATACTGTACTTTAAGAACTATTGACGCAATAATAATAATTCCTTGAGAATTGTTCTATGGAAAAAATGATATATCCCAGCAAGACCAAAGCCAAGAAGCTATTAAGGGAGGTTTTTAACAAGCACTAGCAAAGCACAGGGAAGGCTACATATTTGCCTATGTACCCAGTAGCTTTTATTATTAAATCAAGAACAGGCTGGTAACTATACCAGACCCAGATATTTCAGTTCAAATTGTATCTCCATATAAAACAAAATGCTAGCTCTTTCCTAAAGTCAGCCAGAGTCCCTAAAGCATCTGGTAAATTTGAATAATGCATGGACATAAAAAGATAATTTAGACTTTAAAAACACAAACAAGCTTTGACTGTTAGACCTTTAATATTAATTTGCTTCCCCAAAGTAAACCTACATTAAAAGAAATCAAATCTAATATAATCTCACATGTTATACTTTTTGAAAACACAGTAGTATAGTCTGTGGTATCGTGTATATAAGTTTAGTCATTGTTAGTAGAAGTTTTGCACAATTGAAACCATAACCTAGGCTTTATTTCATATCTTCTTCCATGCACACATAAGGAGATATTTTTGGACTTATGCAAACTAGTATACTTGATCCTCAGAGGCCAAACATGTCTACATTATGGTTCCTTCAAATTCCCCTGGCTAATTCTGTAATTACTTTAATTAAGCATAATTAACTATTACTTAAAAATACTTTAATTAAGCCACTATAATTAGCTAAAGGGCACTGTGATTTGTAAGGGTTTCATAACAAATCTTTTGTTCTTGCCTCTATCTCCTTGGGTGCAACAGATTCCTGTTACTCGATTTCTGAACTTTTTTTGTCTTTAGGAAAAGAAATGGAACTAAGTTAATCACCATCATAAACCAACACTGAATTAACTTCCTTTTTGTTACCCTAATTATCTAGATGTTAAATTGCAAGTGGTTTCTGGAATATTGAGTTTATTGACTTTTATGAACTCACATAAAACTCATACAGTAAATAAAACTCCAAATGCGGAGGACAATTAAAGCACAAAACTGTTTTCTTACATAGGAATTTAGTGGTAGCGATTCTGAGCTTTTTCTAGTAAGCACCTTAGGTAAGAAAAAGTGGAGAAATATATCATATACAGTCATATTCTTCCCATTCCAGAGATACTGAGTGGTCTCATAGACAAAGCATGGGGCTTGAGAAAAAGATAATTCCAATTCCACATTCTGGCTCTTCCTTTAACTTGCTGAGTAGTTAGAGAAATTCCCTTAGCTACTTCAATTTCCTTTTCTTTCTTTCTTTTTTATATTCTATTGTGAGCATTCAATGAGATAAAGTTTGCTAAGTACTTATGACTTAGTAGACACCCTAAGAATGTTGCCTTTCCTTCTACCTCCTTTATTATTTTTCTTTCAGATATCTGCTCATGGTCTGAGTGAGGAAAAAATCTGAGATGACCAAAGGATCTCAAATTTATTTATTTCTTGTGTTTATTTACACAAGAAAACTGTTCTCAGAAAAAAAGTCAACCATCGACTATCCTATGTTCCTCCATTTCTAACTACATTTTACTCTAACATTCTCTAGAATAGGAGTTTCTCTTAATCTGGTCAGTGGGCCACACTAACTTTGGAGATTCTATAGAGCCACATGATTTTTTTTTTTTTGGTCAAGTTATTTAAATCTTTTTTTAACATTTAAGTTCAGGATACATGTGCAGGTTTGTTACATAGGTAAACTTATGACATGAGGGTTTGTTGTACAGATTATTTTTTCACCTAGGTATTAAGCCTAGTACCCATTAGTCATTTTTCCTGATCTTCTCCCTCCTCTCACCCTCCAACGACTTTTAGGCCCTCGTGTCTATGTGTTCTTAGCATTTAGCTGGCACTTGAAAGTGAGAACACACAGCTTATGGTTTTCTGTTCCTGCATTAGTTTGCTAAGGATAATGGCCTCCAGCTCCATCCATGTCACTGCAAAGGACATGATCTGGTTCTTTTTTATGGATGCATAGAATTCCATAGTGTATACATATCACATTTTCTTTTTCTAGTCTATCTCTCATGGGCATTTAGATCAATTCCACGTCTTTGTTATTGTGAATAGTGCTGCAATGAACATACATGTGCATGTATCTTTATAACAGAACAACTTATCTTCCTTTGGGTACATATTCATTCATGGGATTGCTGAGTCAAATAGTATTTCGGTCTTTACATGCAATGACACACATAGGCACAAAATGAAGAGATAGGGAAAAATCAACCAAGGAAATGGAAAACAGAAAAAAGCAGGGATTGCAATCCTAATTTCTGACAAAACAGACTTTAAACCATCAAAGATCAAAAAAGACAAAATCATTACATAATGATAAAAGTTTCAATTCAACAAGAAGATCTAACTATCTTAAATATACATGCACCCAACACAGAAACACTCAGATTCATAAAGCAAGTTATTAGAGGTCTTAAAAGAGACTTAGGCCAGGCATGGTGGCTCATACCTGTAATCCTAGAACTTTGGGAGGCCAAGGCGGGCAGATCAGAAGGTCAGGAGATGGAGATTATCCTGGCCAACATGGTGAAATCCCATCTCTACTGAAAATACAAATATTATCCAGGCATGGTGGCAGATGCCTGTAGTCCCAACTACTGGGGAGGCTGAGGCAGGAGAATCGATTGAACCCAGGGGGTGGAAGTTCAGTGAACCGAGGTCACGCCACTGCACTCCAGCCTGGTGCCAAAAAAAAAAAAAAAAAAAAAAAAAAGAGAGAGACTTAGACTCCTACACATTAATTGTGGGAGACTTTAACACTCCACTGACAATATTAGACAGCTCATCAAGACAAAAAATTAACAAAGATATCAGGACCTCATCTCAGCACTGGATTAAATGGACCTGATAAATATCTACAGAACTCTCCACCCAAAAAATACATGATTCATATTTAAAATGGTAAAAGTACATAGAGTGTTCGGAGAGGTATATATGAGTATGCAGTCTTGGATGCACACCATTTTTCTGTGAAAAATAGAGTCAATCAGATTCTCAGAGATCCATAACCACTGATCTAGAAAAGTTCAAATTCCTTAATTCAGCCATAAAGCTCTTTTGGCTTCTTACAGTTTCTTTCTCCACCACGTATCACATTTGGTGTCTCCTCTGTGCTTTTGACCACACAATTCCCTCTATGTGTAGTGGTTTCTTCATTTCATCTGTCTCTACCTGGTAAGCTTTTAATCACTAATTAAGATTCATATGAAGAGTCACCTTCTCCCAGAAGACTTCCTCCCTGACATAATCCTCAATGCTCCCAAGCACTGCAGAAAAGACCAAATTAGGCATCTCTCCTCTGAGCTGCCATGAAGGAGATATACATAGTTCCTACACATATCTGCATATTAGAGTCCTGAATATTCATCATTGCTTTATCAAATCTTATTATCATTGCCTGCTTATGTGTCTGTTTTCTCCACCTGACTGAATTTCCTTAGGTAAAAAGATAGGTGATTTTCTAATCATCAGAGAAAGGCAATTCAAAACCACAATGAGGGACAGCATCTCACATCAGTCAGAATGGCTATTACTAAAAAACCAACAGATCCTAATAAGGCTGCAAAGAAAAAGGAACATTTATATACATTGGCAGGAATGTATATTAGTTCAGCCACTAGGGCAAGCAGTTTTGGAAATTTCTCAAAGAACTCAGAATTACCATACAACCCAGCAATCCCATTACTGGGTATAAATCCAAAAGGAAACAAATCATTCTATACATGCACTCTCATGTTCACTGCACCACTATTCACAATACCAAACACATGGAATCAACCTAGGTGCCCACCATCAATGATGGACTGAATAAAGAAAATGTGGTACACATACACCATGGAATACTATGTAGTCATAAAAATGAATGAAATCATATTCTTTGCAGCAACATGGATGCAAGTGGAGGTTATTATCCTAAGTGAATTACCACAGGAATAGAAAACCAAATACTGCATGTTCTTTTCTTATAAGTGGGCACTAAACATTGAGTACTCATGGACATAGAGCCAGGAACAAAAGACTCTGGGGACTACCTGAGGAGGGAGGGAGGAAGGGGAGCAAGGGTTAAAAAACTATTGGGTACCATGCTCAGTACCTGGGTAACAGGATCATTTATACCCTAAACCTCAGCATCACACAATATGCCAATGTAACAAACTTGCACATGTACCCCATGAATCTAAAATAAAAGTTGAAAAAAAAAAAAAAAGGTAAATTTCATTCTTATATACACATCGCCTAGTATAGTATTGGATAGAGCAAGTACTCAAATATCTGTTAAATGAATAAATGAGTGAATTACAATATATCATAGTGGTTAAGAGCAGTTAGCTTTAGGTACACAGATATGTAACACCAATCTCAGCCCTGTTACTTATCATGTGGCTTTGGGAAAATCATCTTTCTGAGTCTCAATTTCTTCTTCAAAAATAAGAATGATAGTGCCTACACTATAAGACTGTTGGCAAGGTGATGAGGCATGCAAAGCATATGAAGTGCTTAGCACATTCAGAAACAATGGGGTGAGGTGGAAGTGTGTATATGTGTGTACATATGTGTATGTGTAATTTCATGCTCTAACAATGAATCAAAGGCTAAAAATGTTATTTGGGGCATTGATACTTTTTCTTGTTATATCACAGAATCAATTGTCATTTCCTGGGAGATATTTAGGAAAGAACCTATATTGTCTTGTGTTGTGAAGAGGAACCAGTATGAAAAAGCAAGTAAAATCTGAGCTTTGAAACCAGAGCAAATAGATTTCAATCCTGAATCCACTAGTTTCTGGCTGAGAATCTAAAAAAATCACTAAACTTTTCTGAACCTCACTTTCCATTAAATAATAATAGCTAATTTCCATGGATTAAGTGAGATGATGCACAACAGAACACCCACTGTGTTGTTCGCACCCTGCAGGCAGTGAGTAAGTCTGATCTTCTCTCCTACCACTCCTCCTTGAACTCAATTATGAGCTCAATGGTAACCACACTGCACTCTCTCTCCACGTGCACAGCCTGTCTGTGAAGGCTCAGGGAAGAGATT
Source organism: Callithrix jacchus (assembly GCF_049354715.1). Taxonomy (NCBI): domain Eukaryota; kingdom Metazoa; phylum Chordata; class Mammalia; order Primates; family Cebidae; genus Callithrix; species Callithrix jacchus. Next base: position 54,891,183 of record NC_133502.1, read on the forward strand.
AAAGTAGCCTGGGGCTGAGTACAAAGCCATAAATCCTGATTGATGAAAAACCAAGCCAGTCTATTCTGTCACTCTTGTTCTATCCAAGATATTAGATGGCTGTAAGAGGATGTTTAAAGAAAGAATAATGATGAAACAGGACTCAATGCATCAGTGTATGAAAACAGAAAGGACAGGAAAGTGTACGATTTGTTTCCCATAATCTCATGATTTTCTCTCATTCAGTGACCACAAGGCACATAATAGCTATTTGATGTCATTTTGTCCATGGAAGAGAGAAACTGAGTGCTTAGACTAGTACTATATGCCTCAGCCTCAGTCACTGTTGAGAAGCAGAATAAAAAAAAAGAAGAGCAGGCTCGGTGTGGTGGCTCACGCCTGTAATCCCAGCCCTTTGGGAGGCTGAGGCAGGTGGATCATGGGGTCAGGAGATCGAGGTCAACTGACCAACATGAAGAAATCCCATCTCTACTAAAACTACAAAAATTAGCCGGGCATGGCGGCACACACCTGTAGTCCCAGCTACTTGGGAGGCTGAGGTAGGAGAATCACTTGAACCTGGGAGACAGAGGTTGTAGTGAACCGAGATCATGCCACTGCACTCCAGCCTGGGCAATAGAGCAAGGCTCTGTCTCAAAGAAAAAAAAGAAAAGAGAGGAGGGGAGGGGAGGGGAGGGGAGAAACCAATATGCTATCAACTTATGAAGGCTAATTCTATGCATCCACTTGGTCAGGCTATATGGTACTCAAGTATTTGATCAAACATTAATCTAGGTGTTGCCATGAAAGTATTCTTAAGATGTGACTAACATTTAGTATCAGTGACTTTAAGTAAGACAGAAAACCTTTCACAATATGGGTGAGGCTCTTCCAATCAGTTGAAGTAATTAAGAGAAAAGACTGAGGATTTCCAAAGAAGGAATTCCGTCTCCAAACTGCAACATAGAAATCTTGCCTGAATTTCCAGGCTGCTGATCTGGTCTGCAGATTTCAGACTCAGGACTTTGACTTCAACTTTTGCCTAAATTTTCAGGCTGCTGCCCTGCACTAAAAGTTTTAGACTTGCCAGTGCCTGCAATTACAAGACCCAATTCAAAAGGACTGCTTTTCTGGAGAGCCTCTACTAATATACTACCCTTCACGACAACATGTACACATGCACATACCCACACAAATGCACACACAGGCAGCCCAGGCTTAGACCAAAAGCCCAAAGCCTAAACATCAAGATGCTGTCTCTGCAGTGTTGACTCAAACTTGATCACAGAAACTAATTTTGACTTCTTCCAATGCTGGATATCAAACTAAGCCAGGAAAG